>NC_057811.1:250257006-250857006 GCF_018294505.1 Triticum aestivum | reverse complement strand
CGGGATGTCTTGGACGTTTTCTTCCGGGAGCGACCCCGCCCTCGCCGAGCTCGCCTGCCCGACAAGGGAGGCTTTTCTCCTGGTTGTATCTTGCTTCTGTGGCTTGATCTTGGTCCTCTTGATCTGCATGTTGGTCCTTCAAAGATCTTGATCTCTTGTACTCTGGCATGGCCTGGTGCTAGAATCTTGGTTCCGTGCCTGTGCACAGTCTGTGCAATAGACCCAGGGTTTGTTGCACCGACAGAAGCCCCCGGGCCTGCGCTGAACGTGCTGCCGAGCATCGTCAAGGTAGGCCCTAATAAGTGCACAGGCAAGGGTGTGGAAGAGGTTGGCCTCTTGAGGTCTTCTTTGCTTCTTCATTAATCTTGAGTCTGGGCCAGTTTCCGGTTTCTCCGCGCATCGTGTAAAGCCAATAGTGGTGGGGCCGCGCTTGTAATGGCCCGTGAATGACTTTAATGCACGGGGTAGAAACTGCCAATTCACTCTTCCCACCACACTCTTATCCTTAGCCACGTATGCTACATGCATCACGCGGGGTAGGTAACGGAGGCGCGTGACACAGGAGAGCATCCAGGCGAGGGCCCAGTCTTCTTGAATTGGCGGAGCAGGACGGTGGTCGCCCGTTGAGGGAGCGGCTCCCTTCCCCGGCCCGCCTATAAAAGGAGGGGCGAAGGGAGGGAGGAGTCATTCATCCTTGCATCCCCCTCCTCTTTTTCTACTTCCTCTTGGTTATGTCGAAGAGAAGAGCCTCGGGCCAGGCCCCGAGTCCCAGTTTGAGGCCGGCTTCGCCAAAGGTTGGTGTTGGTGCATGGGGAGTGAGCCTGGTCCATACTTGGAGAAGGTGTCGTGGGCGAGCCGCCCGTGTCGTGGGAAATATCAAGTCTCCCCATCGTGGGGAGACGCTTGCCCCTTCCGCCCCGGTTGGCTGCCCATTGGGCAGTGCGGTGTCCAGCTCCGGGATTTCGCTGCTTGCGGGCTTAGCGGCTAGGTCCTCGGTGTCTTCGGGGCTTGCCTGGGAGGCAGGGTTGGGGATCGTTGGTAATCCTAGCACTGCCCATTCTGGAGGTCCTGGGGCTGATGTCGACGAGAGGCGTGCATTCCTTCCCGCCAAGGTCGGGAGTGATAACCCACAAGTATAGGGGATCGCAACAGCTTTCGAGGGTAGAGTATTCAACCCAAATTTATTGATTCGACACAAGGGGCGCCAAAGAATATTCTCAAGTATTAGCAGTTGAGTTTTCAATTCAACCACACCTGGATAACTTAGTATTTGTAGCAAAGTAGTATGGAAGTAACGGTAACGGTGGCAAAAGTAATAGTGATAGCTTTGTAGTGATTGTAACAGTTGCAACGGAAAAGTAAATAAACGAAGAACAATATGTGAAAAGCTCGTAGGCGTTGGATCGGTGATGGAGAATTATACCGGATGCAGTTCATCATGTAACAGTCATAACATAGGGTGACACAGAACTAGCTCCAATTCATCAATGTAATGTAGGCATGTATTCCGATATAGTCATACGTGCTTATGGAAAAAGAACTTGCATGACATCTTTTGTCCTACCCTCCCGTGGCAGCGGGGTCCTAACAGAAACTAAGGGATATTAAGGCCTCCTTTTAATAGAGTACCGGACCAAAGCATTAACACGTAGTGAATACATGAACTCCTCAAACTACGGTCATCACCGGGAGTGGTCCCGATTATTGTCACTTCGGGGTTGCCGGATCATGACACATAGTAGGTGACTATAGACTTGCAAGATGGGATCAAGAACTCACATATATTCATGAAAACATAATAGGTTCAGATCTGAAATCATGGCACTCGGGCCCTAGTGACAAGTATTAAGCATAGCAAAGTCATAGCAACATCAATCTCAGAACATAGCGGATACTAGGGATCAAACCCTAACAAAACTAACTTGATTACATGATAAATCTCATCCAACCCATCACCGTCCAGCAAGCCTACGATGAAATTACTCACGCACGGCGGTGAGCATCAAGAAATTGGTGATGGAGGATGGTTGATGATGACGATGGCGACAGATTACCCTCTCCGAACCCCTGAACGGACTCCAGATCAGCCCTCCCAAGAGAGATTAGGGCTTGGCGGCGGCTCCGTATCGTAAAACGCGATGAATCCTTCTCTCTAATTTTTTTCTCCCTGAACACGAATATATAGAGTTGGAGTTGAGGTCGGTGGAGCTCCAAGGGGCCCACGAGGCAGGGGGCGCGCCCAGGGGGGTAGGCGCGCCCCCACCCTCGTGGCTAGGGTGTGGGCCCCCTGGCCTTGATTCTTTCGCCAGTATTTTTTATTATTTCCAAAAATAATCTCCGTGAAGTTTCAGGTCATTCCAGACAGCCCTAGTTGATACATGAGCTATTCGAGCATACAAAACAGAATTTCATTTGAAGGTTTAGAGTTTGGCACATACAAATTTACTTGGAACGGCAGGTAGATACCGCATATAGGAAGGTATAGTGGACTCATATGGAATAACTTTGGGGTTTAAGGGATTGGATGCACAAGCAGTATTCCCACTTAGTACAAGTGAAGGCTAGCAAAAGACTAGGAAGCGACCAACTAGAGAGGGACAACAGTCATGAACATGCATTAAAATTAATAAACATCGAGTGCAAGCATGAGTAGGATATAATCCACCATGAACATAAATATCATGAAGGCTATGTTGATTTTGTTTCAACTACATGCGTGAACATGTGCCAAGTCAAGTCACTTGAATCATTCAAAGGAGGATACCACCCTATCATACCACATCACAACCATTTTAATAGCATGTTGGCATGCAAGGTAAACCATTATAAACTCTTAGCTAATTAAGCATGGCATAAGCAACTATAATCTCTAATTGTCATTGCAAACATGTTTATTCATAATAGGCTGAATCAGGAACGATGAACTAATCATATTTACAAAAACAAGAGAGGTCGAGTTCATACCAGCTTCTCTCATCTCAATCAATCCATCATATATCGTCATAATTGCCTTTCACTTGCACGACCGAATGAGGTGAAGAATAATAATAGTGCACGTGCATTGGACTAAGCTGGAATCTGCGAGCATTCAATAAACAGGAGAAGACAAGGCAATATGGGCTCTTGGTTAAATCAACAATAATGCATATAAGAGCCACTTCAACAATTTCATCATGGTCTTCTCCTATCGACCCCCAAAGAAAAAGAAATAAAACTATTTACACGGGAAAGCTCCCAGCAAGCAAAAGAAGAACGGGAAATATTTTTTTGGGTTTTCTTTTAATTATTACTACTACAGCATGAAAATAAACTAACTAAAAGCTACTACTAATTTTTTTGGTTTTCTTAAGGTTTATCAAACACACAAGAAGAAAGCATAAAAAGGAAAATAAACTAGCATGGATATTACAGTGAAAAAGTATGAGCACCGACAACTAGCATGAGTGTGTGAACATAAATGTAATGTCGGTGAGAAATACGTACTCCCCCAAGCTTAGGCTTTTGGACTAAGTTGGTCTATTGCAACGGCTGGCCTGGCAGATATCCAAAGTTATAGCTGGGGTCGTACTGAGATGAAGCCTCGGGTTGCCACTGGTTGGCAACCTCCTCCGGATTCCACTGGTAAACAGACTGGCGTGGGGGAACAAATTGTGGCTCTGTAGTTGATGTGGGGTTCCGGTAGGCGTGAATGGCCTCAAACGGAACAAGGTACTCGCCTGCAGTTAAATCAAACAAGGAAGGAGCAGGCAAGGTAATAGTCTCAGGGTGATTTTTATCAAATAACAATCTATAGTTAAGCTCCTTTTTCCTATTCTTAACAATGAAATCATGTGCAACCATACTCTTGTAATCTAGAAGAACAGTAGGCAACAATTTTCTTCCTGCTCATAATGCCTAATAGGTATGTTGTAGTATGCAGCGAGGCACGAGGCGAAGATGCCTCCCAAGATGGGGCCCTTAGTACAGTTAAGATTTAACCGCTTTACAACAATAGCGCCCATACTAAATGAGTCATCACGAAACAAGGCATGGCACAAAATAACAATATCAGGGGCACTTAGGTTGCCACACTTTTCGCGACCAATCAAGCATCTACTAGCAAATAATGCAAAGTAACGTAAAACAGGAAAATGTATGCTAGAATTCTTTCATCGGAAACTTTCCTAGTTTCCCCTACAGCAATTGTATCAATAAACCCCTCCACATCGTCACGATGTGGTTCCTCTATGCTGCCCGGAAAAGGCAACTTGCGAACCTCACAAAATTCACGAAGGGTCATCTCCTTATACTCATCATATAAATAGAAATCCACCGAAGGTGGTGACCTCCTAGAATGGAAATGAAAATTTTGCACAAAGATATTGGTGAGTAAGAGATACTGTTCGCGTTGGTCGTGGAGGAAGTCGGTGAGGCCTGCATTCTCAGCCAATTCATAAAAATCATCATAAATCTCGGCTGCTCTCAAGAAATCATCACAAGGCCATTCACACGGCCGAACTTCTGCGATGCGAGGGAGATTATACTTGGGCCTCTCTTCTTCTTCACTTTTCTTATCCTTCGAGCTTCGGCTCGAAGAGCCCCTCAAAAATCTCTTCATTGTTTTCTGAAAATTTCTGAAATTTTTAGTAACTTCAAATAAAAGTGAACCAAACTCAACAAAATTGATAGCAACTACTCCCACAAGTTCCTAGAGACTATATCATGCATTAGAACTACTTGGAACCATATAAATTTGACATGCAAGCTCAGGAACAGGGTCACCTAAGCAACAAAAATTTGCAATGAATAAAGCACTAGAACAAAAACTAATTGGACCATTGGAGGAGTCACATACCAAGGAACAATCCCCCAAAGCAGTTTTGTGAGTGGAGCTTTGAGCAAGGAGATCGAAAATGGTAGCAAAATGAGCTAGAACTCGTGCTTGAGCTGGTTGGTGATTTTTTGGGAGGAAGGAGTTTGTGGTGGCTGGAATAAGTGGAGGGGAGCCACCATGGGCCCACGAGGCAGGGGCACGCCCAGGGGGGTGGGCGCGCCCTGGACCCTCGTGGCCAGGTGCCTGCTCCCCCTGATGTGTTCGCAGTGCCAAATATTCTCAAATATTCCAGAAAAAAACATATTTCATTTTCGGGGCATTTGGAGAACTTTTATTTTTGGGGTATTTTTTATTGCACGGATAAATCAGAAAACAGACAGAAAATACTATTTTTACTTTATTTCAACTAAATAACAGAAAGTAAAAGGAGGGTACAGAAGGTTGTGCTTTCTAACTTCATCCATCTCATGCTAATCAAAAGGAATCTACTAACAAGGTTGATCAAGTCTTGTTAACAAACTCATTCCGAATAACATGGAACCGGAGAAATTTCAAATAACACTATGTTACCTCAACGGGGATATGCACATCCCCAATAATAAGAATATCATATCTCT
The DNA here is from genome assembly GCF_018294505.1 of Triticum aestivum. Taxonomy (NCBI): domain Eukaryota; kingdom Viridiplantae; phylum Streptophyta; class Magnoliopsida; order Poales; family Poaceae; genus Triticum; species Triticum aestivum. The sequence continues at coordinate 250,851,576 of NC_057811.1, read as the reverse complement.
TTTTGACAGTAGGAAGAGGAAATTCAAAACCTCCAATAATAGTCGATGGAATTTTTCCAATAGAATTGATACTGTGGACTTGAGGTTGTTTCCTCGGAAAGTGTACCATATGCTCATTACCATTAACATGGAAAGTGACATTGCCTTTGCTGCAATCAATAACAGCCCCAGCAGTATTCAAAAAGGGTCTTCCAAGAATAATAGACATACTATCGTCCTCGGGAATATCAAGAATAACAAAGTTCGTTAAAATAGTAACGTTTGCAACTACAACAGGCACATTCTCACAAATACCGACAGGTATAGCAGTTGATTTATCGGTCATTTGCAAAGATATTTCAGTAGGTGTCAACTTATTCAAATCAAGTCTATGATATAAACAGAGAGGCATAACACTAACAGCGGCTCCAAGATCACATAAAGCAGTTTTAACATGATTTCTTTTAATGGAGCATGGTATAGTGGGTACTCCTAGATCTCCAAGTTTCTTAGGTATTCCACCCTTAAAAGTATAATTAGCAAGCATGGTGCAAATTTCAGCTTCCGGTATCTTTCTCTTATTAGTAACAATTTCTTTCATGTACTTAGCATAAGGATTCATTTTGAGCATATCAGTTAATCGCATACGCAAGAAGATAGGTCTAATCATTTCAGCAAAGCGCTCAAAATCCTCATCATCCTTTTTCTTGGATGGTTTGGAAGGAAAAGGCATGGATTTCTGAACCCATGGCTCCCTTTCTTTACCGTGCTTCCTAGCAACAAAGTCTCTCTTATCATAACGTTGATTCTTTGATTGTGGGTTATCAAGATCAACAGCGGGTTCAATTTCTACATCATTATCATTGCTAGGTTGAGCATCAACATGAACATCATCATTAGCATTTTCACTAGGTTCATGCTCATTACCAGATTGTGTTTCAGCATCAGAGAAAGAAATGTCATTGGAATTCTCAGGTGTGTCAATAACAGGTTCACTAGAAGCATGCAAAGTCCTATCATTTTTCTTTTTCTTCTTTTTAGAAGGAATAGGTGCATCTACATTAGTTCTCTAAGAATCCTGCTCAATTCTCTTAGGGTGACCTTCAGGATACAAAGGTTCCTGAGTCACTTTACCTCCTCTAGTTGCAACTCTAACAGCAAAGTCATTATTCTTACTATTTAATTCACTGAGCAAATCATTCTGAGCCTTAAGTACTTGTTCTACTTGAGTGGTAACCATAGAAGCATGTTTACTAATGAGTTTAAGTTCACCTTTAACTCTAGACATATAATCACTCAAGTGTTCAAGCATATAAGAATTGTGTTTCAGTTGTCTACCAAAATAAGCATTACAATTTTCTTGTTTGACAATAAAATTATCAAACTCATCTAAGCATTGGCTAGCAGACTTATAATGAGGGATATGACCTTCATCAAATCTATAGAGAGAATTTACCTTTACTACCTGTGTCGGGTTATCAAGACCATGTGTTTCTTCAATAAGTGATGGATTAAGACCATGTATTTCTTCAATAGGAGGTAAATTCTTAACATCTTCAGCTTTAATACCCTTTTTTCATAGATTTCTTTGCCTCTTGCATATCTTCAGGACTGAGAAATAGAACACCCCTTTTCTTCGGAGTTGGCTTAGGAGTTGGTTCAGGAAGTGTCCAATTATTTTCATTGGTCAACATAATATTCAATAGAATTTCAGCTTGATCAACAGTTCTTTCCCTGAAAACACAACCAGCACAACTATCCAGGTGGTCTCTGGAAGCATCGGTTAGTCCATTATAAAAGATATCAAGTATTTCATTTTTCTTGAGAGGATGATCAGGCAAAGCATTAAGTAATTGGAGAAGCCTCCCCCAAGCTTGTGGGAGACTCTCTTCTTCAATTTGCACAAAGTTATATATATCCCTTAAAGCATCTTGTTTCTTATGAGCGGGGAAATATTTAGCAGAGAAGTAATAAATCATATCCTGGGGACTACGCACACAACCAGGATCAAGAGGATTAAACCATATCTTAGCATCACCCTTTAATGAGAACGGAAATATTTTAAGAATATAATAGTAGCGAGTTTTCTCATCATTAGTGAATAGGGTGGCTATATCATTTAATTTAGTAAGATGTGCCACAACAGTTTCAGATTCATAGCCATAAAAAGGATCAGATTCAACCAAAGTAATTATATCAGGATCAATAGAGAATTCATAATCCTTATCAGTAATAAAGATAGGTGAAGTAGCATAAGCAGGATCATATTTCATTCTAGCATTCAGAGTTTTTTGTTTAAGCTTAGCTAATAATTTCTTAAGACCACTCCTATCATTGCAAGCAAGAAAGTCTCTAGCAGTTTCTTCATCCATAACATAGCCCTCAGGCACAACAGGCAATTCATATCTAGGGGGAGAGTCTTCATCATCACTCTCATCAATATTATCAGTTTCAATAATTTCATTCTCTCTAACCCTAGCAAGTTGTTCACCAAGAAATTCACCAAGTGGCACAGTAGTATCAAGCATAGAAGTAGTTTCATCATAAGTATCATGTATAGCAGAAGTGGCATCATCAATAAGATGCGACATATCAGAATTAATAGCAGAAGCAGATTTAGGTGTCGCAAGCTTACTCAAAACAGAAGGTGAATCAAGTGCAGAGCTAGATGGCAGTTCCTTACCTCCCCTCGTAGTTGAGGGATAAATTTTTGTTTTCTCGTCTTTCAAGTTCTTCATAGTGACCAGCAGATATAAATCCCAAGTGACTCAAAGAATAGAGCTATGCTCCCCGGCAACGGCGCCAAAAAATAGTCTTGATAACCCACAAGTATAGGGGATCACAACAGTTTTCGAGGGTAGAGTATTCAACCCAAATTTATTGATTCGACACAAGGGGGGCCAAAAATATTCTCAAGTATTAGCAGTTGAGTTGTCAATTCAACCACACCTGGATAACTTAGTATCTGCAGCAAAGTATTTAGTAGCAAAGTAGTATGGAAGTAACGGTAACGGTGGCAAAAGCAACAGTGATAGCTTTGTAGTGATTGTAACAGTAGCAACGGAAAAGTAAATAAGCGAAGAACAATATGTGAAAAACTCGTAGGCATTGGATCGGTGATGGAGAATTATGCCGGATGCGGTTCATCATGTAACAGTCATAACATAGGGTGACACAGAACTAGCTCCAATTCATCAATGTAATGTAGGCATGTATTCCGAATATAGTCATACGTGCTTATGGAAAAGAACTTGCATGACATCTTTTGTCCTACCCTCCCGTGGCAGCGGGGTCCTAACAGAAACTAAGGGATATTAAGGCCTCCTTTTAATAGAGTACCGGACCAAAGCATTAACACGTAGTGAATACATGAACTCCTCAAACTACGGTCATCACCGGGGGTGGTCCCGATTATTGTCACTTCGGGGTTGCCGGATCATGACACATAGTAGGTGACTATAGACTTGCAAGATAGGATCAAGAACTCACATATATTCATCAAAACATAATAGGTTTAGATCTGAAATCATGGCACTCGGGCCCTAGTGACAAGCATTAAGCATAGCAAAGTCATAGCAACATCAATCTCAGAACATAGTGGATACTAGGGATCAAACCCTAACAAAACTAACTTGATTACATGATAAATCTCATCCAACCCATCACCGTCCAGCAAGCCTACGATGAAATTACTCACGCACGGCGGTGAGCATCATGAAATTGGTGATGGAGGATGGTTGATGATGACGATGGCGACAGATTCCCGTCTCCGGAGCCCCGAACGGACTCCAGATCAGCCCTCCCGAGAGAGATTAGGGCTTGGCGGCGGCTCCGTATCGTAAAACGCGATGAATCCTTCTCTCTGAATTTTCTCTCCCCGAACATGAATATATAGAGTTGGAGTTCAGGTCGGTGGAGCTCCAGGGGGCCCACGAGGCAGGGGGCGCGCCCCCACCCTCGTGGCTAGGGTGTGGGCCCCCTGGCCTTGATTCTTTCGCCAGTATTTTTTATTATTTCCAAAAATAATCACCGTGAAGTTTCAGGTCATTCCGAGAACTTTTGTTTCTCCACAAAAATAACACCATGGCAATCCTGCTGAAAACAGCGTCAGTCCGGGTTAGTTCCATTCAAATCATGCAAGTTAGAGTCCAAAACAAGGGCAAAAGTGTTTGGAAAAGTAGATACGACGGAGACGTATCAGGGAGCGGTGCGCCTCGAGCCCCCTGGCCGTCTTGGTCACTTGCCGTCTCTCCGGGAAAGGCGTCGGACTGTGAGGTCGGTGCTTCCCTGGGATGGTGTTGACGAATATGAAGCTAGGGGAGACGGAGAAGGCATGGGGGCAGGCCGTCCAGTCGGAGTACGATAGCACCGACGCGTTCGTCTCGTACTGGCGACCTGCTGCCCGTCTTTCTGTCTTTCCCCTCCTTTCCCCAACGTCGTCATCACCGTTGTATCGGTTGCCGAGGAAAGGCTCGCCCCTCTAGCGCTTCCGCTTCCTCCAGTGATCTTCCAGCTGGGCCCTGACGTCCTTTTCTGTCGGTGCCCGTGTTGGAGCCTTTTCACTTGTCCTGGAAGTGGTGACCAGGGGGCGCTATGGTGCTCCTTCCACCTTCCTCCTTTGCAGCCTCGCCACTCCCAATCTTGTGAGGCTATGTTGCAGGCCCTGACGGGATCGGGGTGGCTTTGTGCCGGTGTGCGTCCTGCCCTCTTCTCTTCCCACCGCACTACCTGGGACAAGAGGGACATGGAGAGGAGTTTATGGGGCACTTATCTTTTTTCAATCTAAACTTGTCGGCACTTGCCAAATTATAGTTCAATTAATGTAATCTCTCGAGTCCACGTTCATGCTCTGTAAGGTTTGTACTTGTATTATCAGCATATTAATGAAAAAGATGAACCTTGCTGGGAACTCGTGCATGTATATATCCATGAAGAGGTGGGATGCCTCTTTAGTTTAAATAAACGAGCAGGCTATCCTGCCGGTACCCTTTTGATTTTATTTGCCGGAGAACTGAGCCTACCGGGCAAGAAATAAAGGGACCAGCCCCCCGCCAACCTCTTTTCACCAAAGGCCACTTCGACCATCCTGGCTGAAGCAACGTTCGAGTCAAGGATAGGAGCACCTAAGTTTCAAAGAGCGGCGAGGTTTTCTCATTGTAACACCCCAGATGTAACTTTCCATAATTGTAACTCCAACTATTGCCATTTCTGGCTATGTGATATGATTATTCCTTCATGGTTGGGTTTTGTCCTTGTTTTTGCATTTTGGTCATGTCATGCTTGGCATCATCATCATGTTCATCTTCATGTGTAGCATATTGCATTGTGGCATGTTGTTTGGTGAGTCATGGCATCATCATATTTCCCCCTCATCTCCCCACCCCTTCCTCTCCTTCTCTCTCCTTCTTTTGGCATGTGCCATTTTTCACTCCTCCTTTAATGTTCATCTTTTCCCCAAAATTCTAGCACCATGCCCTAAACCTCTCTGCCAAGTTTCATCCCATTTGGGCTTGTTTTGGTTAGGTTCAAAAATGCCTATGATTCAAACTTGTTTATTTTTCTGCCTCTAAAGATATCCAAAGCAATTTTTTAAAATGGTGCATAAATCAAGGAGCTCAAGGGTGCTTTTTTTCCTTCTTATTCATTCCATACAACCCTAACATTTTCCTTTGTCTATTCTGTGGATTACTTATTTGCAGAAAGAATTAAAAACAGGAAAGGCCTTAACCTGGACGTTGTACTTGGGCCTCTCCCTTACCTGCAGCCTGACCCACGCAGCAGCAGCAGCCCATCCAGCCCGCTAGCGACAGGAGCGTCGTCTCCCTTGTACGGCAGCTCATCCAGCATGTCCACGTCGACGCCCCGGTTGATTTGACGGCCGTCCGGCGCCCCTAGTCCCTATAAAGCTTGTCCAAACCCTACCTCGGACTCCCCTCTATCTACTCAGACTCTTTCCTGCCCTCGCCGCTCAGGTAAGTGACACGCACCACGCCGTCGACCTGCCCACCATGCTCCGGCCGAGCTTGAGGTCGAGTTCGGGCTAGCCTCTTCGCCGCGCGTCCGACCCCCTCGGCCGCCGTGGAGAAGACCTTCAAGTCCCTCTCCGTCCCCTGCCTCCATGCACACAACCACCCGGCCTCAGGATCGAGCTCTTCGACCTCGTCTTCTTCCTCTGCTGCATCTACTTCGCGGACCCGAAGCCCCGCCAGTTTCAGAGCTCCCTCTCGTCGCTTTCAGCGCGTCTCCGTCGACCTCGTCATGTTAACGCAGCTCCCTCTCCATTCTTTTGCATGGCGTGTAGACACCCCGTAGGACTCGCCCGATCCGTGTCTTTGACACGCTCGCAGTGCTCCGGCAAAGTCTGCAAATTTCCTTGTGCGTGTACTTGCTGCAGCGCGCCCGCGCGTTCCCCAGCTCCGGATCCCCAAGTTGCTCGCTCACACACACACGCACGCACGCCCCTGCAGTGCAGCAGCTCACGCAGTGCTGTTGTAGCCCTGCCTCGCCGTGTTGGTCACCATGGCCGCAAGCTCGGCAAGCTCCTGCCCACACACACACCCACACATGCGCGCACGTTCCCTTCCAGCACCGCACGCGCACTGCCCTTCTAATCCCGCACACCCGCCGCCACCTCCTGAGCCCCGCCGTCGCCGCCGTTGCTCGCCGGCGCCATCGGTGTTTCTCTCTTCTGCCCAGGAGAGGAACCCGTACCAGGAGAGCTCACCTCAAAAGGAGCGAGCTCCCTTCTTATCTTTACACACACATAGCCCGACTGGTTCCCGCACCGCGTCTCCGCCCTGGCGACCTGGGTTCGATTCTTCGCGGGTGCAGATTAACCCCCCCCCCCCCCCGCCTCCTCCATATTTTGGGTTATTTGAGTCACTGACAGGAAGACCCCACATGTCATCCTCACCCCTCCTCCTTCTCTTATCTTTTATTCCAGCGAATATTCCTTTTCTGGAATAGGGCATCTTTCCGAATCAGGCAAGTCCAATTCTGGACATTTCTACTTCTGGAAAAATGCCAATTCTGTCATATGCTTTATCTAGCAGTTTTGCATTTCTAGCTTTTGCGAATTTTCTATATGAACCCCTAACATATTATATATGTTTTTGGGGTAGAAAAATCCCACCAATCAAGTGGTGCCATTAATTTTTGCATTTGAGCAAGTTCATGACCATTTCATTTTACATCATGTTACTGTATTGCCATTTTTGTGTGATTTAATTCAAACTTGCTATGAGGTTGTTTTGCACATGATAGCTTCATTTTCATGCCTACTTCATGCTAGATTTTATTCCATGCCATTTAGTGCACTATGATGAGTTCCACAAGCTTGCAAAGTTGCTATCATGATCTGTTTCTGCCATGTATGATTTTCCACCGTCTGAAACCTATTTTATAACAATTGCCATGTTTGCATGGGTGCTATCATCATTTCTGTATGTTTTTGCATCAAGTTCAGTAGGGTAGTTTTGTTAAGTGCATTTAGTACTGTCATGCCATGATCTTGTGTAATGGAATATGTTCCTGTAGCATATAGTTTACTAGGCTTAAACTTTGCAACCTGATGCTGTTCTCCTTGATCTATGAGTTTCTGCTGTCTGTTATATTGTTATCTTTTGCATTTTTGCCATGCTGTTTTAGACTTGTTCTAGGAGTTTCTAGCAGTAGCTCAGTGTTCATGATTTGTAGAGCTTCACATGTACTTCACCGCCATGCATTGTGTTTTCATGTTTGGGTGATGTAGTATATGTTAACCTTGCATCTAAGTGGTCATGCTGCTGTTTTAAGCAGTTTGCATCATATCTTGTTTTGCTTGTCGTTTGCAAACCGTGCATCCGTTTCCGGTGATCTTCATATTGATTCCATTCAAAATCTCCCAACCTATCCAGTGGCATGCTTGGTTTGCCAAGTTGATGCCAGGATCATTCTTTTCTCTCCCGGAGTACCTATATGCATTGCACATTATACCTTGCATTCCATGCCATGCCTTGCATCATTGCTTGGGAATTGCACCATGATTGATTGTTGTTCCGTTGCTTGTGTTATTGCCTTGGGTAGAGCCGGGAGACGAGTTCGTGAACGAGGAACCTGTTGAGTACGTTTACGAGGAGCAAGCTTTCGACAACTCTGAGAACTTTGTAGGCAAGATGACCATTACCCTCGATATCACTTCTATCTTTGCTTGCTAGTTGTTCGTTCTATCGCTGCCGCGCTACCTACCACTTGTTTATCATGCCTCCCATATTGCCATGACAAGCCTCTAACCCACCTTCCTAGCAGACCGTTGTTTGGCTATGTTACCGCTTTTGCTCAGCCCCTCTTATAGCGTTGTTAGTTGCAGGTGAAGTTGAAGATTGCTCCATGTTGGAACATGATTATGTTGGGATGTCATAATATCTCTTATTTTTAATTAATGCATCTATATACTTGGTAAAGGGTGGAAGGCTCGGCCTTATGCCTGGTGTTTTGTTCCACTCTTGCCGCCCTAGTTTCCGTCATACCGGTGTCATATTCCTTGATTTTGCGTTCCTTACGCGGTTGGGGTTATAGGACCCCCTTGACAGTTCGCTTTGAATAAAACTCCTCCAGCAAGGCCCAACATTGGTTTTCCTTTTGCCTAATAACAACTAAAACTTGCATAGGGAGTAATTAACCCGAGGATTCTTAATCAACCCCCGGGACAATGCTCCTCATGAGTCTTGGTCCAAACCGGGCAGACTGCGGGGCCGCCTCGGGGAAACCCAAGGTATTTGGTATGTACCTATAGGTTGACCCATCCGGACGTGGCCTGAGACGAGATACGCATGGCTACTATCAGGGTGTCGGCACGCCGGGAGGTCTTGTTCGACTTGTTTTACCATTGTCGAAATGTCTTGTAACTGGAATTCCGAGTCTGATCGGGTTGTTCCAGGAGAAGGAATATCCTTCATTGATCGTGAGAGCTTGTGATGGGCTAAGTTGGGACACCCCTGCAGGGTTTAAACTTTCGAGAGCCATGCTCGCGGTTATGTGGCAGATGGGAATTTGTTAATATTCGGTTGTAGAGAACTTGACACTTGGCTTAATTAAAATGCGCCAACTACGTGTGTAACCGTGATGGTCTCTTTCCGATGAGGGTTGGGAAGTGAACATGGTGGGGTTATGTCTGAACGTAAGTAGTTTCAGGATCACTTCTTGATCACTTCTAGCTTCACGACCGTTGCGTAGCTTCTCATCTTACTCTTATTTGCGTATGTTAGCCACCATATTTGCTTAGTGCTTACTGCAACTCCACCTCATTACCACATCCTACCCATAAGCTTAAATAGTCTTGATCTCGCGGGTTTTGAGATTGTTGAGTTCTCGTGACTCACACATACTACCAAAACAGTTGCAGGTGCCGATGATACCAATGCGGGTGATGCCACCGAAATCAAGTGGGAGTTCGACGAGGACCTTGGTCGTTACTATGTTTCGTTTCCTGTTGATCAGTAGTGGAGCCCAGTTGGGACGATCGGGGATCTAGCATTTGGGGTTATCTTCTTTTCTTTTGGATTTGACTGTAGTCGGTCTATGTGTGTATTCTGGGTGATGTATGATTTATTTAAGTATTGTGTGAAGTGGCGATTGTAAGCCAACCCTCTATTTATCCCTTTCTTGTTCATTTAATGGGATTGTGTGAATATGACCCTTCTTGCGGCAAAACCACAATGCGGTTATGCCTCTAAATCGTGCCCCGACACGTAGGAGATATAGCCGCATCGTGGGCGTTACAAGTTGGTATCAGAGCCATCCCCGACTTAGGAGCCCCCTGCTTGATCGAATCGCTGACATTGTTGAGTCTAGAACAAAAATGTTTTGAGTCTTAGGATTATATATATCGGAGAGTAGGATTCTTTTTACTCCTCAGTCCCCTTCGTCGCTCTGGTGAGGTCTCCTGACATAGATGTTTTGACTTTCCTCTCCTCACTAAAAAAATTTAGGATCACGCGGGTATCTTGGGATCGTTTCGATATTCTTGTGACGAGAACATTGTTCTTGGTGCCTCCTGACATTTAGGGGTTGTGGCAGTGTCCCGGGGATTTGAGCTCCGAGGTGTTGTCATCACAATTTTATCGTTGCAATTCTGGAATACCTGAGTTTCGCCGACATCTAAAATCTCTTTTATGCAGTTGTCGGTGATATAACCTCGACGCCACCCAGTACTGGGGCGGGAGTTCGGGAGTATTGCCATAGCTTGTATAACGGATGCTTTTCGAAGGTTGAGGTACACGATTTCCGGAGTTTTCTTGGTTATGTGTTGACGGATGGATACAGCTGGATGTAGGGATTGTTTGTTTGGGTGAGATATATTGCTTCCCCTGTATCCCCAACACCAGATTGCATAACCAGAAAGTTTCGGGAGTTTATAAGTGGGAATTCAAGTAGCTCCTAGAATATCTTCCGACAGATGCATGATATGGGATTGGGTAAATCTCTATCATATGTATTTGTTCCGGCTTATTCTGCAAGCCAAATCTTTGTTTTGTTTTGAGTTGTGGTATTCTTCAAGTCAAGTGTTGATTCCATACCTTTTCCTAAGCGGTGTTCTCATATTTCTATGGGAGTACTAATCCTTTTATTCATGCTGAACGGTCATGCCAATTCTTTTCCAACTGATGTGCTTCTATTCAAGTGGATCCGATCATTTTCAACATCCGCAAGATCAATTCTTGGTTTTTCTCAATGGTGTCTGTTTCATTCATCCGAAGTTGCCTTTGTTTTTCCCGCCCTCCCACCCTTTTCTTCAAGGACTCAGATTTCTTAATCAAGTATCCATCTTAGGGATGTGAAATCGCTCCATTCTTTTCCGTCAATGTTCTTATCCGGTGACTCTCAGGAAGATACTAACGGAGCTTCAAGTTAATCATTCTTCTTTTTTTTCTCCGGTGGATCCAATTAAAGCTTTTGTTGTTGATCATATTCCTTTCCTTATTTCAAATGTTTTCTCATGCCGGTGCACCCCCTAATCATTCACCTCTCGCTATTCACTTATTCCGAAGCGCTGAAGATATCTCGAAGATTCGTGTTTCCACTCTGCATTCGTTCAAGCTCTTTCAAGGATGTTATCTCATTCAAGCCATTTAATTCAACCGGCGCAATGTCTCTTTTAAATCGTTCAACGGTGTATCTTTTGAGTGGGCCCTAACCCACAGGTCTTTTCCCATGTCTTACCTGACTCTTCTAATTTATCCGGAGTGATTCCCAAATTCTTTTCGAAGTGTGACGTAAGAATGGATAGCAAATATGTCCGTGCGTTGCAACGGGAGAAAAAATATCTCACAAACACCTAGCCCAATAAGCATGGCCTACACGCAATTATTTGATTTGTGACCCACGTCATTATTCCCAACATACATAATTGTGCTTTCTGCGAGACCATCTTTGCCAGACATCTAAGAAATGTATGCATTGTTCAGTTGGCAAGTTAGGCTAAAGATAAGCATAAAAAATTAAAAGAAAAACCTGAATACCCAGGCATATAAGGGTAAAAAGAAACATTCCAAAAATCAAGATATCGAAACATAACTTCTATAACATTCAAAATTTAGGGTTTAATATAACTTTAAAATGAGTAGTTTGTAGTATAATCAAGCATGGGTTAGGTTGGCACCGAGAAAGCATACCACATACGCAAGTTGTGACTACCCATAGTTAGATTTATATCATACTTGTATCTCGCCAACCAACCAAAGGTAAGTGCGGAAAATAGAGATTTTCGACCGTAACAAAATATTAAGGTTATAATTTTGTTAAAATGAGGGTTGAAGATTTATAATTTCATTATGCAATGAGAGTTGATGATTCATAATTTTATTTCCTAATGATGGTTGAAGTATTTTTGTCTGGTATGTAAGACGGAATTATTCATAATTCACATGGACGTGAATGTCCTTTGGTAGCAGCCAGCTAGGAAGTTGGAGTTGATTGATAGTAGAAGTGGTGCATGGACAGCAGGCGAGACACTGAACATTCATGTCAATCTTATCAAAATAACAAATGAGGAGATCCTTCTGGACAGTCGAGCCAAAACTTTGTCAATCTGCCCACTTTTTTCACTGCAACGATTTGGCGAAACATGATTTCGTGATGCTCAAGTTTTACAAAGGGAAGATAATTTGGCCAAAATTTCTAGTTACACCAGACAATGCGATTAATATAACATGATCTTGATACAGTGAAATAAACCAAGAATCAAAATAATATCATATATTGTTATTCTTCTAACTCCTATGGCACGAACTCTAATTGTTAGGAGTGGTATGATAATAAAGTTATAACAAACAACGTCTCAGGCCACAAATATAGGATTGGTCGTATAGTCCTTACATGGACAATATAAGTGTACTGTTTTTCTGAAATCTCGTATGTATGTATTCCAAAAAATCATGAAAGCGTGAATAGATAATTTGCATTCGATGCTTATATATCCATCACACTGATGAATAATTTCAAGTAATTAACATCGTGTCTAGATAACTAATTTGTCCAACTATTGATTTCTCGATCTGGCTTACAGGGTAGTAACTCGGGGATTGTGCAGAAATTCTCTTCAATGTAAAACATATAGTAGATTGCACATATACTCCTGTATTAAAGTGAAAGAACACTAAAAAGTGCTAGGAAGCCACGACTTAGTAATCCATCAGTTAGTAAATAGACGACTCTTCCGCAAATCTGAAATAGAGAGGTTATGCAGATTGGATAAACTAAGACCCTGATCTAATCAAAATCGATTGGAACATACCAGGGGATCCATCTAAGAAACTGGAAGGCCTCCTTAGGAAAGTGGCTGCGCTAATGGCATGTACCTGCAGCTTAACTGGGCCGATGGCAGCATCGGCGCCGGCGGGCGCCTGCAGCCATCTTAGGGAAGCTGCGGGACTTTTGAAGCTTAATGGGAGTTGATGATCTGTCTGTCAACATCCACGGTGTCTTTGCAATTGAATCGATGAACTTATATATAAGGATGAACATATACAATGCGTTGCCGATGACCAGGATGTTATTGTTGTCGACGCCGTCCCTGATCTCGGGGACTCGGTCAGATACGGGAAGAACTGGTGGGCTGGGTTTGGGCGTACATCATGTACACATATATAAAGAATCTAAAGGAAGCCAGAGACAACACGGTAGCGAGCCAACGATTATATATGGAAAGAAACACAGGACGGGGAGATCGTAACGCGGGCGAACGATATGACGACATATGAAGAAATCCTGAAGAAACAGACCGAAGGACAGTAATAATGGTCAAATAACACAATGTGTTGTATATTTGCATAAAACATGTGTGGTAGATGTGGTTAGTAGAGCCAGGCAATATTGATTCAACCAGGGTTCGATTCTCACATATCAATTTTATTTTTTCTCTCGAAAACGAGCAAACCAGGACGTGAGCGAGGCGTGTGTCCAGGTTTAGTTTTTGGTTTTCTAACTTTATTTGGCAAAAAGCTACTTTTAAATCTCAACCATCAATCTTTATGTTAAACACAAAATCAACGGATATAATAGAGTGACGTATGAAGAACTATGAAAGCTTCCGTCTTTTAATATTAGGTATAGATTCCATCAGTCATATTCCTTCTCCAAGATTGCTTTCAAAACATTGTCATCGTTGGTTCATCATTTCTATTCTTCATTATTCCGGAGTGGCTCATCAATTGTCATGGTGGTTCTCATCATCATTCTAAACATTTAAAGACCGAAGAAGAGTTTTTCTTCAATCTTATCCGTTCTCTCAAAGATGTGTGGTTCTAGCTTCAGGCCATAATCATAATTGTTTTTCGATTATGATAATTATTTTCACCCATCCAGAGCAATTCAGGAGTCTTTTCAGTTTGATTCTCCGGAGCCATCATCGCAGAATTATTCATTCCAGCTTTCAGCTCTCGTTCTCCAAATCTTACCGGTGCATCATTCAAGTATTCTCTAATCAGCTCGTGATCTCTTCGTTCACTTGTATCTAAATCCCCTCAAGTATCTTCTTTCGTTTTCCAATTCTTCCCGGTGAATTGTGCCTTTGCTATTTTCATTTTCAATTCTTACGGTGGTTCAATCAAGATTCCTCTTCCTATGTTCTCATATTAATTTATTCGTTGTTTCAATCCTACTGGTGGTTCGTTGAAGACCTTCTCAAGCTTGCGCTATATCTCTCGTAATCCTTTCTACGAGAATAAGTAGTATGCCAAATTCGTTGCTTGTCATCAATTTAAGGTGATGAAGGATAAGCATAATGTAATTATTATTCTTGTTTCATCGAGTGAATTCAATTCCTTATTCCGGAGGTTCATCAAAATTCTCGGTTTCAATTGCTTCATCTTTTCTTTTCCAGAGTTCCAAGTTTTCTCGGCTATATCATCGCGAAGCTCCATCCAATCATTGCAAGGCTTCACCTTGTGTTTTCAACTTCTCTTTCCTTTTGTTTGATCATTCTTTTATTATCGGAGTTCTTCATGGAGGCTCTACATGATGGTTTGTCAAGGATTTTTTTTATTCTTCAATTGTTCTTCAATTTCCCTCGAAGGGTGTTCAACACATGTCTTGTTTTGAGGAGTTCAAGCATTCTTCATCTTGCATTCCGAAGTGCAATTCTTTCTATCTTATCTTTTGAGGTGGTGTTATGTCATTTTGACAGTTTGCTTCATATTTCATGATTGACAAGTTGTCAGGAATGAGATATTTAAACCCATCACTTTCTTCCTTGGAGTTATCTTGGTATAGATTTCACCTAAAGCCTTCCATTGGGAATGTTGCTAATTGTGGTGCTTATCAACGATCCAAGTTTCCTCTTATCCTCTCGATGAAAGAAATTTTCATCTCTTCGTTCAACTTAAGCGATCAATTGTTTCGGTTCCCTTCCTATCAGTGATATGCAAGTCAAATTCTTGTAGCAAAAGAACCCACCTAATGAGTCTAGGTTTAGCATCTTTCTTTCCCATAAGGTATTTAATAGCGGCATGATCGATGTGAACAATTACTTTAGAATCAACAATGTAAGATCTGAATTTATCACAAGAAAACACAACTACTAAAATTTCTTTCTCAGTAGTAGCATAATTTCTTTGAGAACTTTCTAGAGTCCTACTAGCTTAATGGATAACATTTAATTTCTTATCAACTCTTTATCCAAGAATAGCACTAACAGCATAATCACTACCATCACACATAATTTCAAAAGGTATGTTCCAATCAGGTGGTTTGAACGATAGGTGCAGAAGTTAAGGCTTTCTTAAGTTTTTCAAAGGCTTCCACACAATCATCATCAGAAACAAATGGAACATCGTTTTCCAAGAGATTAGTAAGAGGCCTAGAAATTTTAGAGAAGTCTTTAATAAACCTCCTATAAAAACCAACATGACCAAGGAAACATCGAATACCTTTAATATCTTTAGGACATGACATTTTCTCAATTGCATCAACTTTAGCTTTATCCACCTCAAATACCTCACTCGGAAATTTTGTGCCCCAAGACAATACCTTCATTCACCATAAAGTGCACTTCTCCCAATTCAAGACAAGATTAGTTTGTTCACATCTCTGCAAAACTCGATCAGTGTTGCTTAAGCAATCATCAAAAGAAGTTCCGTAAACGGAAAAATCATCCATGAAAACCACAACAATCTTTTTAAAAAAAATCAGAGAATATAGCAGTCATACATCTTTGAAAGGTAGCATGTGCATTGCATAAACCAAAAGGCATATGTCTATAAGCATAAGTTCCAAAAGGACAAGTAAAGGTGGTTTTCTCTTGATCAGGTTGTGATACAGGTATTTGAGAGAAACTCGAATATCCATCAAGAAAGCAAAAGTGTGTGTGCTTTGACAGTCTTTCTAACATTTGATCAATAAAAGGCAAGGGGTAATGATCTTTTCTAGTGGCTTTGTTTAATTTTCTAAAATCAATTACCATTCTATAGCCAGTCACAATTCTTTGTGGAATAAGTTCATTTTTATCATTAGGAACAACATTAATACCTCCTTTCTTAGGGACACAATGAACAGGACTTACCCATCTACTATCAACCATGGGATAGATTATAACTGCTTTCAGAAGCTTTAGTATTTCAGTTCTTACCAGTTCCTTCATCTTAGGATTCAATCGTCGTTGATGATCAACAACGGGTTTAGCATCAGATTCCATATTAATCTTGTGCTGACAGAGAGTGGGACTAATGCCCTTAGAGTATATCCAATAGCAGCACGATGCTTCCTCGTAGTTTTTAGCAATCTATTTTCTTCATGCTCTGTAAGGTTAGCACTATAATAATAGGATATATCTTCTTC
The DNA here is from genome assembly GCF_018294505.1 of Triticum aestivum. Taxonomy (NCBI): domain Eukaryota; kingdom Viridiplantae; phylum Streptophyta; class Magnoliopsida; order Poales; family Poaceae; genus Triticum; species Triticum aestivum. The sequence continues at coordinate 250,835,286 of NC_057811.1, read as the reverse complement.
TCATCAAGATAAGCATATTTCAAAATGTTAGGCGATTGTTTTAATTCAAACACAAGATCACCTTTAGGTGGAGGAGGGCCTCCTAGAGTTTCAATAGGCAAATTGTGTTTAAGAATAGGTTGTTCCTCAAAGAATATTTTATCTATTTCATTTATTTCATGCAAGTGCATATCATTTTCATGTTCTAGCGGATCAGTAGGAGGTACAACAATAGAAGAAAGACCAATTATTTCATCCTTACTAGGCAATTCTTTACCATGAGGATGTCTACTAAACTAAGAGAAATTAAACTCATGAGACACATCACCAAAATTGACACTGACAATTTCTTTATAGCAATCTATCTTAGCATTAACATTGTTCAAAAAAGGTCTACCAAATATTATGGGACAAAAGTCATCTTGTGGAGAACCAAGGACTAGAAAATCAGTAGGGTATTTTGTTTTCCCACACAAGACTTCAACATCTCTAACAATCCCAAGTGGTGTAATGCTGTCTTTGTTTGCAAGTTTAATAGTAACATCAATATCTTCTATTTCAGCACGTGCAATATGATTCATAATTTCTTGATATAAAGTGAAAGGGGTAGTACTCACACTAGCACCCAAATCGCATAAACCGTGATAGCAATGATATCCTATTTTAACTAAGACAACAAGCATGCCAACAACGGGCTTGTTCTTATTTTTAGTATCGGGTTTGGCAATTCTTGCAGCTTCATCACAGAAATATATAACATGCCCATCAATATTATCGACCAAGAGATCTTTAACCATAGCAATACTAGGTTCTACCTTAATTTGTTCAGAAGGTCTAGGTGCTCTAATATTACTTTTGTTAACCACGGTTGAGACTTTAGCATGTTCCTTTATCCTAACAGGGAAAGGTGGTTTTTCAATATAAGCGGTAGGCACAACGGGTTCAACATTATAAATGTTAGTTTCATCTTTAACTATAATTGGATCCTCAATATTTCTTTAATAGGGGGTGATATTTAAACCACTTCTCCTTAGGGAGATCAATATGAGTAGCAAATGATTCACAAAAGAGGCTACTATCTTAGAGTCAAATCCATATTTAGTGCTAAAGTTGTGAAAAGCATCGGTATCCATAAAAGATTTAACACAATCAAACTTGAGTGTTATACCTGACTCATTACCTTTGTCGAGTTCCCAATCTTTGGAGTTGCGTTTAATTCTTTCAAGAAGGTGCCACCTGAATTCCATAGTTTTCTTCATAAAAGAGCCAGTCAAAGAAGAGTCGAGCATGGTATGATAATCATGAGAAAGCCGAGCATAAATTTTTTGTAAGATGATTTCCCTTGAGAGCTCATGATTGGGACATGTATACATCATGTATTTAAGCCTCCCCCAAGCTTGAGAGATACTTTCTCCTTCACGAGGCCAAAAATTATATATAATTCCGATCATAATGAACTAGATGCATATGATAAAACTTTTGAAGAAATTCCAGTTTCAACCGTTTCCAATCCCAAGCTCCAATATCATCGCATAGCCTATACCATGTCAATGCTTTTTTCCCCAAAGATAAAGGGAAAACTTTCTTCTCAACCTCATTGTAACGCCCACGATGCGGCTATATCTCCCACGTGTCGAGGCACGACTTAGAGGCATAACCGCATAGTGGTTTTGTCGCAAGAAGGGTCATCTTCACACAATCCCATGTAATGAACAAGAATGGGATAAAGAGTTGGCTTACAATCGCCACTTCACACAATACATAAATTTAATTCATACATCATCCAAAATACACACATAGACCGACTACGGTCAAGATCCAAATGAAAATAAGATAACCCCAAATGCTAGATCCCCGATTGTCCCAACTGGGCTCCACTACTGATCATCAGGAAAAGACACATAGTAACGACCACGTTCCTCATCGAACTCCCACTTGAGATCGATCCCATCATCTGCACTGGCATCGTCGGCACCTGCAACTGTTTTGGTAGAATCTGTGAGTCACGAGGACTCAGCAATCTCACACCCGCGAGATCAAGACTATTTAAGCTTATAGGAAAGGATGGTGTAATGAGGTGGAGCTGCAGCAGGCAATAAGCATATATGGTGGCTAACATACGCAAAAGAGAGCGAGAAGAGAAGCAACGGAACGGTCGTCATCTAGCAATGACCAAGAAGTGATCCTGAACTCCTACTTACGTCATTCATAACTCAAACCGTGTTCACTTCCCGGACTCCGCCGAGAAGAGACCATCACGGCTACACACACAGTTGATGTATTTTAATTGGGTCAAGTGACAAGTTCTCTACAACCGGACATTAACAAATTCCCATCTGCCTCATAACCGCGGGCACGGCTTTCGAAAGATAATACCCTGCAGGGGTGTCCCAACTTAGCCCATCATAAGCTCTCACGGTCAACGAAGGATAAACCTTCTCCCGGAAAGACCCGATCAGTCTCGGAATCCCGGTTTACAAGACATTTCGACAATGGTAAAACAAGACCAGCAAAGCCGCCCGAATGTGCCGACAAATCCCGATAGGAGCTGCACATATCTCGTTCTCAGGGCACACCGGATGAGCAAGCTACGAGTAAAACCAGACCTCGAGTTTCCCAGAGGGGCCCCGCAGCTGCTCAGTTCGGACCAACACTCGAAGGAGCACTGGCCCGGGGGGTTAAAATAAAGATGACCCTCGGGCTCGCGAAAACCCGGGGGAAAAGGCTTAGGTGGCAAATGGTAAAACCAAGGTTGGGCCTTGCTGGAGGAGTTTTATTCAAGGCGAACTGTCAAGGGGGTCCCATAAATCACCCAACCGCGTAAGGAACGCAAACTCAAGGAACATAATACCGGTATGACAGAAACTAGGGCGGCAAGAGTGGAACAAAACACCAGGCATAAGGCCGAGCCTTCCACCCTTTACCAAATATATAGATGCATTAATTAAATAAGAGATATTGTGATATCCCAACATATCCATGTTCCAACATGGAACAAACTTCAACTTCACCTGCAACTAGCAACGCTATAAGAAGGGCTGAGCAAAAGCGGTAACTTAGCCAAACAACGGTTTGCTAGGAAAGGATGGTTAGAGGCTGACATGGCAATATGGGAGGCATGATATAGCAAGTGATAGGTAGCGCAGCATGGCAATAGAGCGAACAACTAGCAAAGCAAAGATAGAAGTGATTTCGAGGGGTGGTCATCTTGCCTGCAAGGTTCTCAGAGTTGTCGAAAGCTTGATCCTCGTAAGCGTACTCAACAGGTTCCTCGTTCACGAACTCGTCTCCCGGCTCTACCCAAGACAAGAACACAAGCAACGGAACCACAATCAATCACGAGAAATGCACAAGCAACATGATGCAAAACATGTATGATATGCGAGATATGATATGCGATGCATATGCGTGCTCCGGAAGGAAAATGATGAACAAGGCAGTAACTTGGCAAACCAAGCATGCCACTGGAAAGATGAGATGATTTCGGTCGAAATCGATATAAAGATCACCGGAAACGGATGCACGGTTTGCAAATGGCAAGCAAAACAAGAATGACACGAATCTGCGATTAACAGCATGATAGCACTTAAAATGCAACAAGTAACAATGCTACAGCACTCCAACATAGCAACAAAGCATATGACAGTAATCTACAGGAGATGCTTGACAAAAGATGAACACTGAGCTACGGCTAGATCACAACATAACAAGCTCAAACAAGCATGGCAAAAGTGCAAAAGATAACAGGTTCACAGACTTGGTGAAATTACTGGACATGGCAGAAAACAGCATCAGGTAGCAATGTTCAGAGCACGAAATCAACATGCTACAGGAACTTAACATGGCAAAACAAGGCATGGCAGTATTCTACTAAATGCATATGACAAAAGTCCCTTACTGACCATAAGCCAAAAAGGACCAGAAGATATGATGGCAAGCATGTAAACATAGCAAGTTTCGTTATCAGGTTTCAGACTTAGCAGAAAACAGAGCATGGCAGAAACAATAATATGAAGGCATCTTGGTGAGCTTGATGCACTCACCACAAAGCAATGCATGACAAAACAAGCATACCTACAGCAAGATGGCATGTTTATGAAGCTATCCATGGCAAGAACAAAAGCATAGCATGTATGGATCAACTACAACAAGCTTGGCAAAAATGAATATCATGTTAAGAATCTGCCAGAAATATTTTATAGCAAAAGTAGAGCAAGATTGAGTCATGCTATGGCACTCCATAATTGCAAACAAGGGCAGGAATGGATCAATTACAACAATATCTACAAAACATCCTTACTGAACATCTCCAAAATATGCATGGATCTCTCTGTAGCATCAAGTTTACATGGCAACAAAATAACAGCAGACAAAGACTTGGAGAATTCACTAAGTCCCTGAAATCAGAAACATTACGGGGCCTAGTTTGCATGCTTGTGCTAGTCACCATAGAGATCACAAAAATACATGGCATACACCACTGGAAAGATGGCATGGCATACAACAAAACACATGTAGAGCTCATGCCCATAAGATGCACAGATTAAATGATACAAAAATGACAAATCTCCAAGTTCTGCTAAGAACCAGCAGATAACAGCAACTAGCACTCTTGCAACAGAGATTTGGGCATCAAGATGGCCTCTAATGAACATGGTGCAGTTGAACAAAATGTAGAGCATCACGAGACGAACAATTTGACGAAACGGAGCTACATGCAGAGAGTTATGCACTGTTGAACAGGGGCATATCATGTGAAAATGCAAAGACTTAGGAAAATTTAGGGGTCTCGGGGAAAAGTCAACGCATGCCAGTTACCAGATCCGATCGGGGCCTGGCCGAGGAAGCTCGCCGGAGCGGCGGCGCGGCTCGCCGGAGAGGAGGCCGGAGGGGAGGAGAAGGGCGACGTGGAGGAGGGAGATGGCGGGGCGGCGACCGACGGAGGAGGGAGGTGCGGCGGCGGAGGCGGCGGCTCGCGGGCGGCGGGCCGGCAATGTCGGCAGCGCCGGCGCCGGCGGGGACGGCGGCGGTGGCCGCGGGCGGCGAACGGCGGCGGAGATGGCGGCGGGCCTCGGGAGGCAGATGGCGGCGGGCGTGGGCTCGCGCGGGCCCTCCCTGGGCTCCGCGGGCCGGCGCGGTACGGGGCGGCGGCGGACGCTGACGTGGCGGTGGCGCGATTTGTCCGGCGCGCGGAGGGACGAGGGTTAGGGTTTGGACTGCATACGTTTTCGGGAGGGGATGCAAATATATAGGTAGAGGGAGCTAGGGGAGTCCAAATGAGGTGCGGTTTTCGCCCACACGATCGTGATCGAACGACCTACAGCATGGAAGAGAGTTTGGTGGGTTTTGGGCTGGTTTTGAGGGGGGTTTTGCTGCAACACACAAATGGACTTTGCGGATGCCCGGTTAACCGTTGGAGTACCAAACGACCTCCAAATGGAACGAAACTTGACCGGTGGTCTACCGGTGGTATACCAAGGCCACTAGACAAGCCTCGGTCCATTCCGAGAACGTTTGACACCCGCTCACGAAAGAAAACAAGAGGGGTGCACCGGAGGAGATAGGAGCGCCGGATTGCAAAACGGACAACGGGGAAAATGCTCGGATGCATGAGACGAACACGTATGCAAATGCAATGCACATGATGACATGATATGAAATGCATGACAAGAACAAAATGCAAAACGAAAGACAAAACCCGACCACGGAGGGAATATCATAACACATAGCCGAAAATGGCAAGAGTCGGAGTTACAAATATGGAAAGTTACATGCGGGGTGTTACAACACTCCACCACTACGAGAGGATCTCGTCCCGAGATCTAGGACTGAAAGAACTCCGGATATTCGGAACGGAGATGGTCCTCGCGTTCCCAGGTGGCTTCCCGGTCGGAATGGTGCGACCACTTCACTTTCAGGAATTTGATTGACTTGTTGCGAGTCTTGCGCTCAGTTTCTTCAAGAATAGCAACGGGGTGCTCATGATAAGACAAATCTTCTTGGAGGTCAATCTCTTCGAAGTTGATAGTGCGCTCAGGCGTCTTGAAGCACTTGCGGAGCTGTGACACGTGGAACACATCGTGCACGTTCGCGAAGTTGGAAGGAAGCTCAAGTTGATAGGCGAGGTCGCCTCTTTTGCCAATGATCTTGAAAGGACCCACGTATCTAGGGGCAAGCTTCCCTTTGATACCGAAGCGACGAGTGCCTTTCATTGGAGAGACGCGGAGGTAGACATGGTCTCCGATCTCGAAAGCCACATCACGGTGCTTACTATCATAGTAACTCTTCTGGCGCGATTGCGCGGCTTTGAGATTATCACGGATGACTTTACACATTTCTTCAGCTTCAGTGATTAAGTCATTGCCAAGAAGTTGGCGTTCACCAGTCTCTGACCAATTGAGAGGAGTACGGCACTTTCTGCCATAGAGAATCTCGAATGGGGCCTTGCCCGAACTCGCTTGGAAGCTGTTGTTGTAGGAGAATTCGGCATATGGAAGACAATCTTCCCATTTCATGCCAAAGGAAATGACACAAGCCCTGAGCATATCTTCAAGAATTTGATTGACTCGCTCGACTTGGCCACTAGTTTGAGGATGGAAAGCTGTGCTGAAGCGAATGTTTGTGCCCATGGCCTTCTGGAAGGAGTCCCAGAACTTAGAGGTGAAGATGCTTCCACGATCTGAAGAAATCAATTGTGGAATGCCGTGCAAGGAGACAATTCTGGAGGTGTATAGCTCTGCCAACTGAGCTGCTGTGATGGATTCTTTGATTGGAAGGAAATGAGCCACTTTAGAAAGCTTGTCGATGACAACGAAGATAGCATCATTTCCGCGCTTGGACTTTGGAAAACCAGTCACGAAGTCCATTTCGATATGATCAAACTTCCATTCTGGGATAGCAAGAGGTTGGAGGAGACCAGCTGGTCGTTGGTGTTCTGCTTTCACTCTTCGACAGACATCACATTCATTCACGAATTGAGCAATTTCTCGCTTCATTCGAGTCCACCAATACGACTGCTTGAGGTCATGGTACATCTTCGTACTTCCAGGATGAATGGAAAGAAGAGAATTGTGCGCCTCGTTCATAATGACTTTCCTTAGATCACCTTTAGGAACCACAATCCGGTCCTCGAAGAATAAAGTGTCTCTGTCATCAATGCGATAGCACTTGTATTTGGAAAGACCCTTGTCGATACCACGTTTCACCTTCTTCACCATGGCATCAAGAAGTTGTGCCTCACGAATTTGATCTTCCAAAGTAGGAGAGACTATGAGGTTGGCAAGAAAGCCTTGAGGAACAACTTGGAGATTCAGCTTGCGGAAAGCTTCACAAAGATCCGGTTGGAATGGCTTGAGAATTAAGCTGTTGCAATAAGCCTTCCTGCTTAAAGCATCTGCAATGACATTGGCCTTGCCTGGAGTATATTCAATACTCGGATTGTACTCTTGAATCATTTCGACCCATCGAGTCTGCCTGAGGTTGAGGTTGGGCTGAGTGAAGATGTACTTGAGACTCTTGTGATCGGTGAAAATGTCCACTTGTCTTCCCAACAAGAGATGTCTCCACGTTATTAATGCATGGACAACTGCCGCCAACTCAAGATCGTGAGTGGGGTAGTTCTTCTCATTGGGCTTCAACTGACGAGAGGTATAGGCCACAACTTTCTTCTCTTGCATTAACACAGCACCGAGACCTTGGAGAGAAGCATCACAGAAAACTTCAAATGGCTTGGATTCATCAGGAGGAGTTAAGACAGGAGCTGTGACTAGTTTCTCTTTGAGAGTGTTGAAAGCAACGTCACACTCAGGAGACCAGACATACTTCACATGCTTCTGGAGGAGGTTGGAAAGAGGCTTTGCAATCTTAGAGAAATTCTCAACGAATCTTCGGCAATAGCTTGCAAGACCAAGAAAACTGCGGAGCTGCTTGACATTCTGAGGAGGTTCCCAATTCACAATTGCGGACACCTTCTCGGGGTTAACAGCGATGCCCTTGGCAGAGATGATGTGACCAAGGAAAAGAACTTCATCGAGCCAAAACTCACATTTGGAGAACTTCGCATAGAATTGATACTCTCTGAGCTTGTCGAGCACCAATCGCAAATGTTTGGCATGATCCTTCTTATTCTTGGAGAAGACCAAGATATCATCGAGATACACCAGGACGAATTCATTGGTATAGGGGTTGAAGATGAAATTCATCATCCGAGAGAATACTGGAGGAGCATTGACAAGGCCGAAAGACACGACAGTATATTCATAAGAACCAAAGCTTGTTCTGAATGCTGTCTTGGGAATATCTTCTTCACGAATGCGAATCTGATGATAACCCATACGAAGGTCAAGCTTGGAGAATACTTTAGCACCTTTGAGTTGCTCGAATAGCTCATTGATGTTGGGAAGTGGATACTTGTTCTTGATTGTCTTCTTGTTCAATGGACGGTAGTCGACACAAAGTCGGTCCGTGCCATCCTTCTTCTTTACAAAAAGAACACCACAACCCCATGGAGATGAACTCGGTCTGATCAAACCCAGACGCTCTTGTTCATCGAGCTGTTTCTTCAATTCCTTCAGCTCGTTGGGTCCAAGCTTGTATGGACGCTTGCAAACGGGTTCAGTGTCAGGCTCAAGTTCGATAACGAACTCAACTGGCCGATGAGGAGGCATACCCAGAAGCTCTTCTGGAAAGACATCTTGATACTCACAAACGACTGGAATTTGCGAGATAGCATTCAATTCGCCCTTCTCATTGAGAGAAAAAAAACGAATGGTTTCATCACGAGCGGCATAAATAATCACATCCTCAGAAGAGTGTGTCAATTGAATTTCCCTGGCAGCACAATCAAGTTGAGCCTTGTGCTTAGAAAGCCAGTCCATCCTGAGAATTAAATCAATATCCGAGTCACCTAGAACAACTGGAGAAGACAGAAATTTATAGTTCCCCATCTTGATGGAAACATCCGGAACCACCAAACTAGAACTCAAACGTTTACCCGGAGAAACGATATCCATGGGTTTACTCAGATGAGAACAAGTGAATTCATGCTTGGCAAAAACGGTCTTGACATGAAACAAAGCGAAGCACCAGTATCAAAAAGAACTTTTGCAGGAATATCATTAACTAGAAGATTACCCATTATCACATCAGTAGATTCCTCCGCTTGAGCTGCATTCATCATGTTCACCTTTGCAGACTTTGGATTATGCTTGACCACTGCATTGCTGGAAGATCTGACAGGAGGAGGAGGAGGCAGGTGCCTTTGGTTGAAGCACTTGTTAGCATAGTGACCTTTCTGCTGACACTTGTTGCAAGTCACCTCTGAGAGTGGACGATGATAAGGAGCATTGGACTTTGGAGCTTGATTCTGAGACTTGTTCTGATAGCCAGAGTTGGAAGAGTTGGAAGAACCATGGCCACCTTTGTTCTTCTGCTGGTAAGGCTGACGAAACGGAGGAGGAGGAGGCAACCAGAACTTCTGTTGCTTAGCTGCCACAAGTGAGGAAGAAGAAGACTGAACTGCGTCTCTGACTCTCTTCTTAGAAGCCTCACACTTGAGCTGAGCAGCCTCTTGCTTCAGTGCCATATTGTAGAATTGATCAAACTGAGTAGGCTCAACAAGAACGAGAGCTAACTGCAGATCCTCTCTAAGGCCACCTCTGAAGTGATAGATCATGCTCTTTTCATCAGGAACGTCTTGTTTAGCGAAGCGAGCAAGTTTCTGAAACTGGATGTTGTATTGATACACAGACATGTTGCCTTGCTTGAGATTGCGGAACTCCTCACGCTTGCTCTCAACAACACTTTGTGGAATGTGGTGCGCTTTGAAGTCCCGACAGAAGTCAGTCCAAGTGATCACACGACCTCCTCTGGAATCTTTGTATTGCTGAAACCAATCAGCAGCTTGGTCCTTGAGCTGAAAAGAAGCGAACTTGACATAGTCCTCAGGCCTGACATTGCTACATTCAAAATGCTTGTTGATGTCCACGAGCCAATCATCGGCATCCGTGGCCTCGGCACAGTAGCTGAAAGACTTGGGCTGATTTGCGAGAAACTGGTTGAGAGTAGCGAAGTGAGGCTGATTGTTGCCTTGACCTTGATTGCCTTGATTGCCTTGCCCTTGGGTGCGTTCTTGCAAGAGTTGCAGAATCATCTGAGCATTGGCGTTGGTGGCTGCCATGATAGCTTGCCATGCCTCCGGAGGCGGAGGTGGTGGCGGAGGGTTCGCTTGACTCCCTTCATTGCGATCCGGATTCTGACGCGTTGGCGGAGCCATCCTGAAGAGGGTGACATCCGTTAGCATCTTGATAGACAAATAGATAAGTAGAATCAACGGATAGAAATTGCAACATATAGTCTTCACAATAAACATTCGAACGAAGATGAACGAATGAATTCCGTAGTAAATCATCACACTTCCATAAGTTGAGAAGCCACTTGAAAAAGATATGGAATCAACATATGACTTCGAAGCAACTCGAATACCACAATACAAAACAAAACAAAGTATTGGCTTGCAGAATAAGCCGGAACAAACATATGATAGAGATTTCGTCCGAAGTTTTCGTGGTGGGGCCCACACGGGCTCAATCGTACAGCACCATCATGTACAAGGCTGTGCACATGACATACGAAGCGTCCCCGAGTCGGCATAGCCAAGGACTCTTTAAGACACTACGAGACCACTGTAAAACCAACCGTGTACAGGCGGACCACTAGACGTCGAACCCCAATCTCATATCATGCGTCTGTCGGAAAGATATCCTAAGGCTACTTGAATTCCCACTTATAAACTCCCGAAACTTTCTGGTTATGCAATCTGGTGTTGGGGATACAGGGGACACAAAATATATCACCCAAACTAGCAATCCCTAGATCCAGCTGTATCCATCCGTCAACACATAACCAAGAAACCTTCGGAAATCGTTTACCTCAACCTTCGAAAAACATCCGTTATACGAGTTATGGCAATACTCCCGAACTCCCGCCCCAGTACTGGGTGGCGTCGAGGTGATCTCACCAACAACTGCATAAAAGAGATTTCGATGTCGGCGAAACTCAGGTATTCCAGAACTGCAACGATAAAATTGTGACGACAACACCTCGGAGCTCAACTCCCCGGGACACTGCCACAACCCCTAAATGTCAGGAGGCACCAAGAACAATGTTCTCGTCACAAAACCATCGGAACGATTCCAAGATACCCGCGTGATCCTAAAAAATTTTAGTGAAATTTGAGGAGAGAAGAGTCAAAACTTCTACGCCAGGAGACCTCACTAGAGCGACGAAGGGACTGAGAAGTAAAAAAAGAATCCTACTCTCCGATATATATAATCCTAAGACTCAAAACATTTTTGTTCTAGACTCAACAACGCCAGCGATTCGATCAAGCAGGGGGCTCCTAAGTCGGGGATGGCTCTGATTACCAACTTGTAACGCCCACGATGCGGCTATATCTCCCACGTGTCGAGGCACGACTTAGAGGCATAACCGCATAGTGGTTTTGTCGCAAGAAGGGTCATCTTCACACAATCCCATGTAATGAACAAGAATGGGATAAAGAGTTGGCTTACAATCGCCACTTCACACAATACATAAATATAATTCATACATCATCCAAAATACACACATAGACCGACTACGGTCAAGATCCAAATGAAAATAAGATAACCCCAAATGCTAGATCCCCGATCGTCCCAACTGGGCTCCACTACTGATCATCAGGAAAAGACACATAGTAACGACCACGTTCCTCATCGAACTCCCACTTGAGATCGATCCCATCATCTGCACTGGCATCGTCGGCACCTGCAACTGTTTTGGTAGAATCTGTGAGTCACGAGGACTCAGCAATCTCACACCCGCGAGATCAAGACTATTTAAGCTTATAGGAAAGGATGGTGTAATGAGGTGGAGCTGCAGCGGCAATAAGCATATATGGTGGCTAACATACGCAAAAGAGAGCGAGAAGAGAAGCAACGGAACGGTCGTCATCTAGTAATGACCAAGAAGTGATCCTGAACTCCTACTTACGTCATTCATAACTCAAACCGTGTTCACTTCCCGGACTCCGCCGAGAAGAGACCATCACGGCTACACACACAGTTGATGTATTTTAATTGGGTCAAGTGACAAGTTCTCTACAACCGGACATTAACAAATTCCCATCTGCCTCATAACCGCGGGCACGGCTTTCGAAAGATAATACCCTGCAGGGGTGTCCCAACTTAGCCCATCATAAGCTCTCACGGTCAACGAAGGATAAACCTTCTCCCGGAAAGACCCGATCAGTCTCGGAATCCCGGTTTACAAGACATTTCGATAATGGTAAAACAAGACCAGCAAAGCCGCCCGATGTGCCGACAAATCCCGATAGGAGCTGCACATATCTCGTTCTCAGGGCACACCGGATAAGTCAAGCTACGAGTAAAACCAGACCTCGAGTTTCCCCGAGGTGGCCCCGCAGGCTGCTCGGTTCGGACCAACACTCGAAGGAGCACTGGCCCGGGGGGGTAAAATAAAGATGACCCTCGGACTCGCGAAAACCCGGGGGAAAGGCTTAGGTGGCAAATGGTAAAACCAAAATTGGGCCTTGCTGGAGGAGTTTTATTCAAGGTGAACTGTCAAGGGGGTCCCATAAATCACCCAACCGCGTAAGGAACGCAAACTCAAGGAACATAATACCGGTATGACAGAAACTAGGGCGCCAAGAGTGGAACAAAACACCAGGCATTAGGCCGAGCCTTCCACCCTTTACCAAGTATATAGGTGCATTAATAAAATAATAGATATTGTGATATCCCAACATATCCATGTTCCAACATGGAACAAACTTCAACTTCACCTGCAACTAGCAACGCTATAAGAAGGGCTGAGCAAAAGCGGTAACTTAGCCAAACAACGGTTTGCTAGGAAAGGATGGTTAGAGGCTGACATGGCAATATGGGAGGCATGATATAGCAAGTGATAGGTAGCGCAGCATGGCAATAGAGCGAACAACTAGCAAAGCAAAGATAGAAGTGATTTCGAGGGGTGGTCATCTTGCCTGCAAGGTTCTCAGAGTTGTCGAAAGCTTGATCCTCGTAAGCGTACTCAACAGGTTCCTCGTTCACGAACTCGTCTCCCGGCTCTACCCAAGACAAAAACACAAGCAACGGAACCACAATCAATCACGAGAAATGCACAAGCAACATGATGCAAAACATGTATGATATGCGAGATATGATATGCGATGCATATGCGTGCTCCGGAGGGAAAATGATGAACAAGGCAGTAACTTGGCAAACCAAGCATGCCACTGGAAAGATGAGATGATTTCGGTCGAAATCGATATAAAGATCACCGGAAACGGATGCACGGTTTGCAAACGGCAAGCAAAACAAGAATCACACGAATCTGCGATTAACAGCATGATAGCACTTAACATGCAACAAGTAACAATGCTACAGCACTCCAACATAGCAACAAAGCATATGGCAGTAATCTACAGGAGATGCTTGACAAAAGATAAACACTGAGCTACGGCTAGATCACATCATAACAAGCTCAAACAAGCATGGCAAAAGTGCAAAAGATATCAGGTTCACAGACTTGGTGAAATTACTGGACATGGCAGAAAACAGCATCAGGTAGCAATGTTCAGAGCACGAAAACAACATGCTACAGGAACTTAACATGGCAAATCAAGGCCTGAAAGTATTCTACTAAATGCACAGGACAAAAGTCCCTTACTGACCATAAGCCAAAAAGGACCAGAAGATATGATGGCAAGCATGTAAACATAGCAAGTTTCGTAAACAGGTTTCAGACGGCAGAAAACAGAGCATGGCAGAAGCAATAATATGAAGGAATCTTAGTGAGCTTGATGCACTCACCACAAAGCAATGCATGACAAAAAAGCATACTTACAGCAAGATGGCATGTTTATGAAGCTATCCATGGCAAGAACAAGAGCATAGCATGTATGGATCAACTACAATAAGCTTGGCAAAAATGAATATCATGTTAAGAATCTGCCAGAAATATTTTATAGCAAAAGTAGAGCAAGATCGAGTCATGCTATGGCACTCCATAATTGCAAACAAGGGCAGGAATGGATCAATTACAACAATATCTACAACACATCCTTACAGGACATCTCCAAAATATGCATGGATCTCTCTGTAGCATCAAGTTTACATGGCAACAAAATAACAGCAGACAAAGACTCAGAGAATTCACTGAGTCCCTGAAATCAGAAACATTACGGGGCCTAGTTTGCATGCTTGTGCTAGTCACCACAGAGATCACAAAAATACATGGCATACACCACTGGAAATATGGCATGGCATACAACAAAACACATGTAGAGCTCATGCCCATAAGATGCACAGATTAAAAGATACAAAAATGACAAATCTCCAAGTTCTGCCAAGAACCAGCAGATAACAGCAACTAGCACTATTTCACCAGAGATTTGGGCATCAAGATGGCCTCTAATGAACATGGTGCAATTGAACAAAATGTAGAGCATCATGAGACGAACAATTTGAAATATTACACGCGCGAAACGGAGCTACATACAGAGAGTTATGCACTATTGAACAGGGGCATATCATGTGAAAATGCAAAGACTTAGGGAAATTTAGGGGGTCTCGGGGAAAAGTCAACGCATGCCAGTTACCAGATCCGATAGGGGCCTGGCCGAGGAAGCTCGCCGGAGCGGCGGCGCGGCTCGCCGGAGAGGAGGCCGGAGGGGAGGAGAAGGGCGACGTGGAGGAGGGAGATGGCGGGGCGGCGACCGGCGGAGGAGGGAGGCGCGGCGGCGGAGGCGGCGGCTCGCGGGCGGCGGGCCGGCGATGTCGGCGCCGGCGGCGCCGACGACGGCGGCGGTGGCTGCGGGCGGCGAACGGCGGCGGAGATGGCGGCGGGCCTCGGGAGGCAGACGGCGGCGGGGCGCGGGCTCGCGCGGGCCCTCCCCGGGCTCCGCGGGCCGGCGCGGTACGGGCGGCGGCGGACGATGACGTGGCGGTGGCGCGATTTGTCCGGCGCCGGGCGGACGTGTCCGGCGCGCGGAGGGACGAGGGTTAGGGTTTGGACTGCATACGTTTTCGGGAGGGGATGCAAATATATAGGTAGAGGGATCTAGGAGAGTCCAAATGAGGTGCGGTTTTCGCCCACACGATCGTGATCGAACGACCTACAGCATGGAAGAGAGTTTGGTGGGTTTTGGGCTGGTTTTGAGGGGGGTTTTGCTGCAACACACAAATGGACTTTGCGGATGCCCGGTTAACCGTTGGAGTACCAAACGACCTCCAAATTGAACGAAACTTGACCGGTGGTCTACCGGTGGTATACCAAGGCCACTAGACAAGCCTCGGTCCATTCCGAGAACGTTTGACACCCGCTCACGAAAGAAAACAAGAGGGGTGCACCGGAGGAGATAGGAGCGCCGGATTGCAAAACGGACAACGGGGAAAATGCTCGGATGCATGAGACGAACACGTATGCAAATGCAATGCACATGATGACATTATATGAAATGCATGACAAGAACAAAATGCAAAACGAAGAACAAAACCCGACCACGGAGGGAATATCATAGCACATAGCCGAAAATGGCAAGAGTCGGAGTTACAAATATGGCAAGTTACATCCGGGGTGTTACACTCATCTCCTGGTAAACCCAGCTTAAATAATTCACAAACTTCATCCACATAGATTAGGTGTATATCAGGATGTAGTGTTCCATCTCTTGCATAAGGATTAGCTAGCAGTTTCTCTATCATACCCGAAGGAATCTCATAACAAATATTTTCAGTACGTGCAGTAGGTTGAGGAGCAACTCTTTGTGCTTCCGGCGAGGTGAAGATACCCCGAAGAAACCCCTCAAAGGATCGTTTTCCATAGTAACAAGTGACAGTAAATTTCAGCACGTAATATAAATTTTTCCTTGCCAATTTCCACTTACCAAGAGTGCTTCACTCCTCGGCAACGGTGCCAGAAAAGAGTCTTGATGACCCACAAGTATAGGGGATCAATCGTAGTCCTTTCGATAAGTAAGAGTGTTGAACCCAACGAGGAGCAGAAGGAAATTACAAGCTGTTTTCAGCAAGGTAATTTCTACAAGCACTGAAATTGTCGGTAACAAGTAGTTTGATAGCAAAATAATTTGTAGCAATTAATAAGTAGCAATAGTAACAATAGGTGCGGGAAGGTAGCCCAATCCTTTTTATAGCCAAGGATAGGCCGGAACGGTCTCTTATAGTAAGCAAAGTGTTCTTGAGGACACACGGGAATTTCATCTAGTCATTTTCATCATGTTGGTTTGATCCGCGTTCGCTACTTTGATAATTTGATATGTGGGTGGACCGGTGCTTGGGTGTTGTTCTTACTTGAACAAGCCTCCCACTTATGATTAACCCCTCTCGCAAGCATCCGCAACTACGAAGGAAGAATTAAGATAAAATCTAACCACATCATTAAACATACAGATCCAAATCAGCCCCTTACAGAATAGCGCATAAACTAGGGTTTAAGCTTCTATCACTCTAGGAACCCATCATCTAATAACTACTCCACAATGCATTACCTTAGGCCCAAAGATGGTGAAGTGTCATGTAGTCAACGTTCACATAACACCACTAAGGGAATCACAACATATATATCATCAAAATATCGAACGAATATCAAATTCACATGATTACTTATGACAAGACTTCTCCATGTCCTCAAGAACAAAAGTAACTACTCACACAACATATTCATGCTCAAGATCCGAGGGGTATTGAATATCATAATAGATCTGGACATATAATCTTCCACCAAATAAACTGGCTAGCATCAACTACAAGATGTAATCAACACTACTAGTCACCCACAGGTATCAATCTGACGTTTTGATACAAAGATTGAACACAAGAGATGAACTAGGGTTTTGAGATGAGATGGTGTTGTTGAAGATGTAGATGAAGATTGGCCCTCCCACGATGAGAGGGTTGTTGGTGATGACGATGGCTTCGATTTCCCCCTCCCGGAGGGAAGTATCCCCGGCAGAGTCACTCTGTTGGAGAGCAAAAGTGCTCCTGCCCAAGTTCCGCCTCGAGACGGCGACGCTCTGTCCTGAAATCCTCTCCTTATTTTTTCTAGGGCAAATGACCTTATATACCAGAAGATGGACACCAAAGGCTGGCCAGGGGGCCCACTGCCCACCAGGGCGCGTCAGGGGGGCAGGCGCACCTTGGTGCCTAGTGGGCACCTGGGTGGCCCCCTCTGGTATTTATTTTCTTCAATATTTTTTATATATTCCAAAATAATTCTCCGTAAAATTTCAGCTCATCTGGAGATGTGCAGAATAGGTATCTCTGACATAGCCTTTTCAGGTCTAGAATTCCGGTTGCCGACAATCTTCCTATGTGTGTATTATGAGAGAAAAGGCAGTAGAATTACTCCACAAAGTGTTATATTGCATAAAACACTATAGATAACAGTAGGAAAACATGATGCAAAATGGACGTGTCAGGTGGTCACACTATTATTGTCTCAGCGGTTGTACCGCGTGCTGAGGCTGTTGTACCGGCCTGCTATTGGGACAACCGGGGTCTAGGGCGATTGTACTACCAGGGACTTAGCGACCACCGAAGGTTGCTTTTGGGTGGTTAAACTGGCACTTGTACCGTCCCAACAATTGCGAGTCGGGTGATTCCGATCGGGTTTTGTGGGCGGTACCAGGCAGAAGTGGAATGGTTGTTCCGGTAGTTATATTAATTACCGGTACAACTAGAACGCCCAGCGGTTGTACCGCTCTGGTCATGTAGGAGTGCAGTTTCACCTAGGGCGGTTGTACTGCTGAACCCAACGATTGTACCGCCCGTGTGCATTTCTACACATAACGGTTGGATTTGGAAACCCCTATGTAAGGAGGCGGTTCTTCCACCTCCCATTTACCTCTCTCTCTCTCCTCCATTGTTTTCTGAAGCTCATAATTGCCCGACACTACTGCAGGATGGTCCAAACGCGACACTACGATCAGAGACCCTTCGACGAAACTGTGTGCGATGCCATAATCGCAAACGGTGGTGTAAAAAACCGTCAAAAAGGTGCAAAACGTTTGCGATGACAGATGCATCAAACACGGTTCAGAATTTAGTTGCATGTGCGATGCAGGGCATACGGTTCAGCTCAATTAACTGTTTGGGATGAGGAGGCACAAAAGAAACCGGCGGCCAGATGAAGGCGTGTGCAATATACAGCATACGGTTCACTGGGATGAACTGTGTGTGATTAGGCAACACAATGGAAACGGTTCAACTGAACAAGATGTGTGTGATACGCGGCAAACAGGTCCGTAATCAGAAATGTGTGCGAAGACCAATAATAACACAGACGATTGCTGCTAATAAGCCGTGTGAATTGCTCTCTCTACAGTAGAATAACATGTATATTTATATATAACTGAAATAAACAATTGCATGCATTCTAAAGTAGGAGAAATGATCGTCTAGTCATCTACTTCTTATGACGCTCCCGCCACTGCTATGTGGCTTGATCCCTCGTCTGGGTCAGGAAGAAGACAGTTCCTCATGTCAACGATCCGCCTGTACATCTCGTAGCTTGTGTACGCGTCCATGGTCGCGTACTTGACATGTTGTTCATCCAGTCTCTCATGCCACACACTGTGTCAGGCGTTCTTGTCCTTATTGCTCTCTTCCTTCATCTTCGCGTAGTAGGGGTCAATGATGGCCAAGGCGAGGTCAACCAGGGAGTTCAGTTTGTTTTTTTCGCTGCCCCAGGCCTTGTAGTGGTGCTGGATGTTGACAAGATTCGGGCATTTCAAGTCCGAAACCTTGAGCCCTTTTAGATCGTTGGTGGTGTCCACCGTAGCGAAACTGTAGTCGGAGTTGTTGATAAACCTGGAGAAACGCTCGCAAGGCCTTGTGGCAAGGTGGAAGTGGTAGACGAGGACGTCATGTCGCACGCACAACTGGGCGACGGCAACCTTCTGATCGTGCCCGGCACAGCCGATGGTGTACTCAAGGTCGAAGCCGACCACTCGGTACTTGTCCTCGGCAAGGAACTGCTCCATAGTTTGGATGGAGCTCTCCACCGAGACCGAATCGTTTGTGTACACCACCGAGAGGGCCTTCCCCCTCACGTGGGTGTCCACTACGTGATGCATGGTGAACTGCCCGCCGTTGTCGTTGTCGGCCGCTGGGAGCGCCATTGGACTCACGGGGAGCGCCATTGGAACCGCTGGATGTTCTCTCTGTATGTGTCCTCGTGGGTGTGCTTATTGTGTTGTGTGAGACGAGAGATGAAGGTAAATGGCCATAGGAATAAAAGGGGGTCGGGCGGCGTGGATTCTCGGCGCGTCCGCATGGCAGTTTTTGCAGCGGGTAACTACATCGTCGCGCCGCGCCCGGCGCAACCGCTTGCACACGAACGTGCGTGATCGTGCGCCAGCCCCAAACACTGGCAGCAGGCGTGGAGGGACGAGAGCAGAGCACCCGGAGGGACACGAGAGCAGAGCGCGCGCGGTGGGACGCGAACAGAGCGCGTCGCGGCCGCCTGAACCGCAAGCAACCACACGCATAGAGCAGTTGAACACGCAGGAAATGGTCGCCTACAAGCCGGCCGACAGTTGTGTCGCTGCGTAGAGAGCGGTTGTGTGCTACCACCTCCGTCTAGTCTATAGTCTCCTTTATATTCTGTGTCATACTTTGCCCTCAAATTTAACCAACAAAATATTAATGCATGTTTTAAAAATTATATAATTGGAAACTATGTTCAAATACAAATCCAACTATATAATCTTTGGCGACATGCATTCCTATTTTATTAGTTAAATCATACTTATAAACCAGGACGGTGGTATAGTAGGTAATTAAATCGCAAACATTTTTTTATTAACCGTATGTGTACGTGGCCATTCATCCTCCTCTCGCACGTCTTGTCACCCCGCTGCCGCAGACGGCATACAGCGCAAGCTTGTGCAGCGCGCGTGGGCGTTCTTTTGGCCAAACGGTGGCGCCAATGAATCGTCGGTGAGCCCGTTCCTGCGCAACCTCGCAGGTTCCCGCGCAAGCTTCCCGCCCGACTCGGTGAAATCCCCAAAATCCCAATGCTTACCAGCCTTCTATAAAAACCCTCACGGCCGGCGAGTCCTGCGTCGCATTTTCCCCTCCATCCCTGTAGCTTATCTCGTCTGCTTCTCCCACAATTTCCAATGGCACCGGTGTGTCATCGTCGCTCAGCCACTCCGCCGTCATCAGAGGACAGCCCCGGCATAGTGTAGTGCGCGTGGCGTCCCTATTGGGTGTGCGCGGAACACCCACCACACGCTCCGCCGCTGGTGCCCGTCGACAGCTGTTGCCGGCCGCCGTTGCCGCCACACCACCGTCGAAAGCCAGGGCCATCGCCCGCTCCGCTACCGCGGCCCGAAGGCGGGAGGTGGCCGTCGTGGCCGCTACCCCACTGTCGGCCACTGTGGCCATCACCCGCTCCGCCACCGCGGCCCGAAGGCGGGAGGTGGTGGTCGTGGCCGCCACCCCGTCGTCGGCCGCCGTGGCCGCCAGCCCACCGTTGACCGCCGGGGTCATCACCCACTCCGCCATCGCCGCCCGAAGGCAGGAAGCGGAGGTGGATGCCCGCACGTGCATCAGCGACCTTGCGCGCTACACCGAGTTCCTGCGAGAGGAGGAGGAGCGCCTCGTCGAGCACGCAAAGAGCCTTACCGCCGCCGTGGCCGCGGCACACGCCGCCTCAGAGGTGAGGAATCAGGAGATCTACGAGGAGAACCACCGATTCGAGAGGGGTCGTCTGGAGCGGCAGAAGGCGTTCGAGGTGAGCGTCGCTGAAGCTGCAACAGCGGCAGGCACCACATTGCGGTTGCCCAGCTCGTCGGTAGGCTCCTCCTCCTCCGCCTCTTACTGAGCACACTCGGCAGAGGAGAGGAAGCCGAAAGTAGTACAAAGCCCCTTCGCGGTAGTAGTAGTATTTAGGGGTGATGACCCACAAGTATAGGGGATCTATCATAGTCCTTTCGATAAGTAAGAGTGTCGAACCCAACGAGGAGCAGAAGGAAATGATAAGCGGTTTTCAGCAAGGTATTCTCTGCAAGCACTGAAATTATCGGTAACACATAGTTTTGTGATGAGGTAATTTGTAACGGGTAACAAGTAATGAAAGAAACAAGGTGCAGCAAGATGGCCCAATCCTTTTTGTAGCAAAGGACAAGCCTGGACAAACTCTTATATAGAGAAAAGCGCTCCCGAGGACACATAGGAATTATCGTCAAGCTAGTTTTCATCACGCTCATATGATTCGCGTTTGTTACTTTGATAATTTGGTATGTGGGTGGACCGGTGCTTGGGTGCTGCCCTTTCTTGGACAAACATCCCACTTATGATTAACCCCTATTGCAAGCATCCGCAACTACAAAAGAAGTATTAAGGTAAACCTAACCATAGCATGAAACATATGGATCCAAATCAGCCCCTCACGAAGCAACTCATAAACTAGGGTTTAAGCTTCTGTCCCTCTAGCAACCCATCATCTACTTATTACTTCCCAATGCCTTCCTCTAGGCCCAAACAATGGTGAAGTGTCATGTAGTCGACGTTCACATAACACCACTAGAGGAAAGACAACATACATCTCATCAAAATATCGAACGAATACCAAATTCACATGACTACTTATAGCAAGACTTCTCCCATGTCCTCAGGAACAAACGTAACTACTGACAAATCATATTCATGTTCATAATCAGAGGGGTATTAGTAAGCATAAAGGATCTGAACATATGATCTTCCACCAAATAAACCAACTAGCATCAACTACAAGGAGTAATCAACACTACTAGCAACCCACAGGTACCTATCTGAGGCTTTGGGACAAAGATTGGATACAAAAGATGAACTAGGATTTTAGAGGAGATGGTGCTGGTGAAGATGTTGATGGAGATTGACCCCCTCCGGAAGAGAGGATCATTGGTGATGACGATGGTGATGATTTCCCCCTCCCGGAGGGAAGTTTCCCCGGCAGAACAGCTCTGCCGGAGCCCTAGATTTGTTCCGCCAAGGTTCCGCCTCGTGGCGGCGGAGTTTCTTCCCGAAAGCTTGCTTATGATTTTTTCCAGGGTAAAAGACTTCATATAGCAGAAGATGGGCACCGGAGGCCTGCCAGGGGGCCCACGAGGCAGGGGCACGCCTAGGGGGTAGGGCGCGCCCCCCACCCTCGTGGCCAGGGTGTGGGCCCTCTCTGGTGGATTCTTTCGCCAGTATTTTTATTAATTCCAAAAATAACTTCCGTTAAGTTTCATGACTTTTGGAGCTGTGCAGAATAGGTCTCTAATATTTGCTCCTCTTCCAGCCCAGAATTCCAGCTGCCAGCATTCTCCCTCTTCATGTAAACCTTGTAAAATAAGAGAGAATAGGCATAAGTATTGTGACATAACGTGTAATAATAGCCCATAATGCAATAAATATCGATATAAAAGCATGATGCAAAATGGACGTATCAACTCCCCCAAGCTTAGACCTCGCTTGTCCTCAAGCAGAAGCCGATAACGATAAATATGTCCACATGTTTAGAGATAGAGGTGTCGATAAAATAAAATACGGACATGAGGGCATCATGATCATTCTTATAACAGCAACATATATATATATATATATATATATATATATATATATATATATATATTGTCATATGATTTCTTATGCTCAAGTAATAATCTATTCACAATGTCAAGTATGAATCAGAAACTTCATTGAGAACCAACAAACTATAATCTCAGTCATTGAAGCAATTGCAATTTAACATAACATCAGAAAGAGTCAATATAAGAGCTTTTCAGCAAGTCCACATACTCAACTATCATTTAGTCTTTCACAATTGCTAACACTCATGCAATACTTATGGGTATGGAGTTTTAATCGGACACGGAGAAAGATAGGGGCTTATAGTGTTGCCTCCCAACCTTTTACCTCAAGGGTAATGTCAACAATAATAATTCATGCTAACTTACATCCAATTCGATATATATATCAGGATCTTTCCAACACAATGTGCTTGCCAAAGGATAAAATGTAAAAAGGAAAGGTGAAGATCATCTTGGCTCTTACAAGGTAAAAGAAAAAAGTAAAAGATAGGCCCTTCGCGGAGGGAAGCAGAGGTTGTCATGTGCTTTTATGGTTGGATGCACGAAATCTTAATGCAAAAGAACGTCACTTTATATTGCCACTTGTGATATGGACCTTTATTATGCGGTCCGTCGCTTTTATTGCTTCCATATCACAAGATCGTATAAAGTTTATTTTCTCCACACTAATAAATCATACATATTTAGAGAGCAATTTTTATTGCATGCAACATGACAACTTACTTGAAGGATCTTACTCAGTCCATAGGTAGATATGGTGGACACTCATGGCAAAACTGGTTTTAAGGGTATTCGGAAGCACAAGTAGTATCTCTACTTGGTGCAAAGAATTTTGGCTAGCATGAGGGGGAAAGGCAAGCTCAACATGTTGGATGATCCATGACAATATACTTTATTTCGGATATAAGAAAACATAACCCATTACGTTGTCTTCCTTGTCCAACATCAACTCTTTAGCATGTCATACTTTAATGAGTGCTCACAATCATAAAAGATGTCCAAGATAGTATATTTATATGTGAAAACCTCTCTTTCTTTATTACTTCCTATTAATTGCAATGATGACCAAAACTAGGTTTGTCAACTCTCAACAACTTTTATTCATCATACTCTTTAGATGTGAAGTCATTACTCTCCATAAGATCAATATGATCTCTTTACTTCTTTTTATTCTTTATTTTTCTTTTCTCATGATCATAGCAAGATAATCAAGCCCTTGACTCAACACTAATCTTTATTATATATGGCTCACAGACTCAATTACATAGAAGGATCATAAGGCAAAACTCAAAACTAAATCATACTAAAACTTTATTCTACTAGATCAAGATATTACCAAAAGGATCGAACTAAGAAATACGGTAAAGATTGGAGTGTGATGGTGATACGATACCGGGGCACCTCCCCCAAGCTTGGAAGTTGCCAAGGGGAGTGCCCATACCCATGTGATTATATCTATTTCTTCGGAAGTGGTGGTGATGGGGTTGTTGGTGAACTCCGTGATCATTATGTGATTGGAGTCGAGTCCACGCTCCACCATCTCTTGACACTTGAAAACTTGTTGCTCCATTGCCTCGAGCCTTGTCTCCATGCTTTCGGTCCTCCTTGGTCCCTCAACATCGCGGATGTGCAGCAACCCCTCACGCATCTCAATGGTTTGAGGGTGTTGCAGCACTTCCGCGAGGTATGGGTTGATGACCTTCTCGAAGAACTTGTCCTTGGGGGCACTTGGAGACGTCATGGTGATCTAGATCTGTCAGAAAAATAGCTCGAAACAAGAACAGAGGATATTTGCATGGTACAGTGGTCAAAACCTTTGGGAGATTATATAATGAATTTTTACCGACCAAAAGAAGTATCGTGCAAGAAAACGGAGTCCGGAGAGCACACGAGGTGCCCACGAGGTAGGGGGTGCGCCCAGGGGGGTAGGGCGCGCCCTCCACCCTCGTGGAAGCCTCGTGTCCTTCCCGGACTACTTCTTATTTTCCTATTTACTTAAATATTCCAAAACAGAGAAAAATTGCCATTAGAACTGTTTTGGAGTCGGTTTACTTACCGTACCACATACATATTCCTTTTCGGAGTCTGAAACGTTCTGGAAAGTGTCCCTTATGTATTCCTCCGGGGTTACGGTTTCAATAACATTAGTTTCAACATTTATAGGATTACCTGAGATATAATGTTTGATTCTTTGACCGTTCACCACCTTCGGATTTGTGCCTTCGAAGTTGTTGATTTTTATGGCACCGGAACGATAGACCTCCTCGATAACGTAAGGACCTTCCCATTTAGAGAGAAGTTTTCCTGGAAAAAATCTTAAACGAGAGTTGAATAGCAACACATAATCACCTAAATTAAACTCACGCTTTTGTATCCTTTTGTCATGCCATTTTTTAACTTTTTCTTTAAACAGTTTGGCATTCTCATAGGCTTGGGTTCTCCATTCATCAAGTGAGCTAATGTCAAATAGCCTCTTTTCACCGGCAAGTTTGAAATCATAATTGAGCTCTTTGATGGCCAAATATGCCTTATGTTCTAGTTCGAGAGGTAAGTGACATGCTTTTTCATAAACCATTTTATACGGAGACATACCCATAGGATTTTTATATGCAGTTCTATAGGCCCATAATGCATCATCAAGTTTCTTAGACCAATTCTTTCTAGATCTATTAACAGTTTTTTGCAAAATTAATTTGAGCTCTCTGTTACTCAATTCTACTTGACCACTAGACTGCAAGTGATACAGAGATGCAATTCTATGATTAACATCATACTTAGCAAGCATTTTACGAAAAGCACCATGAATAAAATGTGAACCACCATCAGTCATTAAATATCTAGGGACTCCAAACCTCAAAAAAATAACTTGTTTAAGCATCTTAATAGAGGTGTTATGACCAGCACTACTAGTTGGAATAGCTTCTACCCACTTAGTAACGTAATCAACAGCAACTAAAATATGTGTATACCCATTAGAGGAAGGAAACGGTCCCATGTAATCAAAGCCCCAAACATCAAATGGTTCAATAACAAGTGAATAATTCATAGGCATTTCTTGACGTCTACTAATATTACCAATTCTTTGACATTCATCACAAGATAAGACAAACTTACGGGCATCTTTGAAGAGAGTAGGCCAATAAAAACCGGATTGCAATACCTTATGCGCAGTTCTATCTCCAGCGTGGTGTCCCTCATAAGCTTTGGAGTGACACTTGCATAGGATCTGTTCCTGTTCATGCTTAGGTATACAACGTCTAATAGCACCATCTACTCCTTCTTTATAAAGGTGTGGGTCATCCCAGAAGTAATGTCTTAAATCATAGAAAAACTTTTTCTTTTGTTGGTATGTGAAACTAGGTGGTATAAATTTAGCAACAATGTAATTAGCATAATCAGCATACTGATACGTCTCCAACGTATCTATAATTTTTTATTGCTCCATGCTATTATATATTCTGTTTTGGATGTTTAATGGGCTTTATTATACACTTTTATATTATTTTTGGGACTAACCTATTAACCGGAGCCCCAGCCTGAATTGCTGTTTTTCCCTATTTCAGTGTTTCGCAGAAAAGGAATATCAAACGGAGTCCAAACGGAATGAAACCTTCGGGAACGTGATTTTCGAAACAAACGTGATCCAGAGGACTTGGAGTAGACGTCAAGAAACGAACGAGGAGGCCACGAGGCAGGGGGCGCGCCTACCCCCCTAAGCGCCCTCCACCCTTGTGGGCCCCTCGTAGCTCCACCGACCTACTTCTTCCTCCTATATATATCTATGTGTGACGCCCGGATAATCAAGCTACAGTAACCTCTGCTAATGATGCCACGTCACGTCGATTACTGTTGCTAATCTCGCGTTAGTTCAAAACCGATTCAAAATTCAAAATTCAAAAACAAGTCAAACAATTAAAGTTTTCAAAGGTCAAAACTAAAATATTCCAGGTGTGACAAATAATACCTAGATAATAATGGTGGAGAAACCAACATCCTTAAAAATGTTTGAATGTCCTAACATAAATAAAACAGTGGCAAAACAATTAATTAAATGCCTTTTATCATTTATAAAATATCAAACTATTTTAGTTAGGAGTGAGACTTTTTGTGGCAGTGGGTTAAACCATAACACTAATTTAGAAACTATTTTCCTAATTTATAAAACTAAGATAAATAGAAAACAAAATAGAAAACTACTAAAAGAAAAGAAAATGCAACACAGAAAACAAAACAAAGCTAAAAAAAGAGAGCGAACCCCCCCACTGGGCTCCGGCCCAGCAGGCCACAGCCCCACTGGGCCAAACCACCAGGCCCAGCCGGCCACTCCCCCCCACTCCCCTTATCCACTCACCCGAAACCCTAAACTACCCCACGCACCCACTCCCCCCCCACATCGGCCTCTCCTCCCCGATCTGGATAGGGATCGCCCCGATCCCGTGCCCCCCCCCCCCCGCGACCTCGACGACGGCGCCCGTCGCCGGCGCCACCTCGCCCCGACGCCGCCCCTTCGTCGTCCTCCTCCCCGAGCCCACAGACCCCGATCCCGCGTCGCCGCCCGGAGGCCCTCGCCGTCGCGCTCGCCCCGCCGCCCGGATCGTCGTCGCCACCCTAGCTCCCCGCCGGCCAGCATCCTATACGCCGCCATCCCCGCCATCCCCCTCGACCCCCGCTGCCACGAGCCCTACACCCCCCCCCCCCCGTGAGCGCTCCCCTCTCCTCTACCCCTGCCCCGGCTCGGCCGCTCCGCGCGCTCCTCCGTTGCGCCCCGCCGCGGCCAGCGCCCTCCTCCTCTCCCCTCTTCCCCTGTCACCGCGCGCCCGAGGCCGTGCTCGCTCGCGGCCTCCCCGCGCTCGTCGCGCCTCCTCTGGATGGCCATCGCGCCCGAGCCGTTCCCCGTCGTCGCCTCGCCGTACACGGCCGCCCGACCGCGCCCTGGCGCCCGTGCCTCGTCCCGGCCGTCTGGCTCGACCACGGCCACTCCCCTATGGCCCGCAGCCCCGCTCCGGCGCCGCCCTGCTGCTCTCCCGCCGGCGTCTCCGTCCGGTGACCGCCCGGCCTTGCTGGCCTCGACCGCCACGGTGCCCCTGGGCGTGCGCCCGATTGGGTCGCGCCCGAAACCGTCACCCGCACCCATTAAGCCCTGGGCCACTGGACAACGGGGCCCAGCCCACTGGAAACGTTTTATTAAAAAAAATATATATATAATAAATAATAATAAAATAATAATAATAATAAATAATAAATTAATTAATAAATAAAATAAAATTAAAATTAATTAATTAATTAATTAATTAACTAAATTAATTAAGTTAATTAATCTTATTTAAATTAATCTAATTAGATAATTAATTTAATTAAACAGTAATTATTTAGCTAAACCCTAATTAACCTAAACGGAGAATGACAGGTGGGTCCCACTGGACCCACATGTCAGTTTGACTTAGTCAACCCCAGTTGACTGCTGATGTCAACATGACATCATGCTGATGTCATAAATCCATTTTTGAATTAATTTAAATAATTAATTAAA
Source organism: Triticum aestivum (assembly GCF_018294505.1). Classification (NCBI taxonomy): domain Eukaryota; kingdom Viridiplantae; phylum Streptophyta; class Magnoliopsida; order Poales; family Poaceae; genus Triticum; species Triticum aestivum. The sequence goes on along the minus strand of NC_057811.1, from coordinate 250,807,138 downwards.
TTCCAGAAATTAATAAAATCTTTAGAAAATCATATCTTTTAATCCGTAACTCGGATTAAAATATTTTCAACATGAAAGTTGCTCAGAACGACGAGACGAATCCAGTTACGCAGTCCGTTCGTCCACCACACGTCCCTAGCATAGTGAACCTGCAACATTTCACCTCCGGTTCATCTGGGATATTTTCCCGGATGTTTCCCCCCTTCACCGGTATCGCTTACTACCGCGTTAGGGCATACCTAGCACCGCGTTTTGCCTCCTTATGTTTTGTGATGCTTTGTTTGCTCCGTATTTACTGTTTCTTCCCCCTCTTCTCTCCGGTAGACTACGAGACCGACACTGGTGCTGCCCAGTTTGACTACGGAGTTGACGACCCCGCCTACTTGCTAGAGCAACCAGGCAAGCCCCCCCTTGATCACCAGATATCGCCTATTCTTTCTCTATACTGCTTGCATTAGAGTAGTGTAGCATGTTACTGCTTTCCGTTAATCCCATCCTGATGCATAGCCTGTCATTGTTGCTACAGTTGTTACCCTTACCTGCTATCCTACTGCTTAGTATAGGATGCTAGTGTTCCATCAGTGGCCCTACACTCTTGTTCGTCTGCCATGCTATACTACTGGGCCGTGATCACTTCGGGAGGTGATCACGGGTATATATTATATACTATATACATGACACATGTGGTGACTAAAGTCGGGTCGGCTCGTTGAGTACCCGCAAGTGATTCTGAAGAGGGGGCTGAAAGGACAGGTGGCTCCATCCCGGTAGAGGTGGGCCTGGGTTCCTGACGGCCCCCGACTGTTACTTTATGGCGGAGCGACAGGGCAGGTTGAGACCACCTAGGAGAGAGGTGGGCCTGGCCCTGGTCGGCGTTCGCGGATACATAACACGCTTAACGAGTTCTTGGTATTTGATCTGAGTCTGGCCATTTGGTCTATACGCACTAACCATCTACGTGGGAGTAGTTATGGGTATCCCGACGTCGTGGTATCAGCCGAAGCTCTTTTGACGTCAGCAACTGAGTGGCGCGCGCCGCATTGGACCGTAAGCTCGCGCTTGTATTAAGGGGGCTAGGTCTGCTTCCGGCCGCGTACGCAACGTGCAGGTGTGCATAGGGCGATGGGCCCAGACCCCTGCGCGCATAGGATTAGACCGGCGTGCTGACCTCTCTGTTGAGCCTAGGTGGGGCTGCGACGTGTTGATCTTACGAGGCCGGGCATGACCCAGAAAAGTGTGTCCGGCCAAATGGGATCGAGCGTGTTGGGTTATGTGGTGCACCCCTGCAGGGAAGTTTATCTATTCGAATAGCCGTGTCCCTCGGTAAAAGGACGACCCGGAGTTGTACCTTGACCTTATGACAACTAGAACCGGATACTGAATAAAATACACCCTTCCAAGTGCCAGATACAACCCGGTGATCGCTCTCTAACAGGGCGACGAGGAGGGGATCGCCGGGTAGGATTATGCTATGCGATGCTACTTGGAGGACTTCAATCTACTCTCTTCTACATGCTGCAAGATGGAGATGTCCAGAAGCGTAGTCTTCGACAGGACTAGCTATCCCCCTTTTATTCTGGCATTCTGCAGTTCAGTCCACTGATATGGCCCTTTACACATATACCCATGCATATGTAGTGTAGCTCCTTGCTTGCGAGTACTTTGGATGAGTACTCACGGTTGCTTTTCTCCCTCTTTTCCCTTTTTCTATACCGGATTGTCGCAACCAGATGCTGGAGTCCAGGAGCTAGAGATCCCGAGGATGATTCTACATGGAGTTCGGCTTCGAGGAGTAGTTAGGAGGTCCCAGGCAGGAGGCCTTGCCTTTTCGATCGTTGCTACTTTTGTGCTAGCCTTCTTAAGGCAAACTTGTTTAACTTATGTCTGTTCTCAGATATTGTTGCTTCCGCTGACTCGTCTGTGATCGAGCACTTGTATTCGAGCCCTCGAGGCCCCTGGCTTGTATTATGATGCTTGTATGACTTATTTATGTTGTAGAGTTGTGTTGTGATATCTTCCCGTGAGTCCCTGATCTTGATCGTACACATTTGCGTGCATGATTAGTGTACGGTCAAATCGGGGGCGTCACAAGTTGGTATCAGAGCCGACTGCCTGTAGGAATCCCCCTTTCCAACTCCTTGGCCGAAGTCGAGTCTAGTCATTGAAAAACTTTTAATAACATGACTGTGTGGCTTACGGGCCCACGTCACCATTGGGTGGTATTAGGATCTTTTACTCCTTGTCTATGCTCTGGGACTCTGATCTCTCTTCTATTCGGGTTAAGTGAGTTTTGCTAAATCTAACATTAGGATCTCGTTATCGCTTTCACCCGAAGAGCCCCTTATTACTGATGATCGTCTGCTGCACGTGAAGACCCTGAAGATACTCTCCGCTGATAACCCGAGAACTTGTGTTCATCGCTTTTAGAATTCCCTTTCATCGATGAACTCCTATGGATAACCACGTATACTCGCAATTCATACAATGTTTCCCAGTTGATCTTGTTACTACAAGATACCCCGTAATGCTCTCTGTTGTTCCAAGAATCCTTTGAGCTTACTGCTATGCTGTTCTTTGACACCTGAATACCCCTACGGATAATTCTCGCACTTACCGAGTATCCGCTCATCCCCAGTTGAATTCAAGTATATCACAAAAGTGTTCAGAATACCATTCGATCTTCCGAAAATCCTCAGGAGCCTATTGCTCTTGAAATTCTTGCTTACTAGCATTATGATTAATCCCATAAGTCTCGAAATCTTATTGGCACCCTTTGTCATTATCTTTTTGAGTCCATTGATTCAATATGTTGCGAATGCTCGCAATCCTCAATCAGATCCTAGAATTCATCCTTCCGGCTCAGACATCATTTTTAACATGAGCTGGTATCGACCAATCGAATTGCCATCGATTGTACCCCTAAGGCTATTCAACTTATCCATCCTTAATCAGAGCGTTTGCTTCTGATCCCTTGATTTGGAAATCATAATTCCTTTGCATTTGAACTTTGAGTTAGTCAGTTGTTTCTATAATCAGATCTCCTTGCATTCTTCTTCCTCTGGTTGAGTACCGATGCTCACATCAGATCCCTTGTGGACCATCGGTTCCTTTGTTGGATTTTATCCGACAGTGTCCTTCATATTGAATAACCTTGTGAGCCTTTCCATGGGTATATAATGCATTTGGTAAATTGTATCATCTGTTTTTGAACAATGCTCTTCTTTCGAGCTTGTAATATTTACTCCGAAGTTTGTGGTATATGTTCCTAAGATGCCTTGATGGGTTGAACCTATGCCTTTCATAATATGTGTGAACTCGAAAATTTTCATGAGTCATACTCTTCTGGTATTTTGCCAGATAAAATTTCAACACTACAACTTCTTTGAAAAATGAGAAGTGAATGAAAGGTTATGCATTGGAGAAGTGGGAGTCGACCTTGAACTTTGCGTTCATGCCCATGGACACGGTGTAGATCTTATCATTAAAGCTTTTCTTAAATTAATTATTCCCTTGGTATAAGTTCGTCTTATATATGGGATCTGACATTTTGCAATCGTGGTTCCAACCATGTTCTCTTTTAAATACCATTTCTCGTGCAAGTTTAAGCACTTGTCTTCTGCAGAGCAATACCCCAGTCCAACCTCTACTTTGGTTTGTCGTCGAGTATTACCCCCCTGGTATCTCGAGATTATCACGGAACTGCATAACTTATTATGAGTTCTCCATCAAGTATTACATTCTCATTGATTCCAATTTTTCACGGGCTCCGAGTTATTAAACACTCAAGGACATCGATAATTGAATCGAATCCGCACTACGGTTCAACAACTTTTAGTAATGTTCCTTACCTACGAGTTTGTACCCGATCGCGTCATTCCTAGCCTGTTTGGCTATATCATTATCTTGATGATTTTAACTGTGCTACCTGGTCCTTATTCCCGGAGCACCACTTTCGACGATGAGCTAAGCTTACGTCGATTTCCTCGTCATATCGTTTCACCTCGAACAACAAACTTGCCCCGAGTTTGTGTAGTATCCGTGGCTCCAATAATCTTTTGTTGCATCAGTCCTTTTGCTTGATGCAGTCGCTGATCAATTGCTTCTTCGTGGATCCCCTCGACAACAAAATGTCGTGATCACCATCAACATTCTGAGCTCTTCCAAGATATCTATCGAATTCTGGATGAGAAATACCATCCTTGCCCTCGATGATTTGTTTTATCATCGACCATTTTATTGCCTTCCATTCAACACAAACTTGTGCGTGTTTTGTGTTGTACCTTGATTTCCCTGCTATCTAGCTTATGATATGTTCTACCCTGGAGTATTACCAAATTTTACGTCAAGTATGTCGTAAGAATTTCACCACCTCGTATGACATCTCGGTACAGTGATACTTCTCCCCATCACCATTCTTTCTTGGTCCCCGTGTTGTTTCTAAAAGGAATACCGACCAATGGTCTGTGATGTGTAAATTCTAAACTTCTAGCAACCCTATTGCTTTGAAGTTATTGGTCTATAGCTTCATTCTACGTCTATGGCTTAATGAATCATCATTCGAACATTGATTGTGCTACCTAGCCCATATTTCGGGTGCACATTTCAACCAATGTTTAACTGTGTATGTTTTCCTCGAGCATACATCATTAAGTCATTCGATCTAGTTAATGTTATCTCCTTGTTCACCTAGCGATGGAAATCCACCTTTTGGAAATCTCAATGGATTGTCGCTGAGTCAATCAGTCACCTCCTCACCTCTCCTTGATTTAATGATGAACCTTTGTTCGGAACTCGCTTCCATAGTTCATCTCCCGAGAATCTTCGATGTCGTTTCGACAATTTGTGTTGCACCTTTCTTCTCAGGCATCCTGAGTCTGAGGTATCCAAACACCGCTCATATCTGAATCTCGGTCATATATGATGGTTGGAACATTTTTCCAAGAGTTATAACACTAGTCTATTATGACCCAGTAAGGTGGTGATACCCAGCACACCTGGCGGGAGGACCTATTGTTATAAGTTTTCCTTTTTAGCAAGGTTAGCTATTCTTCCATGAGGAAATTGTAAGACTTACTCTATAAGTTGTTCCTGATGGATCCCTTTTGTTTCCAAAGTCTGATCTTCACCTGTTGACCATGTCAATGCTATCTCGAAGCATGTCTATGGTACTCCGATTTTCAACAGGAACATTTGAAGCCCAATGCTAAATATTTCCTGCTCAATTATCCAAACACCGTTGTATGGGTAATGTCATGAAATTTCTCTCCCCTACCTAAAGAGTTTTCTACATTATATCCTGTCATGAATATCATGCTCAGCTTGTCCTTGGGAAGGATATACCCTTGAAATATGTGTTTAAACACATTTTCCTTTCCATTCTTCTGTTTAATCTGATAATCATAATTTCCTTTCCATTGTTTGGTTTAACCTTTCTGTTGATCTATATGATCTAAGCAGTAATATTCTCCTGCTTATGTAAGCACCTCGGTGTACAACTCTGTCAGTAAGACCCTGTTACTATTGTTGGTGACATTTCGGTAACCATCGATGGACGAGAACTTTGCCTAATGGTCCGCCTCGTTTCAACGAGCAGGAAAATGGTTCTCTTCTTCCCTCGCCCTTGGTACCGACGATGTGGCTGACATATAACTGACAGGCTACCCTCTGACATGCCTTGCTATCATGATCGTGCAAGATGTCACCGTCCTTCCTACTTTTAACCCACATGGTGGGCCCATAACCCACAGTTCCACAGGATCGAAACCTGACTCTTCTTTACAACCCGGATTCTAATGTATCCTGTGCACCTAGCTTCGTATGTGATTCAAGAGCTAAAATCTATATCATTATTCATCCTGGAATCAAACACCATGTTATTCTCGTTGCTCTGAACCCTTTTCACTCTTCGTTTCAGGCAACGAACGATTGCATGCCCGCTCGAAACTTCTCATGCTACCTTCATACTTTGCTCTCGATATTTTCTTAAGTTTCAATTCGAGAGTTACTTTCCACCTTCCCCCGATTTTATCAACCAGATAGTTAACCTTTCGGAGGTCCGTTTTTCCGAAGTTACCCCTTGTCCGTCATATGTACAATGAAAACTCCGAAGAAAGGATCACGACTTCATCATGATGACCTGAAGCAGAGAATTAAAGACATCAACAAAAGGGATCAACCTCTTCGAAAGGGCAGCCAAGACCGAGAAGACTCGTTAGGTTTTCGCTACCAACACTTTCCTCCCTTACTCCACCGCTTAAATCTCGGGACGAGATTTCTTGTAGTGGAGGAGAATTGTGACGCCCGGATAATCAAGCTACAGTAACCTCTGCTAATGATGCCACGTCACGTCGATTACTGTTGCTAATCTCGCGTTAGTTCAAAACCGATTCAAAATTCAAAATTCAAAAACAAGTCAAACAATTAAAGTTTTCAAAGGTCAAAACTAAAATATTCCAGGTGTGACAAATAATACCTAGATAATAATGGTGGAGAAACCAACATCCTTAAAAATGTTTGAATGTCCTAACATAAATAAAACAGTGGCAAAACAATTAATTAAATGCCTTTTATCATTTATAAAATATCAAACTATTTTAGTTAGGAGTGAGACTTTTTGTGGCAGTGGGTTAAACCATAACACTAATTTAGAAACTATTTTCCTAATTTATAAAACTAAGATAAATAGAAAACAAAATAGAAAACTACTAAAAAGAAAAGAAAATGCAACACAGAAAACAAAACAAAGCTAAAAAAAAGAGAGAGCGAACCCCCCCACTGGGCTCCGGCCCAGCAGGCCACAGCCCCACTGGGCCAAACCACCAGGCCCAGCCGGCCACTCCCCCCCACTCCCCTTATCCACTCACCCGAAACCCTAAACTACCCCACGCACCCACTCCCCCCCCCACATCGGCCTCTCCTCCCCGATCTGGATCGGGATCGCCCCGATCCCGCCCCCCCCCCCCCCGCGACCTCGACGACGGCGCCCGTCGCCGGCGCCACCTCGCCCCGACGCCGCCCCTTCGTCGTCCTCCTCCCCGAGCCCACAGACCCCGATCCCGCGTCGCCGCCCGGAGGCCCTCGCCGTCGCGCTCGCCCCGCCGCCCGGATCGCCGTCGCCACCGTAGCTCCCCGCCGGCCAGCATCCTCTACGCCGCCGTCCCCGCCATCCCCCTCGACCCCCGCTGCCACGAGCCCTACACCCCCCCCCCCCCGTGAGCGCTCCCCTCTCCTCTACCCCTGCCCCGGCTCGGCCGCTCCGCGCGCTCCTCCGTTGCGCCCCGCCGCGGCCAGCGCCCTCCTCCTCTCCCCTCTTCCCCTGTCACCGCGCGCCCGAGGCCGTGCTCGCTCGCGGCCTCCCCGCGCTCGTCGCGCCTCCTCTGGATGGCCATCGCGCCCGAGCCGTTCCCCGTCGTCGCCTCGCCGTACACGGCCGCCCGACCGCGCCCTGGCGCCCGTGCCTCGTCCCGGCCGTCTGGCTCGACCACGGCCACTCCCCTATGGCCCGCAGCCCCGCTCCGGCGCCGCCCTGCTTGTCTCCCGCCGGCGTCTCCCTCCGGTGACCGCCCGGCCTTGCTGGCCTCGACCGCCACGGTGCCCCTGGGCGTGCGCCCGATTGGGTCGCGCCCGAAACCGTCGCCCGCACCCTTTAAGCCCTGGGCCACTGGACAACGGGGCCCAGCCCACTGGAACATTTTATAAAAATATATATATATATATAATAAATAAATAAACAATAATAATAATAATAATTAATTAATTAATTAATAAAAATTAATAAATAAAATAAAAATAAAATTAATTAAGTTAATTAATCTTATTTAAATTAATCTAATTAGATAATTAATTTAATTAAACAGTAATTATTTAGCTAAACCCTAATTAACCTAAACGGAGAATGACAGGTGGGTCCCACTGGACCCACATGTCAGTTTGACTTAGTCAACCCCAGTTGACTGCTGATGTCAACATGACATCATGCTGATGTCATAAATCCATTTTCGAATTAATTTAAATAATTAATTAAATTCCAGAAATTAATAAAATCTTTAGAAAATCATATCTTTTAATCCATAACTCGGATTAAAATATTTTCAACATGAAAGTTGCTCAGAACGACGAGACGAATCCAGATACGCAGTCCGTTCGTCCACCACACGTCCCTAGTATAGTGAACCTGCAACATTTCACCTCCGGTTCATCTGTCCGAAAACGTGAAACACCGGGGATATTTTCCCGGATGTTTCCCCCCTTCACCGGTATCGCTTACTACCACGTTAGGGCATACCTAGCACCGCGTTTTGCCTCCTTATGTTTTGTGATGCTTTGTTTGCTCCGTATTTACTGTTTCTTCCCCCTCTTCTCTCCGGTAGACTACGAGACCGACACTGGTGCTGCCCAGTTCGACTACGGAGTTGACGACCCCTCCTACTTGCTAGAGCAACCAGGCAAGCCCCCCCCCCCTTGATCACCAGATATCGCCTATTCTTTCTCTATACTGCTTGCATTAGAGTAGTGTAGCATGTTACTGCTTTCCGTTAATCCCATCCTGATGCATAGCCTGTCATTGTTGCTACAGTTGTTACCCTTACCTGCTATCCTACTGCTTAGTATAGGATGCTAGTGTTCCATCAGTGGCCCTACACTCTTGTTCGTCTGCCATGCTATACTACTGGGCCATGATCACTTCGGGAGGTGATCACGGGTATATATTATATACTATATACATGACACATGTGGTGACTAAAGTCGGGTCGGCTCGTTGAGTACCCGCAAGTGATTCTGAAGAGGGGGCTGAAAGGACAGGTGGCTCCATCCCGGTAGAGGTGGGCCTGGGTTCCTGACGGCCCCCGACTGTTACTTTATGGCGGAGCGACAGGGCAGGTTGAGACCACCTAGGAGAGAGGTGGGCCTGGCCCTGGTCGGCGTTCGCGGATACATAACACGCTTAACGAGTTCTTGGTATTTGATCTGAGTCTGGCCATTTGGTCTATACGCACTAACCATCTACGTGGGAGTAGTTATGGGTATCCCGACGTCGTGGTATCAGCCGAAGCTCTTTTGACGTCAGCAACTGAGTGGCGCGCGCCGCATTGGACCGTAAGCTCGCGCTTGTATTAAGGGGGCTAGGTCTGCTTCCGGCCGCGTACGCAACGTGCAGGTGTGCATAGGGCGATGGGCCCAGACCCCTGCGCGCATAGGTTTAGACCGGCGTGCTGACCTCTCTGTTGAGCCTAGGTGGGGCTGCGACGTGTTGATCTTACGAGGTCGGGCATGACCCAGAAAAGTGTGTCCGGCCAAATGGGATCGAGCGTGTTGGGTTATGTGGTGCACCCCTGCAGGGAAGTTTATCTATTCGAATAGCCGTGTCCCTCGGTAAAAGGACGACCCGGAGTTGTACCTTGACCTTATGACAACTAGAACCGGATACTGAATAAAATACACCCTTCCAAGTGCCAGATACAACCCGGTGATCGCTCTCTAACAGGGCGACGAGGAGGGGATCGCCGGGTAGGATTATGCTATGCGATGCTACTTGGAGGACTTCAATCTACTCTCTTCTACATGCTGCAAGATGGAGATGTCTAGAAGCGTAGTCTTCGACAGGACTAGCTATCCCCCTTTTATTCTGGCATTCTGCAGTTCAGTCCACTGATATGGCCCTTTACACATATACCCATGCATATGTAGTGTAGCTCCTTGCTTGCGAGTACTTTGGATGAGTACTCACGGTTGCTTTTCTCCCTCTTTTCCCTTTTTCTATACCGGATTGTCGCAACCAGATGCTGGAGTCCAGGAGCTAGAGATCCCGAGGATGATTCTACATGGAGTTCGGCTTCGAGGAGTAGTTAGGAGGTCCCAGGCAGGAGGCCTTGCCTTTTCGATCGTTGCTACTTTTGTGCTAGCCTTCTTAAGGCAAACTTGTTTAACTTATGTCTGTTCTCAGATATTGTTGCTTCCGCTGACTCGTCTGTGATCGAGCACTTGTATTCGAGCCCTCGAGGCCCCTGGCTTGTATTATGATGCTTGTATGACTTATTTATGTTGTAGAGTTGTGTTGTGATATCTTCCCGTGAGTCCCTGATCTTGATCGTACACATTTGCGTGCATGATTAGTGTACGGTCAAATCGGGGGCGTCACACTATGTACCCCCAAACCATCAGAACAGGAGCCAAAACCCTATATCCACCGCCGCAACCTTCTGTACCCGTGATATCCCATCTTGGAGCCTTTTCTAGCACTCCGCCGGAGGGGGCATTGATCACGGAGGGCTTCTACATCAACACCATAGCCTCTCCGATGATGTGTGAGTAGTTTACCTCAGACCTTCCGGTCCATAGTTATTGGCTAGATGGCTTCTTCTCTCTCTTTGGATCTCAATACAAAGTTCTCCTCGATTCTCTTGGAGATCTATTTGATGTAACTCTTCTTTTGCGGTGTGTTTGTCGAGATCCGATGAATTGTGGGTTTATGATCAAGATTATCTATGAACAATATTTGAATCTCCTCTGAATTCTTTTATGTATGATTGGTTATCTTTGCAAGTCTCTTCGAATTATCAGTTTGGTTTGGCCTACTAGATTGATCTTTCTTGCAATGGGAGAAGTGCTTAGCTTTGGGTTCAATCTTGCGGTGCTCGATCCTAGTGACAGCAGGGGAAACGACACGTATTGTATTGTTGCCATCGAGGATAAAAAGATGGGGTTTATATCATATTGCATGAGTTTATCCCTCTACATCATGTCATCTTGCTTAAAGCGTTACTCCGTTCTTATGAACTTAATACTCTAGATGCATGCTGGATAGCGGTCGATGTGTGGAGTAATAGTAGTAGATGCAGGCAGGAGTCGGTCTACTTGTCACGGACGTGATGCCTATATACATGATCATACCTAGATATTCTCATAATTATGCTCAATTCTATCAATTGCTCGCCAGTAATTCGTTTACCCACCATAATACTTATGCTGTCTTGAGAGAAGCCGCTAGTGAAACCTATGGCCCCCGGGTCTATTTTCCATCATATTCATCTTCCGTCAACAAGCTATTTCCATCTTTATTTACTTTGCAATCTTTACTTTTACTCTTTATCATAAAAATACCAAAAATATTATCTTATCATCTCTATCAGATCTCACTCTCGTAAGTGACCGTGAAGGGATTGACAACCCCTTTATCACGTTGGTTGCGAGGTTCTTATTTGTTTGTGTAGGTGCGTGGGACTAGAGCGTGGTCTCCTACTGGATTGATACCTTGGTTCTCAAAAACTGAGTGAAATACTTACGCTACTTTACTGCATCACCCTTTCCTCTTCAAGGGAAAACCAACGCAGTGCTCAAGAGGTAGCAAGAAGGATTTCTGGCGCCGTTGCCGGGGATTCTACGCACAAGTCAAGACATACCAAGTACCCATCACAAACTCTTATCCCTCGCATTACATTATTTGCCATTTGCCTCTCGTTTTCCTCTCCCCCACTTCACCCTTGCCGTTTTATTCGCCCTCTCTTTCCGTTCGCCTCTTTTTCGCCTGCCTCTTGTTTGTTTGTGTGTCGGATTGCTTGTTTGTCACGATGGCTCTACCTAGATTTCGTGATCTTCACCTTAAAAGGTTAGAAGAGATTGAAAGCAACGTCAGAAGTTTTATGACTTTACAGTTTGAGCATAATAATTTCTTTAGAAACGAGCTTAAGGAATAAAAAGGCTTTATGCGATACATGAATAAAGAGCTCGATGATATGTCTAAGGAATTTTATGGTTTGAAATCTCAGATTGCTCATCTCGAAAAATTAATAGCTGAAATCTCGGATAAGCAGACCACCTTAGTTAATAAGATGGCCGCTAAACCAGAAATTTTTTATGAGAATAAAGATGAAGATGTAAAAGTTATTGATGTGTCTCCTATTAAATCTTTGTTTTGCAATATGAATCTTGATAACGATGGGACTGGAGATAAGTCAACTTTAGTTAGAAGGCGTCCCAAAATTTCGGAGTTTTTAGATCTTGATGCAAAAATTGGTAAAAGTGGGATTGAAGAGGTCAAAACTTTAGATATGAATGAACCCACTATTTTGGATTTCAAGGAATTTAATTATGATAATTGCTCTTTGATAGATTGTATTTCCTTGTTGCAATCTGTGCTAAATTCTCCTCATGCTTATAGTCAAAATAAAGCTTTTACCAAACATATCGTTGATGCTTTAATGCAATCTTATGAAGAAAAACTTGAGTTGGAAGTTTCTATCCCTAGAAAACATTATGATGAGTGGGAACCTACTATTAAAATTAAAATTAAAGATCATGAATGCTATGCTTTGTGTGATTTGGGTGCTAGTGTTTCCACAATTCCAAAAACTTTGTGTGATTTGTTAGGTTTCCGCGAATTTGATGATTGTTCTCTAAACTTGCATCTTGCGGATTCCACTATTAAGAAACCTATGGGAAGAATTAATGATGTTCTTATTGTTGCAAATAGGAACTATGTGCCCATAGATTTCATTGTTCTTGATATAGATTGCAATCCTTCATGTCCTATTATTCTTGGTAGACCCTTCCTTAGAACGACTGGTGCAATTATTGATATGAAGGAAGGAAATATTAGATTCCAATTTCCATTAAGGAAAGGCATGGAACACTTTCCTAGAAAGAAAATAAAATTACCTTATGAATCTATTATGAGAGCTACTTATGGATTGCCTACCAAAGATGGCAATACCTAGATCTATCCTTGTTTTTATGCCTAGCTAGGGGCGTTAAACGATAGCGCTTGTTGGGAGGCAACCCAATTTTTATTTTTAGTTTTTTGCTTTTTGCTTCTGTTTAGGAATAAATTTTTGATCTAGCCTCTGTTTAGATTTGTTTTTGTGTTTTAATTAGTGTTTGTGCCAAGTGAAACCTATAGGATCTTCTTGGATAATAGTTATTTGATCTTGCTGAAAATTCCAGAAACTTTCTGTTCACGAAAACAATTGTTAAACATTATCAGAACGTGATATAATACTGATTCCAATTGCAGCATCAATAAACAAATTATTTAGGTCATCCTATTTTGGTAGAAATTTTAGAGTTCCAGAAGTTTGCGTTAGTTAGAGATTACTACAGACTATTCTGTTTTTGACAGATTCTGTTTTTCGTGTGTTGTTTGCTTATTTTGATGAAACTATGGCTAGTAAAATAGTTTATAAACCATAGAGAAGTTGGAATACAGTAAGTTTAACACCAATATAAATAAAGAATGAGTTCATTACAGTACCTTGAAGTGGTGTTTTCTTTTCTTTCGCTAACGAAGCTCACGAGATTTTCTGTTAAGTTTTGTGTTGTGAAGTTTCAAGTTTTGGGTAAAGATTTGATGGATTATGGAACAAGGAGTGGCAAGAGCGTAAGCTTGGGGATGCCCCTGAAGGCATCCCCTCTTTCGTCTTCGTCCATCGGTAACTTTACTTGGAGCTATATTTTTATTCACCACATGATAAGTGTTTTGCTTGGAGCGTCTTGTATGATTTGAGTCTTTTCTTTTAGTTTACCACAATCATCCTCGCTGAATACAATTTTGAGAGAGACACACATGATTCAGAATTTATTGGAATACTCTATGTACTTCACTTATATCTTTTGAGCTATATAGTTTTTGCTCTAGTGCTTCACTTATATCTTTTAGAGCATGGCGGTGGTTTGTTTTATAGAAACTATTGTTCTCTCATGCTTCACTTATATTATTTTGAGAGTCCTGCAAAACAGCATGGTAATTTGCTTTAATTGTGAAATTAGTCCTAATAAGATAGGCATCCAAGATTAGTAAAAAACTTTCTTATAAGTGCGTTGAATACTAAGAGAAGTTTGATACTTGATAATTGTTTTGAGATATGAAGATGGTGATATTAGAGTCATGCTAGTTGAGTGGTCATGAATTTGAGAAATACTTGTTTTAAAGTTTGTGATTCCCGTAGCATGCACGTACGGTGAACCGTTATGTGATGAAGTCGGAGCATGATTTATTTATTGATTGTCTTCCTTATGAGTGGCGGTCGGGGACGAGCGATGGTCTTTTACTACCAATCTATCCCCCTAGGAGCTTGCGCGTAATACTTTACTTTGATAACTAATAGATTTTTGCAACAAGTATATGAGTTCTTTATGACTAATGTTGAGTCCATGGATTATATGCACTCTTATCCTTCCACCATTGCTAGCCTCTCTAATACCGCGCACTTTTCGCCGGTATCATACACCCACCATATAACTTCCTCAAAACAGCCACCATGCCTACCTATCATGGCATTTCCATAGCCATTCCGAGATATATTGCCATGCAACTTACCACCGTTCCGTTTGCTATGACACGCTCCATCATTGTCATATTGCTTTGCATGATCGTGTAGTTGACATCGTATTTGTGGCAAAGCCACCGTTCATTATCTTTATACATGTCACTCTTGATTCATTACATATCCCGGTACACCGCCGGAGGCATTCATATAGAGTCATATTTTGTTCTAAGTATTGAGTTGTTATACTTGAGTTGTAAGTAAATAAAAGTGTGATGATCATCGTTACTAGAGCATTGTCCCAAGTGACGAAAGGATGATGGATACTATGATTCCCCCACAAGTCGGGATGAGACTCCGGACTAAATAAAAAAAAGAGGCCATAAAAAAAAGAGAAAAGGCCCAACCAAAAAAAATGATGAGAGAAAAGAGAGAAGGGACAATGCTACTATCCTTTTTCCACACTTGTGCTTCAAAGTAGCACCATGATCTTTATGATAGAGAGTCTATTGTTTTGTCACTTTTATATACTAGTGGGAATTTTTCATTATAGAACTTGGCTTGTATATTCCAATGATGGGCTTCCTCAAATTGCCCTAGGTCTTCGTGAGCAAGCAAGTTGGATGCACACCCACTTAGTTTTCATTATTGAGCTTTCATACACTTATAGCTCTAGTGCATCCGTTTCATGGCAATCCCTACTCACTCACATTTATATCTATTAATGGGCATCTCCATAGCCCGTTGATACGCCTAGTTGATGTGAGACTATCTTCTCCTTTTTGTCTTCTCCACAACCACCGTTCTATTCCACCTATAGTGCTATATCCATGGCTCACGCTCATGTATTGCGTGAAGATTGAAAAGGTTTGAGAACACCAAAAGTATGAAACAATTGCTTGGCTTGTCATCGGGGTTGTGCATGATTTAAATACTTTGTGTGGTGAAGATAGAGCATAGCCAGACTATATGATTTTGTAGGGATAACTTTCTTTGGCCATGTTATTTTTTAGAACACATGATTGCTTCATTAGTATGCTTGAAGTATTATTACTTTTATATCAATATTAAACTTGTATCTTGAATCTTTAGGATCTGAATATTCATACCACAAATAAGAGAACTACATTGAAAATTATGCTAAGTAGCATTCCACATCAAAAATTCTGTTTTTATCATTTACCTACTCGAGGACGAGCAGGAATTAAGCTTGGGGATGCTTGATACGTCTCCAACGTATCTATAATTTTTGATTGCTCCATGCTATTATATATTCTGTTTTGGATGTTTAAAGGGCTTTATTATACACTTTTATATTATTTTTGGGACTAACCTATTAACCGGAGGCCCAGCCCGAATTGCTGTTTTTTTGCCTATTTCAGTGTTTCGCAGAAAAGGAATATCAAACGGACTCCAAACGGAATGAAACCTTCGGGAACGTGATTTTCGGAACAAACGTGATCCAGAGGACTTGGAGTGGACGTCAAGAAACGAATGAGGAGGCCACGAGGCAGGGGGCGCGCCCTCCACCCTCGTGGGCCCCTCGTAGCTCCACCGACCTATTTCTTCCTCCTATATATATCTACGTACCCCCAAACCATCAGAATAGGAGCCAAAACCCTATTTCCACCGCCGCAACCTTCTGTACCCGTGAGATCCCATCTTGGAGCCTTTTCCGGCACTCCGCCGGAGGGGGCATTGATCACGGAGGGCTTCTACATCAACACCATAGCCTCTCCGATGATGTGTGAGTAGTTTACCTCAGACCCTCGGGTCCATAGTTATTAGCTAGATGGCTTCTTCTCTCTCTTTGGATCTCAATACAAAGTTCTCCTCGATTCTCTTGGAGATCTATTTGATGTAACTCTTCTTTTGCGGTGTGTTTGTCGAGATCCGATGAATTGTGGGTTTATGATCAAGATTATCTATGAACAATATTTGAATCTCCTCTGAATTCTTTTATGTATGATTGGTTATCTTTGCAAGTCTCTTCGAATTATCAGTTTGGTTTGGCCTACTAGATTGATCTTTCTTGCAATGGGAGAAGTGCTTAGCTTTGGGTTCAATCTTGCGGTGCTCGATCCCAGTGACAGCAGGGGAACCGACACGTATTGTATTGTTGCCATCGAGGATAAAAAGATGGGTTTTATATCATATTACATGAGTTTATCCCTCTACATCATGTCATCTTGCTTAAAGCATTACTCCGTTCTTATGAACTTAATTCTCTAGATGCATGCTGGATAGCGGTCAATGTGTGGAGTAATAGTAGTAGATGCAGGCAGGAGTCGGTCTACTTGTCACAGACGTGATGCCTATATGCATGATCATACCTAGATATTCTCATAACTATGCTCAATTCTATCAATTTCTCGCCAGTAATTCGTTTACCCACCGTAATACTTATGTTATCTTGAGAGAAGCCACTAGTGAAACCTATGGCCCCGGGGTCTATTTTCCATCATATTCATCTTCCGTCAACAAGCTATTTCCATCTTTATTTACTTTGCAATCTTTACTTTTACTCTTTATCATAAAAATACCAAAAATATTATCTTATCATCTCTATCAGATCTCACTCTCGTAAGTGACCGTGAAGGGATTGACAACCCCTTTATCGCGTTGGTTGCGAGGTTCTTATTTGTTTGTGTAGGTGCGTGGGACTCGAGCGTGGTCTCCTACTGGATTGATACCTTGGTTCTCAAAAACTAAGGGAAATACTAACGCTACTTTACTACATCACCCTTTCCTCTTCAAGGGAAAACCAACGCAGTGCTCAAGAGGTAGCACATACCATGGAGCAGTGCGAGAAGCATTTATGACAGCTAATTGTTCATCAGGAAAGCTATCATCAATAGGTAGTGGGTCATCAAGAACATTCTCTAACCTAGACAAGTTGGCTGCAACGGGGTTCTCAGCTCCCTTTCTATCAATAATATGCAAGTCAAATTCTTGTAGCAAGAGAACCCATCTAATAAGTCTAGGTTTAGCATCTTTCTTTTCCATAAGATATTTAATAGCAGCATGATTAGTGTGAACAGTTACTTTGGAATCAACAATATAAGGTCGGAACTTATCACAAGCAAATACAACCGCTAAAAATTCTTTTTCAGTAGTAGCATAATTTCTCTGGGCATTGTCTAGAGTTTTACTAGCATAATGTATAATATTTAATTTCTTATCAACTCTTTGTCCTAGAGCAGCACCTACAGCATAATCACTAGCATCACACATAATTTCAAAGGGTAAATTCCAATCAGGTGGCTGAACAATAGGTGCAGAAATCAAGGCTTTCTAAATATTTCAAATGCTTCTACACAATCATCATCAAAGACAAAAGGAATATCTTTTTGTAAGAGATTAGTCAGAGGCCTAGAAATTTTTGAGAAGTCCTTAATGAACCTCCTATAAAAACCGGCATGACCAAGGAAACTTCTTATACCTTTAATGTCCTTGGGACACGACATCTTTTCAATAGCATCAACTTTAGCTTTGTCAACTTCAATACCTTTTTCAGAAATTTTATGTCCCAAGACAATACCTTCATTAACCATAAAGTGGCACTTCTCCCAATTCAATACAAGATTAGTTTCTTCACATATGTGCAAAACTCGGTCAAGGTTACTCAAGCAATCATCAAAAGAAGTTCCATATACGGAGAAATCATCCATGAAAACCTCAACAATCTTTTCACAAAAATCAGAGAATATAGCCATCATGCATCTTTGAAAGGTAGCAGGTGCATTGCATAAACCAAAAGGCATACGTCTATAAGCAAAGGTACCGAAAGGGCAAGTAAAAGTGGTCTTTTCTTAATCCTCTTTTGACACAGGTATTTGAGAGAAACCGGAATAACCATCTAGAAAGCAAAAATGTGTATGTTTGGATAATCTTTCTAGCATTTGATCAATAAAAGGTAAAGGGTAATGATCCTTTTTAGTAGCTTTATTTAATTTGCGGAAATCAATTACCATTCTATAACCTGTAATAATTCTTTGTGGGATCAATTCATCTTTATCATTAGGAACAACAGTAATTCCTCCCTTCTTAGGGACACAATGGATAGGACTTACCCACTGACTATCAGCAATGGGATAAATTATACCTGCCACCAGAAGCTTCAGTATTTCTTTCTTACCACTTCTTTCATCTTAGGATTTAACCGTCGTTGGTGATCAACAACTGGTTTAGCGTCTTTCTCCAATTTTATTTTGTGCTGGCATAGAGTGGGACTAATGCCCTTAAGATCATCAAGAGTATATCCAATAGTAGCACGGTGCTTCTTCAGAGTTTTCAATAATTTCTTTTCTTCATGCCCTGAAAGGTTAGCACTAATAATAACAGGATATATCTTCTTTTCATCAAGATAAGCATATTTAAGAGTATCGGTTAATGGTTTAAGCTCGAACAAGGGATCACCCTTGGGTGGAGGGGGATCCCCTAGTATTTCAACATGCAAGTTGTGTTTCAAAATAGGTCCCTGTTTAAAGAATACCTCATCTATCTCCCTTCTTTCATTCATAAACATATCATTTTCATGGTCTAGCAAATATTGTTCTAAAGGGTCATTAGGAGGCACGACAATAGAAGCAAGACCAATAATTTCATCTTTACTAGGCAATTCCTCGTCACGGGGTTGTCTACGAAATTTAGCAAAATTAAACTCATGAGACATATCCCCCAAACCAATAGTAACAACATCCTTTTCGAGTCTATCCTAGCATTAACAGTATTCAAGAAGGGTCTACCAAATATAATGGGACAAAAGTTATCTTGTGGGGAACCAAGAACAAGAAAGTCAGCAGGATATTTAACTTTCCCACACAAGACTTCAGCATCTCTAGCAACCCCAACTGGTGAAATAGTGTCTCTATTGGCAAGCTTAATTATAACATCAATTTCTTCTATCTCAGCAGGTGCAATATCATGCATAATTTCTTTGTATAAGGAATGAGGTATTGCACTTGCACTAGCACCCATATCACATAAGCCATGATAACAATGATCTCCTATTTTAACAGAAATAATAGGCATGCCTACCACAGGTCTATGTTTACTTTTAGTATCAGGTCTGGCAATTCTAGCAGTTTCCTCGCAGAAGTAAATAACATGCCCATCAATATTATCAGCCAAGAGATCTTTAACCATAGCAATACTAGGTTCAACTTTAATTTGCTTAGGGGGTTTAGGTGTCTTAATATTACTTTTATTGACCACAGTTGAAGCTTTAGCATGATCCTTTATTCTAATGGGGAAAGGTGGTTTCTCAATATAAGCAGTAGGAACGACAGGATCATTATAAGTGATAGTCTTTTCTTCAACTTTAATAGGTGCAACAACTTTTACTTCAATGGGAGGATTATATTTCAACCACTCTCCTTAGTAGGGAGATCAACATGAGTAGCAAAGGATTCACAGAAAGAGGCTACTATCTCAGAGTCAAGTCCATATTTGGTGCTAAATTCACGGAAAACATCGGTATCCATAAAATATTTAACACAATCAAACTTAGGTGTTATACCTGACTCCTTACCTTCGCCGAGATCCCAATCTTTAGATTTGCGTTTAATTCTTTCCAATAAATCCCATTTGAATTCAATAGTCTTCATCATAAAGAACCAGTACAAGAGGTATCGAGCATGGAGCGATTATTGAGAGAAAGCCGAGCATAAAATTTTTGAATAATCATTTCTCTTAAGAGCTCATGATTGGGGCATGAATATAACATTGACTTAAGCCTCCCCCAAGCTTGAGCGATGCTTTCTCCTTCGCGAGGCCAAAAATTATATATATAATTACGATCACGATGAACAAGATGCATAGGATAAAACTTCTGATGAAATTTCAATCGGTTGTAGTTCCATGATCCCATATCATCACATAGCCTAAATCATGTCAATGCCTCTCCCTTCGAAGATAAAGGGAAGACCTTCTTCTTGATAACATCCTCGAGCATACCTGCAAGCTTAAATAATCCACAAACTTCTTCCACATAGATTAGGTGCAAATCGGGATGTAATGTTCCATCTCCTGTAAAAGGATCAGCTAGTAGTTTCTCTATCATACCCGAAGGAATTTCAAAGTAAACATTTTCAGTAGGTTCAATAGGTTGAGGAGCAACTCTTTGCTCTACTGGTCGGGGTGAAGATACCCCAAACAAGCCCCTCAGAGGATTACTTTCCATAGTAACAAGTGACAGTAAATTTCAGCACACTATATAAATTTTTCCTTACCAAATTCCACCTACCAAAGGCGCTTCACTCCCCGGCAACGGCACCAGAAAAGAGTCTTGATGACCCACAAGTATAGGGGATCTATCGTAGTCCTTTCGATAAGTAAGAGTGTCGAGCCCAACGAGGAGCAGAAGGAAATGATAAGCGGTTTTCAGCAAGGTATTCTCTGCAAGCACTGAAATTATCGGTAACATATAGTTTTGTGATGAGGTAATTTGTAACGGGTAACAAGTAATGAAAGTAAAAAAGGTGCAGCAAGATGGCCCAGTAGCAAAGGACAAGCCTGGACAAACTCTTATATAGAGAAAAGCGCTCCCGAGGACACATGGGAATTATCGTCAAGCTAGGTTTCATCACGCTCATATGATTCGCGTTCGTTACTTTGATAATTTGGTATGTGGGTGGACCGGTGCTTGGGTGTTGCCCTTTATTGGACAAACATCCCACTTATGATTAACCCCTATTGCAAGCATCTGCAACTACAAAAGAAGTATTAAGGTAAACCTAACCATAGCATGAAACATATGGATCCAAATCAGCCCCTTACGAAGCAACTCATAAACTAGGGTTTAAGCTTCTGTCCCTCTAGCAACCCATCATCTACTTATTACTTCCCAATGCCTTCCTCTAGGCCCAAACAATGGTGAAGTGTCATGTAGTCGACGTTCACATAACACCACTAGAGATAAAGACAACATACATCTCATCAAAATATCGAACGAATACCAAATTCACATGACTACTTATAGCAAGACTTCTCCCATGTCCTCGGGAACAAACGTAACTACTCACAAATCATATTCATGTTCATAATCAGAGGGGTATTAATATGCATAAAGGATCTGAACATATGATCTTCCACCAAATAAACCAACTAGCATCAACTACAAGGAGTAATCAACACTACTAGCAACCCACAGGTACCAATCTGAGGCTTTGGGACAAAGATTGGATACAAAGATGAACTAGGGTTTTAGAGGAGATGGTGCTGGTGAAGATGTTGATGGAGATTGACCCCCTCCTGAAGAGAGGATCGTTGGTGATGACGATGGTGATGATTTCCCCCTCCCGAAGAGAAGTTTCCCCGGCAGAACAGCTCTGTCGGAGCCCTAGATTGGTTCCGCCAAGGTTCCGCCTCGTGGCGGCGGAGTTTCTTCCCAAAAGCTTGCTTATGATTTTTTCCAGGGTAAAAAACTTCATATAGCAGAAGATGAGCACCGGAGGCCTGCCAGGGGGCCCACGAGGCAGGGGGCGCGCCCAGGGGGGTAGGACGCGCCCCCCACCCTCGTGGCCAGGGTGTGGGCCCCCTCTGGTGGATTCTTTCGCCAGTATTTTTATTAATTCCAAAAATAACTTCCGTGAAGTTTCAGGACTTTTGGAGCTGTGCAGAATAGGTCTCTAATATTTGCTCCTTTTCTAGCCCAGAATTCCAGCTGTCGGCATTCTCCCTCTTCATGTAAACCTTGTAAAATAAGAGAGAATAGGCATAAGTATTGTGACATAATGTGTAATAACAACCCATAATGCAATAAATATCGATATAAAAGCATGATGCAAAATGGACGTATCAAGGGGATATTTTGTTCAGTTCATCTGACTATAGATTTGGTGGAACTGTACAACGTACTTAAAATTAGCTAGTATATATAGTTGAACTAGCTATTTCAGTACGTGGTTGGCAACAATTGGGGAAAAGTTTGGTCGGTTCAGCTGTCGAGCTGAACTGTTTGTATAAATTAAGAACGACTACTTAATCTATGAATGAAATCTATGCTTAATTACTGAATTTTAGTTGCAAAAATTAGATACTATTAGTGATTTTTAGCTTCATATTTTGACAAATCGCAGTGTTACAAGGATTGACAAATCTTACCAAATTGTTTGTACGTGGTTGCACACAGGTCATCCAAAACAACCGTTTGCGTTAAAGGGATGCACAAATCCTGCGCTGCTCTCACCTTGCATACGGGTGTTCTATCTAAAACGTTTGCGATCAAAAGCTGCAGAAATCCTGCTCGGCACATTTTCTCTTGTCTTCCTGGGGAAGCTGTCGGTTTGTATACGGGTGTTCTAACTAAAACGTTTGCGATGAGTGTTTTATATTTAAAAAGCGAATTAAACTGTGGCTTGGGCGCCAATAATGGAGAGGATGTGAGCAAGGCGTGCGACCATGGAAGTCAAATGGCTCGCTTCCCAGTGAGCCTGCGCAGCGTACAGCTCGCATGCTTCCCGGTGAGCCTGCGCACTCGAGGACAGCTTGCACGCCTCTCGGTCAGCCTGCGCACCGGACGGCGCTTGCACGCCTCCCATTCAGTCAAGGTCAAGCAGCTGTCCGCACGGCACCTCCTACAACCATTAAAACCAAGACACGTGGCGTCACGTGAATGGTTAACAGAACGCACATGATTTGAATTATACAAACGTTTGAGATATTAAAGTAGTAGATATTCTTTTAAAATGTCTTTGTTGGCTGTCATTATTCGAGTGCACCTTCCCTCAAAATGGACACGAAAAATACCACAGCATGTCGGGTCCCATTTCATGATAGCATGCCAAGTTTCATGAATTTCAGACGAGTTTTGGATTTACTAGAATTTAAAAATCAGGCATCTCAATGTTTTGTCGGTAATCAACTGTGCCCTGGTGTTTGAAATTCATTCCCATTTCTTGCATGGGACCTAAGCATGCACCCAAGGACACATATTTGATTTTCAACCAATTTATATGCACTGGAGCATGTGCATGTAGTTCAAATTTGAATTATGCACATGAATGCATTGAAAACTTAGTTAATGCATAAAAATGTCCAAACGAACCCCAAAAAAACACAAAAATTCACACAACACTCCTGTTGTTCTATGTTGACACAGGAAAAAAAATTGAAAGCAATAAGAGGCAATGGATATTGTTTCGTCCCCAAAGGTGGGACGTTCCCTACCGAAAACCATCATGCTTGTTGTGAGAAGCTCCGGTTTGTGAGAAGCATATACACAAACCTGCCCCAAATGGGACAAAATTTGTACCACGGCATGTTGATGCCGCTCCATGATAGCATGCCAAGTTTCATGAATTTCAGACGAGTTTTGGATTTACTAGAATTTAAAAACTAGGCATCTCAATGTTTTGCCAGCAATCAATGGTGCCCTGGTGTTTGAAATTCATTCCCATTTCTTGCATGGGACCTAAGCATGCACCCAAGGACACATATTTGATTTTTCAACCAATTTATATGCACTAGAGCATGTGCATGTAGTTTAATTTTGAATTGTTCACCTGAAATGGCTAGAAAACCAATTTAGTGTATAATGTTCAAACGAACCCTGAATAATTCCAATTCTTTTACGACACACATATAGTTGCATGTTCACTCCAGATAAAAGGTCTAACAATTCAAACACCGTCCATTGCCGTTGTGACCCCGTTATGTAATTCAAATCAAGATGAAAAATCAAGTAGATCGCACACAGTTTATTATCAGCAACCATGTGAGATGCAGCACAAAATATCCTGGAGCACCGTCGGTGTATAGTACGCCTATGGCTTACGCGAGAAGGTGTGTCGGCTACAGTCCACAGTCGGCGTCTCAAGCACACTAGCTCGCTCCCCAAATATCATTTCACTATTCAATCATCGCCAATGAAAGATGGGCACGTGGACCCGCGTCGTGAGGGCAACTTCGGTGGCCCACTCCGGCGAGAGCGCGGCCGCAGCCGCCATGATAACAAGGTGCATGAGCGCGGCCACAATCTGCGACCGGGCGGCAAAGGCAACCCAAACGGCCGATGTTGCTTCTCAGGTGGCGGCAGCAACATCTGCCTCGGGGATATCAACTGGCGAGAGCGGCACAAAAGTTGTCCGTTCCGCAGCGACGGCCTTAGCCCTGATGGAGGCCTCCCACGACCATGTTGAGGCCGCCCACGCCCAGCTCCTGGCGGTCACCGCACAAATCGAACGAAGCTTCTCCGACAACGGTCAGCAACCCACGGCCAAAGAGCTAGTAATCGCCGAGAGCGTTCGAGCAGCCCTCCGTTCCTCCGCCGCATACCTTGCAACGACGGAGCCCGTCCAAGCCCAGATCGCGTCCGCCCACGCCCCAGCTCGTGGCGGCCTTTTCCAAAGAGATGGCGGACACGGATGGCGAGATGCTTGCCGAGTATGGTGCGATGGATGCCATGGAGCCCCTTCCCCAGGAAACCATCGGGCGCGAGCTGGACATGGAGGCGGCGGCGGAGATCGACGAGCACCAGTCGTAGTATTACTCTTTGTTTTGTTTAATTAAGAGCGTCGGCCTTTAATTTGTTAGAGTAATGTTCAGGTCAGCTAGCTCTGTTAAATTGCTGAACTTGCTCGATTAAGAAGTGTGGGTGTGCTGTAGTCTTCTTTGTGTACCCAAATTATGCAATGACGTGGATAACCACTGTAACCATGGAAATTCGAACCAAAACTTTTGACGTTCAAACTCATCACACACGGGTTAAGCTATCTGAATCGTTTGTGATGTCCACATATCGTACACAGTTCTGAATAATGGACCGTGTCTGATGACATTTTGCGCACCAGTTTTTTTGCTGAAGCGATTCCAAATTTTCGGCTTCCATGGAAATGTCTACCTCCCCGCCCCTTCCCCCTTACCAAAAGCCACATTTCCCCTCTTTCCGCCTTCCTTTCCAAGTTGAAACCTTCACTCCTTGCTTGCAGCGCCGCCTCCTCGTCGGCGACCCTCCTTCACGCTGCTCGGCCTCGTCTATCCAGGCAGGTAATCCACACCCGACCCCCATCCTCCTCCTCCTTCCACATCCCACATGCCCCGACCGCCGGCGCGAGCGCGACACCTTCCACCCAAATCACCGACCCCTCCACCAAATAAGCGTCGCCATTCGTGCCGACCCCCAGATCTTGGAGGAGCACCTTGCCATTTGCTAGCTACACCGGTTAAGCATGCTCGGTTTATCCGTTGCGTGTGCTATTCCTGCCTTTCCTTCACAAATTCTAGTGAATTGTGCTATCTAATTTTACCATGCAATCTGTTGCTCTAGTGTATATGTTCTATATGTCGTGCAGTGTGGTGCTCACTTATTAACTGTTTTGTTAATTAGTTGTCATCTTCAGTTAATTGTTTGGTTCAGTTCTGCAAATGTGATGTTCAATTCTTCAGGCTGCAATTTTGTATTGTCTTTCATGTGAGAAAGAAATCGAATTTATCTTTACAAAATTGTGGGTGCATTCTGTTATTGTATACCATGTGAGGAATAAATTGAATTTGGTTGTAGTAAATACATGAGAAACAAATACAATTGCTACAATTGGCTGTAGTTAACTGTTTGGTTAACTGTCTGATCTTCTATTAGGAGTACGTTATATTGTGCAATGTGGTGCTCAGTTAATATTTGGTTCATTTGTTGTGGTGTTTAGTTAACTGCTTGGTTCAATTCTGCAATGCGATGTCCAATTGTCGTGGGTAGAATTTTGTATTGTTGTGCATGTGAGGAATAAATCGAATTTGGCTGCACTTAATACATGAGAAACATATATAAGTGCTATATTTCCTAGTTCTTAATCATGCTTGGTTTGGGTAAATGGGTTTTCCGTGTGGCTTGAATTAATCTGATGAATCTGCAATGTGCTTATTTTTCATCAACATATTTTACTGATAGCATGCGAACCCTTACTTAACCTGATGACTAACTACCTTATATGTGTTCCAGGAAAACAATGGGAAGCACCGAGGTTTACAATCAAGGTTAGCACGTGCATGGTCCGTTGTCTAATAGCACATTATTTGCAATTGCAGGAACCATTCTAATATTTTGGTTTTTAACAATTTGGTCTTGCACATGTAGGTCTTGCTGTCAGAGGTTTTGACCCACTGTTCGACCCTTTTTGCATATGGGGAAATGAGTTGTCCATGAATATCAATCAAATCAAGAAACTCAGAAAGATTGTTAGGATAAAGAAATTAGCGACAAAACACAACAAGATCTTTGTCTGCACAATGAAGAAGACATCAGTTCACTACAAGATGGTACTAACTATTATACCTTACCTTTTTCATTCCTTTGCCCCATTTCCAATATAGAAAAGATATTTATGCACATCCTTGTTGTCCGACCTTTCCAAAGCAGTTCACTGATGATTACCTCTCAAATCACCTCTATGGTCTTGAGGCGAGGAAGGTTTTCATACAACACCCATGGTTCAATATTGAAGTGTTCCTGAAGACGACGAAGGACGGACGGTCAATCATCCACAGGCACTGGCCTAAAGTTGTAAAGACCTTCAACATGAATGAAGGCTCAATATTCGCCTTCCGCTTCAGCAGTTTTCCAGATGAGATGCATCTGTCTATATACCGTCTATGATGCTAATTTTGAAAGGTTCTACATGTTTCATGTGGAACTTGCTGCTGGTGCAGTTGTGTAATGGGGTAGCTAAGTGCTGAAGCTATATCATGTTGTACCCTGATGTATTTCAATTATGAAATTCTGCTTCCTTAATATGGAAATGAAATATATTGTGTGCTTAATATGAAATGTCAATTAGATTAATAAATGGATTATGAATAATTGGATAATTAGCCTGCTAATGGCAAATTAGCCTGCTAATTGGGTTTTGCTATTGCAATCGGTTGTTGAAAAAATACCGTGGGCGATGACCTCAGGCAACGCACACAGTTTCTAGGAATAAACTGTGTTGGATCAATGAACAATCACACATGACTTTCTTTTGAAAACTGTTTGCGTTAGACCACCTTGCGCAAACGTTTACCACATAAAGACTGTGTGTGATGGACAACCTTTGCCACACAGTTTCTTATATGAACCGTGTGTGATACATTCAATAACGCAAACGATTTAACGAGAAAAATTGTGTGTGATGTACCTGTGAACGGAAACGTTTTCCTTGTAGCCACTGTGTGGGATGTACATACGAACGGAAACATTTAGCGGAGTGTGGGATGTACTTGCGATCGGAAACAATTTCGCCGTATAATTGTTTTTTAGCTCTACTATACGTATTTCCGTATTTGAGCGCTCGCCGGTCGCACACGACCTCATTTTGCCGAACATGTGTGCCAGGAGGGCATATCCCCGACGGTTTCTGGGTCGTGTGGGAAGGACCCCCTATCGTCCACACTCACTTGGCGCCGGTTCCAAATGTCGTCGCGGAAAGCGGTTAAAAACCGTTTGTTTAGGACTGACGCGTACCAGTGCGATCTCCTTCTATGGCTAACCAAACTTGTTGTTTTGCTAGGGATTGAGGGAGAAGACCTAGATCTACACTTTCACCAAAGGAAATTTGATTCCCCCATACTTTTCTCTTCTGGATCTTGTTACTATTGGGTGTTTGGACATGCTAGACGGAAGATGTCACCTCGGAGCCACATTACATTATGGTGAAGCTCCATTGTGGTGTTAGGAGCCTCCAATTAAGTTGTGGCGAGAGTCCCAACCTTGTCTGTAAAGGTCCTGGTTTTGTTGCCGCCTTCAAGGGCACCACTAGTGGATTCATGGCACCTTGCATCTTGCGAGGGCGTGAGGAAAATAGGGCGAGTCCTTGGACGCTTGGGGAGCATCGTGCCTCCACACCCCTCCAAATGGAGACGTACCTCCCCCAAAGGAGGAAACTTCGTAAACACATCTTCGTCTCCATCGACTCCACTTGCGGTTATTTCGGTCCTTTACTCTATGCAAGTTTATTTCTTGTGTTTACTTATGTTTGCACTTGTTACCTGTGTTGCTTGTCATACAGGTTGTCCACCTAGTTGCATATCTAGACAACCTACTTTTTTGTTGAGCCTAAATTTGCAAACGAGGATAAAATTTTGTTAGTCATCTAATCACCCCCTTCCAGTCGACCATATCGATCCTTTCATCCATGCAAACCATTGCAATATATGCATGACAGGGAAGTAATATATTTGCTGTAGGGCCAATGATAGAAGAAGTGAAGCCATTGCTGAGGACGAGAGAGGATTTTAAAGTATGTTGGGTAAGGCGTTTGGTGAATTCAGTTTCTCATCAGTTAGCTAAGGTAGGTGTTAGTCGGGAGGTGTGCAATGTGTATTTTTAATAAAGAGTGGATTTTATTAACTCAAAATGAAGCATCAAGAGGATACAAAAACGACGAGCACACACTCGACCTAGCTGCATAGCTAGGATGCACACAACCCACACACAGAACATGCTAGCAAATAGCAAAGTCATATAAGACCAAAACTATGCATAAGCGGGACAAAATAAAGAAAAAGCCCAAAGTGATCAGATCCGTGATCAGCAAACTACAGACCAACCATCTCATAACAACACAAGTAGGACGAGGTTCTTCAACAAAACGCCTTCAGGAATGAAGCGATACTTAAGCGCTGCCGTCATCAGATCCAAACACTAAAGGACATAATTTAGGTTTTCACCCTGAAGAAACAGTTCGAGCATATTCGAGCACTGCCTTCAACAAGGTAACGTCGTACGAATTCGCCATTGCCAAGTATAATCAACTCAGGTCAGACTTGGGCTTTCACACCGGAGCTCAAAACCGGGTGCTCGAGAAACACCACCATTGTAGTCACTCATGTGATGCCGCCATCACTTTTCCATGGTCCCAGCAGCTACACGCGATGCGGCCGATGCAGCTGCACAACCATCCCTCCGCGTCAAGCCTTCGTCAAAGTTTGCATCCCATCGCCGAAGCACTAGATTTGAAGAGTAGCCTGCGTGGAACCGTATGAGGTTCGGAAGCCAGTGTGGAGCTGTAGGAGGTCGGTGCAGTGCAATCTTCAACCACCACCAATAGTTCGATCCGAATCCGGATCACCACCACCGGACGAGGCCCCGCGCGCCAGCGAGAGAAGGCCGGTACGACATCTAGCAAGGCATGACGCCCCAAGCGCCCCTGGAGGATGCATGCACTCGTAGGGACAAATCCACACGTGGCCCGTCCGAGAACGCATCCACGTTCTGCTGGAACAAGTCCTTTCCTGAACTGCGGGCACTACTCCGGCCAGCGCACGCCTGCACGCACCCATCATCACCGCCAAGGAAAGCTACCACCATGCATCCAACCACTTAGCCCGCCGTCGATCACTAGGACCTCGCATCCCAGTGCGTCGATGCACCGCCCGCATTTGTGCCCCAGATTCGGGTGTTGCCGCGGGAGGACGGCCTGCCGCTGCCGTTGGCCGCACTGGCATCGCCCGGCGGCGTCCTCTAGTTGCGGTGTGGCAGAGGGGGGGGGGAGGGAGAAGGTTGGCGGCGTTAGGGTTAGGCGATGGACGCCTGCTAATTACATATTACATATTGTATCATATGAAATCCCATACTAGCTTAAGTAATGAAGTGATTATTCTCAAAGAAAAAAGCAGATTTGAGACGATCGAAACTACAGTGTATATCTGATGCGCATCTCTTGAAATAAAAAACGTCTCTAAACTACATTTTGGTTCAGTTCAATTCATTCTGTGAAAAAACTCTGCAAATCTCGAAATTAAATGGGATATTTGGGGGGCTTCTGCTACACCGCACTCCCGTCTCATCTTCCCTGGTCACCGTCCCACCGCCTGTACCAAGGTCCCCGCCAGCCCGCCTAGACCCTACGGCCTACGCAGTGATATCACACGAACACGGCAAGCACACACCGTCTTTAGTCCGATCCGGCGGACCATTGGAGGATGGCAATGATGAGAAGTACGCGGGATCTGCTGATGGAGGGTTTCGAGGGGCTCGTGCGGGACGGGTCTTTCAAGTGGCCCGTCCCCCGCCGCGGCGTGGACGACGACGACGACCCCTACCGCTCGCCCTCGGCCTGCAAGAGCACGTCCGTTGCCGGCCTCTCCCCCATGGTCAGCGCCGTCGTCTCTCGCTGCTCCCGGTAATATCTTAAAGAACTGGGCGTTGGTTTTCTTCAGTTTGGAAAGAGGAAATGTTGCTCTCGGATGTTATAATTTTCGTTTATCACTTAGGCCTTGAGATTAAGAGATGCTGATTCCCGAAGCTTCTGTAGACTGTTTAATTCACGAGCCTCTTTCTTTTTGTAATGGAATTAGATCATCGCATAATCCTGGATAGTACCTCTGCTCTCTAAACTGCAGACATGGCGACGTAGGTGAAAATTCTCAGAAAATCTTGAAACGATATTAGCTTGCATATTATTATTCTTTACATGAGTCCAGGGTACTGTGTTTGGGAACAAATAGCGTAGTCTGGTCTGAGGGAGTTCATCTTGGATCTGAAAATGGGTTTAAGGTCTCTTTGATTCAAATGATTTCCAAAGGAATTTTGGAGGATTCTAATCCTTAGGATTTTTCCCTACAATGGTTGTTTCATGCATAGGAATTTTTCCTTAGGATTCCTTTGTACTAGTTTTTATAAGAAAATTTCCATCCACTCCAACCTCATGTAAAGAATCCAATGTTTTTCCTGTGTGAATCAAACGTCCATACTGATCCTATAGCATTGAAGATGACATGCCATTCCATTCTCTGTCGAAGGGTCTTTCGTGAACCATAAGATTCAGTTGGTTGAAATCGAAACTACATTGCAATGCATGTAACTGGACAATTCGAGAAATAGCGTTCTTATGGACAGTTAAGTGTCAAAAAGAGTTTGAGTTTCTCATGAATTGGACAATTAGTTTTATTTTAATATTTGGGTGCATACCATTTTAGAGTCAAAGGAACATGTTGTGTGACCTAATATAGTTTAACTCGGTTGAAAGATCTGTAGTCCAGTGGTTGGCTTGACTGGGAACCTGTTGAGCTTCCCATGTTTCGTGGAGCTGTCATAATGTTTTTCTTTAGTTTTGACTTGATTTGTGGAGCACAGTTAGCCAGGATGACTGTGCAGTGTCGTACTTTATTATAATAAGTTAGTAATACCATATAACAAATTTGCCTTTTCTTAGTTACGTAATGCCTATTTTGTGTCCATTGGATGTTGAACAGCCTTTTTTGGCGCTAATTACCTTTCAGAGTTCTCGACGTATCCATTGAAGACCTGCAATATGACTTTGATATGCAAGCATCTGACTCTATAAAGCATCCAAGAAACTATGCGAGAAACTTTTTGGAATATTGTTGCTTTAGGGCACTTGCACAGGTCTCACAAGTTGCGGGATATCTTGCTGACAAAAGCCTTCGTCGCCTGACATTTGATATGATGTTAGCTTGGGAAGTTCCCTCTTCTTCAAGCCAGCTCACTGTTAAGGTAGAAGCTTTCTTTTGATTGCTTTCCCGAAATAATTTGTTGGTCATACAGAATGAGCTGGGCCTGCATTACAATCATCTGTACAAGGTCTTTTCTTGCATTAAAGTTTTGTAATAACATCCCTTTTATACTGAATTTCATCTCTCCTCATTTGTAGGTTGAGGTTGAAAGCACAGTTAGTTTGGAGGCTTTCTCAAGAATAGCACCTGCCATTCCAACAATCGCTGATGTAGTAACTTCTTCAAATCTCTTTGATGTGCTTTCATCAACAAGTGGAGGCCGTCTTCCATTTCCTGTATATGATAAGTATCTTGCAGGATTGGACAGGTCACCTTCTGTACTGTAATGTTTTCATAGTAATCATATACGTTTCCTTGTTCAAATACCCGAGTACTTACAATTTTTTCTTTTGTATACCCTCTTATTCTTTAAAACATTAAATTTTGTTCCTTGTCTTGGATGAAATCATTATTAGTTCTTAAATAAACTAAACTAAATGTAAGACAATTTTCCTAGATATCTGGTCTTAGAGTACACAATCTGAAATTTTTGTTTGGCGTTCATGACATTGTCTTTCCTTCTGCTATAAAGTATTTCTTGCAGAGTTTAGATATGACGTCATTCTGTTTGGCGTTCATGACATTGTCTTTCCTTGTGCTATTACCTCCGTCCCAAATTACTTCTCTTAGATTTGTCTAGATACATATGTATCTCAGACTAAAACGTGTCTAGATACATCCGTATCTAGACAAATTTAAGACAAGTAATTCGGGATGGAGGGAGTATTTCTTGCAGAGTTTAGATATGACGTCATTCAGTACTTCTTATAATGGATGTGCATGTGTAGTACTACATATTTTTTTTCTCATTTCTTACAAGATATTGTAACTCGATCAGTTTAAGCAATTATGCTGATGCATTGTTACAACTGGTCATCGCTTTATCGGTATAAATACAGAAATGGAGATATATCGTGTACTGTTGTCAATGTCAGCTAATTTTCTTGCGCACCCTTGATGTGTATGTCTGTTCTTAATTGTTTCCCAAATGAATAAAAACACATAATTGCATCACACATCTGATGTCTTCTGTTCTTGCTGCTTATTCTCAACAAACAGAGGCTACCTTCATATACAAAGATGGAGTTTTTTTGGGCAATCACTAACTAGGTTTTGTCTCTTAAAAGTCTTGCTTGTACGACATTTTATTACTCCCTCTGTTCCTAAATATAAGTCTTTGTAGAGATTTCATTATGAACCACATACGAATGTATATAGATGCATTTTAGATTGTAGATTCACTCATTTTGCTCCGTATGTAGTCCAAAGTGAAATCTCTACAAAGACTTATATTTAGGAACGGAGGGAGTAGATTCCATTATATAGTGATTCACTACCTCATTCATGCTGAGTTATAGACTCCTGGCATGTATTGAAAAGGTTGTATGTGTTAAGGAGTATTAGTATATATAGGTCTAGGTCTAAATTTCCTTCGTTGTACCCCGAGTCTATTGTACTCCCTCCGTAAACTAATATAAGAGTGTTTAGAATACTAAAATAGTGATCTAAACGCTCTTATATTAGTTTACAGAGGGAGTACTACATATTTACCCCATGGGCTATGCAATACAATCAAGTTGCATCCATAACATGGTATCACGAGCCAGTTTTTTCTCGCACGTGTAACTCATGCTCCTCTAGATCGATTCCTTCGGTCTCCAGCCCACCCTCCCAGTCGATTTATCCGTCTCCACCTTTCCCCATCGATCTCCGGATCAGATTGGTCCCGTCCTCTCACCTGTGTCTCGTTGGCTGCATCGTTCCCAGGTTGTCTGCTCCCTCGACAGATCATGCCAGATCGGACCCAAGCTGGACCTTCAAATGCAATGCTATTGCGTACACTTTGCATTTGGTGGTTGTGTGTGTCGCGCGTGGGGGGGGGGGGGGGGGGGGTTAAGGAGTATTAATATAGGTCTAAGGTCTCTTTGCGTAGTTGTATTAGTATAGGTTTCCTTGTACCCCAAGTATATTGTACAAGATATTTGCTCCATGGGTTGTGCAATACAATCAAGTTTTGCATCCATAACAGTATGACGAGCAAATAACAACTATACATTTTCTTGCTTCTGTAGGTGTACAGTAATGTAACATTGAGGCTGTAGAGCGAAGCCATAGTTTAAAAGCCATGTTCGTAATGTCCTTGATATCAAAGGATCGTAGTGTATAGTGTACCATGGTACAAACATGGACATGGCTTCCTTCTCCCAAATGCCATTGTGGGAAGCAGATTTTGTCATTGTTAACGATATATAACTTGTTCATATAGGCATTTAAGTGTCAATGCATATTCTGAAGTGTTATCACTATCTGAAATAGGATGGTAATTGACATTCCTTCACTATCTGAAATAAGATGGTAGTTGACATTCCTTCACTATCTGAAATAGGATGGTAGTTGACATTCCTTTTTAATTTTAAATTATTCGCCAATTATATACTCCTTTTTTAAAGTTGAATGCATCAGAAACATGTCTATAAACTTTTATTTTCAAATAAAGTTCAGTTATGCTATTTCGTTTCCTCTTAATATAGGATATGTAAGTATGAATTTCTGTTGGTTCCTTTTTGGTAAAGGTGACTCTGAATGTGTTTTGTCCATATAGAGCATTTAAGAAAATGAAGACACAGTCTGAGTCATCGCTTCTATCGGGCTTCCGATCACAGAGAGGAGAAAGGGTTCTAGAAGTCGATGGAACATTGACAACTCAACCAGTACTTGAGCATGTTGGGATTTCAACATGGCCAGGTTTGTCTGGTTTACTGATGGGGCTGATCAAGTTGATGGCATGTTTGATTACTTACAGCTTAATTTATGTTTTCACCTTGTTCCTTTTGTTATATTTATATCACTGGTTTCAACCTTTGGTGATGCAGGAAGATTGACACTTACGGATCATGCCCTTTACTTTGAAGCTGTAAAGGTTGTGACATTTGATAAGCCCAAATCTTATGAACTTGCAGAAGATGCAAAGCAGATTGTTAAACCTGAGCTGACTGGCCCATGGGGTTCACGGCTGTTTGACAAAGCTGTTATGTATAAATCAACAACCTTGTAAGTTTAAAACAAAGCAAATACTCAATATTACATTAAATGAACATAGGTTGTGCTTTACAGCGGTCTTTTACTAATTATTTAACACACAACTGATTGCTATTTATCTTGAGAAAAAGTCTGTTCTGTTAAGACTGGTGTTCTACTTACGATTAGCATATATATATTATATATATATATATATATATATATATATATATATGTTCTACTTATGATTACTCATCTCTGACTATATAATATTGAATGCAGAGCTGAACCAGTGATCATAGAATTTCCAGAGCTGGCCGGGCACTCTCGCCGTGATTACTGGTTGGCAATTATATCTGAAGTTCTTTATGTTCACAGGTTTGTTAGGAAGTTCGACATAAGTGGAGTCGATAAAGAGGAAATAATTCTGAAGGCCTCGCTTGGTATCTTGCGGTTGCAAGCCATCGAAGAATTAGCTTTTCCAGCTTCCAATCGATACGAATCTCTTTTGTTGTTCAATCTTTGTGACAAACTGCCTGGAGGAGATGTAATACTTGAAACACTAGCCAGTACTATATCATCAAGAAGTTCAGCTCATGCCAATCAACCAGGCATGAGCATTGGAATGCGTTCCATGTCTGCCTTCGCTGTCCTGTCAAACCTGGGCATGGTATCACCAGGTAATAATAGTGAGAGACTCTTTGTTGGTGAGATAGTCGTTGGGGAAATGAGTTCC
The DNA here is from genome assembly GCF_018294505.1 of Triticum aestivum. Classification (NCBI taxonomy): domain Eukaryota; kingdom Viridiplantae; phylum Streptophyta; class Magnoliopsida; order Poales; family Poaceae; genus Triticum; species Triticum aestivum. The sequence goes on along the minus strand of NC_057811.1, from coordinate 250,771,636 downwards.
TTGCAGAAGGCAGTTACTGAGTCAATGAACAACTACAAGAAAGTTGAACTGGCCCAAGCCACAGTTGATGGAGTCAAAGTTGATGGGCTTGATACAAACCTGGTAGTGATGAAGGTAAACTAAGAACAACATAATCTCTTCATCTTTTCAATTACTTTAGGTTGTTTGGCCTTTTCGAGCATTATCGCCCGTTCAATCTGGTCACTTAATTTTACTGCACTTTGGACTTGTATTTCTGGAGCCAGGTTCTTGTTTCAGTCCCTATTGTAACATTGGTTTAATTAAAGTTCTCGAAACTGGAAATATAGAGGCATATATGTTGTCTCATGGAAGTCCAGATGAGAGCGGGGAGTGTTCAGGGTTGCAATCATTCTGTCATCCTCTTTATGTTCAAAACATATTGTTTTGAGGACTTGCATGACACAGAGCAGATTGTTGTGTCAATGGGATGTGAAGAAAAAAGAAAGAGCAGGAGTAGTCTTATCCTTAGTATAATATGCGGTGGCCGGCAGCGGGGGTGCGGCCAGCAGAAATAGGGGATCTACAGCAGGTTAAGGCAGCAGCAGTACGTAAGGGGAGGCAGCAGCGGCTGTGTGTAGAGTAATGTGCCCTGCTCTTGTCCAAGGCTGCTCATCTGGCTGGACGAGATGCGTGCCCAGGAGCTGCTGCTGTGTTGCACAGCAGGAAAAAAAGTGCATCCACTTGCTCTGTACGGAAGATGAGATAGCTGCAGAGGAGTATAAGTGGTCAGGCAGGCAGTGCAGCCAGGAGTGTGCGTGTACTGCAGTGGACGAGCAGTTTGGGTGTCTGGTGCTCGTGCATTTTGCCTGTGAGGAGAAGAGTGCGTGTGGCCCGGACATTGGGAGCAGCATGCTGGATTCTCGGCTTTGGCGTGTGCCAGGGAGAAGATTGGTTTCTTGTGCTCTTCCATTTAGCAGCTGCTTGGGGTTCAGCTGTAGTGCTGTACTTGTTAGCTGCGCAAGAGAACTTGTGTTGTGCTGCTTCGAGGCTCTGTTTGTTAGTCGCCGACTAATCACCGAGCCGGTACTGGAAGACAGAAAATCACCAATTATGTCCAACTAATCGCTGAGGCGGAGGCATGGTGACTCGACTTGACTTGTTGACTCAGAAACCTTACTCTGAGGTGATCCGTAATCATGGAGGAAAATCGAAGAATTGAGAAGCTACTTGAGAAATTGACTCAATTGAGGGTGGAGAAAAATAAGGCTAATCTAATTTAACCCCGGAAGGACAGTTGTTTTTCCACTTTCTGAATTTCTGCACTCATTAACTGTCTCAATTTTTCAACGACGCCCATCGAGCACCATTCGTGGGATTGTGAACAACCGGATAACCACGACTTCCATGAAGAGCAACCGAAGGAGATAGAGCATGGAAGGCACGGCACCACACGAATTCTTGAGGAAAACAGAGGTCACAATGATGGGAGAAGTCGCGATGTGCTTGCACAAGGAGCGGGCGAAACGATCGCCGCTCCCTGCCACCTAGCGACGAAGACCAGAAGGAAGGCGTGGACGAGCGGGGACATGGCCCACCCGAGGTAACAACAATAAGAGAAGCAAACGATCCTGTCGAGACTCACCTGGTCCACCATCTAACGATAACAGTGATGACCCAGAGGCGACTAGGTCGCCCGCACATCGAAGGCCATCACACCTACCCAATGAACGTGTCGACCAGGCGTGATTGCCGACCTTCAAGTTTGGCAACGATACTATGGGATGTCGAGCCCTCTCCCACGAAATCACCAGCATGAGGGTGCCACGCCATGTACAGACTCACAACTTAGAGAGTGACTCACTAACCCTGTCGCCTTATGAAGTTTCCCAGACGTTACGGGTCATGGGCGGCAATACCTCTGACATGGCAAACATCCTACCACCCATCTACAAGGCAACACCCTTGCATGTCTTAGGAACCTACTTTTTTACCGAAAAAGTCTTTCGCCCCGCTTTACATATAAAGCAACAACCTCATATGGCCGAGCAAACCACAACACAACACACCCACAACCACACTCACCCAAGGCCAGATACAAAGGTGCTAGAAGCTACAACAACCACACACTGAACGACTCGAAGTAGACTACAAGATGACAGTAAGCATCACTACGAAGCCGCCGGAGCACTCCCAGGAGATACCAAGAAGAGGTGAAGTTGAGGGTCGACGACATCGTGAGCTCCAAGACGGTGCCTTCAGGAAGGATACGACACCGAAGTGCCGACGCCGCCCGATCCAAGGATCTAGATTTTCATCCGGAGCACGACGAAGAGAAAGGAGCAACCTTAACGGAGACTTCAGGAAGATGACGACGCCCACGGGCGCCGCTTTCGTCGGCTTGGCCGAAGCCTGACAGGGTTTTCACCTCGGCATGCATGCTCCTTCGCCCAGTGTGTGGCCAGGCATGAGTACCCTAGCGGAACACCTACACGGAACGTCAAAACGCCATCCACCACACAGCCCATGCGGCCATGGCCGCTAGCTGCACGCACCTGAGCTGCGAGCTTAGCCCACGAGCACCGCAGCTCCCACTACTGAGCCGCTGCCTAGGAAACACGACGCCCAATAGGGCCTCCATGGCTGCAAGCGATGAATCGACGGGCAAGCTCCGACCGCCGATAGAGCCGCCAGCAACCGAGACAATCAGATTGATCGGGGAGCCACCAGGTCGGAGAAGAAGTGACACGGGAGCGGACCACGTCGACGACAGGCGCCCCTGCCGGTGACGGGTGGCCCGATTGCATCGGCGCCACCCATCACTCCCAACTCCTCTCCATACGCCACCTCCTGTGGTGCCTGACCATAGCTCCCGGCCTGGATCCGCATCTGGCTTGTCCCTGCCGCCCGCTCCACGACGCGAGGTGACGGACCGGCCACACCAGCAACCGCGAAGGACCCCAGTGACCTCCACCAAGACCCCGCGCCAACGGACCGACACCGGAGGAAGTCCAGCTGTCGCCGCGACGCGACCCGCACTGCCACCATGGGTTGCCACCACGCCGTCGCACCCCATAACCAAGCCACGACCAGGGTGAGCGCGACCACCACCCTGAGCCGCCAGCGGCGACCAGGGGGCAAATCTGGGCGGATGACCGGCAACCACCGCACCCAGCAGTAGCTGCCGGCGTGCTGCCGTGGGCCACGGCCAAAGTCGAACCCGTCAATCGCTGCCCGCCCCGTGCCGCCCGCCGCCAGGAACCCATCATAATGGATCTGACCTGGGCCGCCGCCGCCAAGCACGCCCCGCCTCCGCCAGACACGCGCAGCCGCCACCACCGCGAGCACGAGCCACCGCCGCTGACAAGCAGTCCTCCACACCAAGGCACAGCTGTCGGCGCCGCCGCGCCCCACACGTAGCGCCACTCCCCCGCTCGAAGAAGGCGTCCTCGCCGCCCGCGCCCCCACGGAGAGGAGAGGAGGCCCCGTCGCCGCCGCTGCCAAGCGGGCTTTGCCCGTCAGCGTGCGGCGGCGGCGAAGTGGGATCTAGAGGAGGAGGGGGTGGGGGGGAGGAGGAGAGCTTCGGATTAGGAACCTATTGCCCTATCGACTGTTGGAACACCTTTTGTGAACCTCTTCATTAGAAGCCTTTCTACCACGGGGGACAACAAGGAGATAAAAGAGGATTTTAAGCTCATCAAGATGGCAAGCAATGAAAAGCTACATGACTACCTCCACCATACCGCTTGGAATGGCACAAAGTCCCTTACCTCCCGGACAAAGAAGTAACCGAAACACTGAAGGTTGCGGTCCACAAGGATCGAGGCACCACCTCCATATATGAAGGAGACCCTACCACATGAACCAACTTGTCAAAATTGTCAGAAAAGCAATGGCTATCGATGTTGCCATCACACGGAAGGCCGAAGATGGTAGGGACTGAAGTCCAAATGACCCGAACATGAGAAAGAACACCAGCAGAAATGATGGAGGAGCGACTCGAACGTCATGGTTGGATGCATTAGCAATGACTTTGAACGTTGAGGTGAGCCACATGTGCAGCGCAAAGTGTGCCCCAAGAAGCGTCAATTGCAGTCAAAATCCAAGTTCTAGGGCTCAAAGGATAAATGCACCCCTTTTTGATTTGAAGAAGGACAGAGGTAAATGCTAGGAAATATGCAACTTGTATTCCCTTGGGGCCATAGGCCAGTATATATACATGTACAGGTGGATGAAATATGCAAAAAAAACCTTATAGAATGGAACAAATAAAAGGGTACATGGCTAAAATATATAACTCAACCCCATCCCCTGTAAAAATCATGGTGGATCAACAACATTGAGTTTGGAGAGATACTCTGCTATATTTTGGGCCTGCGTAAAGAAATCCGCCAACTATAACTTGGAAGCCACATACTGAAGAGAATAACCTTATCCCACGCACCCGAGTGCACAAAAGAAGCCTCGACACCATTATGCTTGGTGAGCTCATGCTTCACAGGGTTGCGCGCAGTATTGATAGCACATGTACTGGTTGATGAGAGGAGTAGGTGTAGTGACAAACACCAAGATCTTCAAGCAGCCATCGTAGCCAAGCCTCCTCTACTATTAAAAGAACCATAGCTTGCAACTCAGTCTCCGAACTCGAATAGGAAACTACAAACTGCAGTCAGTCTTTTTGTCTTCTAGGCAATGAGAGAACCATCAAGAAAAACACAGTAAGCAGAAAGGGGCCGTCAATCTAAAGGATCACTAGCCGAATAGCATTCAAATAGGCCTGAAGCTGGAATGAACTGGATCGTGGGAAGAAGAGATGGCGAGAGATAGGCCCACGAAGATACCGTAGAACACGCAGGAGGTGACTGTAGTGGACCAAAGTGGGAGCAGAGACAAATTGACTTAGAATTTGAATGGGATAGGAAATATCTGGACGAGTGATGACTAGATAGACAAGACTTACAACAAGATGACGACAACGCGTAGGATCAGACAAAGGCTCATTGTTAGAAGCACAAAAGTGGACTTTGAGCTCCATCAAATCAACAGTGTGCTCAAGCAAGAAGATCTGGATATACTTCCCTTGGGAAGTAAAGAAGCCGACAGAGGTAGAAGAAACCTCAATGCTAAGGAAGTAGCGAAGAGCACCAAAATCAGACATAAGAAATTGCTCACTAAGACGAGCCTTCACAAACACAATGTACTTAAAGTCGTTGCCAGTGATGATCATGTCGTCGACATATAGAAGAAGAGTCTGTCAATGAGCTGAAAGGTGGACAAAAACGCTGGATCATGAGCACTCATCGGAAAACCAGCCACAATCACCACTAAGGCGAAGCACTCAAACCAGGCACGAGGGGCTTGCTTAAGGCCATATAGAGAGCGACGAAGATTACAGACCATGCCATCAGGAATAGAATACATGACGTGCGGGAAGACTAAGACCTAAACCTAAGCTCTAATACCATGTTAGGAATATGTAACTTGTATTCCTATGTGGCCATAGGCCATATATATACACATGCAAGTGCGCTACAATATGCAGAAAGTCCCTTATAGATCGGGGAAAACGCAAAGGGTACACAACTAAATATATATAACTCAAATAGATTATCACAATTGGTGCGAAGTTGCATATGACGGGATCCCATGGAAGAGCTTAGTGCAGGACCCTCTCAAACTACATGGAAGAAGAACAAAGGCTGAGATCAATGTAGAGGTCGTAGGACAATGACGATGACCCCCCCCCCCCCCCCAATGTACTTATGCGGGTAAACCATCTATGCATAGTTCAAAAAAGCGGTAGGCGTTAATTGTGTGTTTTGCCACCGCCTTGCGCTTTTCTGACCAAAGCGCATGCTTATCCGCAATTATGCGCAGATTAAGCGCAGCTATGCACTAGGCATTTTGCTATCGCCTAGAACCTAGGCGCGCCTTTTTTAACTATGTCTACAGGGAGTATTAGTGACTTACAAGTCGGAGGTTGAAACGAAGAAGATAGCAAGGGATGTCCTTGTTTGACAACGCTTGACCTGCGGCTAGAATGAAATAGGCAGAAGTACCCATCATGCTCAACGAGAAAGACTGCCCACCAGGATGCCAACGCCCATGCCGACTTCCTCTAGTCGTATCCCCTATCATAGGGAGCGCGTGAGTTCATCGCGTACTAATTGATGGGGGAGTTCCTTTAGCATGATTTCGTTGAAAACATTGGACCAGATGTAGGTATCCCACAGAGAGAGAGAGCAGGACTTGAGGGAGTTCCATGGAATTATCCCGGTGATGTCACACTTGTCGTCATCTTTGAGAAATCAGATGATTTCCGCAAGCTGTGCACCTTCGAGGTTGTTGACTTCAAGATGGTCTACATGGCCATGATAGTCCGCCACATGTTTGCACAATTCATGGCTATATTGAATCACATCTACATGATGGTAAAGCTGCCAGGGCTGAAAGACAGCATCAGGGTCCAAGGCTGCCTTGAACACAGGTTGAATGTGATGGGCGGAACTATGAAATGAACGCCACCACTTGGGTCCTCAACGAGCGGGTGCCTCCTATGATCTTCCTGTTAGAGTACTATATATATAGCCGTGTAGCCTTTTCTATTTTCCCCATTTTATAAGAGGTTTTCTGCATATTTCCTGCACCTGTCCATGTATATATACTGCCCTATGCCCCCATGGGAATACAAGTTGCATATTTCCTAACATGGTTAGAGCCTAGGTCAATTTTTTCGCACACGCAACTCTTGCTGTGATCCCTTCGCCGCGATGTCGTCATCTTCTTGCCGGTCGTCCCTGCTCTCTTTCCCTCCGCCGCCGCCGTACCTCTCGGTTGCCGCATTGGACCACCCCGCTTCCGATCCACGCCACCCCGCCTCTGATTCATGTCCTGGACACTGCGCTGTCTGCCTCCTAATCGAATCGTCCCACCTCTCACACGTCTCTAGGTCACGGATGTACTCTCGCACCAGGTCCTTTCGGTCGCTGCCGCCATCTTTCTCAAGTTGGTTCCCTGTGCCAGGCCCGTGTTGCCCCTCCGCCCTCTGCCATTTAGGTCGACGCCTCCCTGGTCGTTGCTGCCCAGCTGCGCATGCACGCATTTACAAGGCTGCCGCCAAGCTGCGCACGCGTGCATTTACAAGGCTGCTGCCCAGCTGCGCACCCACACATCTACAAGGCTGCTGCTTCCCCCGCGCGTGCACACAATCTCCTTTGCTGGTCGTGCTTCCTCCCTGCCCGCCGAATCTTGGCGGTGTTCCTTACATTGACTTTGTCTCGCACACCTCGGTGCTCGTACACTTGCGATGTCGTCTCCTTCGACGTCTTTCATAGGCAGTGGTGGTCGCTCTTTAGTAGCGCCTCTCGCAACCTCCGCACATGGTGATTGTTGCTCTACACCCTCTGCCCTCGCGACTTTCACCGTTAGTGTTGGTGCATATTGCTCCATCAGCCGCGCCTCACACACGCGCCTTCTCTTGGCACTTGGTGCTTGTCTGCATGCGCCCTCGTCTCCTTCATCGGCTTCTGCAGATGATTCTGGTCATGCTACACCATCTTCTGTAGGGGCTTCCATAGGTGGTGGTGGTTGCTCCTCTCGTGGTGCTGCTACATCCACTACTTCATCTGTGTCCTTCATTGAGCAGGAGAGTGCGCAACTTCGCGACCCGCTTCTCCCTCGGACTCCTTTGCCGGGTGCATCTACGTCCACCTCTTCAGTTGAGCCTCTGACTAAGCAGGAGATTATGCGACTTCGATGCCTACGAGGTACGACTTTTGGTTCTAAATCAACAACTTTTGCTACTGGTTCTTTTGGCACTGTTAGACTATCTACTACGCTAGCCCATACATCTCCATGGATTCTTGATACTGGAGCATCTTTTCATATGACTCATGATTCATCCACTTCGTCCTCCATTCTATCTCTCAATTTTCCTATTCATGTTCTTGATCCTGATGGTGCCATCCTTCTGGTTAATGGCCGAGGCGTTCTTACTTTGTCTTTTCATGTTCCTGATGTTACTCATGTTCCCGGACATACCATGCAGCTCATTTCTAGTTGTCAGATTGTTGACTCTGCTTGTAGGGTCATTCTCGAATTTGACTCATGTTCTGTTTAGGATCTTCACACTGGTGCTCTCCTTGGTGCTGGCCCCCGACGCCGTGACTCCAAGGGCCTCTGGGAGGTTGATTGATGTCACCTTCCCTCCGTGCTATTGTTGCACTCTCTCCACCTCTGTTGCCTTGTCTCCCAACTCTTTTCAGCAATGGCATCATTGCCTTTGTCACTTGTGTGGCTCTCATCTCTCATCCTTAGTTCGAAGTGGTTTTCTTGGATCCGTCTCTGGTGGTGTATTTAGATGTCAGGGTTGACGGCTTGGTAAACAGGCCAGTTACCTTATCCATATAGTGAGACCGTGTCTCAGCGTCCTTTTGACCTTGTTCACTTATGTATGGTGTCTAGCTCCCTTTGCCTCGGAAAGAGGCTGTCACTACTATATTATATTTATAAATGATTTCTCTCCACACGTGGATATATCTTATGTCTTCTCGTAGTGAGGTCTTGTTTATATATAAGCGTCTTGCTACGATGGTTCACACTCATATGTATATTGGTGTGTTCCGTGTTGACCCTGTTGGAGAGTATATCTCCAAGATGTTGTGTGGAGTCCTTGCTAAGCAGGCTACTCTTGCTCAGTTCTCTTGTCCTGGTGCTCATGCTTAGAATGGCGTGGCTGAGCGCAAGCATCATGACCTTCTCGAGATGGCTCGTGTGTTGATGACCGCTACCTCTCTTCCGCCTCACTTTTGGGTTGGGGCTGTCTCCACTTCCACCTATCTCAGCAACATTCGGCCATTCACTGCTCGCCTTTGACCGCTCTCCTGATTATTGGGCGCTTCATTTGTTTGGTTGTGTTTGCTGTGCGCTTCTTGCCCCCCATGAGCGCACCAAACTTACCGCTTAGCCCGTCGAGTGTCTTCTTAGGGTACAATGATGAGCATAAGAGCCGTGGTTGTTGGGATCCTGTCGGTCGTCAAATGCTTATTTTCAACACACCTATCACTCCTGTTGAGCCCTTGTCTACCCATCCCACCTGCTTCTTAGACTGCCGCAGATCCGCCGCCGCCATCTCTTATGGTTTCCTCATAGTTGTAGATCCTGTTGAACCCAAGCAAAAGGGAATTTTTTTAGTACGAGCCAGCTTGATGCAAGGAGGGAGGCCTACCCCCTTTCTCCCATATTGACCAATGCCCGGGGAGCATTGCAGAACCCCCCTCGCTACCCCCTTTGGAACTAACCATATCGTCTACCAGCGCCGGCAGTGTCCTCCGGCACCTTGATGGGATCTACCCGAGACAGAAAGCCCTAAGCGAAAATAGGTCATCGAAAATTGGAAGGCTCGCGACTGGGTCAAGAAACTCACCTCCGCCGTCCTGACTAGGACCAAGCACCAAACCATATACCCATGCTGGTTCATCTTGTTCCTTAAACAGGAAATTCTTTGGCGGAAGAAGCCGCCCACAACATGGACATCCGTGCATTGCCCGTCCCACAAGTCTTTGATGGCCGCCACCATTGGAGTAAGGAAACTATAGTTCGCCGGATACGAGTCCCATTTGACTAGTCGGGCGTTAACAAACTTGGGGGCACCAGTCTCACTAGACACGATAACCCACCACTTCGCCGGGCCGGCCTTGTCATGACTCCAAGAATTGTGGGGCTGCATCTCGATGAAGGCCCAACCTTTGCCAGTGCGTATCAAGGACTGACAGGAACATGGGACCTCATTGGGCGCCAGGTTCGCATTCACCTTAAGCAAGAAGTTATGGAAGAGATTCGGATCTTAGCGGATCCCGATGAAGCGCTCACAAAGATGCATGAAGGCGGATAAGACCACCGATCAGGGCTAGTGATAAAGCTAGATTCCGCAGAAATGGATCATAGAGTAGAGGAAAGTGGACAAGGGGAAATTTACACCACCTAGGCAAGAACCATCATCGCGGCCCCGCCGGGTGTCGAGGAGTCACCCAGGGAGAAAGCGGTGCCACAAAGCCTCAGATGCTCCTTTGTTGGAGATATTTGCATTGTGCACACTTGCAATTTCAAGTTCAAGTGTATCTATGCACCACTTCAAAGTTGGAAAATTGTTACATCTGCTCTATTAATCATCCACGGACTGGAATGTACCATCTATATCCATTTTTGAACATGTGAATTTAGTCAATTACTCTTCCAGTTGAAATTCCAAATGAAGGCAATTTAGTTCGCCAGAACTCAAAAGGTAGGGTTTGGTGAGATCTGCCATTTAGGAGTGTAATGTAGATTACAATAAATGTTCATACTTTTTTTCACGTGCCGCTCATGTGCTCCCCATGCAATGGTCATGAATAGACATTCCACGCCACTTGTCATGTACCCAAGCTGGCATGCTCATGATCTACACTGCAATTTGTAACTTCTATGGCCTAGTTTAAGTAACCAGAGTTCAGTAACCTGCAATTCAATTGTCTCTTATCTACATGTGTACTTTCTTTGATGGTTTATGTTTTCAATACAATTGCACCAACCATGTATGTCAAATGCCAAATTTGTGTTTCCTATGGGCAGTTATGAATATAATGATTTAATTGTATCTAGGAATTGTTATCACCGGTAAGTGACGTTTGGAGGTTTTTGGTGTCGTTGGCATTGTGGGACGAGCCTTTGAAGTCATTCGTCTTTTGCTTGTTATCTTCTTCTATTATCATAAGGTATGCTGCTTTGCCCATATATATTTTTATTTTCTTTATGCAATGGTTGGTTATTGTGTACTATTGGACATACTAACAAATAAAGGCAAGGATCATGTTCTGCTACATCTCATGGAAGGAGGCTGCCAACATAAACTTGTGGGGACTTGCATGTGTTAATATTTGTGTAAGAATGCGCTGCTGGTTGTTTTAGGTAGTACTTTTTTTGGTGGATAATGGAAGTCCATTTGGTCGTAACACCATTCGAGTTTGAGCACCATGACAAGATAACTAAGCAAGTGTGCCCTACTTAGCTAGGAATCCGCCCGACAAATGGGAGATATACTCACCAGCAGAGTCTACATGAAAGACATGAATAGGGGTAGATAACTGGGCATGTACGGTGGTAGCGAACTGCTGATATACAGGAAGAACCTCATTGTGAGAAGACATAAATATTTCCAAGTTTAGTGAGAAATCATGTATATCGAGACCCCCTTTCGAGATGAAGGGAGCTTTGACCCCAAACATCTGAATGAACAAGATCAAAAGAATGCTAAGACATTAACTCCCTATGAGGGTAAGGTAACCGAATCTTTTTACCAAGCTTACAACCCTGACAATCTAAAGGCACATCTCCTAAGATAGACCCCATAAAAACACAATGAACTAAATACGAAAGATGAGAGTCGCACAGATGATCGAGACGCTGATGGAAAGAGCTCCTAGACCAGGTAATGGGGGCAGAGAGACTGGCGGCCATGGCAATGGAAGGAATATGAAGCCAGTAAAGCTCGAAAAAGGGCCCAAGAAGCGCTCACCCACCAGCCACCTCCATCGAGCGTCGTGAGAAAGACCGAGTTAGACCGACTATAAACTAGCTTGACGATGGTGCTCGCACACGTAGGTTGCGTCGCTGCCATCTCCAGGAGACCGTCGCCACAGGAAGCCACTCACTAGGCTGCCGCCGCCACCAGTCACACCCACCAGGACAATGGTCTGTCAACTTTCTAGAGCCCGCGCATAGCAACGCTGCGTCCTGCCAAGCCGGCAGCCTATGAGAGGGAGCTAATGACGGGAACATGCATTCATCGACTTCACTGACCACTATGGTTTGAATTTCACCCTGGAGCAGCGGCTCAGATAATCTCACAACATCAATTGGTGAACAAGTTGTTCGGCTACGATTTCATGGTGGAACACCGTCGTGGGCATCTGAAGATACCAAGCGTTGTGCTCTCGAAAAAAAAAGATACCAAGAGTTGCTTAGTAAAAGTACTAGTGTAGATGCTACTAGTAATCTGAACTCAGCAGAAGTTCATGGATACGATGAATCTTAATATCAGCTTGTCAACTAATTGATGATTTTTCATCCCTTCATATTAGTGATGTTCCTATGCTTCTATGCTGAGACAGGGGATGGGTAGTCTATTTTCTTGTTATGGTCATACTGTTATCAGCAACGGTCATGCTGCTGACAAGACTAACTAGTCAAGGAAAGCCAATGACTGAGGTCAAGGTGACATCTCCACCTTCAATGAACACTATGGAGCAGCTCTTAGCTGTTCAAAATGCTATTTCCAAAGTTGAAGAGCTTGTCCAGGATGCAAATATTGTTCTTCTGAAGATAAGAGCTCTACTGCTGGCTTTTCCATCTCAGGTGATTATATCTTCTTAGTTTTCACCATTCCATCTTAAAATTTATTTTGATTTGCAGTTTTGCTTATGTGCTGTCTATGCTATATGGGTAATGTTGTAGTAAGAAGGTATCATGCACTGTAGATTGTGGCAGATGTATTGTCCAAGGGGATGTCTAAGTTACACTTTAATTTGCAAATTTATACTTAATTTGGTGCAGAAATAATGAAACCACATACAACTACGTGCTTTGTTTCATGAAATTATTATGAAGTACTGATGATTAACCTGGAAGCGTGTGCAAACTAATTTACCTGCATGGGGTTTTTCTTTCCTATGGAATTAGCAGATGAAATACACCAGGCAGATATGCCCTTTTGTTGTTTCCCATTATTCAAATGATTGAATCTGTAATTGCTAGTAACTGATCAATTAGCATACTGAGCCGTGGAACCCCATGGATTCACTCCTCGTATACGTAACTACACATTTATCTTTGCAACCAAGGGGAGGTACACCACTGTTCTCCTGCCACTGAGCTTGCTACCCCTTTAATTTCTACCAATGAACTTTCCCTGAAGACATGTAACAGGATACAAGTGAATTTGGGTATCGGAGGGGATAAGGACTTGGGGAAGAAGTAGAGCGAGTAGTTGGGGGAGGATCAAATTTCACTATTCATTCGATAATTCTCCTGTTACAGCTCATGGCATATAAATAACGCGCCCAAGGGACACCCTGGCCCACACACAACTACTACGCCACCACTAAACACCACCCCTTAAGGAACACGCCTGATGAGCTAACACACCTGTAGCTGGGCCTGGTGTGACATCCCCTCTGCAGCAGTTGGAAGCCACGCTTGAACATTGGCATAGTCTACCCAAGTCGTCTTCTCTGGCAGCGAAAGACCGCTTGATGAGCACCTGAAGCAGAGCAGTGTTGCCTTCAAGAGGCGACGATCCAGGATTGCCGCCAGAGAAACTTCAGAGATATCAAGCTCCGCAGCTGAAGGAAGTTTGGAGAAAACGGTCGAATGGTCAGGCACATGCTGCTTCAACTGCGACACATGGGCCACAGGATGTAGAAGGCAGTTCTACTAAATAAGCCACTAGACCAATTTTGTGAAGTATTTTGTAGGGCCCAAAACACTTGACAGAGATCTTCGGATAGGGTCTGGCAGGCACAGACTGTTGAGCATAGGGATGCAGCTTGTCATAAACTTGCCCCCCTTTTGGAAGTTCCTATCAGTGTGATTTTCATCAGCATAGTGTTTCATATGTAACCGAGCCTTGTGATGTTGCCACTGGAGAAAATCATTGCACCAACTCGCCCTGGAGCAAGGCTTCTGCATCTTCAGAAGTAAGATCAGTCAGAGAAGAAAGAGAGAAGTCCACATTACAACCTCGAATTAACAACTTGGTTTAATTTGCAACCTTGAACTTCGAAACCGGTCGCACAATACCCCAAACTAACCACGTGGTGCAAAACTCAACCCTCCTCTCGGTTTTGACTCGGTCAAGTGGTTTTGACCGCGTTGACTGCTGACTGGGCAGCGCCATGTCAGCAGTCATGCCAACTCAGCTAGGACTGAACTGAATCTGTTTTTTTTCAACATTTTTTTACAAAGTTGTCCCTAAACATTTGCAAAAACACCCCTAGACTATATTCTTAAAGTGCAATCGGGTCCTCATGCCCGCACTGCCGCACCGCACGCTGGCAGGCTGCGAGCTGCTCACGCTGGAGGTGTGGACTGCAGCGACCGTCCGCCGGCGTGGACATCACTGGTTGACGGTGGTGCAGTGGGTGGCAGACTGCAGTGTGGTGGGGTGTGCACGTGAGCCGGCATTCAGGTGGAGTCCTCTCCTTCTCACCTCTGGTCGCTGTTAAAATATGTGCTGAATATGTGTACCGGTTGTGCTACAGTTGGATTTGTAATTAGCGGAAGGTTAGGTGTTTGAGTCAAACACGTTTAGCCCAGGCCTATTATATAAGGGCACCGTGGGGTAGTCAAATAGGCTAGACATAAGCTTGTAGGTTAAACAAAGATCACGAGAGGGACGGTCCGGCACCAATCTGAGTTAATCAATGCTTGGAGAATACATGCAGTGCTTAGTGCATGACAGCTGGTGAAGTGGAAAAAAATATCAAAAAATGGCTTCCATTGCCGGAATTTTGGTATAACTCTTACTACAACATATCGCTGGGCTGCACCCCATTCAAAGCTCTATATGGAATAGATCCAAATTTTTGTACAATGCCTGCTTTGGAGGATGGACTACACTCTTCGCTGGCAGAGCTTGCAGCTGATCATGCTGATTTTTTTGCATTACTGCGGGAACACCTCCGCCGCGCACAGGAGCGCGTCAAGGCTCAGGACGACAAGCACCACCAGGATTGTTAGTTCGCTGTCGATGAAGATGTGCTCCTCAAGCTTCAACCATACGCGCACTCGTCGCTCGTCAGTCAGACTGTGCTCCAAGCTTGCTCACAAATTCTACAGCCCATTCAAAGTCCTGGAACGAATTGGAGCTGCAGCTTATTGTTTGGATCTTCCGCCCTCAAGTCTCATACATCCAGGGTTCCACATGTCGCAACTGAAGCCATTCACCGCCAACTATTCACCGTTCTTCATGGAGCTGCCAGATCTCTCCACTGTGCTGTTGCAATTGCTGGCTATCCGGGAGCGACTTATGGTCACGAAGGGCAGCATGACAATTCTGCAAGTCAAGGTACGCTGGAACATGCGACTTGGGAAGATTACTACATCTTGTGCTCGTGTTTTCTAGTGGCCGCTTGACTGGGTTGCAGGTGGTGATGGGCGACTAAACAGGTGGACATGAGCCCACCCGTCAGGGACCTCAAGTGGCTGGTTGACCCATCAAGTGTGGCATGTGTGCCATCACGATGTCTGAGTGTATATTTAAGCCCTAGGTTTCTTCAGCAAACTGGTGAAGGGCTTAGCCAAAATTCCATAGGCCTGTTCAAACTTTATGTAGTATCCAGTCAATCCCAAAAATTCTCTGAGCTCTTCTTGCAAGTATCAGCAGGTCAGAATGCCAAATAAGAGTTTCTTGTGGTTGAAATCAAATGGTAACCTGTTTCTATTAATCTCAAAAGCTTACAAAAAGAATCAAATTCATTTGAAAAATACTCTCCACCATGATCGGGCCTAAGCCTCTTGATTTTATGATCAAGTTGGTTTTCCACTTCAGCTTTATAGATCTTGAAAAAGTTCAAAGCCTCATCTTTTGAGTTCAAAAGATACACATGGCAGTATCTAGTGGAGTCATCAATTAAGGTCATGAAATATTTCTTTCCACCTTTTGTCAAAACACCATTCATTTCACAAAGATCTGAATGAACGAGCTCTAGTAGTGCAAGATTTCTTGTTTTTGCAGTTGTATTTGCTTAGCTTGCACACAAACTTGACACTTAGATCCCTTTACAACGGTGAAATTAGGGATTAAGCTCAACTTGGCTAACTGTGTCATGCAACCAAAGTTAATATGACAGAGACGTGAATGCCAGACATTTGATTCACTATTGTTGCACACATGATTAACAACTTTATTACAAACATCTGACAATGATAGTCTGAACAAGCCTCCTGATTGATAACCTTTACCAACAAAAGTTCCATGCTTGGACACTACAAATTTATTGGACTCGAAGACAAGCTTGTAGCCATCTCTACACAGAAGAGACCCGCTAACAAGATTTTTATTGACAGAGGGGACATAATGCACGTTCTTCAGCCGCACGATCTTCCCCGAAGTGAACTTCAGATCGACCGTGCCAACACCACGAACAGAAGCACTTGAACCGTTGCCCATCAGCATGGTGGAAGTCCCTGAGGTCTGATAAGAAGAAAACATGGAAATGTCATCGCATACATGTACATTAGCACCCGTGTCAATCAACAGATCAGGAGAATGACATACTGAAAAAATAGTGGAAAATATACCATACCCAGCAACCTTCATGTCAATGTCCCCAATGACAACATTAGCGGTCTTGCCGCCTTTCTCATGTTGACGCTTGTAATAACGGTTAGGGCAACTAGGAGCCCAATGATCAGGATCTCCGTACACATGACAAACTCCTTTCTTCTTGTCGGTCTTCTTCTTGAAGTTGGTGTGCTGCGAAGCATTGTTCTTCCCATCAAACTTGCCCTTGTTCTTGAACTTGTGGGGCTGGAAGTTTTTCTTCTGTACCAGATTGGCACTAGAACCTCCCTCAATACCTCGAGCACGTATGTCTTTTGCTCTCGCCTCTTCTTCCACATCAAGAGTACCAATGAGATCTGTGTCAGGACCCCGATTCTAAGTCACACCGATCTAGCCTGTAACACCTCATATCACTTTGCGGCCTCACGCACGGTATTCCTACGGGTGTCGCCTTACCATGGCCCGGGACCGTTTGCGCCTTTTGGCTCACGTATATGATAGTGTCGCTAGCATCCATATGACAGAGAACCCGGGCCGACATGGCTAGTTGTGAACCCAAAGCGGCGCTAACTTACGGGGACAGGCATACATGAATCAACATCGAGCATGTCGGTCAGCAGCGTGTGAATCCGGGCTGTAGCACTGGGCTAACAGGACTCCGGGAACCCGGGCTGTAGCAGGCTAGGCAGGACTCCGGATGTCGCCGCGTGACATTTCCCCGAAGGGACAGACACAGGAACGAAGTGAAACACATGCCGGCCAGTCTAAGTGTTCCGGAGCAGTAGTGCTGGGCTAGCAGGACTCCGGTAAACCGGGCTGTAGCGGACTACCAAGGCTCAGTGGAGACACCAGACTACATTTCCCCATAAGAGAGGCTGCCAAGGATAAACAACTAGATTGTCGGATCCCACACATACCAAGCATTTCAATCATACACACAATATACTCGATATGTGTAAATACAACATGACATCACAACAAAACTCTACAACTCAAAGTACTTTATTTAAAGGCTCCGGAGAGCCATACATAACACGTTCATACAGATAGGGGTCACACGACCCGACACTCAAGTCATACAAACATACAAGCACATGCGGAAGCAAACTTGTTTGAGTACAGACAACTAAAAAGAAAGAAGGCTTGACGAAGCCTGTCTATCTACAAAGGCCCTTCACAAGCTCAGATCACCACCTGGGTGGCAAGTCACTCGTCAACGTCGAGATCTACATAGAACCCATCGGAGGGGCGGTGTTGTCGTCTGAAAACAGTAATTAAAGCAACATGAGTACAAAGGTACTCAGCAAGTCTTACAACAGATCCTACTATACATGCACATTCTCAAGAAGGTAGTGGAGTTATTGCAGCAAGCCAGCTTTGACTCTTGGCTAAGCTATCCTACGAGACACCACTTGTAAAATAGTTTTTGCACACGAGTCCACTAATCACCATCACAATACTCCACCGTGGATCCTCCCTCGTCATCCTAGGAGAGGGCCATCCGCAGTACTCACACTTATCTTGAGTCTTTTAGTAGTAACCATTAACTTGTCTATGAACTGCATAGGCGACCAAGTAGTCCTTTACCGCGGACGCGGCTATTCGAATAGTTTTATACCCTGCAGGGGTGTACTTCGTCACACATGTTTCCACCACTTAGCGTCTGCACACGACATGTGCTCGGCAGACTTCAAGCGAAAGCCGACGTGGGTGTAGACCACGACCTGACTAATCACACAAGTCTCTAGTCCAGGTTTATCGCCTATTCGGGTTCCATCCGCAAGGAAATCTGGCCGGGGTGTCCTCAACGGCCCCAAACGATGTGTGCAGGGTTCCCGAGACACCAAACGGGCGACTCGGTACACCGTGCCACGTGCCTACCGCATCACAGCCCACCCCTAAGGTCAGCGCTGCGCACGGCCTCCAGCAACTACAAACACCAGAAACTACTTGCAACTCCTGGACAGAGGACGAGAGGGGTCAGTAAGTCGAGCGGGGTCATATTTCAGGGCCCAATGTGTGGTAGTAGCTGAATCTTAAATCACGCATACAGATCTCAGTTCTTAAGGACGGCCTCAATGAAACAACCCACCATGTACTCCTACATGGCCTCTCATCGATACCTTTACCAAATCATGTTCAACATTTCACTCTCATTACCGACACAACCATTCACTCTAGTTCATCACCCTGATGAGCCAGACCTGACACGACTCTAAGCATAGCAAGCATAGCATGGTAGGAAACACAAACATGGCTCAATCAACTCCTACACATGCTAGTGGGTTTCATCTAGTTACTGTGGCAATGACAGGTCATGCAGAGGATATGGGTTCAACTACCGCAACACACAGCAGTTTGAAATGCGTTGTCTTAATGCAGTAAACGAGAGCAGAAGCGAGAAGCTGGGTTTGTATCGAAATGATCAATGGGTTGCTTGCCTGACAGAGTGGTAGTGGGATGCTGCCCTTCAGTTGGATACTCGTGAATATCCTCGGAGGCAGAACCTACCACGAAGAACACATCGAAACACAATCATCACATGGCAATATGCAACAATATGATGCATGCAATGACATGGCAAAATGAGTGTGTTTTGGCTAATGCAACTTAGAACAGATTGGTTTGAGTTCATTTGAATCAAGGATTCAAATGCTAACCCAAAATAAGAGGTGATATTAGTGCATTAACTTGTTTCATCTAAACAGCAAGGTTAAAGTGTTCTGACATGCATGAAACCAGTATAGATGGAAAGATTGGATTTTTCTGATCAAATTTCATATATAAATCTTTGCATTTGGAGTTACAAATTAATTTCTATGAATTTTTGAAGTTTGTAGCATTTTCTGGAATTTCCTGTATAAGAATAAATCCAGTAAATACTTATTGCGTCAGCAGTGCGTCATGGTGACGTCAGCAGTCAACGGGGACGGTCCAGGTCAAACCTGGCCAGTGGGTCCCGCGTGTCAGTGTCATTAGTCTAACTAATTTTTAGTTAGTCCTAATCCTAAGTTAATTAGCAGGCGGGTCTCACTTGTCATAGACCCAGGGGGTCAAACTGGGGCCCACCCGGGGTTAAACTGGGTCAGCGGGGTCAAACTCGCCGGCGTTTAGCCGCCGGCGAGGCCAGAAGCGGCGGGGCAGTGCGGGTTTCCTCCTCCGGCGACCAAATGGACGGCGGAGGGCATCTACGTGACGCGGGGAGTGAGCCGCGTCGAGTGGTGGTGGCGGTTGGGCTCGGGGTCGCCGGAAACGACGCCGGCGACGACCTTGGCGGTCGCCGGAGTTCGGGTGAGCTCGGGCTCGTCGCTAGGGGGCACGGCGAGGTGCGTGGAGTGGTGCTACGGGCTCCTGGGGATGCGGTGAGTGCGGTGGACATGGTGGTGCGGCCGTTGCGTGGCCGGAGTCACGTCGGCGACGAGCTCGGCAGCGGCGCGTGCGGTGAAGCTTCATGCGGTCGCTACGGTGCTCGAAAGCGAGAACGGAAAGGATTGGGAGGTAGCTGAGCTCACGGCGGTTACGGAGGAGCAGACGGCGAGGTCGGGGACGAGCTGGTGCGGCGGTGACGGCGAAGGGGATCTCCGGCGGTGGCGGAGTCGGGCGTGTTCGTTGCGGTGGCTTCGGGGCAAGCGAGCGCTCGGGGCTCGGCCTGCTCGACGGAGAGGAGGGCGGCGGTGCTTCTGGACACGGTGGGCGCGTCTACGTCGGCCATGGTGGGAGAGGGCGAGGGAGAGGCGTTGGGGGAGAATGGGGGTGTCCAGGCGGTCGGGGCGGCACCGAGGAGGCGTTTCGAGGCGTCGCGCTGGCGCGGGCACGGGCAGGCAGGGAGGTGGCGTGGCGAGCTCGGCGGCGTCGCCGTGTCCCTCCTCTGCCTACTGGCAGAGGTAGGTGATGACTGGCACGGGCCAGATGGACCGGGCCAGCCAGGTAAGTGGCCTCTGGCCTTTCTCTCTCTCTTTTCTGAATTGTTTTCTGTTTTCTAATTTTCTGCAACTGTTGGGCTTTATTAAAAATACTAAAACGTTTCCAAAAATCCTGAAAATAATTGTGGGCTCTGTTTAGATTATTCCCAACAGCCCACACTTAATTCCAGAATTATTTGGGCATTTAAAATATTTTATAGCATTTAAATGCCCAAATGCAAATAGGTAGTGATTTAATCCAGTGACCTTAGGATGACCTAGAAAATTGTGCACCATTTTTGGCAGAGGTTTAAGGCCAAGGCAAAGATGATGAACATTTTAGAAGGGCATTTCAGGTTCATTGAAAATAATTTTAGTAAACCCTAGTTGGTTTCGGGGGGGGGGGGGGGGGTGTTGGGGGTTCTGTCATCCCCATTTCCAAGTTTCTGCTTAAAGTAAACATGATGCAAACACTCTAATGCTTGAACTAGCTAGGGTGTGACAATCTGGAACGGAAAACTCCTGCCTCTTATGCTTCAGAGAGGTAGCAAAGTTCCTCCACGAGAGAGGAAGCTTAGTGATGATGCCTTCGGCAACAAACTTGTCCGGTTACATACAATTGAAGTGCTCAAGTTCTCTAGCAAATGACTGTATCTCGTGAGCTTGCTAAACCACGGAGCGCTCATTGTCATCTTGTAGTCATAGAATTGTTCCATGATATACAACTCAGTGCCGGCATCCAAGACCCCAAACTTGGCCTCGAGTGCGTCCCACATATCTTATCCATTATCAATTGACACATAAGCATCAACTATGTTCTCACCAAAAACACTCATGAGAGCAGCCTTAAACAAGGTATCAATTTTCTGAAAAGCTTGTTCCTGCTGAGGATCAAGAACTCCTTCAGGTTTTGCCAAGAGTGGCGTCATAGCAGCTCATGGTTTGAAACCATAGAACGGCTCTCACATGCCACCTCTTATAGTGCACACCCTCAAACATAGGAGGCCTCATGGAAGCAGCAAAACCACTCGGGGTAAATTGCCTATAATAAGGTTTTTGGATTGTTGGAAATATGAGCAATTTACCATATGATTTTATTAACAAAAACATTAGATAAAACATGACTATCATAGCAGATATGAGACAAGTCATGCAATCTGACAGAGAGTATGCAAATGGCATCTGAGGTACTGAATATGAACAGAACATATGTAGAACAGAAGCTAGAACAAGAAACCATGGCAGGATCTTAAACAGAAAGAACACAAGGACGTACGAAGCAGCAGCAGAAGTATTGGAGTTGGGGTGGACTTCCTCGCCGGCCATGTCATCGAAGAGGTTGTCGACGTCGGGGAAGAAGTCGTCGTTTGGGAAGTGCTCGTGGGCGTCCGTGGCTTCCGTGATGAAGAAGTCAGTAGTCGCGCAGAGGCTCCCCAAAAACCTTATCATCCTTCTTCTGTACAGGACCCGAAGTGGCGGTGTTTCGGAGGCCTACTATCCTGGCCTGCGGTGCACGAGACCTTACAGTAGCTCAGAGCTTGGAACTCGATGGCGAGAGGAAGATGATGTTCTGGTGTGTCTCTCTGGAGAGGATCAACCTCTCTTTTATAGCACAGGAGAAGGAAGCGAACAGGCAGCGACAGGAGGCGAAGGAAAAGAGGGAGACGAAACGAACAGCCAGCAGCCGAAGGGTGCAGCGTTTTCAAACTCCACTACAGCAAAACTTTTCAGCTCCCGTGTGACCTTTCGTATACCAGTCGTGCGTGGCAAAAATTTAGACATCGGCTCATTCCCGCAACCCACGGCGCGTCGTGACGAGGCGTGGCGAGGCGGGCAGCAGAGGAGGAGCGCCCGTGAATGTCTCTTGTTCTCATGCTCATACATGTGGGAAAACATCCTCTCTTTATAAGGAGGTCCAACTCCTACCAAACTAGCAATGTGGGACTAAACTTTAATCCCACCTCCCTTGCATGAATGGGCTAAGTGGGCCTCTGGGATTTATTAAGAATTTCTGAAAAAGCTATTGGTCTGGCCTAAAACTAGACTAAATTCCAGCAGTTTGCATGTCATGTTTTTGGCCAAGCAACATATGTGAATGGGCAGAGGCAAGGTTTGATACTAGAGAAGCCATTTTGCTTATGGGATAAGTTCCTCAGATTTTCGGCACATCAAAATACCGTATCGGATATCGAGGCTGAGATCAAGTTGGCTTTTGACTCCTGAAGGCATTTTTCTGCTTTTGGGATGGCATGATCAAAACTCCTATGAGGAGGCAATGCAGCTAGTTCCTGAAAAATATCATTATATTGGAGAAATAGTTCGTGAACCATGGCGTAAGAGCTCTATGTATCTCTGTCATTGTATGAGCCGCTTCCTTTTTGTGTATGGCACCCCAACTCCCTTCGGCAGCATCTACTAATTAAGAACTTAACTTGAAAGCTACATTTCGACCCGGATGCTTCTAATAACCTTCTCATCTCACTTTTTGGGGACATCAGGCAGAGGGATGTGGCCTTCTGGCCAAGAGTATATCAGAACCATGAGTAGTTTGCATGCAGTTTTAGGGAATGTTTTGGTGGGTTTCCGGCATGTACCTGTTTTAAAACATGCCAACATGTATATATTTCCCTCTTCTAGATGAAAAGGCAGCGCTCCTGCCGGTTGCTAAAAAAAAGTTAGTTCGTGAACTACAACAGGAGTTATAGTGTGTTGTTAGACGAGCAACCTTATTTTATTGCATAGCCCATAGGGCAAATATATAGTAAAATAGACTTGGGGTACAAGGAAAGAAATCTGGACTAATACGACTATGAAAAGTAGATTGGACCAATATAATACGGAAATGCCTAATGGAGCTCGAGCTCCATGTAGACCTTTATTTGGAAACTTTAGAATTCAAATTTTAATGTTTCAAAAAAATCTGAAAAATATACGCATATACATATGGATGTATAGTACTTGTCTGTGAAGTTCCATGACAAAATATTTTTTTATGCGAGCTACACAAAAATAACAAAATCACGTATTTTTTCTGGCGAGGATCATGAGGTGCTCTTCGTCGTCGGTGTCGGCCTTGGCTTCCTCCATCAGAGTCGCGGACGCCTCCTCGTCGTCGAAGTCCATTGCCGAACATGCAAATCGCCGACACCTGGCGGGTGTGGTGGGTGGGTATCCGCCGGTATCCCCGCTTGCGTGGTCGGAGCCTTGGAAAGCTCGCCTAGGAGCGGGATGGAGGCTGTCGCGGCGAAACCCTCTCTTTCCGGCGAGGAAATGACCTTTCTAGCAGGGAAGCAGTGGTTGTGGGCAGGTGGGCGGCGCCGGGATCGGCATGGCGGCGAAAGGGGAAGGGTTGAATCTGGGCGGGGAAAAGGCGT
The DNA here is from genome assembly GCF_018294505.1 of Triticum aestivum. Taxonomy (NCBI): domain Eukaryota; kingdom Viridiplantae; phylum Streptophyta; class Magnoliopsida; order Poales; family Poaceae; genus Triticum; species Triticum aestivum. The sequence continues at coordinate 250,748,084 of NC_057811.1, read as the reverse complement.
TTCTCGCCTGACAGTGGTGGCCCATGCGCCACTTTTCCTTCCGTCGGAGCCTCCAAGTGCCCCCCAGTGAGCTGGGTTCGGCCTGGGATCGCCGGGCCAAAAAATGGGCCGAACCGACGCCTGGAGGAGGGGGGGGCACTGGGTTTTTATTTGGCGCTGGCGGAAAAAATGGCTTGGGGGGGTCTGTTGGGGGTGCGCTGGAGAGCAAATGCACTGCCCTATTTGGCCTCCCTCGGACAATGGCTAAGTATTACGTGGTCATGAAAACAAACATTCCTCGTGGATAGCAGCCGCAGAGCCGATGGAGCTACTACCCTGTTGCATCACCTCCATGACTTCCATACAATCAGACTCGACCATGATTCTGTTGCAACCCACCTGTCCTGCAAGAATTAATCTGTTCAGGAGAGCCTGTGCCTCAGTTGTGGCATAATCAACAATTGGAACGTCACAGTTTCCCGTTGCCAAAAAGAGACCACGGTCATTCCTTATAATCGTGCCCGTCCCCTCTGAACTGCTATTCTCATGAAAACAACCCCGGTCAATCTCAGTCTAGCTCCACCTCTACCATTACTGGTGCTCTGGTCCATGTGTAAGATTTGATAAAGTGTCGTACCCTCCAGAGGAGAGCGCCCACAGTTATATTGAGCAGAGGAGAGCCTCTCGTGAGGATTACAGTGTTTGGGTTACAGAAGACTAGATAGAAAAACTTAAAAGGAGACCAACTCTATCTGTCTCTAACCCAATCTATTTCCAACTCTATGAGAATAACTTGTAGTACAAGAGAGAGAGAAAGAGACGGACATAACAGGACGCATTACAACGTTTAACACTCTCCCTTAATCACAACTGCGCAAGTTGAGATTATGCTTAAACTCCTCCAAGCCTTTGACTGGTAATGCTTTTGTGAACCCATCTGCAAGCTGGTCCTTGGAGGGAATGAATTTGATCTCTAGTTGTTTATTTGCAACCCTTTCTTTGACAAAATGAAAATCTATCTCAATGTGTTTAGTCCTGGCTTGAAACACTGGATTAGCAGATAAGTATGCAGCACGAAGGTTATCACACCAAAGACAGGGAGGCAGAGTTTGCGGAACTCCAAGTTCCTTAAACACAGATTGTACCCAAATAATTTCAGCTGTAGCATTTGCCAATGCTTTATGTTCTGCCTCAGTACTTGACCTGGAAACAGTAGCTTGTTTCTTTGCACACCATGAGATTAAATTAGGTCCATAGAAAACAGCAAACCCACCAGTTGATCTTCTATCATCAAGGCAACCAGCCCAATCAACATCAGAGAATGCACTCACACGAGTAGGAGAGGATTTGCTGAAAGTTAAACCAAGATCAACTGTGTGCTTTATATACCTCAGAATACGCTTTGTAGCAGTCCAATGAGCAATGGTGGGTGCATGCAAAAACTGACAAACTTTATTTACTGCAAAGGAGATATCAGACCGAGTGAGAGTTAAATACTGCAATGCACCAACTGTACTCCTGTAACTGGTGCCGTCCTCCTGATTCAGGAGTTCTCCCTGAGTTAAGGTCCATGATTCTGAGCTAGATAATGGTGTTGGTGAAGGCTTGCAATCCTTCATACCAACTCTGTTCAAAAAATCATTTGCATACTTCCCTTGTGACAACTAAATGCCATCTCTGATTTTCTTAACTTCAATGCCTAAAAAGAAATGCAAGTCTCCTAGATTCTTTAGAGCAAACTCTGAACTCAGATCCTTTAACAACCTTGTTATTGCTTCATTGGATGAACTAGTGACAATGATATCATCAACATATATAAGGACAAAAATGGAGGTTTTGAACTTGTTATAAATGAACAATGATGTATCAGACTTGGATGGAACAAACCCTAATGTTTGCATCTTTGTTCTCAACCGAGAATACCATGCTCTGGGGGCTTGCTTTAATCCATATAAGGCCTTGTCAAGCTTACAGACATGAAAAGGTGCATTTTTATCCTCAAACCCAGGAGGTTGTTTCATATACACCTCCTCTTCCAGAACACCATGAAGAAACGCGTTCTGCACATCTAGCTGTCTGAGACTCCATCCCCTGAAAACAACAATGGATAACATAAAACGAATGGATGCTGCTTTGACAACCGGACTAAAAGTGTCCTCATAATCAATCCCGTATCTTTGCTTAAATCCCTTTGCGACGAGCCTTGCTTTATAACGATCAACCGTGTCATCTGATTTTCTCTTAGTCCTATAGACCCATTTGCAATCGATCAAGTTTTTACGTGGCTGACGAGGAGCCAAATGCCAGGTCTTATTTTTCTGCAGGGCAGAATATTCCTCCTCCATTGCTTGTTTCCAGCGAGCATCACCAAGGGCTTCACGAAAATTAGTAGGTTCACCAGATAAACAGGCAAGACCAAACTTGGAAATATTCTTGTAATTAATACGATTGATTACTCCCCTCTGCAGCCGTGTGCGTGGTGGTATGACGATGGCAGTAGGAGCAGAGGGATGATCAAATCCAGGCGGAACAACAGGGTAGTCAGGTGCTGATGGAGCCACAGAAGATCCAGCAAGTGTTGCTGGCGAGGCGGCTGGCGATCCGGAGGCCGATTCGCTGGTCACGCCTCGCGTGCCAGGAGACAGACGCCCAGATGGGCCAGGTGAGAGGGCCGAGCGGCCGACAGCCGGCCTGCTCCTAATTGGGTGGTCGGCCACCCGGGCACGAGCCGCACACGAGGCAGGTGGGGAGGCGGCCTCCACACGATCTGTGGGCCCAGCTGGCTGGCGTGGGGAGGCGGTGTTGGACGCGACGCGGGTGGCGTCTGGTGGCGCGGAGTCCAGAGAGGATTGCCCTGGTGCGGCTGCTGCAACAGCTGTCACGGATCCCGTGGCAGATCTTGGTGCAGTCTGCTGCCGCAAGGACCCCAAGGCAGATTCGGTGCTGTTTTCTGTGGCAGCACTAGAACACGTAAAATGACGCCCAAAGACACTGTTTGGCACCAAATTGGCCCTGTTTTGAGCTGGATTTTCTGCTGTGTTTAGACCTGCATCATCGCACTCAGCCATAGGATTAGAGGGATTACTCAAAATCGGTTCATTGCAATTATTATCACCCTCAGAATCGACGCCGGAAAGATGAGAAGTAAAAGAATTTCTTTGTGAAGGAGTGCACCAGCATTAGGATGAAGTTTTTCGAAGGGAAACTGATTTCATTAAAGACAACATCACGAGAGATGTAAACTCGTCCACTTGACACATCAAGACACTTGACCCCTTTGTGTTTCGCACTATAGCCAAGAAAAATGCATTGGATTGAACGAAACATAAGCTTGCGTTGGTTGTAAGGACAAAGATTTGGCCACCAAGCGCAACCAAAAACACGAAGGGAATTGTAGTCAGGCTTGATATGTAAAAGTAGGAGTGTCATTATTAATAACACGACTATGCAAGATGTTGATGAGATGAACGGCAGTAAGAAAAGCTTCATCCCAAAACTTGAGTGGCATAGAAGCAACAGCAAGCAAAGCGAGGCCGACTTCAACAATGTGCCTATGTTTTCGTTCTGTAGAACCATTCTGTTGATGAGCATGAGGACAGGAAACATGATGAGAGATTCCTATTTGCTGGAAAAAAGAATCTAATTTTTCGTATTCACCACCCCAATCAGATTGCACTGCAACGATTTTGCTATTAAATTGTCGTTCAACAAGAGCTTGAAAATTGTGAAAGACTTGAAACACATCGGACCGTTTCTTAAGAAGATAGATCCAAGTATATTTGCTATAGTCATCAATAAAGCTAACATAATAGGTGTGTCTTCCAACAGAGGAAGGAGCTAGACCCCAAACATCAGAAAAAAAAGTTGCAATGGTTTAACAGAAACATAGTAGAGACAGGATATGGCAATTGATGACTTTTCGCTTTCTGACATGAATCACAAATAGTTTCAGAACTATGCTCACCGACAGCTGGGAGCTTATTTCTGCCAAGTACTTGATGAACGATAGAAAAAGCGGGGTGGCCTAAACGGTGATGCCATCTATTCAATGAAAGTTTGATAACACCGAGCACTTGTTTATTGAGTCTCCTAAACTTAGGAATCAACGGGTAGAGTCCGTCCACGCATCTACCTGGTAAATGATTTTCTTTGTGGCCTGGTCCTTAATCAAAAAGAAGTATGGGTGAAACTCTAGAAAAACATGATTGTCAAGTGCAATGCGATGGATACAAACTAGGAGCATGTAGAACATTGTTTAGATGAATATCTCGAAGTGGGGTTTTAATAATTGAATGACCAATATGACTAATCTCCATACCTGTACCGTCGGTGTTGTGAACTTGATCATGGCCATGATACCTCTCATGCATGGTGATCTTCTCCAATTCACCGGTTATGTGATCCGTAGCACCCGTGTCGGCATGTACCAGTTGGTATGTACTCCATAGGAAGTGTCCACCATAGCAGCAACTTTCTTCTTCCTGCAGTTATCTTCGGCATTGCGCCACTTGCAGTCTTTTGCAATATGATTATCTTTCTTGCAAATTTGACAAATTCCATCAAACCCTTGGGGAAAGGAGGAGGCGCCACCACGACTCTGGTTGTTGTAGTAGGGGCGCTGCTGGTTGTTGTTGGAGCCTCCACCGTAGCCACCATAGCCACCACCTTGACCATGGCCATAGCCTCCAGGTTGGCCACGGTAGAAGCCACCACCACCCTGGTTTGGTGGCCTGCCACCATAGCTACCATAGCCGCCAGATCCCGCCCTGACCGTTGTTGTTGCTGCGGTAGCCACCGCCGCCGCTGCCCTGGCGAGGGTAGCTGCCTAGGATGGATCCGCCGCCGCTGTTTTGTCCTTGAGGGAAGCCCCCGCCACCATCTCCTTTTCGTTGACGCCCCTTCGAGAAGCCACGGCCGCGCCCAGCCAAGTATGCAGAGGACTTGAATCCACCGGCGCCCGTACCATGGAAGAGTTCTACTGGTTGATCAAAGTTGCTCACCATGGAAAAAAGCTCGTCAACGGAGACGTCGTCGGTGCGGACATCAAGTGCAGACGAGGGGCTGGTAGTCCATGTCCAAACCAGCGATGATGAAGGAGATGAGCTGATTGGGAGTGATGGGATCGCCGGCCATGGCCAGCTCGTCCGCGAGGGATCTCATGTGGCCGAAGTAGGCAGCTGCAGATTGGCTCCCCTTCTGCGCGTTCATCAGGTTGATGCGGATATTGTTGATGCGGGACCTTGATGTGGAGGTGAACATGCTTATCAGGGCATCCCAGATCGCATGAGCCTTCTCGTGAGAGGCGACTTGAATCAGGACCTCCTTGGAGAGATTATTGAGCAAGTATGCGAGCACCTGCTGGTCCTCCCTTGCCCAGACGGTGTACTCAGGGTTGATGACGACTTGATCCTTGCCGGCGCTGTCTTTGGTGGTGATTGTTTTGGGTGGTTCGGGATAGGTATTGTCTAGGTAGCCATACATGCCCGCAGCTCGAATCTGCGATAGCACTTGAGCACGCCATAGGATGAAGTTGGTTCTAGTGAGTTTTTCTGAAACTTGGGAGTTGAGGGAAAAGTTTATGGTGGAGCTAGAGGAGGACGCCATGGCAGGAGGTTGAGGAAGGTAAGCTAGATGTGTTGGAAGAGAGGGGCTCTGATACCATGTAAGATTTGATGAAGCGTCGTACCCTCCAGAGGAGAGCGCCCGCAGCTATATTGAAAGAACGAGAGGAGAGCCTCTCTTGAGGATTACAGAGTTTGGGTTACAGAAGACTAGATAGAAAAACTTAAAAGGAGACCAACTCTATCTATCTCTAACCCAATCTATTTCCAGCTCTATGAGAATAACTTGTACTCCCTCCGTTCCATATTACTTGTTGCTGATTTAGTACAAAGTTGTACTAAATCAGCGACGAGTAATATGGAACGGAGGGAGTAGTACAAGAGAGAGAGAGAGAGAGAAAGAGACGGACATAACAGGGACATAACAGGACGCATTACAATGTTTAACACCATGCATCTATTTGTGCTGCCTAGCCAAAAAGCCATAGGTAAACATGTTCCCCTCAAGCCCCCTCAAACTGGGATGGGCATGACTTTTGGTTGCTGTCCTCAATGTTGAACTTATACAGTCTATCCAGCTTCCAAAAGTACATTTTGCTCCTATACAAATTTCTATTCATCAGTTTGATCCTAAACAAATTGAATTTTATGGGCAGTGCCACAATTTTAACCACCACTCGAGTAAACGAATTCGATACCAGAGTTCGATCGGATATTTGACTTGCTCTTGTAATTTGCAGGCCACAGACAAAGCTATCCTTGCGTTGTTATTGATGGCTCTTGTCCTTGCCTTGCTGCCCACAAGATTGCTTATCCTGGCGATGTTTCTGGAGGTGTTCACCAACCACTCTCCGCTAAGAAGAGCAAGCACAGAGAGATGCACCAGAAGGTTGAGAGAGTGGTGGTTCAGCATACCTGCAGCGCCAGTAGTGGTGGAGAAGGATAACAAAGAAGATAAGAAGACAAAATGAATTTGTGTGTATAAATTGTGATTCCGTGTCTAGTTTGGCTGATGTGGTGATGGATCACAAGCGCACCGCTGTGTACAATGTCTGAGGATATGATAAATGAACTGCAGTTAGTATTTCAATAAGAATGTTAGCTCCTTTTCCCTCCTTTCTGTGCTCTACCCTGATATCTCAAAACTAGTCTATTTCATGGGAATGTATTATGCATGTGCATGTGTTTGAGTTTCAGTGTTTATTTCTCGTGTTTTGTGTATCCTTTTGGTGTTTGATCACACTTTTAATGATAGTTTTCAAAATCTACTTTCATCATTATATTCTCTTGCATCAACCCACCACCAATGCCATTATCACTAGCATCACAATGCACTTCAAACGTTTATTAAAGTTTGGTAATGCAAGCAATGAGCATGCGTGAGCAATTCTTAGACTCATAAACGTGGCATCTTGTGAGGGTCCCATATGAAGGGCGCATTCTTCTTACTCAAAGCATGTAATTGTCACAACCCTAGAATAATGCTTTTAATTAGTTGCATCAGTGAGCATGATGCATCATGTTAATCTCAAGAAACTTGAGTTGAGGGGATTTTCAAGCCTTAGAAAAATTTAAATAAAAGAAGAGCAAGAACCCTAAAAATTTCATTCAAAGAATTCTTTAATGTTTGATAATTTTAGAGGGTTTTGATCCAAACCAAAAATAGTGAACATTTTTAAGGAATTATTTTGGGACTTTGAGTTAAATCAGAGCTAATTGAATTTGAGTTATATTCATATAATTAGAGTATAATTTCAAATAACTCTGAAATGATTTATTTGTCTTTGGATAATTCCATTGTGCAACATAAAAATATTCAGGGGAATTTTGTCACTGGTTTTGAATTTGTATAATTTGAAAATAGTGGCAAAAGGAATAAATAGAAACAAAACAAAATAGAAATAATAAGAGAGAGAGAGCGAGAGATAGATAGATAGATAGAGATAGAGATAGAGAAGTGCTTACCTGTGGCCCAGTTACTATGCATCCCATCAGACGCCGTCTTCAACCTCTGCGAGTAGGCAGAGGCGTGTCGACGCGCGCGTGCCCGAGCCTCCCCCTCTGGCCTACTTGCGCCAGAGACACCCCCGCAACCTCCTCTACCTCTTTCCCGTCTCTCTGGTCAGTCTCCCTCTCCATAGGCCTCAAACTCGAGCTCATCGTAAGTACCGAGACCAAGCCATCGTCGTTCGCATGGTCGCCGTCGTCCTCTCGCTGCGCCAGCATGTCCAGGAACATCGCCGAGCTCTGTAGCATCTCCACGCAGACGCACGCAAGTCCGGGAGCTCTGAACCCTTGTCATCGACCCGTCTTCCCCGCGCTCGGCCGCCGGACGCCGCCCTTCGATCCGCCGTCTCCAGAGCATCCCCGACCTCGCCCTCATGCCAGTTAGACTCACTGTGAGCTTCCGCGATGAACCACTCTCATATTTCTCTCGTTTAAGTCGCCTAGTTGGCCTCCCCACCATGGCCGTGAGCTCGCCCCCACTGACCCTGTCACACCGTAGCCGCAGCGCACACACTTCTCCCCCGAGCGCGTCATCGTGCTCACCGCATCTGCAGGAGCCTAGCAAGCCGTTAGCCAACACGTTTGCTTGTTGTGGGAGCGCGCACGGCCGAACCCGAGCTCCGGCCGCCGTCGTGGTCGACGCCATACTTGACTCCGGCCGCCCCAACACCCGCCACCACCACCACCATCGAACGCCCCTCGCCACGGCCGTTCCAACGCGCCTAGCCGCGCATCCTCCCGACGGCGGAGTTGGCCAGATGGCGAACGCCGCCGTGTTCTGCTTACGCCGACGATTAGTCGCTGGCTAAACGCGTCATTAGCCGCTAATTAAACACCCCCCTTGCCACTGATAGTGGGTCCTGCAGGTTTAATTAATTGGCTAACAACTAATTAGTGTAAGTTAATCGAGTGAACCCCACATGTCAGTTTGACCATGCTGACGTCACCGTTGTCCCGGCCCCGCCTGTCAGTTTTGACCCTGCTGAGTCAGCAGTTGACCGGGCCCCACACGTGAGCAACTGTGTCGGCCTCCGCTAACGTTAGCCGACGCAATAAAGTTTTCCAGATTTAGAATAAATCAGAAATGGTTTATTAAATTTCAAAAAATATTGCAAACTTTGAAAATTCATAGAAAATAAACGTAACTCCAGTGAGAATAATTTATATATGAAAAATGATCATAAAAATATGAAGAATCTGTTTATGCCATGATCATGCATGTTTGAACAAGTTAACCTCACTGAATAGGACAAATGATGATTAAAGCAATTTATGGAATAACATTTGTAGTTCGAATTTGAGCGTGTTTGAATTCCACTTCAATTAACTTGGCTAACTATTGCATTAGGTGAATTCAATACCTTAACATGACATGTCATTCATGTGAATGTGCATTGCATTGATTGTGTTCCTTCTATGCTAGTCGGTGTTGCTCCTTCTCGGTAGTTGATGTTTCCGACGTTGTGATCGTTGTCATTGATGAAGAGCAGTACTATCTTCAGAAGTGCCAAGCAAGCAACCCCCCTTGATCACTCTGATACAATCCCACACTCTATCTTGCTCTCTTTTACTGCATTAGGGCAACAATGATTCAACTGTTACATGCTACAGTAGTTGAACCCATTCCTCTGCATCACCTGTCCAAACACGACACATGGAGCAGAGACTCTTCGACCAAACTGTGCGTGATGCATTAATCGCAAACGGTGTTCTAATAAAACCGTCGCCAATAAGACAAACTCTGTGCAATGGCGGAGACATCAAGCACGATTCAGATTAGAGTTGCGTGTGTGATACGTGGCATATAATTGATCCATATGAACTGTTTGCGATAACCACAACAACAGAAACGGTCAGCCGGATAAAGGTGTGTGTAATATACGACATACAGTTCAATCAGATGAACCGTTTTTTATTAGGTAACACAGCAAAATGATCAGCCAGATCAAGGTGTGTGCGATATACAACATACAGTTCACTTGGTTGAACTGTTTACAATGAGCCAACACAATAGGAACGGTCATCCAGATCAAGGTGTGTGCGATAGACGACATATAGTTCACTCGAACGCACTATTTGTGATGAGCCAAAACAACATAAACGGTTTAACTTTACAAGATGTGTGTGATACGCGGCAAACAGGTGAGTAATAAAAATGTGTGGGAAGACCGATAACGACGCAGACGATTCCTGTTAACAAGCCGTGTGTGTTGTGGGCAAACGCTTGCTAGTATAGTGATTGGTGAAATTATCATCGACGGGTTCCCTAGTTTAGTCCGTGTGCGATGTGATTTGCTCTGTCCGCACAACATTTATGCTCTATCTACAGAACATCAACGTGTATACTTATAAGAACATGATTGCATAACCAAATTAAACATACTGTTACATAAGTGACTACACACATAACATTTGCAGACACCAAAGTAAACAATTACATGCATACTAAACTAGGAGAAACGACCATCTAATCATCTACTTCTTGTTGTGACGATGCTTGCCATTGCTCTGCTTCCGGCCGGATCATTGTCCGTTTTGGGGAAGGAGGCACTTCCTCATGTCAACGATTCGCATGTACATCTCGTAGCTCATGTACGCCTCCTTGGCCACGTACAAGTCGTGAGCTTCATCGAGTTTCTCCATCCAGGCCGAGTGCCAGACACGCTCGTCCTTGTTGCAGGAATCCTTCACGTCTCTGTAGTAGGGGTTGACGATGGCCTCCGTGAGGTGACTAGTGAGTCCTTCTCATGCTTCTTGCCGCCCCAGATCTTGTATTGGCCCTAGATGTTGACAAGATTTTGGCAGGCGATGCCCGAATTCTTGAGCACCTTTACATCGTTGGTGATGTCCACCGTAGCGAACATGTAGTGGGGACTGTTGACAAACCTGGCGAAACACTCACAAGGCCTTGTGGCCAGGCAGTAGTGGTAGACGAGGACATGATTGCACACACACATTTGGGCGACGCGACCTTGTGACAAGACCCGACAGGAGCGCGAGTGTACTCGAGGTTGAACCCGACCACCTTGTACTTCTCCGCAGTATACAATAACTCCATAGTGTGGATGGAGTTCTCCACCCAGATCGGGTTGTTGGTGTACACCACCGAGAGCTGTGTGAACCTTCTGTGGGTGTCCACTACGGCATGCATGGTTAACTGCCGCTCGTCTTCGACAGCCGCTGGGAGCGCCATTGGAGCCACGCAGGATAACCTCTCAGAAATTGTCATCGTGGGCATGCTTCTTGCAATACTGGGGCGCGATCGAAAGGTTGAAGAGACACAAGGGTTAAATGACCACTGTAATAAATGGGGGTCGGCCGGCCTGTAATCGTCACGTCTTGTCACCGTGTTCCTAGCGGAGGATTCTAGTGCACGCTTGAGCACCCCACATGCGTTTCATTTGACCACGCGTGGGCTCGAAGAGGCGCCAAATGTATCGTTGGTGAGCCTGTTTGCGCGCAACCGCGCAAGCTTCCCGCCAGGCTAATTTGGCCACGCGTCGGCTAGAGGGGGGGGGCAAATCGTGGGCGTTTATTGGCAAAAAGCTTTGAAAAAACAAAGCGTGTGGAATGACTTAGAGCAGCGCACATGTTCGACAATAAGTTTACCCATGGGTGATGAGGTCAAAGTTACACATAAGGGTAATGATGGACACTCGAGTGCGATAATTCTGTGCTCTACAGGGCACATAGTTGAAGAAACCAACTGTGTGCAATAATGTTGAAGATCACTGTCGAGTCCGCTATATAGATTATTTGCAATGAGATCGGCATGGGAAACACATTCCACAATGGTAAATAAAATCTAAGTCCATTGCATATTAAGGTCAAAATAGTACTACCAATATACGAGTTTCATACGATGCCATTTCAAAGATTGTACCACAAAAGCCCAAAATATTATAAGGTTCAAATTCCAGAGTTATATGGCTCAAATTCGAAGATGACAAGGTTCAAACTGATATTAGAAATGAAATTCAGCTCATGGAGCTATAGACGCCCGCGCTGATCAGCTGAATATGGACATAAGAGAGCTTCAAACTGATATTACCACTTGTAATGCTTATTTCGAAACCTCATCATTTCTGCAAAGGGATCAACTACCGACAAGACATGTATGGGCTTGACATAATGACTTCTTATTACTCTGTCTACTGAAGTTCCAAAATGAAATCCAGCTTCTTCAGAGTCTTTTCCATTCTGCTATAGCAGCCGGCGCAGATCAACAAACCATTCATTTTTGCAAAGTAAATATAGGGCAAACCTTATTACCTTTAGCACCCTTGCTCTGACAACAAAGAACCCGGCGAATAAAATCTTCGGCAAGGTCCCTTGGTAGGAGTTCAAAGTAATTTCCGAGAGATGCAGATCAAGGCATTCAATGTGTTGTTACATTGTATCACATTATCCACTACGGGGCCTAATATTATCTGCAAAAGAAGAGAATGTACTAGTGCCTACATGCAGTTTTGAACACTACTTCTGGCCTATTTAGTTTGCAGCATTTCTAAAATACACTAATAGAGTGACGTGCCATCTTCGATCCTACATGATTAACGTGGGCATTTGATTACAATCTAGAAAAATGTAGGCTTCTTCACAAGAGGTTGGAGTGGATGGAAATTTCCCTATGAAAACTTGTATAGATGAGTCCAAAATGCTTATGGATTGTAACCATATGAATCAAGCAACAAATATAGGGGAAAAAGATGTATGTACTGAAATCCTCCAAAATTCCTTCAAAAATCGTGGTACATTGTCATTGTAAACTTGGGAAAAGGTACCAAAAATTAAACTCCCTTATGGTTAACATTTAACAAGAAAGGAGCATCACCTCGATATATAGCTTCTCCAAGCACAGAAAGCATCTCAGGAAACTAACAACTTGGTCCAGGTTAGGGGCCGATAGGTTCTAGTGCCAAGACCTTCACCGTGCGCAGATTCAGGGTCAAGCTTGTTAGAATCACTTTCTGGATGACAGACGAACATACATCTTCAAAATTAGAAATAATGTTAATTTCAAGAAGGAGAAGAAGAAGTCGACTGTTGTACCTGAACGGGTGTGAATCCAATAACAAGTTCGGAGTATTTGATAGACGAGTAGCCTGTCACTGTCAATTTCGGCACAGAAATGACATTGATTCTTGTTGGACCTTGTTGATCAACTACAAGTAATCTCTCAAGTGAAGGTGTGTCCTCAATGGCCATACTGTGATACACCTTATGTGATCTCTTGTTGCAGCCCCAGCAACACACATAAATAGTCTGGAGAGTCATGGAGGTGATGTGGAAGCTACACAACCCATTGATTGCCTGAAGACAAAGGTACTCGAGTGCAGTACAGCAGTGGAGCAGGCGCTCCATGTCATCCTTTGGGATGCAGACGTGGACGAGTGATAACCCACAAGTATAGGGGATCGTTTGTATCCTTTCTCGATAAATAAGAGTGTCGAACCCAACGACGAGCTAAAGGTAGAACAAATATTCCCCAAGTTCTATCGACCACCAATACAACTCTACGCATACTTAACATTTGCTTTACCTAGAACAAGTATGAAACTAGAAGTTCTTTATAGGTGTAGTAGGATAGGTTTGCAAGATAATAAAGAACATGAAAATAAGAGTTAGGCGCTCTTCTAATAAAAGTACAATTAAATATAGCGAGTGTGGAAAAGTGGTGGATTGCTTTGGGGAGTTGTCCCTAAGCAATTGACTACCTTACTAGACCGATAGCAAGCTTTTATGTGGGAGAGGCCACTGCTAGCATGCCATCCCTTACTTGAAATTATAAGAACTTATGATTGGGACTATTAGCAAGCATCTGCAACTACTAATGTTCATTAAGGTAAAACCCAACCATAGCATTAAGATATATTGGTCTCCCTTAAATCCCGTATGCATCAATTTCTATGTTAGGAAGAAGTTTCCGTCATTCTTGCCCTCCAACGCATAGTCCTATCAACATACAACTAACCCTATGGTGTGATCCACACGCGCGCTCATATGATGGGCACCAAAGGACAACAACATAACCAAAAGCGAATTAAACCAATCATAGCAATTCACCAATCACCGATAGGACAAAAAATCTACTCAAGCATCATAGGATGGCAACACATCATTGGATAATAATATGAAGCATAAAGCACCATGTTCAAGTAGAGGGTACATCGGGTTGCGGGAGAGTGGACCGCTGAATATAGATGAGGGAAAGTGATGAAGACGGAGGTGTTGGTGTAAATCCCGTCACACGATGATTGCCTCGGCGGTGTTCCTGCGCCACCGGGAGAGAGGGGGAGAGAGAGCCCCCTCCTTCTTCTTCTTCCTTGACCTCCCCCTAGATGGGAGGAGGGTTTTCCCTCTGGTCCATGGCCTCCATGGCGGTGGAGGGGCGGGAGCCCCTCCGAGATTGGATTTATCTCTCTGTTTCTCTTCTGTTTCGCGACCCCGTTTTCTGGCCTTTCACTGTTTCTTAAATATATGGAGATCCGTAACTCTGATTGGGCTGAAATTTTAACATGATTTTTATCCGGATATAAGCTTCCTTGCGGACTAAGGACACCTCAAACCGACCTACGGGGTGGCCACAAGCTTCCAGGCGCGCCCTGGGTAGGGGGCGCCCCCTTGAGCTTGTGGCCCCTCGAGCATCATCTCACGTTGATTCCGCTTCCCAAAAATCACATATATTCAAAAAAGAATCTTCGTAAAGTTTTATCGCGTTGGGACTTCGTTTGATATGGATATTCTACGAAACAAAAACATGCAACAAACAAGAACTAGCACTGGGCACTGGATCAATATGTTAGTCCCAAAAATAATATAAAATGTTGCCAAAAGTATATGAAAGTTGTAGAATAATGGCATGAAACAATAAAAAATTATAGATACGACGGAGACGTATCAGCATCCCCAAGCTTAATACCCGCTCGTCCTCGAGTAGGTAAATGATAAAAAAGATAATTTTTGATGTGGAATGCTACCTAGCATAATCTTGATCATGTAATCTAATCATGGCATGAATATTAAGATACTAGTGATTCAAGGCAATAGTCTATCAATTTGACATCAAAAGAATAATACAAGACATGCATGTAATTCATCATTGCCTTTCATAATAATGGAGCTAAATGAAACAACCTCTATACACTTAATTGTGGTAAGCATGACACACTCAGTCTTCCCTTTATAGAGTATAAATCATGAGCACCTTGGTGTCAAACCAGGCAATTGGATTGTACTTCTAACATGCTTCAGCATTTCCAACTTCACTCAATACATGAGCATGAGCCATGGATATAGCACTATGGGTGGAATAGAATGCGGTGGTAGGGATCAACAGAAGAAGGGAGAAGGGTCTTTTCATTTGTGTCCCTAACTCGAACCCACTACTCATATTTGCCCCTAATTTCGAAGCATGCTCAAATTTACCCATCTGCCGTTAGTTCACCTTATAAAAATGCCCTTCCGTTTCGTTACCGTCCGGTCAAAGGTCTTTGACCGTCTACGGGGCGTTTATTGGACATTTTGCCCCTGCCTCCATGTATCACTTACATGTGGGACCCTCTCAAGAAAAAATAAAAAGAAAAAACTCTTTCTCTCACCCCCTCTCTCACACACTTACATGTGGCCCCCTCACAGTGTCTCTCTCACCTCCCACCTCTCTCCCCCTACCTCACGACCTCTCTCTCTCACTTCTGGCGAGCACCGGCTGCCCAAGGACCATGCGCCGCTGCCGCTAGCACCCCACACGCCGCACACCTTCCTCCACCCCTCCCCCTCTTCCTCCCTCCCTCCCTCCCTCTCCCTCCCTCCCTCTCCCTTCCTCCTTGTGCAGAGCGCCACCGTCGCCGCTGCCTTCGTCTCCGCGCGACCAACGGCAACCCCAAGCGCCACCACCTCGCCAGGAAGCTCTTACGAGATGCCCTCGCCCTCCCAGCTTACGAATTCGACCAGAGAAACTCAGGACCGAGTGCCACAATGCTTCTTCCCCGCCTCTGATCTCGAATAGCCGTCGCCGATTCGACACCATTGAAGCTCCCCGGCCGACCCCTTATGTTCCCCGAGCATCCCGAGGTACCTCGAAAGATGTGAGCGTCCTCTACAGAAGGCCCCGTGACTTCCGGTCGTCTTCCCTGCGAGCTCCGAGCACTTCCATGGCCGCCGTCGTTGAAGTACACACTTCAGTCTTTCTCGAGCCCCAGCAGCGTCGCCGTCGTGCTCCTAGTCTTCTCCTTAGTCTCGCACATCCTATTAGCCTCTCCCTCTTGCACAGTAGCTCGCCCACTTGCGCTGCCCATAGTCGCCACGGGAACGGTCTTCGCCATCAGCTCCGACGACCATATGGTCTTAAGACACTATATGTGGGCGCGGTCGAGCCAAGGCTATCGCGTGGTTCCCTCAGCCGGCCTCCCGGCGTGCCTCCGCCGCGAGATTTGGTCGCCGCCGGCAGCCCTCCAAGGAATTAGTTTAGGGGCACATTAGTTTGATTTAATATAAACAAGAATATGCAGCATAGCAGTTGACCCACCGTTTCAGAAAATAATTGAACAATGACATGTGGGCCCTATACGGAGTTTGACCGGTCCATATCTTGTTTTATTTTTTATTTTTATTAGTTGGGACCCATGTGTAAGTGAGAGAGGGGTGAGAGAAAGCGTTGTTTCTTTTTCTTTTTTCTCTGAGTGGGTCCCACATGTAAGTGACACACGGAGGCAGGGGCAAAATGTCCAGAAAACGTCTGGTAGACGGTCAAAGGCCTTTGACCTAACGGAAACTGCACTGAAGGGCATTTCTATAAGGTCACCTAACAGCGGAGGGGCAAATTTGAGCAGGCTTCGAAACTAGGGGCAAATCTGAGTAGGTGGTTCAAGTTAGGGACAGAAATGCAAATGGCCCAAGGAAGAAAGTCTCGCATCAACTCGGCAATGGAGATGCCCGTCAATCGATATCAATGCGAGGAGTTGGGATTGCCATGCAAAGGATGCACTAGAGCTATAAGTGTATGAAAGCTCACAAATGAAACTAAGTGGGTGTGCATCCAACTTGCTTGCTCATGAAGACCTCGGGCAGTTGATGAAGCCCATCATCGGAATATACAAGCCAAGTTCTATAATGAAAACTTCCCACTAGTATATGAAAGTGATAACTCAAGAGACTCTCTATATGAAGAACATGGTGCTACTTTGAAGCACAAGTGTGGTAAAAGGATAGTAACATTGCCCCCCCTCTCTTTTTCTCTCATTTTTTATATTTTCCCCTTTTTTCTTTTATTTTTGTTGGGCTCCTTTTGGCCTTTTTTCCATCTGGAGTCTCATCCCGACTTGTGGGGGAATCACAGTCTCCATCATCCTTTCCTCACTGGGGCAATGCTCTAATAATGATGATCATCACACTTATATTTACTTACAACTCGATATTACAACTCGATACAACTAATACATGATGACTCTATATGAATGCCTCTGGCAGTGTACCAGGATGTGCAATGATCTAGCATAGTAAAGATATAAAAAACCGGACAAGCCATGAAAATATCATGCTAGTTATCTTACAATCATGCAAAGCAATATGACAATGAACGCTCAAGTCATGTATATGATGATGATGGAAGTTGCATGTGAATATATCTCGGAATGGCTATGAAAATGCCATAATAGGTACGTATGGTGGCTGTTTTGAGGAAGATATAAGGAGGGTTTATGCACCGACGAAAGTTGCGCAGTACTAGAGAGGCTAGCAATGGTGGAAGGGTGAGAGTGCGTATAATCCATGGACTCAACATTAGTCATAAAGAACTCATATACTCATTGTGAAAGTTTTATTAGCCCTCGAAGAAAAGTACTACTCACATGCCCCTAGGGGGGAGGTTGGTAGGAGTTAACCATCGTGCACCCCCTATTCAATCAACATAGAAAGATTTCAATCAAGGCTAGATTATGCTCCGACCTCACTGCTATTGTGAGCGGCCACCACTTTACATGCGTGAGGATTTACTTGCGTAAAGACTTACTTCCATTAACACCATTATTAATACTCAACTTTAATTCTTCTACTAGCATGCCCCATATTACCACCTCAATATCGCAAAACTATTGCAAGGAATCAAACATATCATACTCAGCGATCTACAAGTTTTATGTAGGATTTTATGACTAACCATGTGAACGACCAATTCCTCCTGACTCTCTAAATAGATATAAGTGAAGCAAGAGAGTTTAATTCTTTCTATAAAAGATCACGCTCTAATAGATATAAGTGAAAGAAAAGAGAATTCCACAAATGACGGTTTTCCTGTGTAGAGAAACACGCAAGCCAAAGTTTAAATGATATAAGTGAAACACATGAATCATTCTATAAAACCATACTTAAAAGATATAAGTGAAGTGCAAAGAGCATTCTGTAAATCAACCAAGGACTATCCCATACCAGCATGGTGCATAAAAGAAAAAGGAAAAATAAACACAAAAGACACTCCAAGAATTTACGCATATCATGTGAACAAAATAAAACAAAAATGAGACATACCGATAATTGTTGAATAAAGATGGGATGCCTTCCGGGGCATCCGCAAGCTTAGATGCTTGAGTCTCCTTGAATATTTACTTGGGGTGTCTTGGGCACACCCAAGCTTGAGCTATTGCCTCTCCTCATTCTTCTCATATCAATACCTCCTCGATCTTCGAACACTTCATCCACACAAAACTTAACCGAACTTTTGATTAGCAGGGTTAGTACATAAAACATCAAATCCCACCATGTACCATGATACGTCTCCGACGTATATCTTATTTATGAAGTATGCATGCCATCTTTACAACAATTATATATGGTTTTGGTATGATTTGAATGGAACTAACCCGGACTGACGTTGTTTTCAGCAAAACTACCGTGGTGTTGTTTTTTGTGCAGAAATAAAAGTTCTCCAAATGCAGCGAACTTTTTGACGATTTTTGAACAAAAGAGGCACTAGAAGCTTTGTGGGAGGGCCAGAAGAGCCACGAGGTGGGTACAACCCACCAGGGCGCGCCTGGAGCCCAACTTGTGTGCAGGTGTATCGTGCTCAACTCGAGGCCCATCTTCGCGTGAAACCGACGCCAAAAAATCCTATAAATATAGAAACCCCCAGAAATAACCCTAGATCAATAGTTCCACCGCCGCAAGCCTCAGTAGCCACGAAAAACCAATCTAGACCTTGTTCCGGCACCCTGCTGGAGGGGGAAATCATCACCTGTGGCCATCTTCATCATCCCGGCGGCCAACATGATGAGGAGGGAGTAGTCCACCCTCGGGGCTGAGGGTTTGTACCAGTAGCCATGTGTTTAATCTCTTTCTCTCTCTCTCATGTTCTTGAGACGGCACGATCTCGATGTATCGCGGGCTTTGTTAATATAGTTGGATCATATGGTGTTTTCTCCTCTCTATCTTGTTGTGATGAATTGCATTTCCCCTTTGAGATTTCGTTTTTATCGTATTGAATACTTTTAACGTTGTGTTTGGATGTCTGTATTCGAGACCTCTGTATTGAATTGGTTTCATTTCCAATTCGGAGCTGAAACTGTAATGGACATGAATACAAATTCACGTGTTCGGTTGCTCATGGAATTGGGCCATGGAATCTCAATACCAAATCATGTTCGGATGACATACTATGGAATTGCATATGCTTTGTGTTTTATGCATCAAATCAAAATCTGTACAATTTGTGAGTATAATTGAATGATTATATAGCAATAAAAATGAACAAATATATATTCTAGATAGAAAGGAACGAAGACACCAAATAATATTCACACATGAATAGGAGCAGTCATAAATTTCTAACAACAACAACAATAATTATGCCAACAGAGTGCAATTTCTTAACCAGACCGCATACAACAACACGTAGTTCAGATATGTAGTGTCCAAACTCTCAACAACAACAACACATAGTTCTAAATTTAACATCACCGCACTAGTTCAAATAGGTTCAAGTAGTTAAACAAGACAAGCTGAAAAGCAACATTTGGATAAATTTAAGGCAACACTAACAGCCAGGCCTTCCTCATTTCCATGGGCAACTCCATTAGAGCTTCAAAGAAACGCTCATTAAGAATCAGCATCCCATATGATCGCAACATGTCTGGCTCTGCCAAGTCTGGTATCAACTAAAGTGCAGCAAGAATTGCAGCAGGAGTGGTAGCTTTTGGCAATGGAAGTGGATCAGTTGTCTCCAAAGCATCCTTGAAAGTAGCCCTCATTTCTCCAATCATGCACATAATGGACTCGCCTATTCGTTGCCTCTTTGGTGCCACTTCTGAAGAGATTTCTATTGGTTTTACTTCTGGATCTGCAGCAGTCTCAGCACCAGTCATCGCACCTTCACCATTGGCATGATCTTTTGAGTATATGATAGATATGGACTCCCAATGCTTCACTACTTTGGTCTTCTAGGAAGCTAATCCTTTCTCTTTCTTAATAGCCTGCAAAATACACACAAGCGAAGAGTAAAGTTGCTATCCCGTTATGTGACATACTAAAAAGGTAAACATGAATGTGCATATTATGATGGTTACCTCCACATATTTGATCCAGACATCATCACTATCCATTGATAGCTTATGATTCACCCAATCCCACCGAAAACTACTTTGGGAAAGTATCTTGGTAATTACTTCATAGTACCTGTCGAAAGTCCTAAGCCTTCCCAAAATGTTGTCCTTTGTGATATCCTTGTTGCACTTCTCCTTCACATTCCTTATGGCTGCACAATACACGTGTGGTTTCCATCCATTTTGTGAATGGTCGCCATTGTTGTGATGATCAACAAGCACCTCAAACAATGCACCATCCATCTCATCATCCCATGTGGTGTAATTCCTCCTTACAACTCCTTCAGCCATGGTGCTACAAAAAAAAAATTATGCACAAAGAAAAACAACATGTTGGATCAATATTATGCATAAATAAAGGGAAACGTTTGGGGCCGGAGCACCGGCCGAGTCTCGCGCGCCGGTCTCACGGGTGCTCGCCACGCGGCAGACTTGGCCCACCACCCACCGCTCCTCTATATCTCTACAGGAAACACTCTCAGCCATTCATTCTTTCCACACCGCATCAAATCCCCATCCCCTTCTCTCTCCTTTCTAGTCCTCTCCGACGAACTCCACTCGGCCAGCCACCACCACGGGTTAGGGAGGGGGCGGGGGGGGGGGGTGCCGGCCGCCACCACAGGGCAAGTCCAGCAGCCACCATTTTTTCCAAGCGACGTTGCAAAGGGAGGCCATGGACTGCTTGCAAGCCAGGAAAGCCATGGCCGTCAATCTCCTCATCCTCCACCTCGATGAGGTCGGACGCCTGTATCCCGCGAGGCTGGAGATGGCGCCCACCGTGAGGAGTGGACGGAGGTGCTGGAACCTCCCAGCAGAGGTGCTACGACGGCATGACAGAGATGCTACATCCGTCGCCGGTGAAGATGCATCCATTGCCGGCAAAGATGCAGCCGTCGAAGGCGGCGCTGTGACGACATGGCGGAGCTGTTGGAACCGGCTGGCAGAGGTGTTGCATCCGTTGCCGGGGAAGCTGCATCCCTTGTCGTCGGTGCTAGGTGAGGTGCTGGAACCGCTCGACGGAGGTGTTGCATCCATTTGCTGGCAAAGCTGCATCCATGGCTGGCAAAGCTGCATCCATCGCCCAATTTCGCATTTTTGTTACTACCGTTTATTTTTTTGCTGGAACCATCACAAGTTTTTGCTACCACTGATTTTTGGGTTTGCTTGAACCAGCCCCCAATTTTGTAATTTTTGGTACCACCAGTATTTTAGTTTGCTGGAGCGAGCTTCATTTTTTGCTACCACCGGCATTTTTTGATTTGCTGGAACAACGTCCAATTTGCATTATTTGCTACAACTGTATTTTTGATTTGCAGGAACCGGTGCCATTTTTTGTTACAACTATCGTTTTGGATGCGAACCACGGCGTGGTCGCCATTGAATCTGCAGGGAGGTAGGCGGGGGCAGCACCGACGAGGGATGAGCGGCGACTGTCGACAGTGGGGCATGGCGAGCTTGGAGGCCGGTCGTCCCGCTCGGGGTAATCGGCGCGGGGTCGCTCGGGGTAATCAACGCGGGCCTGGGGGCGGCCGTGTCGCTCGGGAAGAAGAGGAAGGCGAGGGATGGGGGAAGAAAAGGATCCGGAAGCCAAATCAAACGGCTGTGCTGCGCTGCATCGGGCGGCTGGGGCGTGACCGGCCCAACTATTGGGCCGGCGCGCCGGCGCCTCGCCGCCGCCTACCACAAACGTCGCCGTGGCCGGACCCCGCCTCCTGCAACCCCGCAGCAGGCCTCCTCCCGGGACCCAGCCGCTGGTCTCCTCGCGCGGACCTACCTTCCTATCCTGCCACCCTCCCTCCCCCGCCCCCCCCCCCCTCCCCGGTGCTCCCCACCGGCGAGCCCGACGCCCAGCTCCGCTGCTCCCTACGACGGCCGTCTCTCGTGCTGCTCGTCACCGACCACGACGGAGCGACCAGGCAGAGATTTTGTAGCAGTCCGGGCTCTGAAAAAGTGGCAGGTCGAGAGATTCGTGCTCCGCCTGCGCGGATGCTGGCTACCGCGACATGGAGCAAGGGCCTCCCCAGCCTGCGGCTTTCACCAACTACTGCGGAGCCGCACCGCAGCCGCTGCTGTTCACGGGTTCGGGACGATTCCAGCCATTAAAAACTGGCTGCAGATCGTCCGCAAGCTCACTGCCTCCACCCTGGTGCTTCGCCTCATCTTCCGAGGATGCACAAGTTCCGTGGCCAAAATGGGACGAGCTGCAGTAGCATCCGTACTGCTACTAGTAATGCGATCTATAGTGAGGAAAGAAAATTAAGCTGAAAGTTCAGAGATCCCCCTGCTGAAAGTTCAGAAAGAAATAGACAGACAAAGTTGTATGTTTCATGATATGTGTGTGTGGTGAGTGGATAGGAAAAGAAAATGAAGTTGTGGTGGAGAAAGAAGCCACCGCTTCTCACGTGGCCATCCACTTACTCCGCTTCTCAAGTACCATTGTTATATTACTCTTAATCTAACTTACTAAGGAGAATATACTTCTTTATAACTCGAGCCTAATGCAAAGAAATTGTATTGTAAGGAAAAACGTGCACGCATTAGTGCATGTGGTTTGTTGATGTAGTGCGTGCACAAGCTGTGTGTGCGTGTTAAAAATTAATAAAAATCAAGAGTTCTAAAAAAGTGTTATGGGTGTACAATTTTTCCCATGGAATTTCTACTTATTGAAAGAAGATAACCAACAAGATCAAATTAAAACAAAAGCAGCTCAATATTGGTAAAACAACATATATTTTTCAGTGTTGCTAAAAAAGCCCAAGAAGGTCAAATTAAAATAACAAAGCAGTTTGAATAATTTATAGAAAAGGATTTCCTCGGTTTCTAGAAGAAAAAAACCTAGAAGTTCAAATCTAAATAATGGAGCGGTTCGATGCTTATCAACAAAAAAAGTTTTTTTCTCGTTGCTAAAGAATAAAACCAATAAGTTCGAATGAAAATAATCGAGAAGATCAAATGTTTAGAAAACAACTTATATTTTCCCTATTTCTACAAAACTAAAAGTAAAAAAGTTCATATTTAAAAAAGAGAGCAGGTCGATGTTTATTAAAAGAAAATGGATTTCTTGTTTCTTAAAATAATAACCAATCAGTTCAAATTAAAATAACACAGGAGTTCGATGTTTACTATACAAAATAATGGGGGTTAGAAGTTACCTTAAAATGTCGGCATAGTTCAAATGTGAAACACATAACACTCCAACTACTGTGTGGAGTTTGTTTCATATGAGAATAGAAAAGGTAAAGTGTGGAACATTTGCTGCTAGAAGTTCACGTGCACTCCTCGGGAATGTTCAAAAATTCTTGTAAGAGAGATTCATCATATATTTACATGTTTAAAATACAGAAAAAATGTTGTTGTTTTTGGTATTTTGAAAGAAATATCTCTCAACCAATTACATTTTTTAAAATGCTCCACATGAAATATATTGTTGTTTTCGGAAATAGAAGTTCAAATTTAAATAACAGAGTGGTTTAATGTTTATTACAACACCATGCTTTCAAAAAAATAAAAATTGATTTTCCCTTGTTACTAAAAGAAAAAAAATCAAGATGTTCAAACTAAAATAACGGATTAATTCCATGTATACAAAAAACTCAAATTCACCATGATCCTAGGAATAATAAAAGTATGATGTTCAATTTCTTTTAAAAGCATGCAATGTTTCTTTAAAAATCATTTTTTTCATTTCCTAAGATAAAACTAAGAAATTCATATTAAAAAAACGAGAAGTACGACGTGTATAAAAACTCAGATTTCTATAAACCGATAAAAACCAACTAGTTTGAATTAAATTAACATACCAATTCAAAAAAGCCTAAAAACCAAGAAGTCCAAATTATAAAAATAGAGAAAATATTTATAAAAAAACTCAGGTTTTCCTTGTTACAAAAGAATAAAATGAAGAAGTTCAAATTAAAATAAGGGAGTAGTTTGATGTATACAGTAAACTCAAATGCTTCCCGTTTCTAGAAAAAAAGATTATGAAGTTCAATTTAGAAAAAAAATGTTTGATGCTTATTTAGAAACATTTTTTCGAAGAATACTTGGCCGAAGTTCAACATTAAAATAGCGAGCAGTTCAACTACTATGCGGAATGCGTTTTGGATGAGAATAAAATAATACAAAACTAAAAGCCTAAAATGTTTGTTGCAAGAAGTTCACGTGCTCCACGCTGCATGGTTCAAAAATTAAATTACGAGACGTCCAACCTTCAAGTACGTGTTAAAAAAGAGAGGGAAAAACAACAACATTTTTGTCATTTTTAAAACTGCTCTCAAACGGCAACGAATTTGTAACACATGTCTATATTAAAAAAGTGGCTCCTATTCATAAGCTTTCCAACGGTACATTATATGCTACATTATGATGTATGGTTTAAATGTTTCATGTGTACCAGTTAAAACACGTTTTTATGTATTGAAAAGATTCTTTTGAACCGTCACGAGAATGAAAAAATGATCAACACGTGAAAGTTGCGTGTTTTCAACAGCTATCCATCGGTATATTATTTGCTCAATTCCGGTAAGTGGTTGGGGAGTTACGGGTAAAAAACAACACGTGAAAAGCAGAGTGAAGTTAAAAAAGAACTGCTCTAGAAGTTCAACCTCTTCACGAAGTGCATTTTTGGAGACTTCTGTTTTTCCGATGAAGGCAGAACACATGATCTCAGAAGTTCAGGTTGATTACTGCCAGAAGTTCACGTACTACACGGTGTGCATTTTGTATTAAAAAAGAATGAAAATGCAAAGCCTAAAGTTTTGTTGCTAGAAGTTCAAGTGCTCGGCCCGAGAAAGTTCAAAAATTCATGCGAGAGAGGTTGAACAAAAATACGTGACATAAGTTCAAGGTCAAAACAATGAGAAGTTCGAGTACTGCAAGGAATGCATTTTAGGTGAGAATAAAAGTATAAAAAAATAAAAGCTTAAAAGGTTTGTTGAAAGAAGTTCAAGTGCTCTGTCCGGAGAAGTTCAAAATTCTTGAGAGAGAGGTTCACCTTGTATTTCCGTATAAAAATCGAATACTATTCTTTACTCAAAATATAAAAAGGTGAAGTTCAAATCGAAATAACAGAGAAGTTCAGAGTTTATTAAAACCTAGGATTTACCTGTTCAAAAAATAAAAAACACAACGCCATTTTTTGCACTTTTAAAATCAACCCATAAACGAAAAAAAGTTGCCAAAAGGTCAAGTGATCGACGGGGAAAAGTTTAAAAAATTCTTGTGAGAGAGGTTCACCGTGTAATTAAATGTCCAAAATACATAAAAAATATGTTTTTTTGTGTTTTAAAATAACTCTCTCAAACGAGACCGAAGTTCAAGTGATAACAACCGGAAGTTCACGTACTACATGGTGTGTATTTCATATAAGAAATACAAATGCCCCAGAAGTAGTTCACGTACTACAATAAAGTCAAACAGAGTGAAGTTCAAACAAACATGCCCCAGAAGTTCAACTACTTCAAGCAGTGCAAAAAACAGCACGTCAAAAACAGAGTGAAGTTCAAACAGACATGCCCGAGAAGTTCAACTACTTCACGCAGTGCTTTTCCATTCACGATGAAGGCAGAAATCATGATCTCGTCATTTTCTAATTTACTTCAAAATGGCAGGAATATCATTTGTGTCAGTTCAAGTCCTCGGTCGGAGAAAGTTAAAAAAATTATTGTGAGAAAGGTTTCCACAAAAGGAATATCATTTGTGTAACACTGGCGAATGGATGAGAAAATTACACACAAAAATACGTCACAAAAGTTCAACGTGAAAATAACATGGAGTTCAACTACTACGCTGAATGAATCTCAGATAAAAAACTTTTAAAATTGTCACGAGTATGAAAAAATGATCAACACGAGAAAGTTGCATGTTTACAGCAGCTTTCCATTGGTATATCACTTGCTCAATTTCGGTGAGTGGATGGAGAGCTACGAGCAGTGGATCGAGAGCTACGAGCAAAAAAACACATGAAAAACAGAGTGAAGGTCAAGTAAACATGCCAAGAAGTTCAAGTTCTTCACGCGGTGCATTTTTGAAGAATCTGTTTCGCGATAAAGGCAGAACGAATGATCCCACCGTTTTAGAAATTACTTGAAAACGGCTAGGAATCAGAGAAAACCGTCAACATGAAAAAGTTTCGCATTTTCCATAGCTTTTCAACGGTATATTATTTGCCCAATTCCGATAAAAGTTGTAAAAATTACAGCGAAAATATGTTTTTAGCCATTTCAAAATTGACATAAAACTGTAATGAATTGGGAGAAATAATATATACCAAAAAGTTTCAAATTTCCTCAAGCTTTCCAACGCCATATCATTTGCTACATTCGAACGTAAGGTTAAAAAATTAGCTCGAAAATACGAACTCGGTGGAACTTGTACCGTTTTCGAAATTACTTTTAGACCGTTCAAAATTAGAAAAAACTTTTAACAAGAGAAAGTAGCGCATTTTCATAATATTTCCAACGTCATATCATTTTCCTCAATTGGATTAGCTGTTTAGAAATGCCATCGAAAATACTAACTCGGCTTTTCGGTTTG
Organism: Triticum aestivum; assembly: GCF_018294505.1. Lineage (NCBI taxonomy): Eukaryota > Viridiplantae > Streptophyta > Magnoliopsida > Poales > Poaceae > Triticum > Triticum aestivum. The sequence continues at coordinate 250,721,413 of NC_057811.1, read as the reverse complement.
CGAAAGTTTATGATTTTCCATGTTACTCTTTAACCACAAGGAATTAGAGAAAACTTTCAACATGTGGAAGGAGTGGTTTTACAGCAGCTTTCCAATGCCATATTATTTGCCTCATTCCGATAAACGGTTTAGAAATGCGATCGAAAATATGATTCATGTTTTTTGTGTGAAGAAAAAACGGGTTTCAAAACTGCTCTTAAACCGCTTACATTTTGCCAAATATTTAACTTGGGTCATGATACTGGTGTCCATAACTTTCCAACGGTATATCGCAAGCCCCATTTGGGCAATGTTGGGGGAAGTTCAACCTAGCACTAGGAGAAGTTCAGGTCGAACAACTAAGGTAGTAAAATTACAAAAAACGCAATTTCATCACGACTCAAGAGCAAAATCCGCCAACGAGCGAGATTCCTATTTAAAATGGGTATTTAGTTGCTAAAAAATGTTTCTAGATTACACTAAGATCATATAGAACACAACTAACCAGAATAATTCGCGCGGGGAGACACGGTTGCGAAGATAGCCCGAAGGTCGGGTTCGTACAGAGGGAAGTTCAGGCGTGTAATACAGGAAGTTCATGTTGTGATCAGAATAATATTCTGATCCCGTGATCAGAATATATATATATATATATATATATATATATATATATATATATATATATATGGATTGACTATTCGTCACCCTGGGTGAGAAATAGTTATTCTTCACCCCCACTCTATTTTACCATCAATGCACCGTAATTTTACGTTCTGTAAGTTATGTCTTATTTCTGACGTAAAAAGAGACCGTAAGAAAATATATAATCGTTGTAAAAAATATTTTATGTTATGTAAAATTACAAATGTAAAAACATAGTTATTGCCGAAGATTCGTCCGCAGTTTTCTTGGTCTTGCAAGCTATTGCCGAAGATTCGTTGAGAATTTCTCCAAGATTGCAAAGCCTCTTTCCAACCTCCTTCAGAAGCATGTGAAGTATGTCTGGTCTCCTGAGTGTGACGTTGCTTTCAACACTCTCAAAGAGAAACTCGTGACAGCTCCTGTCTTGACTCCTCCTGATGAATCCAAGCCGTTTGAAGTTTTCTGTGATGCTTCTCTCCAAGGTCTCGGTGCTGTGTTAATGCAAGAGAAGAAAGTTGTGGCCTATACCTCTCGTCAGTTGAAGCCCAACGAGAAAAACTACCCCACTCACGATCTTGAGTTGGCGGCAGTTGTCCATGCATTAATAACGTGGAGACATCTCTTGTTGGGAAGACAAGTGGACATTTTCACCGATCACAAGAGCCTCAAGTATATCTTCACTCAACCCAACCTCAACCTCAGGCAGACTCGATGGGTCGAAATGATTCAAGAGTACAATCCGAGTATTGAATATACTCCAGGTAAAGCAAATGTCATTGCAGATGCTTTAAGCAGGAAGGCTTATTGCAACAGCTTAATCCTCAAGCCTTTCCAACCGGATCTTTGTGAAGCTTTCCGCAAGCTGAATCTCCAAGTTGTTCCTCAAGGCTTTCTTGCCAACCTCATAGTCTCTCCTACTTTGGAAGATCAAATTCGTGAGGCACAACTCCTTGATGCCATGGTGAAGAAGGTGAAACGTGGTATCGACAAGGGTCTTTCCAAATACAAGTGCTATCGCATTGATGACAGAGACACTTTATTCTTCGAGGACCGGATTGTGGTTCCTAAAGGTGATCTAAGGAAAGTCATAATGAACGAGGCGCACAATTCTCTCCTTTCCATTCATCCTGGAAGTACGAAGATGTATCATGACCTCAAGCAGTCGTATTGGTGGACTCGAATGAAGCGAGAAATTGCTCAATTCGTGAATGAATGTGATGTCTGTCGAAGAGTGAAAGCAGAACACCAACGACCAGCTGGTCTCCTCCAACCTCTTGCTATCCCAGAATGGAAGTTTGATCATATCGAAATGGACTTCGTGACTGGTTTTCCCAAGTCCAAGCGCGGAAATGATGCTATCTTCGTTGTCATCGACAAGCTTCTAAAGTGGCTCATTTCCTTCCAATCAAAGAATCCATCACAGCAGCTCAGCTGGCAGAGCTTTACACCTCCAGAATTGTCTCCTTGCACGGCATTCCACAATTGATTTCTTCAGATCGTGGAAGCATCTTCACCTCTAAGTTCTGGGACTCCTTCCAGAAGGCCATGGGCACAAACATTCGCTTCAGCACAGCTTTCCATCCTCAAACTAGTGGCCAAGTCGAGCGAGTCAATCAAATTCTTGAAGATATGCTCAGGGCTTGTGTCATTTCCTTTGGCATGAAATGGGAAGATTGTCTTCCATATGCTGAATTCTCCTACAACAACAGCTTCCAAGCGAGTTCGGGCAAGGCCCCATTCGAGATTCTCTATGGCAGAAAGTGCCGTACTCCTCTCAATTGGTCAGAGACTGGTGAACGCCAACTTCTTGGCAATGACTTAATCACTGAAGCTGAAGAAATGTGTAAAGTCATCCGTGATAATCTCAAAGCCGCGCAATCGCGCCAGAAGAGTTACTATGATAGTAAGCACCGTGATTTGGCTTTCGAGATCGGAGACCATGTCTACCTCCGCGTCTCTCCAATGAAAGGCACTCGTCGCTTCGGTATCAAAGGGAAGCTTGCCCCTAGATACGTGGGTCCTTTCAAGATCATTGGCAAAAGAGGCGACCTCGCCTATCAACTTGAGCTTCCTTCCAACTTCGCGAACGTGCACGATGTGTTCCACGTGTCACAGCTCCGCAAGTGCTTCAAGACGCCTGAGCGCACTATCAACTTCGAAGAGATTGACCTCCAAGAAGATTTGTCTTATCATGAGCACCCCGTTGCTATTCTTGAAGAAACTGAGCGCAAGACTCGCAACAAGTCAATCAAATTCCTGAAAGTGAAGTGGTCGCACCATTCCGACCGGGAAGCCACCTGGGAACGCGAGGACCATCTCCGTTCCGAATATCCGGAGTTCTTTCAGTCCTAGATCTCGGGACGAGATCCTCTCGTAGTGGTGGAGTGTTGTAACACCCCGCATGTAACTTGCCATATTTGTAACTCCGACTCTTGCCATTTTCGGCTATGTGTTATGATATTCCCTCCGTGGTCGGGTTTTGTCTTTCGTTTTGCATTTTGTCATGTCATGCATTTCATATCATGTCATCATGTGCATTGCATTTGCATACGTGTTCGTCTCATGCATCCGAGCATTTTCCCCGTTGTCCGTTTTGCAATCCGGCGCTCCTATCTCCTCCGGTGCACCCCTCTTGTTTTCTTTCGTGTGCGGGTGTCAAACTTTCTCGGAATGGACCGAGGCTTGCAAAGTGGCCTTATTATACCACCCGGAGACCACCGGTCAAGTTTCGTTCCATTCGGAGGTCGTTTGGTACTCCAACGGTTAACAGGGCATCCGAAAAGTCCATTTGAGTGTCCAGCAAAAACCCCCTCAAAAACCAGCCCAAAACCCACCAAACTCTCTTCCATGCTCTAGGTCGTTCGGTCACGATCGTGTGGGCGAAAACCGCACCTCATTTGAAGCCTCCTAGCTCCCTCTACCTATTTATATGTGAGCCCTCCCGAAAACAAACGCAGTCCAAACCCTAACCTCGTCCCTCCGCGCCGCCGGACACGTCCGGGCGGAGCCGGACGCGTCCACCGCCGCCCTCCGGCGAATCCCGCGCCGACACATCATCAGTCCGCCGCCGCCGCGCCGGCCCGCGAAGCCCACCGCGGGCCCGCCCGGCCCGTACCGCCGTTGCCCGGCGCGCCTGCCCCGCCGCCTGCCCGCACCGCCGCCGTGCCGCGCCGCCGCCGCCTGCTCGCGCCGCCCCGCGCCGCCACCAGCGCGCCGCCGTCCTCCTCCGCCGCCGCCGGCCGCCGGCCTTCTCCTCCCGCAGCTCCGGCCGCCGCCCCGCCTCCTTCTTCCTCTCCCATCGCCGGTGAGGCCAAGCCCGAGCCCGAGCTCTCCCGATCTGGATCGGATCGGATCTGGTACTGTAGCGTTGACTCCCGTATCCCCGTTTTTTTCTAAGTCTTTGATCTTTCACAGCAAGTGCCCATGTTCCTCGTTGCACAACTTCTTGCATGTAGCTCCGATTCGCGTGTATAATATGTCAAATTGTTCGCCTCGTGATGCTCTACATTTCGTTCAATTTCACCATGTTCATTTAGAGACAATCTTGATGCCCCAAATCTCTGTTGGAAGAGGACTAGTTGCTGTTATCTCTGGTTCTTAGCAGAACTTGGAGATTTGTCATTTTTGTATCATTTAATCTTTGTATCTTATGGGCATGAGCTCTACATGTGTTTTGAAGTATGCCATGCCATCTTTCCAAGGGTATATGCCATGTATTTTTGTGATCTCTGTGGTGGCTAGCACAAGCATGCAAAGTAGGCCCCGTAATGTTTCTGATTTCAGGGACTTGGTGATTTCTCTAAGTCCTTGTCTGCTGTTATTTTGTTGCCATGTAAACTTGATGCTACAGAGAGATCCATGCATATTTTGGAGATGTTCAGTAAGGATGTTTTGTAGATATAGTTGTAATTGATCCATTCCTGCCCTTGTTTGCAATTATGGAGTGCCATAGCATGACTCAATCTTGCTCTACTTTTGCTATAAAATATTTCTGGCAGATTCTTAACATGATATGCAATTTTGCCAAGCTTATTGTAGTTGATCCATACATGCTATGCTTTTGTTCTTGCCATGGATAGCTTCATAAACATGCCATCTTGCTGTAGGTATGCTTGTTTGTCATGCATTGCTCTGTAGTGAGTGCATCAAGCTCACAAACATGCCTTCATATTATTATTTCTGCCATGCTCTGTTTTCTGCCAAGTCTGAAACCTGATAACGAAACTTGCTATGTTTACATGCTTGCCATCATATCTTCTGGTCCTTTTTGGCTTATGGTCAGTAAGGGACTTTTGTCATATGCATTTAGTAGAATACTGCCATGCCTTGTTTTGCTATGTTAAGTTCCTGTAGCATGTTGATTTCGTGCTCTGAACATTGCTACCTGATGCTGTTTTCTGCCATGTCCAGTTTTTCACCAAGTCTGTGATCCTGTTATCTTTTGCACTTTTGCCATGCTTGTTTGAGCTTGATATGTTGTGATCTAGCCGTAGCTCAGTGTTCATCTTTTGTCAAGCATCTCCTGTAGATTACTGCCATATGCTTTGTTGCTATGTTGGAGTGCTGTAGCATTGTTGCTTGTTGCATTTTAAGTGCTATCATGCTGTTAATCGCAGATTCGTGTCATTCTTGTTTTGCTTGCCATTTGCAAACCGTGCATCCGTTTCCGGTGATCTTTATATCGATTTCGACCGAAATCATCTCATCTTTCCAGTGGCATGCTTGGTTTGCCAAGTTACTGCCTTGTTCATCATTTTCCTTCCGGAGCACGCATATGCATCGCATATCATATCTTGCATATCATACATGTTTTGCATCATGTTGCTTGTGCATTTCTCGTGTTGATTGTGGTTCCGTTTGTTTGTGTTCTTGTCTTGGGTAGAGCCGGGAGACGAGTTCGTGAACGAGGAACCTGTTGAGTACGCTTACGAGGATCAAGCTTTCGACAACTCTGAGAACCTTGCAGGCAAGATGACCACCCCTCGAAATCACTTCTATCTTTGCTTTGCTAGTTGTTCGCTCTATTGCCATGCTGCGCTACCTATCACTTGCTATATCATGTCTCCCATTTTGCCATGTCAGCCTCTAACCATCCTTTCCTAGCAAACCGTTGTTTGGCTAAGTTACCGCTTTTGCTCAGCCCCTCTTATAGCGTTGCTAGTTGCAGGTGAAGTTGAAGTTTGTTCCATGTTGGAACATGGATATGTTGGGATATCACAATATCTCTTATTTAATTAATGCATCTATATATTTGGTAAAGGGTGGAAGGCTCGGCCTTATGCCTGGTGTTTTGTTCCACTCTTGCCGCCCTAGTTACTGTTATACCGGGATTATGTTCCTTGAGTTTGCGTTCCTTACGCGGTCGGGTGATTTATGGGACCCCCTTGACAGTTCGCCTTGAATAAAACTCCTCCAGCAAGGCCCAACTTTGGTTTTACCATTTGCCGCCTAAGCCTTTTCCCCCGGGTTTTCGCGAGCCCGAGGGTCATCTTTATTTTAACCCCCCCGGGCCAGTGCTCCTTCGAGTGTTGGTCCGAACCGAGCAGCCTGCGGGGCCACCTCGGGGAAACTCGAGGTCTGGTTTTACTCGTAGCTTGACTTATCCGGTGTGCCCTGAGAACGAGATATGTGCAGCTCCTATCGGGATTTGTCGGCACATTCGGGCGGCTTTGCTGGTCTTGTTTTACCATTGTCGAAATGTCTTGTAAACCGGGATTCCGAGACTGATCGGGTCTTTCCGGGAGAAGGTTTATCCTTCGTTGACCGTGAGAGCTTATGATGGGCTAAGTTGGGACACCCCTGCAGGGTATTATCTTTCGAAAGCCGTGCCCGCGGTTATGAGGCAGATGGGAATTTGTTAATGTCCGGTTGTAGAGAACTTGTCACTTGACCCAATTAAAATACATCAACTGCGTGTGTAGCCGTGATGGTCTCTTCTCGGCGGAGTCCGGGAAGTGAACACGGTCTGAGTTATGTATGACGTAAGTAGGAGTTCAGGATCACTTCTTGGTCATTGCTAGATGACGACCGTTCCGTTGCTTCTCTTCTCGCTCTCTTTGCGTATGTTAGCCACCATATATGCTTATTGCCGCTGCAGCTCCACCTCATTACACCTTCCTTTCCTATAAGCTTAAATAGTCTTGATCTCGCGGGTGTGAGATTGCTGAGTCCTCGTGACTCACAGATTCTACCAAAACAGTTGCAGGTGCCGACGATGCCAGTGCAGATGATGGGGTCGATCTCAAGTGGGAGTTCGACGAGGAACGTGGTCGTTACTATGTGTCTTTTCCTGATGATCAGTAGTGGAGCCCAGTTGGGACGATCGGGGATCTAGCATTTGGGGTTGTCTTATTTTCATCTGGATTTTGACCGTAGTCGGTCTATATGTTTGTATTTTGGATGATGTATGATTATATTTATGTATTGTGTGAAGTGGCGATTGTAAGCCAACTCTTTATCCCATTCTTGTTCATTACATGGGATTGTGTGAAGATGACCCTTCTTGCGACAAAACCACTATGCGGTTATGCCTCTAAGTCGTGCCTCGACACGTGGGAGATATAGCCGCATCGTGGGCGTTACAAGTTGGTAATCAGAGCCATCCCCGACTTAGGAGCCCCCTGCTTGATCGAATCGCTGGCGTTGTTGAGTCTAGAACAAAATGTTTTGAGTCTTAGGATTATATATATCGGAGAGTAGGATTCTTTTTACTCCTCAGTCCCTTCGTCGCTCTGGTGAGGTCTCCTGACGTAGAAGTTTTGACTATTCTCTCCTCAAATTTCACTAAAAAATTTTTAGGATCACGCGGGTATCTTGGAATCGTTCCGATGGTTTTGTGACGAGAACATTGTTCTTGGTGCCTCCTGACATTTAGGGGTTGTGGCAGTGTCCCGGGGAGTTGAGCTCCGAGGTGTTGTCGTCACAATTTTATCGTTGCAGTTCTGGAATACCTGAGTTTCGCCGACATCGAAATCTCTTTTATGCAGTTGTTGGTGAGATCACCTCGACGCCACCCAGTACTGGGGCGGGAGTTCGGGAGTATTGCCATAACTTGTATAACGGATGTTTTTCGAAGGTTGAGGTAAACGATTTCCGAAGGTTTCTTGGTTATGTGTTGACGGATGGATACAGCTGGATCTAGGGATTGCTAGTTTGGGTGATATATTTTGTGTCCCCTGTATCCCCAACACCAGATTGCATAACCAGAAAGTTTCGGGAGTTTATAAGTGGGAATTCTAGTAGCCTTAGGATATCTTTCCGACAGACGCATGATATGAGATTGGGGTTCGACGTCTAGTGGTCCGCCTGTACACGGTTGGTTTTACAGTGGTCTCGTAGTGTCTTAAAGAGTCCATGGCTATGCCGACTCGGGGACGCTTCGTATGTCATGTGCACAGCCTTGTACATGATGGTGCTGTACGATTGAGCCCGTGTGGGCCCCACCACGAAAACTTCGGACGAAATCTCTATCATATGTTTGTTCCGGCTTATTCTGCAAGCCAATACTTTGTTTTGTTTTGTATTGTGGTATTCGAGTTGCTTCGAAGTCATATGTTGATTCCATATCTTTTTCAAGTGGCTTCTCAACTTATGGAAGTGTGATGATTTACTACGGAATTCATTCGTTCATCTTCGTTCGAATGTTTATTGTGAAGACTATATGTTGCAATTTCTATCCGTTGATTCTACTTATCTATTTGTCTATCAAGATGCTAACGGATGTCACCCTCTTCAGGATGGCTCCGCCAACGCGTCAGAATCCGGATCGCAATGAAGGGAGTCAAGCGAACCCTCCGCCACCACCTCCACCTCCGGAGGCATGGCAAGCTATCATGGCAGCCACCAACGCCAATGCTCAGATGATTCTGCAACTCTTGCAAGAACGTACTCAAGGGCAAGGCAATCAAGGCAATCAAGGTCAAGGCAACAATCAGCTTCACTTTGCCACTCTCAACCAGTTTCTCGCAAATCAGCCCAAGTCTTTCAGCTACTGTGCCGAGGCCACGGATGCCGATGATTGGCTCGTGGACATCAACAAGCATTTTGAATGTAGCAATGTCAGGCCTGAGGACTATGTCAAGTTCGCTTCTTTCCAGCTCAAGGACCAAGCTGCTGATTGGTTTCAGCAATACAAAGATTCCAGAGGAGGTCGTGTGATCACTTGGACTGACTTCTGTCGGGACTTCAAAGCGCACCACATTCCACAAAGTGTTGTTGAGAGCAAGCGTGAGGAGTTCCGCAATCTCAAGCAAGGCAACATGTCTGTGTATCTATACAACATCCAGTTTCAGAAACTTGCTCGCTTCACTAAACAAGACGTTCCTGATGAGAAGAGCATGATCTATCACTTCAGAGGTGGCCTTAGAGAAGATCTGCAGTTAGCTCTCGTTCTTGTTGAGCCTACTCAGTTTGATCAATTCTATAATATGGCACTGAAGCAAGAGGCTGCTCAGCTCAAGTGTGAGGCTTCTAAGAAGAGAGTCAGAGACGCAGTTCAGTCTTCTTCTTCCTCACTTGTGGCAGCTAAGCAACAGAAGTTCTGGTTGCCTCCTCCTCCTCCGTTTCGTCAGCCTTACCAGCAGAAGAGCAAAGGTGGCCATGGATCTTCCCACTCTTCCAACTCTGGCTAACAGAACAATTCTCAGAATCAAGCTCCAAAGTCCAATGCTCCTTATCACCGTCCACTCTCAGAGGTGACTTGCAACAAGTGTCAGCAGAAAGGTCACTATGCTAACAAGTGCTTCAACCAAAGGCGTCTTCCTCCTCCTCCTCCTGTCAGATCTTCCAGCAATGCAGTGGTCAAGCATAATCCAAAGTCTGCAAAGGTGAACATGATGAATGCAGCTCAAGCGGAGGAATATACTGATGTGATAATGGGTAATCTTCCTGTTAATGATATTCCTGCAAAAGTTCTTTTTGATACTGGTGCATCGCTTTGTTTCATGTCAAGACCGTTTTTTGCCAAGCATGAATTCACTTGTTCTCATCTGTGTAAACCCATGGATGTCATTTCTCCGGGTAAACGTTTGAGTTCTAGTATGATGGTTCCGGATGTTTCCATCAAGATGGGCGACTATGATTTTCAGTCTTCTCCAATTGTTCTTGGTGATTCAGATATTGATCTTATTCTCGGGATGGACTGGCTTTCTAAGCACAAGGCTCAACTTGATTGTGCAGCCAGGGAAATTCAATTGACACACTCTTCTGAGGATGTGATTATTTTTGCCGCTCGTGATGAAACCATTCGGTTTTTCTCTCTCAATGAGAAGGGCGAATTGAATGCCATCTCTCAAATTCCAGTCGTTTGTGAGTATCAAGATGTCTTTCCAGAAGAGCTTCCGGGTATGCCTCCTCATCGGCCAGTTTAGTTCGTTATCGAACTAGAGCCAGGCACTAAACCCGTTTGCAAGCGTCCATACAAGCTTGGACCCAACGAGCTGAAGGAATTGAAGAAACAGCTCGATGAACAAGAGCGTCTGGGTTTGATCAGACCGAGTTCTTCCCCATGGGGTTGTGGTGTTCTTTTTGTCAAGAAGAAGGATGGCACAGACCGACTTTGTGTCGACTACCGTCCATTGAACAAGAAGACAATCAAGAACAAGTACCCACTTCCCAACATCAATGAGCTTTTTGAACAACTCAAAGGTGCTAAAGTATTCTCGAAGCTTGACCTTCGTATGGGTTATCATCAGATTCGCATTCGTGAAGAAGATATTCCCAAGACAGCATTCAGAACAAGCTTTGGTTCTTATGAATATACTGTCGTGTCTTTCGGCCTTGTCAATGCTCCTCCAGTTTTCTCTCGGATGATGAATTTAATCTTCAACCCCTATACCAATGAATTCGTCCTGGTGTGTCTCGATGATATCTTGGTCTTCTCCAAGAATAAGAAGGATCATGCCAAACATTTGCGATTGGTGCTCGACAAGCTCAGAGAGTATCAATTCTATGCGAAGTTCTCCAAATGTGAGTTTTGGCTCGATGAAGTTCTTTTCCTTGGTCACATCATCTCTGCCAAGGGCATCGCTGTTAACCCCGAGAAGGTGTCCGCAATTGTGAATTGGGAACCTCCTCAGAATGTCAAGCAGCTCCGCAGTTTTCTTGGTCTTGCAAGCTATTGCCGAAGATTCGTTGAGAATTTCTCCAAGATTGCAAAGCCTCTTTCGAACCTCCTTCAGAAGCATGTGAAGTATGTCTGGTCTCCTGAGTGTGACGTTGCTTTCAACACTCTCAAAGAGAAACTCGTGACAGCTCCTGTCTTGATTCCTCCTGATGAATCCAAGCCGTTTGAAGTTTTCTGTGATGCTTCTCTCCAAGGTCTCGGTGCTGTATTAATGCAAGAGAGGAAAGTTGTGGCCTATACCTCTCGTCAGTTGAAGCCCAACGAGAAAAACTACCCCACTCACGATCTTGAGTTGGCGGCAGTTGTCCATGCATTAATAACGTGGAGACATCTCTTGTTGGGAAGACAAGTGGACATTTTCACCGATCACAAGAGCCTCAAGTATATCTTCACTCAACCCAACCTCAACCTCAGGCAGACTCGATGGGTCAAAATGATTCAAGAGTACAATCCGAGTATTGAATATACTCCAGGTAAAGCAAATGTCATTGCAGATGCTTTAAGCAGGAAGGCTTATTGCAACAGCTTAATCCTCAAGCCTTTCCAACCGGATCTTTGTGAAGCTTTCCGCAAGCTGGATCTCCAAGTTGTTCCTCAAGGCTTTCTTGCCAACCTCATAGTCTCTCCTACTTTGGAAGATCAAATTCGTGATGCACAACTCCTTGATGCCATGGTGAAGAAGGTGAAACGTGGTATCGACAAGGGTCTTTCCCAATACAAGTGCTATCGCATTGATGACAGAGACACTTTATTCTTCAAGGACCGGATTGTGGTTCCTAAAGGTGATCTAAGGAAAGTCATTATGAACGAGGCACACAATTCTCTCCTTTCCATTCATCCTGGAAGTACGAAGATGTATCATGACCTCAAGCAGTCGTATTGGTGGACTCGAATGAAGCGAGAAATTGCTCAATTCGTGAATGAATGTGATGTCTGTCGAAGAGTGAAAGCAGAACACCAACGACCAGCTGGTCTCCTTCAACCTCTTGCTATCCCAGAATGGAAGTTTGATCATATCGAAATGGACTTCGTGACTGGTTTTCCCAAGTCCAAGCGTGGAAATGATGCTATCTTCGTTGTCATCGACAAGCTCTCTAAAGTGGCTCATTTCCTTCCAATCAAAGAATCCATCACAGCAGCTCAGCTGGCAGAGCTTTACACCTCCAGAATTGTCTCCTTGCACGTCATTCCACAATTGATTTCTTCAGATCGTGGAAGCATCTTCACCTCCAAGTTCTGGGACTCCTTCCAGAAGGCCATAGGCACTAACATTCGCTTCAGCACAGCTTTCCATCCTCAAACTAGTGGCCAAGTCGAGCGAGTCAATCAAATTCTTGAAGATATGCTCAGGGCTTGTGTCATTTCCTTTGGCATGAAATGGGAAGATTGTCTTCCATATGCTGAATTCTCCTACAACAACAGCTTCCAAGCGAGTTCGGGCAAGGCCCCATTCGAGATTCTCTATGGCAGAAAGTGCCGTACTCCTCTCAATTGGTCAGAGACTGGTCAACGCCAACTTCTTGGCAATGACTTAATCACTGAAGCTGAAGAAATGTGTAAAGTCATCCGTGATAATCTCAAAGCCGCGCAATCGCGCCAGAAGAGTTACTATGATAGTAAGCATCGTGATTTGGCTTTCGAGATCGGAGACCATGTCTACCTTCGCGTCTCTCCAATGAAAGGCACTCGTCGATTCGGTATCAAAGGGAAGCTTGCCCCTAGATACGTGGGTCCTTTCAAGATCATTGGCAAAAGAGGCAACCTCGCCTATCAACTTGAGCTTCCTTCCAACTTCGCGAACGTGCACGATGTGTTCCACGTGTCACAGCTCCGCAAGTGATTCAAGACGCCTGAGCGCATCCGAAAAGTCCATTTGAGTGTCCAGCAAAAACCCCCTCAAAAACCAGCCCAAAACCCACCAAACTCTCTTCCATGCTCTAGGTCGTTCGATCACGATCGTGTGGGCGAAAACCGCACCTCATTTGGAGCCTCCTAGCTCCCTCTACCTATTTATATGTGAGCCCTCCCGAAAACAAACGCAGTCCAAACCCTAACCTCGTCCCTCCGCGCCGCCGGACACGTCCGGGCGGAGCCGGACGCGTCCACCGCCGCCCTCCGGCGAATCCCGCGCCGACACATCATCAGTCCGCCGCCGCCGCGCCGGCCCGCGAAGCCCGCCGCGGGCCCGCCCAGCCCGTACCGCCGTCGCCCGGCGCGCCTGCCCCGCCGCCTGCCCGCGCGCCGCCGCCGTGCCGCGCCGCCGCCGCCGCCTGCTCGCGCCGCCCCGCGCCGCCACCAGCGCGCCGCCGTCCTCCTCCGCCGCCGCCGGCCGCCGGCCTTCTCCTCCCACAGCTCCGGCCGCCGCCCCGCCTCCTTCTTCCTCTCCCGTCGCCGCTGAGGCCAAGCCCGAGCCCGAGCTCTCCCGATCTGGATCGGATCGGATCTGGTACTGTAGCGTTGACTCCCGTATCCCCGTTTTTTTTCTGTCTTTGATCTTTCACAGCAAGTGCCCATGTTCCTCGTTGCACAACTTCTTGCATGTAGCTCCGATTCGTGTGTGTAATATGTCAAATTGTTCGCCTCGTGATGCTCTACATTTCGTTCAATTTCACCATGTTCATTAGAGACAATCTTGATGCCCAAATCTCTGTTGGAAGAGGACTAGTTGCTGTTATCCTCTGGTTCTTAGCAGAACTTGGAGATTTGTCATTTTTGTATCATTTAATCTTTGAATCTTATGGGCATAAGCTCTACATGTGTTATGAAGTATGCCATGCCATCTTTCCAAGGGTATATGCCATGTATTTTTTTGATCTCTGTGGTGGCTAGCACAAGCATGCAAAGTAGGCCCCGTAATATTTCTGATTTCAGGGACTTGGCGATTTCTCTTAAGTCCTTGTCTGCTGTTATTTTGTTGCCATGTAAACTTGATGCTACAGAGAGATCCATGCATATTTTGGAGATGTTCAGTAAAGATGCTTTGTAGATATAGTTGTAATTGATCCATTCCTGCCCTTGTTTGCAATTATGGAGTGCCATAGCATGACTCAATCTTGCTCTACTTTTGCTATAAAATATTTCTGGCAGATTCTTAACATGATATGCAATTTTGCCAAGCTTATTGTAGTTGATCCATACATGCTATGCTTTTGTTCTTGCCATGGATAGCTTCATAAACATGCCATCTTACTGTATGTATGCTTGGTTTGTCATGCATTGCTCTGTAGTGAGTGCATCAAGCTCACAAACATGCCTTCATATTATTATTTCTGCCATGCTCTGTTTTCTGCCAAGTCTGAAACCTGTTAACGAAACTTGCTATGTTTACATGCTTGCCATCATATCTTCTGGTCCTTTTTGGCTTATGGTCAGTAAGGGACTTTTGTCATATGCATTTAGTAGAATACTGCCATGCCTTGTTTTGCTATGTTAAGTTCCTGTAGCATGTTGATTTCATGCTCTGAACATTGCTACCTGATGCTGTTTTCTGCCATGTCCAGTTTTTCACCAAGTCTGTGATCCTGTTATCTTTTGCACTTTTGCCATGCTGGTTTGAGCTTGATATGTTGTGATCTACCCGTATCTCAGTGTTCATCTTTTGTCAAGCATCTCCTGTAGATTACTGCCATATGCTTTGTTGCTATGTTGGAGTGCTGTAGCATTGTTGCTTGTTGCATTTTAAGTGCTATCATGCTGTTTATCGCAGATTCGCGTCATTCTTGTTTTGCTTGCCATTTGCAAACCGTGCATCCGTTTCCGGTGATCTTTATATCGATTTCGACCGAAATCATCTCATCTTTCCAGTGGCATGCTTGGTTTGCCAAGTTACTGCCTTGTTCATCATTTTCCTTCCGGAGCACGCATATGCATCGCATATCATATCTTGCATATCATACATGTTTTGCATCATGTTGCTTGTGCATTTCTCGTTGTTGATTGTGGTTCCGTTTGTTTGCGTTCTTGTCTTGGGTAGAGCCGGGAGACGAGTTCGTGAACGAGGAACCTGTTGAGTACGCTTACGAGGATCAAGTTTTCGACAACTCTGAGAACCTTGCAGGCAAGATGACCACCCCTCGAAATCACTTCTATCTTTGCTTTGCTAGTTGTTCGCTCTATTGCCATGCTGCGCTACCTATCACTTGCTATATCATGCCTCCCATTTTGCCATGTCAGCCTCTAACCATCCTTTCCTAGCAAACCGTTGTTTGGCTAAGTTACCGCTTTTGCTCAGCCCCTCTTATAGCATTGCTAGTTGCAGGTGAAGTTGAAGTTTGTTCCATGTTGGAACATGGATATGTTGGGATATCACAATATCTCTTATTTAATTAATGCATCTATATATACTTGGTAAAGGGTGGAAGGCTCGGCCTTATGCCTGGTGTTTTGTTCCACTCTTGCCGCCCTAGTTACTGTTATACCGGGATTATGTTCCTTGAGTTTGCGTTCCTTACGCGGTCGGGTGATTTATGGGACCCCCTTGACAGTTTGCCTTGAATAAAACTCCTCCAGCAAGGCCCAACTTTGGTTTTACCATTTGCCGCCTAAGCCTTTTCCCCCGGGTTTTCGCGAGCCCGAGGGTCATCTTTATTTTAACCCCCCCTGGGCCAGTGCTCCTTCGAGTGTTGGTCCGAACCGAGCAGCCTGCGGGGCCACCTCGGGGAAACTCGAGGTCTGGTTTTACTCGTAGCTTGACTTATCCGGTGTGCCCTGAGAACGAGATATGTGCAGCTCCTATCGGGATTTGTCGGCACATTCGGGCGGCTTTGCTGGTCTTGTTTTACCATTGTCGAAATGTCTTGTAAACCGGGATTCCGAGACTGATCGGGTTTTTCCGGGAGAAGGTTTATCCTTCGTTGACCGTGAGAGCTTATGATGGGCTAAGTTGGGACACCCCTGCAGGGTATTATCTTTCGAAAGCCGTGCCCGCGGTTATGAGGCAGATGGGAATTTGTTAATGTCCGGTTGTAGAGAACTTGTCACTTGACCCTATTAAAATACATCAACTGCGTGTGTAGCCGTGATGGTCTCTTCTCGGCGGAGTCCGGGAAGTGAACACGGTCTGTGTTATGTATGACGTAAGTAGGAGTTCAGGATCATTTCTTGGTCATTGCTAGTTGACGACCGCTCCGTTGCTTCTCTTCTCGCTCTCTCTTGCGTATGTTAGCCACCATATATGCTTATTGCCGCTGCAGCTCCACCTCATTACACCTTCCTTTCCTATAAGCTTAAATAGTCTTGATCTCGCGGGTGTGAGATTGCTGAGTCCCCGTGACTCACAGATTCTACCAAAACAGTTGCAGGTGCCGACGATGCCAGTGCAGATGATGGGGTCGATCTCAAGTGGGAGTTCGACGAGGAACGTGGTCGTTACTATGTGTCTTTTCCTGATGATCAGTAGTGGAGCCCAGTTGGGACGATCGGGGATCTAGCATTTGGGGTTGTCTTATTTTCATCCGGATTTTGACCGTAGTCAGTCTATATGTTTGTATTTTGGATGATGTATGATTTATAATTATGTATTGTGTGAAGTGGCGATTGTAAGCCAACTCTTTATCCCATTCTTGTTCATTACATGGGATTGTGTGAAGATGACCCTTCTTGCGACAAAACCACTATGCGATTATGCCTCTAAGTCGTGCCTCGACACGTGGGAGATATAGCCGCATCGTGGGCGTTACATTTGCACTCATGAGTCCCAGTCCCACCGCCTCTGACCTCCCGACGCTACCCTGGTTGCCCCACGTCGCCGGTAGCTCCTGCATCGGCCATCCCCGCACGACTGCTACAGAGAAAGAAGAACACCAGCAGTCCAAGGAAGATTTGAGTTTAGTGACATGCTGTAAGACAGTATGGGCCGTTTTCATTCCAGGGGCATGTTCTGTACGACTGGATTTTAGTCCAGGATTTTGGATTCTGCCCTTTATGTGGCTCCATTAATTTCCATATAGATGTGGGCAGAAGTTAAATCTTCTTACAAGTTTTTAAAGAAGAACTGAGTCAACATGTATGATACTTGCATTGCACATCAATGCTGGTCGATTGTGCCACTACAGAGTGATTGGTACTCATTTATGATTTTTTACGTATGTGTTTCAATCTTACTTGAAGGGTAGATGGTTGGGATTAAGGTTCAGAGAGATTTGTTTCTTGTTTTTGTTGGTGTTTTCACTAACAGGAGAGTTGCATCTTGTGGATGAAGTGGCTCGCCGGACGTCCTATTTTCACTGGTTCTACCTGCTGTCGTCTGATGCTAAGGAACGTGTATATTACAGGAAGGAAAGAGAAACAACATGTGTACGACAACATGGCTGTAGTTCTTTTCTGAGTGTCTATGTTTGGATGTGTTGTGCGTCTATGAGCGCGCGCGTATTACACTGAATTAAAAAACAATTTTTTTGTCATGTTTGTTTTCCATATTGGTTTTATAGTGTCAGTTTTTTTGTGTTCATGGACTAAATTAGGAAGTTCAATTTTGAGAAAGCAACAAGTTCAACCAATATAGAAACACCAAAAAATACATTGAATATAAACTTTTTTAGTGAGGTTCAAATTGGAAAGACATGATAAAAAAATGTTCTCTGTTCATTACAGTAAAAAAATTATCACGTGTTCGTTGGTTTCCCCAACTAGTTGCTCTCTGACACACATTATGTTGCAGCTTTCCTTCTCCTTCATGAAACTGTTACAAAAAATAGAGCATAAAAGTTCAAAACTAAAAGAAAAAAAGCAAGCATTTCTTAAAGTTAAAAAAAATGTTGATGCGAAGTTCATATTCTCTGGCGTAGATAGTTCAAAATGTTCGCTTACGGCAAAACACACACATTGAGTATCCAATAATAAAGAGGCGAACACACAAACAATCCATAAAATTTATACTTTAAAAATAGAAAACTTTCAAGTTTATTAAAAAAGAAAAACAAATTTGCTTTGTTTCTAAAAAATAAATTAAAACGTTCAGGTTTAAATAGCACAACAGTTGGATGTTTATTAAAATACTCCTAGAAAAAATAAAATTAGGAAGTTCAATTTTAAATAATAGAATAGTTGGATGTATATTAAAAACTTGGATTTTCTCATTATTAAAAGAATAAAACCAAGAAGTTCAAACTAAGATAACGGAGAGTTCAATGTATATAAAAACTCGGGTCTTCTACATTAGTAAACAAAAAACCCAAGAAGTTCAATTTATAATATAGATTGGTTTGATGTTTTTTACAAAACTTGGATTTCTCCCGTTACTAAAGAATAAAGCAAGAAGTTTAATTTAAAAAAATGGAGTAGTTCAATGTATATAATAAAACTCAGGTTCCTTCGTTAATGGAGAATAAAACCAAGAAGTTCAATTTGAAAAAGCGGAGCAGTTTGATATTTATTTGAAAAATAAGATTTTTCCGGTTACTAAAGAATAAAACCAATAAGTTCAATTTTGAAATAATGAAGAAGTTCGATGTTTCTAACAAAACTCTAATTTACACATTTTTAAAAAAAGACATAAAGAAGTTCTAATAAAACAGTAAGAGACTCTCAATGTCTATAAAAAACTCGGATTTTTTCCATTACTAGCCGAAAGAGAGAGAAGTTCAATTGATAAATGTCGAAAGTTCATGTACTACATGTTTTTCATTTTCGTATGAGAAAATAAAAATAAAAAGGCAAAGTCTAACTATTTTGTTGCTCGAAGTTCAACTGGCCTGCCCAGAGAAGTTCAAAAATTCTTGTGAAAGAGGTTCACCGTGTATTTTCATGTTGAGAAACACACACCAAAATGTTGTTTTGGTGTCTTCAAAATAATCCTGTCGATCCATTACAAATTTCAAACAAGAATGCTTTGCATGAAAAACGTTCTCTCTAGTCAACAAATTTCATATTAAAAAAATAAATGGTTAAACACAAATTGGTGTATGTTGTTAAAAACAAAGTTTAACTGTATTAAAAAAATTGCATCTTTTCAACAAGTTTCTAATGGTTTATCATTTGTGGAAGTCCGAGGAATGGGTGTGGAATTACAAACAAAAAAATACATGGCTGAAGTTCAACGCGAAAACAGCGAGCAGTTCAACTACTATACGGGATGCGTTTCGGATGAGAATAAAATAATACAAAATTAAAAGCCTAAAATGTATGTTGCAAGAAGTTGCGTGTTTTCAACATCTTTCCATCGGTATATCATTTTCCCAATTCCGGTAAGTGGTTGGGGAGTTACGGGTAAAAAATAGCATGTGAAAAATAAAAATAAATTGTTTGGGAGCAATTTGATTCCAAAAATAAAAACAAAAATTCAAATTATAAAAATGGAAAAAGTTCATGTAGTACATGGGGTGTGTTTAATATGAGAAAAATGAATAAAAAGGCAAGGTCCAATTTTTTTGTTGTTATAAGTTCAAGTCCTCGGGGGGAGAAAGTTAAAAAATATTGTGAGAGACGTTTGTACAAAAGGAATATTATTTGTGTAACACTCGCGAATGGATGAGAAAATTACAAACAAAAATACATCACAGAAGTTCAACGTGAAAACAGCAGGAAGTTCAACCACTCCACTGAATGAATTTCGGATGAAAAACTTTTAAAACCGTCGCGAGTATGGAAAAATGATCAACACGGGAAAGTTGCGTGTTTACACCAACTTCCCATCGGTATATCACCTGCTCAATTCCAGTGAATGGATGGAGAGCTACTAGGAGTGGATGGAGATGAGATCTACGAGCAAAAAAACACGTGAAAAACAGAGTGAAGTTCAGGTAGACATGCCGAGAAGTTCAAGTTCTTCACGCGGTGCATTTTCGAAGAATTCGTTTCGCGATAAAGGCAGAACGCATGATCTCGTTGTTTTTGAAATTACTTAAAAACGGCTAGTAATCAGAGAAAACCGTCAACATGAAAAAGTTTCGCATTTTCCTTAGCTTTTCAGCGGTATATTATTTGCCCCATTCCGATAAAGTTTGTAGAAATTACGGTAAAAATACATTTTTAGCCATTTTCAAAACTGACTTAAAACAATATGGAATTGTGAGAAACAATATATACAAAAAAGTTTCGCAGTTCCTCATGCTTTCCAATGCCGTATCATTTGTTGCATTCGGACATATGGTTAAAAAATTAGCTTGAAAATACAAACTCGATGGAACTTGTACCGTTTTCTAAATTACTTTTAAACCGTTCAAAATTAGGAAAAACTTTCAACATGAAAATGTAGCGCATTTTCACAAGCTTTCCAACGCCATATCATTTGCCTCAATTGGATTAGCCGTTTAGAAATTACATTGAAAATACGAATTCGGCTGTTCGGTTTGTGAAATTTTACAATTTTCCAAATTACTCTTTATCCATAGGGAATTAGAGAAAACTTTCAATATGCCGAAGGAGCGGTTTTGCAGCAGCTTTCCAACGCCATATTATTTACCTCATTCCGATAAACCCTTTAGAAATGCGATCAAAAATACGATTCACGTTTTTTATACGAAGAAAAAACGGTTTTCAAAACTGCTCTTAAACCGCTTACATTTTGCCAAAAATTTAACTTGGGTCATGATACTGGTGTCCATAGCTTTCCAACGGTATATCGCAAGCCCCATTTGGACACCTTTTAGCTGAAGTTCAATCTAGTACTCGGGGAAGGTCAGGCACGTTACTCCGGCAGTTCAGGTTGTGATCAGAATATTATTCTGATCCCGTGATCAGAATAGTGTTTATATATATATATATATATATATATATATATATATAGGTAAAACTGTGTCTACCATAGCTTGCCACAGAACTAGTTAAGGGTCGCTAAACTTTTAACGGTTTAAAAGTTATCAAAAAATATGAAATAAATATGGCAGCATCTCTCTAATGTAATAAGATGATCCAACGGAGGGATTGTCAAAATATGCATCTATGTGTCCTCGGCAAAAATAATAAGCATTTCAGCTCACTGCGACATAAATATATACTGAACTATTTTTTTTTGTCCAGGACACATACAGTCTATTTTTTTAATCCCTCTGTTGGATCATGTTATATTATAGGTATGTTGGTTCAGTATTTTTTTCAGATTTTTTGAGAACTTTTGCACCGTTGAAACCCTTAACTAGTTCTGTGGCAAGCACTTGTAGAAAATCCTACTCCTATATATATATATATATATATATATATATATATATATATGTATATATATATATATGGGAAGGTGATGCATGTACAACACAAGGCATCATCAGAGCCACCTATGTTATCACACAAAAGATATCCAGCAAGCGACTGCACAAAATGAGACCACCATCATCTAGCTACTTCACAGAATGAGACCACAATCATCAAGCTACTACACAAAATGAGACTACCATCATCAAGCTACTACATCTCTAGTTTTGCATGCCTCACAAGGTACTTGGCATACATGTCATCTGCAAAGTTTTGCCTAAAGTTGGTCCATTCATTTGTGACTTCAACAGATGTATTTAAGTTAGCGTCATCCCCCGGCTCAAGTTCCAAATCATCTACTTCATGGTCAACTTCTAGAAGCAATAGATCATCCATCACATGTTGCCTATCCCTTGCAAAGTTGTGTAACACGCAACAAGCATTAATAATTCGAATCTGCACAAAATTAGATTCACAATCAGCATGTCATCACTATCCATAAGTAACAGTCACTTTAACTTTTGTTACCTGGTCCTTTATATCAAAGAAAGATTGAACTCTTAGTATAGCCCATTTTTTCTTCCACAATCCAAAAGTTCTCTCCACAACATTTCTAGCACGAGAATGACGCAAGTTATAGAGCTCTTTAGAAGTTTGGGGCTGTTGTTGACTTGCAACCCACTCTTTCAAGTGGCACCGAGTCGACTGGAATGGAGCAAGAAAGCCCGGCCCATTGGTGTAGCCAGCATCCACTAAGTAATACTTTCCTATGGTGGACCAATTCAAGTTAGCTAACAATTACATGGAGAAGAAAGTAGATGTCAAGAGAAATAATCATACCCTGAGGTACAACAAATGCATCTTGACGATTATTTCTCATTGCATCACGCATCACTCTCGAGTTAGATGAAGATCCCTCCCAGCCAGGTAGAACATAAAGAAATTTCATGTTCCGGTCAACCACACCTAGCATGTTAGTGGTGATCGCTTGCTTTCTGTTCCTATACCTTCCTTGGTAAGATGGAACAACAGAAACATCAACATGACACCCATCTAGTGCTCCCAATGCATTGCCAAACCACTTCCATTTGTAATCATCTGGAGGCTCGATAGATGGATTGGGAAGCTTGATAAACTCCCCACTTAGGGAAAGTATGGTTGTTAACACGGAGGAGAAGTGCCTACTGATAGTGTCTAATGAATGCTTGCAAGTGCCCCGCAGGATCCTCATTTTAGTACCGTGTCCAACAATAAAAACATAGCAACCTTTTCTTCTACAGTCACATATATGCTATCAATGAGACCACACTTCTCCCGCAACATCATGCACAGAGCATGAAAGTTTCTTTTTGTTAGTCGCAACTCATCATAGCAAGTGATTTCTGACCCATTGTACATTTCCTTCAGCAAATACTTCTGAAGACCATATCTCTGCTCTTCATTACTAAAGTAGCCCAAACTCTTCGGTGCCCTCTGTGTACTAAGATACGCTAGCCCAAGACACACTGACTCAACATACATGGCTGTCATAATAATCCTTTTTCTCTTTCTTCTTTTGTTTTCTTCCGTAATGGAAGCAATCAATTCCAGATGAGACATGATACAACTACAGTTTATACACATCATGTCAATTTTATGCTATATGGCCAGCACACAATTTTTAGTCACATAACCATGCATCATTCAATCAATATGACTAGCACAAAATCTCAATCAATATGACTAGCACAAGATCTCAATCGGTATGACTAGCACACAAGTTTTAGTCACATAACCATGCAACTCATACCTTAACTCAGCCTCCCGGGGTTCCACTTATCAGCAACACCTACAAAAAATGAACATGGGCTTTAATAATTCATGAGAGCAGAACAAGGGAAGAACATAACATGTTGGACATGGACATCAGGGGAAGAACAGAACAACTGACAAGAAAGAAGGGGGGTCCAGGGAAGTGGAATAAGAAGATGGAAGAGGAAGGGGAAGAAGATGGCAGAGGAGAAGGGGATGAAGAAGATAGGCGGGATGGAGGGGCTGCGCCGGAGCAAGATGGCCCGGATGGAAGGCGCTCCGGCCAGCAAGCTGGAAGGAATGGAGGCCGCGCCGGCCAGCGACACAGGCCAGATCCAGGGCTGCGCTGGCTTGGGCGGCAGAGGAAGGAGCGCTACAGGGGAGGGAAAGGGCGGCAGCCGTGGTGGCTTGAAGCTCCGCCACGACCGAAGAGAGGAGGGGGAGGAGGGCCATGGCGTGGGGTGGGGATGAATACCTGCGCCGCCGACGGCTCCTGAAGCTTCTTCCGTTTCGTGCGGGGAGGAAAGGGGCAGGTCGGGAGCGAGCCTGTCTCCAAACGATTTTTTGTGGGACTAGGTCAATTCGAGTGAAATCGGAGGCAAAGAGCTCTGTATCGCGGGAGGGCTGCGCGCGTGGATGAAATTTTGGCTCTGTATTGGGCCTGTTTTCGTTCCCTCAATTCGGTATACATCCAAACGCTTGAATTGGCAGGTAGCCAATACCATATCCAATTCGAAGGCCCTAATTCCGACATCCGAACGCAGTGTTATGGATTTGAGAGCACTTGATGTATGTCTCGCTATGAATACCCGTGGTGACATTGGGGTATCATATTGATTCACTTGATATGTGTTTTGGCACTCAAATCGCGGATTCCCGAGGTGACATTGGGGTAACTATGCATAGGGGTTGATGCACGTTCTCGTCTTTGTTTCTCCGGTAGAAATCTTGGGGCACTCTTTGAGGTTCTTTGTGTTGGATTGAGTATTATGAATCTGAAATTGTTTGATGCATATCGTATAATCAACTCACGGATATTCGCGGTGACATTAGAGTTGGTTGATGTGTATCATATGGTGTTATTTTAGTACGAACTCTTGGATAGATCGATCGAAAAGGATAACATGGTGTTATTTTAGTACGAACTCTTAGATAGATCGATCAAAAAGGATAACTTTGACGTGGTTTCGTACCCTACAAACAATTTCTTCTTATTTTCTCTGCTAGATAGGAACTTTGGAGTGATTCTTCATCGCACGTTGAGGAATGGTTATATGATCCAATTATATTAGCATTGTTTAGAGATTGCACTAGTGAAAGTACGAACCCTAGGCCTCATTTTCAAGCATTGCAATCCTTTTTGTGATCACTTATGTTACTTGCTACCTTGCTATTTTTTATTGTTCCTATTACAAAAATCAACATCTACTATCATTACTAGCTTGTATCACCATCTCTTCGCCGAAATAGTGCACCTATACAAATTACCATTGTATTTGGTGTGTTGGGGACACAAGAGACTTTTTGTTATTTGGTTGGAGGGTTGTTTGAGAGAGACCATCTTCCTCCTACGCCTCCCACGGGTTGATAAACCTTAGGTCATCCACTTGAGGGAAAATTGCTACTATCCTACAAAACTCTGCGCATGGAGGCTCAACACAAGTCTACAAGAACAAGTTGTGTAGGTAGACATCAAGCTCTTTTCTGGCGCCGTTGCCGGGGGGGTGAGTGCTTGAAGGTATATCTTTAGATCTTGCAATTGAATGTTTTAGTTTCTTGTTTTATCACTAGTTTGGTTTATAAAAGAAAACTAAAAAAATGAAATTGAGGTTTTCTCATATCATTCGTCTTTATCATGTCTTTCTTGAAAATGATGGAAAGGAAAATTGTGCTCAATTGATAGAAGAATAATTCAGTGAAATGTTTGGCATAAATGATGAGCATGATTGCAATGTTGTTAGTATGAATTATTTGATTATCCATGATGCTAATGATATGCAAAGCCATAAGCTCGGGGATGCTATGTTTGATGAAGATGATATTTGTTGTCCTCCAACTTTTGATGAGAAAATTTATTATGATGAAAGCATGCCTCCTATTTATGATGATTATATTGATGAAAGTGGGTTTGGAAGAGTGTCAACTCTAGGTACTAATGATCCCACTATTTTGGAGGTTGTTGAATCTTATTGTGATAATTATGAAAGTGGATTTGGAGAGGCCATGACTTTATTTAGTGATGAATCCACTATTTTGGAAGAGGTTTCAATTGACCATGACAACAAAGTTGATATCTATGATGATTATGGTGATGACATGTATGCTATAAAGAACAATGATAACCATGAAACTTGTCATTATGATTTTAATTTTCAATCCCATGATAGTTATTTTGTTGAGTTTGCTCCCACTACTATTCATGAGAATAAATTTGCTTATGTGGAGAGTAATAAAATTTCTATGCTTGCGGATCATGAAAAGAATGATTTATGTGATAACTATATTGTTGAATTCATTCATGATGCTACTGAAAATTATTATGAGAGGAACATATGCTTGTAGGTATTGCAATAATATCAAGTTTCCTCTTTATGTGTTGAAAATCTTGAAGTTTTGCTTGTTTTGCCTTCCTATGCTAGTTGATTCTTGCTCCCATAAATTGTTTGCTCACAAAATCCCTATGCATAGGAAGTGTGTTAGGCTTAAATGTGCTTGTAATGTGATTCATGATGCTCTCTTTATGTTTCAATTCTTATCTTTTATGTGAGCATCATTGAAATCATCATACCCAACTTAAAAGGCATAAAAGAAAAGTGCTTGTCAGAGAAAACCCAACATTTACATGATGAGGACATCAATACCATTGTTACACCCACAGCCCCTGCTGCTATACATACTGGACCAATTACTAGAGCTCGCGCACGCCAATTGAATTATCAGGTACTTTCGTTTCTTGGTAACGATTCTAATGTTCATGAGAATATGATGCTGCCTAAATTGGATACATTTGTTTTGCTTACAAATGAAGGGCCTATCTTGGACAAGAAAGATGAACCTTGGAGCAAGTTCAAGCATGGAGATGATGGCATGCGCAAGGGGAACAAGAACGGAGTTACAAGTGATGATTCCAGGACTTTGAAGCCACCATAATGAGTGCATGAAGCCTTGGACGAAATATACAAGATGCCACTTCATAAATTTCGTCCAGAAGCTATTCTAGGTGTTGAGTCACCTTATTTTTGGGCCTGGCCCATGTAATTTCAAAATACTTGATTATAGGCAGTTTTTAGAGTCCGTATGTGTGGGGAAACAAGAGTTAGGGTTGGTTTCGGACCCCTCCTCCAAGGGCCACGAAATTCCCCCCTCTCTCCTCCATATATACAGCCCTTAGGGCATCGTTTAGACTTTGGGTTTTGTTTAGATTAAAAGTTCGCCATAGCTGCAACTTCGCGTACTTCGTCTGTGTTCAACGACCAGACAAAGGCGTCACAGAATCCCACCTTCATTAATAAAGCTTTCCTCTTTTATTCGCAATATCCAGATTGCAATCTCAGTTTCTTGCTTGTTCTTCGCTTGCTCGCAGGAAATAGACCCTCGTGGCCAGGTTGATCGTGCTCCGGCGTGGTCAATAACCCCTTGGAAGTTGGTTTAGCGATTGCTAAGACGCGACGTCTTCGCACGTTCGTAGTCGGATCGTCAAAGTCGACTCCCACAGAAAACGATTGCTATCTCATCGAACCATCGGGACACCTTCGCCTTTATCAAGTGGTATCAGATTTCCAGGTTGCTCGGTGAGATTTTCCAGTTTTTCGTAGTTTAGATCGAGTCTGTCCTTCATACCTACAGTCCACGAAAAAGCCACAAAAAAATTAGGGTTAGTTCATCATATCCGAACTAGTCTGAGCCTTTGCATAGTCTTTTCAGTATTTTGCTTTGTTGAATTTGCGGTTGCATCGTCGTGTCTAGTTGCTGGTCTTAGAGTCTAGTCTTTTAGAGTTTCGAGTTCTGGTCATAAGTTGTCACACCGTCGCCGCACCATCATCATCGCCCCTGCCATCTACCACCACCGCTTATCCGCCACCGATCCATCTCCATATACCATCACCAATCCGTATCCACCAATCTGTATCCATATACCACCACCACTGCCATATCCTACCACCATGTATCTACCACCAATCCGAGTTACCTTCCTATTAGGTTTGTTTTCAAGGTCCGTCTAATTACCGTTTTGTGTTTCCTTGCCTGAGTAGGTTTCGGGAAAAAAAGTCTGGAGACCCCCGGGCACTTTTTAGGCCAAAATTTTGGTAGCCGAAAATATTTTTTCCCTATCTTGTTTTTAGGCTTTTCTGAGTCTTTTGAGCCACGTGCCATCATAGTGATTTTTTGTCGCACTTTTTCGTCGTCGCTGCCCTGATTTCCGAAAAAAGCCAAAAAAAATTCATGCCCATCCTGTCAGCTTGACCTGGGAAGAGTTTTGAGACACTCGCCATTATAGTGATTTTTCGTTAAAAAAAAGAGGAGCGCAAAAAAAATAGGGCAAAATTTTTTTCCAGAGTGTGCTTTTCCCTTGTTTACGTGCAGCGCCGTGATTTTGTTAGTGTTCTAGGCTCACGTCTCTAGCACGGTCTAGCCTAGGACCAGCACAGTACCGTCGTTGAGCGTTTATTCAACTTTGCATCTCTGAATTGATTATTGCTGACCCTTTTTGCTACCATATTATAAGCCTTCCCAGCTCCACATACATCTACATCGTGCGTTTGACTCTCCCTGGTAATCGCTCTATCCAAGCTTTCAGAGTTTTGACTACATCGGTTGCCGATCACCGCCTGGTGCTGGGTAAGAACTGGTAAGAATTTGAGATTTGCTTGACGGATTTGTGACACCCACCACCACCACCACTTGTTAGTAGTCTGTAGGATCATATTCTTGTGTGTTTCTATTGCTGCTAACCATGCCAGGATCACAAGCCGACGAGATTGACTGGGAGAACTTAACGAACAAGGAGCTTCATGATAAGTTTCAGCAAATGATAACTGAACAGGTGCAAGATGTGCTGAACAGTTTTGAAGAGGCCATGGAGAAGATCACTGGCCTTGAGAAGACATTCGAAACAAAGCTCGATAACAGATTTAATGAACTGCTTGCACGTCTTCCACCACCGGCTGCACCTGCCGCACCTCTGCAACAACAACAACAACGACGACGACGACGACGACGACTACTACCTCCACGTCGCGAAACTGCCCTCCGCCGAGCGAGCCGTGTCCTTCTTCAGCCGGGCCAAACTGTTGGTGCTGCTGTTGATACTTCTGTGGCTCCTGCTACTGATGAGGCAGAGGATGATTATGCGGGAGATTATGAGGATGAGGTTGATCAAAATCAGAACTACGTGCAACCACCAGCACCACAACCACCAGGTCGTCCACATGCAAATAATGGCAATGGTAGGGCTCTCTCTCAGGTACGAGATCATGACCATCTTCCTAAACTGAAATTCCACCATTTGAGGGTAGATATGTTCCTGATATATATCTTACTTGGGAGTTAGAAACTGAACAACGATTTACATGTTTACAATATCTTGAGGAGAGACGTGTTCCTGCTGCTGTTTGTGCTTTCACTAGCTTTGCATGTGTTTGGTGGTCTAAACATTGTAGATTATATCCCATTCCAGCTACTTCGGCTGCTTTGAAAACTGCTATGCGTACTCGTTGGGTTCCACCATATTATCAACGTGAATTAATTCAAAAATTGCAGCGTTTAAGACAAGGAAAAAATTCTGTAGAAGAATATTATCAGGAATTACAAACTGGCATGATTAGATGTGGTATTGTTGAGGAGAATGAAGCTATGCTTGTGCGTTTTATGGTTGGATTAAATAGAGAGATTCAGACCATTTTAGAGTATAAGGAGTATAATAATATCACTCGTTTATTCCATCTTGCTTGTAAAGCTGAACGTGAAGTGCAGGATCGACAGGCATTGGCGCGAACTAACTTTTCTGCAGGTCGATCTTCATCATGGACACCACGTGCATCCTCTACTTCCACTACACCAGCACCTCCATCAGGTTCCACCTCCAGCAGTGATACAAGAAAGCAGGCACAACCACCACTATCTGCCAAGAGCACACCTGCCGGGGCTGCGCAGACCTCTTCTTCTTCCATGGCATCAACAGGGCACACAAGTGATATTATTTGTCGTCGTTGTAAGGGAAGAGGACATTTTGCGAGAGAATGCAAATCTCAGCGTGTGATGATTGCTACTGAGGATGGTGGGTATGAGTCCGCCAGTGACTATGATGAAGAGAATTTGGCTCTTATTACACATGAAGAACACGGTGGAGATGATTCTGATCATGAGACGCAATACATGGCTGCTGAAGATGCTGACAGGTATGAATGTTTAGTTGCTCAATGTGACTCCCTCGATTCAATCGTACACTAATCATACACGCAAATGTGTACGATCAAGATCAAGGACTCACGGGAAGATATCACAACACAACTCTAGACACAAATTAAAATAATACAAGCTTTATATTACAAGCCAGGGGCCTCGAGGGCTCGAATACATAATTTCGATTACACAAGAGTCAGCGGAAGCAACAATATCTGAGTACAGACATAAGTTGAACAGGGATGCCTTAAGAAGGCTAGCACAAAAGCAACACGATCGAAGAGGCACGGCCTCCTGCCTGGGAGCCTCCTAACTACTCCTGGTCGTCGTCGGTCTCCACGTAGTAGTAGGCATCGGCGGTGGCATCTGGCTCCTGGGCTCCGACATCTGGTTGCATCAACTGGAAAGAAGAAGAAAGGGGCAAAGGGGGAGCAAAGCAACCGTGAGTACTCATCCAAAGTACTCGCAAGCAAGGATCTACACTACATATGCAACATTATCAAAGGAAGGTTGTATATGTGGACTGGGCTGCAGAAATGCCAGAATAGAGAGAAGGCCTAGTCCTATCGAAGACTAGCATCTTCTGGAAACCACCATCTTGCAGCAACAGGAGGGAGTAGAGTAGCATAACTAAAGTAGTAGTAGTGTTATCAACCTCGGCCAGAGATCCTTTCTCGACTCCCTGCGAGAAAGCAATCCCAGAGCCATACTATCCAGTTATCATCACAATCCATTACTCATCACAAGTATCCAGTTCTAGTTGTATCGATCGGGATACAACTCCAAGTGTCCGTTACCGTAGGACAGGCTATCGATAGATGTTTTCTTCCCTGCAGGGGTGCACCAACTTACCCACCACGCTCGATTAACTCCGGCCGGACACACTTTCCTGGGTCATGCCCGGCCTCGGCCAAACAATACGCCGCAACCCGACCTAGGCTTAATAGAGAGGCCAGCACGCCGGACTAAACCTATGCCCCCTGGGGTCATGGGCCATCTCCCCGGGAACTCCTGCACGTTGCGTGGGCGGCCGGTGAGCAGACCTAGCTACCTCCTTAAAAAGGCAGGAGCTTACCAGTCCAACCCGGCGCGCGCCGCTCAGTCGCTGACGTCTATTAAGCTTCGGCTGATGCATACGACGCAGAACGCCCATACTATGCCCACGTGATGGTTAGTGCTATCAGGCCAGAGGCCCCTCGGATCAAATATCCAAATCGTAGTGGATTAGGAACGCGCGGTAACAAGCAGAGACTCAGGAAAGATGTGACCCCGTCGCCCCGTCTCGAGGACTTGCGGCAAGGGCTAGGAATGCCCGGCCATGCCTCGTAATTATCTCGCGGGCACCTTCCAGGTCAACCCGACTCCACATCACTCGCAATTATGCTCATGCGGGTACCCCTCAGGGTCGACCCGTCTTTAGTAACATGGTTCAGTGTAAAGTCATAGTAACCATAGTAACCGTGTGTCCAAACATCAAGGGGAAAACCCGAGGAATCACCCCGGTGAATTCCACTCGATGTAATCATCAAGGTGAACGTAAGAGGGACCACCCTCGAGGTTCACACTTGAGGGGTTGCACGACAGAGTCGTATCGGAAGTGGTTAAGGCGGAATCACCCTCGATGACCACGACCGAATAACTACACTAGCGGGTTAACATCAGAAGTGCTGATGAGGCCTCACCCTCGGCACTCGATAGTAACCCAGTAGTGTCGAGCAACTAAGGGGAAGTGATGTGCGGTGTCGGGGCCTGGTCTTCGATCCCGTTGATTGGGTCTTTCATGATGAAGCAGGGGCAACAAGGACAAGGTGGGGGTCACTGGTGGATCACTAACCAACCTATACTAAGCAGTTTAGGATAAGCAGGTAGGTAACAATGAGCAGGTTACAAAAGCAGGCTATGCATCAGAATAGGAGCAAACAATAACAGTAGCAAAATCTAATGCAAGCATGAGAGAATGGAATGGGCGATATCGGGATGATCAAAGGGGGGGCTTGCCTGGTTGCTCTGGCAAGGAGGGGTCGTCGTCGACGTAGTCGATCACCGGGGCATCATCGGCCTCGGGGTCTATCGGAGAGAATAGGGGGAAGAAACAGTAAATATAAGCAAACAGATGCAACGCTAAGCATGACATGACGATAAGCAGAACTAGGGTCGACCTAACATAGTACTACACGTTGCAGACGGAGGGGATAAACATCCGAGGATGAATTCCCGACGTTAGGTGGATTCCGGACAAAGGAAAAGAGGGGGAAAGTTCCAAGTTCAGCATGCTAGGGTATGTGACAGATGAACGGACCACGTATCCGGATTCGTTGGATTTTTCTGAGCAACTTTCATGTAGAAAACATTTTCATCGGAGTTACGGTTTAATTACTATGATTTTTGCAAGTTTAAAACATATTCTGGAATTATTTATATTAACAGAAAAGGAATTATGACGTCAGCAGAGTGTCAGCATGACATCAGCAGGTCAACAGACCCGCTGACTGGTCAAACTGACCAGTGGGTCCTACATGTCATAGACAGAGGGCTAACAGTGGGTTATTTTAATTAAACGTGGTTAATTAGCAGCTGGGCCCCACATGTCAGTGACTATTTAGTTTAACTATTGATTTTAATTAGAAAAACGTTTTAGGTAAATTAATTATGCGGTGGGGCCCGCAGGTCAGCGCCACTGGGCTGCCCAGTCAGTACGTTGACTGGGTCAACCCAGTCAACGGGGCCCTCAGGGCCTACGAGGCAGTGACCAGGGGAGGGGCCCGCCTAGCCACGTCGGCGGCAGCCGGCGGCTCAACGCCGGCGACCTTCAGACGCGGCGGAGGCACGGGACGGCGTCGGGTTTCGTCTACAGGCGGCCGTTTCACGCGCGAGAGGGCGCGTTCGAACGAGCGGAGCTAGCCGCGTCAAACCGTGGCGGTTATGTGGCCGGAGGTGGCCGGAAACGAGGCCGGCGACGAGCTACGGCGGCGGCGCGTATGGGACCTCGACGGAAACGGCGCTACGGAGCTCGGCGGAGCGCGTGCGCGTGTTCGTTGTGCTCCTGGGGGCACCAGGAGCACGGTGCTGTGCTCAGGCGAGCGTGACAGCGGCTATGGCGACGGCCACGAGCTCGTCGGCGGCGGACAGAATACGGGCGCGGTGGCAAGCTAGCTACGGCGCACGAGGAAGCTAACGGAGAGGAGCAAGAGGTGGAGGAGCTCACCGCGCGGCTAAGGAAAGCCTTTGAGAGCTTAGTGGCAGCAGACGGTGGCCGGAGTGGAAGAAGATCGATGGCGGCCGAGGCGGAAGGGGGCGGCTGATCCACGCGTTGTGGAGCTCCCCAACTCCTGTTCGAGGACGGAGACGAAGCAGACGACGTCGGCGGAGACGAGGGGCACGGCGGTGAGGCAAGGCGATGGTTGTGGCCGCGCGTTTTACGGCGGCGAGTCCATGGCGGCACTCGGTAGCGGCGGATCTGGAGGGGAGAGGGAGGGCGACGAGGGAGAGAGGGGGCAAGTGGGCGAGTGGGGAGGGAGCCCGAGGCGTCGGGGCTGCCCTTATCCCCTCGCCGGTGACGTGGCAGCGCGGGGCGCCGCGCCGGGTCCGGTGGGAACGAGCTGGGGTGGCTCGGTCGCGTGAACAGAGAGGAGAGGGATGACCGGGGAGGGGGAGCGGGCCGGCCTAGCTGGGTCGGCTGGCCGGGTGGGCCGAAGCCCAGGTGAGGCAGGGGGCTTTCTCTCTCTCCTCTGCTTTTCCTTTTCTTTTAGTTTTCTTTTTATTTTCAGCAGCTTTTGCATTTTCTTTTTAGCCAATAATGACTTTGCAAAATTATGCCACTGGCCAAAACAATTTCAAAGAATTAAAGTGCACTGCCACAAGAAGGTTGGGAGGCTTTTGGAATAGTTGCCAATTTTATAAATTAAAAAGGGCATTTAATTTATTGCTTAGGTCACTGTTTTAAGTAGTTTAGGCCACTTAAACCCTTTGCAAAAATGTTGGTTCACCACCAATATTAGTTGTGGAATATTTGGCACATGATGAACATTTTTGTTTTCATGTTTGAGAAATTTTGAATTTCACTTAGCATTTGAATTTGCATTCAAAGGGGAAGTTGAAAGAAACATGAGATAATAATGATCAGGCACATGTTTAGCAAAAAGATTAACTTAACCCCAGGGGTTACTGTAGCATCATTACACCGGGGTGTTACAACTCTCCTCCTCTAAAAGAAATTCTCGTCCCGAGAATTAAGAGGTAGAAGGGAACAGATCGGGGTATTCAGCACGGAGGTTATCCTCGCGTTCCCAAGTGGCTTCATCTTTAGAATGATTTGACCATTGCACCTTGAGGAACTTGGTAACCTTCTGGCGTGTTCGACGTTCAGCTTCTTCAAGAATGCAGATCGGATGCTCTTTGTATGTGAGATCATCTTGCACTTCAATCAGCTCCGGATCCACTTCACGTTCCGGATCCTTGAAGCATCGACGAAGTTGCGACACATGGAAGACGTCATGAACGTGGGAGAACTGAGGTGGCAACTCCAATTGATAAGCCACCAGTCCACGACGGGCCAGAATGCGGAAAGGACCAATGTAGCGCGGAGCTAGCTTGCCCTTGACTCCGAACCGATGAGTGCCTCTCAAAGGAGTGACACGCAAATAAGCTTGTTCACCAGGTTGATAAGTTGAACCCCAGTGTTTACGATCATAATTGCTCTTCTGGCGGGACTGGTCCGCCTTGAGATTATCCCGGACAATGCGAACCTGCTCTTCAGCTTGTTGAATAATGTCTGGACCAATGAGCGTCCGTTCCCCAGTTTCTGACCAATTCAGAGGGGTTCGGCACTTACGTCCATAAAGCACTTCGAAGGGTGCCATCTTCAAGCTGGCTTGATAGCTGTTGTTATAAGAGAACTCCGCATAAGGGAGAGATTCTTCCCACTTCTTGCTGAAAGAAATAACACAAGCTCGAAGCATGTCCTCAAGAATTTGATTAACTCGCTTGACTTGGCCTTGGGATTGGGGATGATAAGCAGTGTTCCAGGTAATATGAGTTCCCATTGCCTCTTGGAAACTATCCCAGAACTTTGAAGTGAATATACTGCCGCGGTCTGAACTGATCTCCTTCGGAATGCCGTGGAGTGACACAATTCTGGAGATATACAAGTTTGCTAATTGACTAGCAGTGATTGTCTCCTTGACTGGCAGAAAGTGAGCACCCTTCGAGAATTGGTCGATGACGACAAAGATAGCATCGTTACCTTTCTGAGACTTGGGAAGGCCAGTGACGAAGTCCATTTGGATCTTATCCCACTTCCATTCAGGAATCGGAAGCAGTTGTAGAAGTCCAGCCGGTTTTTGATGTTCTACTTTGACGCGACGACAAACGTCACATTCCTCAATATATCGAGCAATGTCTTGCTTCATATTAGACCACCAGTACTTCTGACGGATGTCTAGATACATCTTGGTACTTCCCGCATGAATAGAGAGAGGAGTGTCATGCGCTTCTTTCATCACCTTCTCTGTCATAAGCTCGAACCGGGGTACTACAATGCGATCTCTGAAGTATAAGGTTCCATCTTCACCAAGTGAGAAATCTCTGGATTTCTCTAATGCAAGATCCTTTTTCATCAGATCAACATGTGCATCTTTGGCTTGAGCAGACTTGATTGCTTTCAGAAGAGTTGGTTCCAAGACAAGGTTATTCAGAGAACCCTGTGGAACTAGTTGAAGGTTCAGCTTGCATAGCTCTTCATAAAGGCGGGGTTGAGCTTTGAAGACCATGTGATTGTTGCAATAAGACTTACGACTCAGGGCATCGGCCATTACATTAGCCTTGCCAGGGGTATAAGATATACCGCAGTTGTAGTCAGCAATAGCTTCCATCCACCGCTGCTGACGGAGGTTCAGATCTGGCTGAGTAAACAGGTACTTCAGACTCTGATGATCAGTGAAGATCTCACAACGATTACCGAGAAGGTACTGTCGCCATAGCTTCAGTGCAAAGATAACCGCAGCAAGCTCGAGGTCGTGAACTGGGTAGTTCTCTTCGTGAGCACGCACTTGACGGGAGGCATAAGCAATCACTCTGCGCTCTTGCATTAGGACACAGCCTAATCCTTGTCGTGAAGCGTCGCAATAGATGACGAAGTCTTTGCGAGAATCAGGGGGAGCAAGCACTGGGGCAGAAGTCAGCTTGTCCTTGAGTGCCTGGAAACTTTCCTGACATTTGTCTGTCCAATCAAACTTAACGCCTTTGTGTAGCAGATTGGTCAGTGGCTTGGCGATCTTGGAGAAGTTCTCGACAAAGCGGCGACAATAGCTAGCTAGTCCGAGAAAGCTTCTGACTTGCTTGACAGTCTTCGGAGGGGTCCAGTCAAGAATAGCCTGAACTCGCTCTGGGTTGACGGCAATACCATCCTTGGAGATGACATGCCCAAGGTAGGTGACTTCGGGTAACCAGAATTCGCACTTGGAATACTTGGCATAAAGTTGATGCTCTCGAAGCTTCTCTAGAACAAGTCGAAGATGTTCAGCATGTTCTTCTTTGTTCTTCGAATATACCAGGATATCATCCAGATAGACTACGACGAACTTGTCGAGGTAATCCATGAATATATAGTTCATCAAACGAGAGAATGTAGCTGGAGCATTGGTCAAGCCAAAAGACATGACGGTGTACTCGTAAGAACCATAACGAGTGACGAATGCGGTCTTTGGAATATCCTCTTCACGAACACGGATCTGGTGGTAACCCAACCTCAAGTCGAGTTTAGAGAAAATCGATGAACCAGCCAGTTGATCATACAGATCATTGATCCGAGGAAGGGGATATTTGTTCTGAATTGTAGCTTGGTTGATAGGACGGTAGTCTTGGACCAAACGGTTCGTTCCGTCCTTCTTCTTGACGAAGAGAGAAGGTGCTCCCCAAGCAGAGGAACTTGGACGAATGAAACCCTTGCGAAGAGATTTGTCGATTTCCTCCTTAAGTTCAAGGAGTTCATGAGGTGGCATCTTGTAGGGTCGTTTGGCAATAGGAACGGTGCCTGGTTTCAAGTCGATGACGAACTCGACAGCCCGGGCAGGGGGTATTCCTGGAAGTTCTTCTGGAAATACGTCTTGGAAGTCGCGAACGACTGGAATCTTTTCAATTCCCTCAAGAGGTGCTGCGTTCAACGCATTCAAAGCATAAAGTCGTGCTTCAGCGTTTTGAACAAGCTGAGCATGGTAGGTTACTATCTCATCGGAAGGATGTAGGAGGTGAACGACCTTGGTGGCGCAAACGATAGAGGCAGTATGCGCTTTCAACCATTCCATTCCCAGAATGAGGTCAATATTGGAAGACTCCAGAATAATGGGAGAAACAAGGAATTCCAACCCTTCAATTTCAACGGGGACGTCGCGACCAATCATGGTAGTTCGACACTGACCCGCAGGGGTGCGTACCACTATCGGAGTGTTCATGGGCTCGCATCGAATGTCATGTGCGTAAGCAAAATTTTCTGACATGAATGAATGCGATGCTCCTGAATCGAATAAAACAGAAGCCGGTACTGAATTAACGAGAAGAGTACCCATCACCGTGGCAGGCTGGTCTTGAGCTTCATTCAGATCAACATGATTAGCCTGACCACGACCATAAGGTCTGGCATTGTTGTTATGGGGCTGATTGCTACGACCAGTTGAAGGCAGAGCCAGCTGGCTCTTTTTCTGATTGCACTCTTTAGCAAGGTGGCCTGGGCGGCCACATCTGAAACACAGACCACCATTGGGATCGGGAGCAGGGGCTCGAGGTGGTACAGTTCGAAGAGGCTGCCTCTGCGGTGGAGGGGGAAGACGAGGTGCAGCATAGGACTGTCTTGGTGCAGGTGCAGTTGGACGATACATGCTGTGGGGGATCCATATCCGACGCTTCTGCGCTGACGGGCCCGAAGATGAGCCAGCGTCACGGCTGCGCCTGAGGGATCCCTGGTGTTCCTGAAGACCAGTCTCGACCTGAATAGCCTTGTTCACCAAGGTGGCGAAGTCGGCAAAGTCATGAACGAGCAGTGCTAGCTTGATATCAGGGTGAAGTCCATCACGAAACTTCTCTTGCTTACGAGCATCAGTTGCAATGTCTTCTTCAGCATAACGTGACAAGTCCAGAAATTCCCGTTGATAAGCATCTACAGACTTGTTGCCTTGGGTGAGGTTACGGAAATCTCGCTTCTTCCTGTCCATGATTCCCTGAGGAATGAAGCGGGCACGGAAGGCAGCTTGGAAATCCGGCCAAGTGATGACCGTTCCAGCAGGTAGGGTACGCCTGTGGCTGTCCCACCATTGAGCAGCAGGACCCTTGAGGAAGAAGGATGCGAAGGTGACATAGCTGGCAGGGGCAACACTAGCAGACTCCATTTCATACGTGATTTCGCGGAGCCAGTCATCAGCATCAAGGGGTTGAGTTGAGCTGCGGTAGATAGTTGGGTTGAGGCGCATGAAGTCCTGCAGAGTTACTGGGGTTGGCTGTTGATTCATATTCGGACGAGGAAACTGAGCCATCATTCCTTCCATGAACTGGCGGTTCAGCTCAAATTATTGCATCATTCCGGCAAAGAATTCGGGCGGTGGTGGATCGTTGGCACCACGGCCACAACCAGCGGGTCTAACCATCCTGCTAACAAGTAACAGGGGGGTAGTTTAGCATTGAGCATTTGCAAAGACAAGGATCATTCATGATGAAACATGCATAAAGAAAGAGGTACGATGGATACCACTTAGTAGTCAACACGACACTGTGTGCACTACTCAAAATACTATTCTAAGGAATAGCTATGGCTTATCCAACTTTGGGGTGAATGTGGTCACGGGATCCTAATGTTAGAGTTCGTAAATTCGTTTAACCCGAATGGAAGAGAGATCAGAGTCCCAGAGTATAGATGAGGAGTAAAAGATCCTAATACCAGCCAATGGCGACGTGGGCCCGTAAGCCACACAGCCAATGTTAGTAAAAGTTTTTCAGTGACTAGACTCAAGTTCGGCCAAGGAGTTGGAAAGGGGGCTACCTACAGGCAGTCGGCTCTGATACCAACTTGTAACTCCCTCGATTCAATCGTACACTAATCATACACGCAAATGTGTACGATCAAGATCAAGGACTCACGGGAAGATATCACAACACAACTCTAGACACAAATTAAAATAATACAAGCTTTATATTACAAGCCAGGGGCCTCGAGGGCTCGAATACATAAGCTCGATTACACAAGAGTCAGCAGAAGCAACAATATCTGAGTACAGACATAAGTTGAATAGGGATGCCTTAAGAAGGCTAGCACAAAAGCTCCTAACTACTCCTGGTCGTCGTCGGTCTCCACGTAGTAGTAGGCATCGGCGGTGGCATCTGGCTCCTGGGCTCCGACATCTGGTTGCATCAACCGGAAAGAAGAAGAAAGGGGCAAAGGGGGAGCAAAGCAACCGTGAGTACTCATCCAAAGTACTCGCAAGCAAGGATCTACACTACATATGCAACATTATCAAAGGAAGGTTGTATATGTGGACTGGGTTGCAGAAATGCCAGAATAGAGAGAAGGCCTAGTCCTATCGAAGACTAGCATCTTCTGGAAACCACCATCTTGCAGCAACAGGAGGGAGTAGAGTAGCATAACTAAAGTAGTAGTAGTGTTATCAACCTCGGCCAGAGATCCTTTCTCGACTCCTTGCGAGAAAGCAATCCCAGAGCCATACTATCCAGTTATCATCACAATACATTACTCATCACAAGTATCCAGTTCTAGTTGTATCGATCGGGATACAACTCCAAGTGTCCGTTACCGTAGGACAGGCTATCGATAGATGTTTTCTTCCCTGCAGGGGTGCACCAACTTACCCACCATGCTCGATTAACTCTGGCCGGACACACTTTCCTGGGTCATGCCCGGCCTCGGCCAAACAATACGCCGCAACCCGACCTAGGCTTAATAGAGAGGTCAAGCACGCCGGACTAAACCTATGCCCCCAGGGGTCATGGGCCATCGCCCCGGGAACTCCTGCACGTTGCGTGGGCGGCCGGTGAGCAGACCTAGCTACCTCCTTAAAAAGGCGGGAGCTTACCAGTCCAACCCGGCGCGCGCCGCTCAGTCGCATGACGTCTATTAAGCTTCGGCTGATGCATACGACGCAGAACGCCCATACTATGCCCACGTGATGGTTAGTGCTATCAGGCCAGAGGCCCCTCGGATCAAATATCCAAATCGTAGTGGATTAGGAACGCGCGGTAACAAGCAGAGACTCACGAAAGATGTGACCCCGTCGCCCCGTCTCGAGGACTTGCGGCAAGGGCTAGGAATGCCCGGCCACGCCTCGTAATTATCTCGCGGGCACCTTCCAGGTCAACCCGACTCCACATCACTCGCAATTATGCTCGCGCGGGTACCCCTCAGGGTCGACCCGTCTTTAGTAACATGGTTCAGTGTAAAGTCATAGTAACCATAGTAACCGTGTGTCCAAACATCAAGGGGAAAACCCGAGGAATCACCCCCGGTGAATTCCACTCGATGTAATCATCAAGGTGAACGTAAGAGGGACCACCCTCGAGGTTCACACTTGAGGGGTTGCACGACAGAGTCGTATCGGAAGTGGTTAAGGCGGAATCACCCTCGATGACCACGACCGAATAACTACACTAGCGGGTTAACATCAGAAGTGCTGATGAGGCCTCACCCTCGGCACTCGATAGTAACCCAGTAGTGTCGAGCAACTAAGGGGAAGTGATGTGCGGTGTCGGGGCCTGGTCTTCGATCCCGTTGATCGGGTCTTCGATGATGAAGCAGGGGCAACAAGGACAAGGTGGGGGTCACTGGTGGATCACTAACCAACCTATACTAAGCAGTTTAGGATAAGCAGGTAGGTAACAATGAACATGTTACAAAAGAGGCTATGCATCAGAATAGGAGCAAACAATAACAGTAGCAAAATCTAATGCAAGCATGAGAGAATGGAATGGGCGATATCGGGATGATCAAAGGGGGGGGCTTGCCTGGTTGCTCTGGCAAGGAGGGGTCGTCGTCGACGTAGTCGATCACCGGGGCATCATCGGCCTCGGGGTCTATCGGAGAGAATAGGGGGAAGAAACAGTAAATATAAGCAAACAGATGCAACGCTAAGCATGACATGACGATAAGCAGAACTAGGGTCGACCTAACGTAGTACTACACGTTGCAGACGGAGGGGATAAACATCCGAGGATGAATTCCCAACGTTAGGTGGATTCCGAACAAAGGAAAAGAGGGGGAAGTTCCAAGTTCAGCATGCTAGGGGCATGTGACAAATGAACGGACCACGTATCCGGATTCGTTGGATTTTTCTGAGCAACTTTCATGTAGAAAACATTTTCATCGGAGTTACGGTTTAATTACTATGATTTTTGCAAGTTTAAAACATATTCTGGAATTATTTATATTAATAGAAAAGGAATTATGACGTCAGCAGAGTGTCAGCATGACATCAGCAGGTCAACAGACCCGCTGACTGGTCAAACTGACCAGTGGGTCCTACATGTCATAGACAGAGGGCTAACTGTGGGTTATTTTAATTAAACGTGGTTAATTAGCAGCTGGGCCCCACATGTCAGTTACTATTTAGTTTAACTATTGATTTTAATTAGAAAAACGTTTTAGGTAAATTAATTATGCGGTGGGGCCCGCACGTCAGTGCCATTGGGCTGCCCAGTCAGTACGTTGACTGGGTCAACCCAGTCAACGGGGCCCTCAGGGCCTACGAGGCAGTGACCAGGGGAGGGGCCCGCCTAGCCACGTCGGCGGCGGCCGGCGACCTTCAGACGCGGCGGAGGCACGGGACGGCGTCGGGTTTCGTCTACAGGCGGCCGTTTCACGCGCGAGAGGGCGCGTTCGAACGAGCGGAGCTAGCCGCGTCGAACCGTGGCGGTTATGTGGCCGGAGGTGGCCGGAAACGAGGCCGGCGACGAGCTACGGCGGCGGCGCGTATGGGACCTCGAAGGAAACGGCGCTACGGAGCTCGGCGGAGCGCGTGCGCGTGTTCGTTGTGCTCCTGGGGGCACCAGGAGCACGGTGCTGTGCTCAGGCGAGCGTGACAGCGGCTATGGCGACGGCCACGAGCTCGTCGGCGGCGGACAGAATACGGGCGCGGTGGCAAGCTAGCTACGGCGCACGAGGAAGCTAACGGAGAGGAGCAAGAGGTGGAGGAGCTCACCGCGCGGCTAAGGAAAGCCTTTGAGAGCTTAGTGGCAGCAGACGGTGGCCGGAGTGGAATAAGATCGACGGCGGCCGAGGCGGAAGGGGGCGGCTCGATCCACGCGTTGTGGAGCTCCCCAACTCCTGTTCGAGGACGGAGACGAAGCAGACGACGTCGGCGGAGACGAGGGGCACGGCGGTGAGGCAAGGCGATGGCTGTGGCCGCGCGTTTTACGGCGGCGAGTCCATGGCGGCACTCGGTAGCGGCGGATCTGGAGGGGAGAGGGAGGGCGACGAGGGAGAGAGGGGCGAGTGGGGAGGGAGCCCGAGGCGTCGGGGCTGCCCTTATCCCCTCGCCGGTGACGTGGCAGCGCGGGGCGCCGCGCCGGGTCCGGTGGGAACGAGCTGGGGGGGCTCGGTCGCGTGAACAGAGAGGAGAGGGATGACCGGGGAGGGGGAGCGGGCCGGCCTAGCTGGGTCGGCTGGCCGGGTGGGCCGAAGCCCAGGTGAGGCAGGGGCTTTCTCTCTCTCCTCTGCTTTTCCTTTTCTTTTAGTTTTTCTTTTTATTTTCAGCAGCTTTTGCATTTTCTTTTTAGCCAATAATGACTCTGCAAAATTATGCCACTGGCCAAAACAATTTCAAAGAATTAAAGTGCACTGCCACAAAAAGGTTGGGAGGCTTTTGGAATAGTTGCCAATTTTATAAATTAAAAAGGGCATTTAATTCATTGCTTAGGTCACTGTTTTAAGTAGTTTAGGCCACTTAAACCCTTTGCAAAAATGTTGGTTCACCACCAATATTAGTTGTGGAATATTTGGCACTTGATGGACATTTTTGTTTTCATGTTTGAGAAATTTTGAATTTCACTTAGCATTTGAATTTGCATTCAAAGGGGAAGTTGAAAGAAACATGAGATAATAATGATCAGGCACATGTTTAGCAAAAAGATTAACCTAACCCAAGGGGTTACTGTAGCATCATTACACCGGGGTGTTACACTCAACGTGTTTTAAGTGTGCAGGTTACACAAGCTGAGCAAAATCAGAGGCATAATTTGTTCCATACAAAGGGAGTTGTGAAGGAACGTTCTGTTCGCGTCATCATAGATGGAGGGAGCTGCAACAACTTGGCTAGCATGGAGATGGTGGAGAAGCTATCTCTCACCACAAGACCACATCCACATCCTTACTACATCCAATGGTTCAATAACAGCGGCAAGGTTAAGGTAACATGTACTATTCGTGTGCATTTTAGTATCTGTACATATGTTGATTATGTTGATTGTGATGTGGTACCTATGCAAGCATGTTCCTTATTACTTGGTAGACCATGGCAATTTGATAAAAATTCTGTACACCATGGTAGAAACAATCAGTATACTCTTGTTCATAAGGACAAAAATATTACTTTGCTTCCTATGACTCCTGATTCCATTTTGAAAGATGATATTGATCGAGCTAATAAAGCAAAACAGGAGCAAAATAAGAGTGAAAATCAGATTGTGGCAAAAGAATTTGAGCAACAAATGAAACCTAATAATAAACCATCTAGTGTTGCTTCTGAAATTAAATTGAAAAGTGCATGTTTACTTGCCACCAAATCTGATATTGATGATCTAGATTTTAGCAAATATGTTTGCTATGCTTTTGTGTGCAAAGAGGCATTATTTTCATTCGAGGACGTGCCTTCCTCTTTGCCTCCTGCTGTCACTAACATTTTGCAGGAGTTCGCTGGCGTCTTTCCACAAGATGTGCCACCGGGATTACCACCTATTCGAGGGATTGAGCATCAAATTGACTTAATTCCCGGTGCATCATTACCCAACCATGCAACCGTACCAATCCAGAGGAGACGAAGGAGATTATGCGTCAAGTACAAGAGCTGCTCGACAAAGGTTATATACACGAATCCCTTAGTCCTTGTGTTGTTCCTATCATTTTAGTGCCAAAAAAGGATGGTACGTCGCGTATGTGCGTTGATTGTAGAGGCATTAATAATATTACTATTCGTTATCGTCATCCTATTCCTAGGCTAGATGATATGCTTGATGAATTGAGTGGCTCTACAATATTCTCCAAAGTTGATTTGCGTAGTGGATACCATCAAATTCATATGAAATTGGGAGATGAATGGAAAACAGCATTTAAAACTAAGTTTGGATTATATGAGTGGTTAGTCATGCCTTTTGGGTTAACTAATGCACCTAGTACTTTCATGAGATTAATGAACGAAGTTTTACGTGCTTTCATTGGATGATTTGTGGTAGTTTACTTTGATGACATATTGATTTATAGCAAATCTTTGGAGGAACATTTGGAACATTTACGTGCTGTTTTTATTGCTCTACGTGATGCACGTTCGTTTGGTAACCTTGGGAAGTGCACCTTTTGCACCGACCGGGTATCTTTTCTTGGCTATGTTGTTACTCCACAGGGGATTGAAGTTGATAAAGCCAAGATTGAAGCTATTGAGAGTTGGCC
Organism: Triticum aestivum; assembly: GCF_018294505.1. NCBI lineage: Eukaryota > Viridiplantae > Streptophyta > Magnoliopsida > Poales > Poaceae > Triticum > Triticum aestivum. Next base: position 250,677,698 of record NC_057811.1, on the reverse strand, counting down.
GCAGCCCAAAACGGTCACACAAGTGAGGAGTTTCCTTGGCCTCGCTGGTTTCTATAGGCGTTTTGTGAGAGATTTTAGCACCATTGCTGCACCTCTCAACGAGCTTACAAAGAAGGATTTGCCTTTTGTTTGGGGTACCGAACAGGAAGAAGCCTTCACGGTATTGAAAGATAAGTTGACACATGCTCCTTTACTCCAACTTCTTGATTTTAGTAAGACTTTTGAGCTTTTATGTGATGCTAGTGGAATTGGATTAGGAGGTGTGTTATTACAAGATGGCAAACCTGTTGCATACTTTTCTGAAAAATTGAGTGGGCCTAGTCTGAACTATTCTACTTATGATAAAGAATTATATGCTCTTGTTCGGACTTTAGAAACATGGCAACATTATTTATGGCCCAAAGAATTTGTTATACATTCCGATCATGAATCTTTGAAACACATTAAAAGTCAAGCAAAACTGAACCGTAGACATGCTAAATGGGTTGAATTCATTGAGACTTTCCCTTATGTCATTAAACACAAGAAGGGTAAATAAAATGTTATTGTTGATGCATTGTCTCATCGCTATACTATGCTTTCACAACTTGACTTTAAAATATTTGGTTTGGATACCATCAAAGATCAATATGTGCATGATGCTGAATTTAAAGATGTATTGCAGAATTGTAAAGAAGGGAGAACATGGAACAAGTTCGTCGTTAACGATGGATTTGTGTTTCTGCTAATAAGCTATGCATTCCAGCTAGCTCCGTTTGTCTTTTGTTGTTGCAGGAGGCGCATGGAGGAGGATTAATGGGACATTTTGGCGTGAAGAAGACGGAGGATATACTTGCTACACATTTCTTTTGGCCAAAGATGATACGGGATGTTGAGCGTTTTGTTGCTCGCTGCACTACATGTCAAAAAGCTAAGTCATGACTCAGTCCTCATGGTTTATATATGCCTTTGCATGTACCTAGTGTTCCTTGGGAGGATATATCTATGGACTTTGTTTTAGGTTTACCTCAAACAAAGAAGGGGAGGGGTAGCATATTTTTTGTTGTGGATAGATTTTCGAAAATGGCACACTTTATACCATGTCATAAAAGCGATGATCCTGTTAATGTTGCTGATTTGTTCTTTCATGAAATTATTCGCTTGCATGGTGTGCCAAATACTATTGTTTCAGATCGTGATACTAAATTTCTTAGCCACTTTTGGAGATGTTTATGGGCTAAGTTGGGGACTAAACTGTTTTTTAGTACTACATGTCACCCCCAAACTGATGGACAAACTGAAGTAGTCAATAGAACATTGTCTACTATGCTTAGGGTTGTTTTCAAGAATAATAAGAAAATGTGGGAAGAATGCTTGCCTCATATTGAATTTGCTTATAATCGTTCATTGCATTCTACTACTAAGATGTGCCATTTTGAAATTGTGTACGGTTTCCTACCTTGTGCACCTATTGATTTGTTGCCTCTTCCATCTTCGGAGAAGGTTCCTTTTGATGCTAAAGAACGTGCTGAATTGATTTTAAAAATGCATGAGTTAACTAAGGAAAACATTGAGCGTATGAATGCTAAATATAAACTTGCTGGAGATAAGGGTAGAAAACATGTTGTGTTTGCACCTGGAGATCTTGTTTGGTTACATTTGCGTAAGGATAGATTTCCTAATTTGCGCAAATCAAAGCTAATGCCACATGCTGATGGTCCTTTTAAGGTGTTAGAGAAAATAAATGATAATGCATATAAACTTGAGCTGCCTGCAGATTTTGGGGCTAGTCCCACTTTTAACATTGCAGATTTGAAGCCTTATTTGGGAGAGGAAGATGAGCTTCCGTCGAGGACGACTTCATTTCAACAAGGGGAGGATGATGAGGACATCAATACCATTGTTACACCCATAGCCCCTGCTGCTATACATACTGGACCAATTACTAGAGCTCGCGCACGCCAATTGAATTATCAGGTACTTCCGTTTCTTGGTAACGATTCTAATGTTCATGAGAATATGATGCTGCCTAAATTGGATACATTTGTTTTGCTTAAAAATGAAGGGCCTATCTTGGACAAGAAAGATGAACCTTGGAGCAAGTTCAAGCATGGAGATGATGGCATGCGCTAGGGGAACAAGAACAGAGTTACAAGTGATGATTCCAGGACTTTGAAGCCACCATAATGAGTGCATGAAGCCTTGGACGAAATATACAAGATGCCACTTCATAAATTTCGTCCAAAGGCTATTCTAGGTGCTGCATCACCTTATTTTTGGGCCTGGCCCATGTAATTTCGAAATACTTGATTATAGGCAGTTTTTAGAGTCCGTATGTGTGGGGAAACAAGAGTTAGGGTTGGTTTCGGACCCCTCCTCCAAGGGCCACGAAATTCCCCCCTCTCTCCTCCATATATGAAGCCCTTAGGGCATCGTTTAGACTTTGGGTTTTGTTTAGATTAAAAGTTCGCCATAGCTGCAACTTCGCGTACTTCGTTTGTGTTCAACGACCAGACAAAGGCGTCACAGAACCCCACCTTCATTAATAAAGCTTTCCTCTTTTATTCGCAATATCCAGATTGCAATCTCAGTTTCTTGCTTGTTCTTCGTTTGCTCGCAGGAAATAGACCCTCGTGGTCAGGTTGATCGTGCTCCGGCGTGGTCAATAACCCCTCAGAAGTTGGTTTAGCGATTGCTAAGGCGCGACGTCTTCGCACGTTCGTAGTCGGATCGTCAAAGTCGACTCCCACAGAAAACGATTGCTATCTCATCGAAACATCAGGACACCTTCGCCTCTATCATTACACCTACTGTTTTTGTGAGTTCACATGATTAAGTTACTGTAGTAATCATGTTTTATAGCTTTTGTTTCAATAAAGTGCCAAGTGAAGCCTTTGGGATAGTGTGGATGATAGTTGACTTGATTCTGTGCAAAAAAAGAAACTTTTGCACTCAATCCAGGAATTTTAATAATTCACTGGAACGTGCTTTTGATCTGAAATTTTTGCAGATGATTGATATACAAATTACCCACGTTGTCCTAATTTTTTGGAATATTTGGAGTTACATAAGTATGTCAAAGTTCATATTACTACACACTATTCTGTTTTTGACAGATTCTGTTTTCAATGCATAATTTGCTTGTTTTCTAGTTTCTATGGCTAATATTGCTCAATATAAATTTGTGGAAATGATAAGGCACAGTAGGAATTGTGTGAGAACAATTATGAAATTGTGTGAGAACAATTATGAATCTTGTCTTTGACAGTACCAAAGTGAATGATTTTTCTTTATCACACTGACGTATCTCACAAAGTTCCGTTAAGTCTTGTGTGATTGAAGTTTTCCTGTTTTGGGTGAGATATCGATATGAGGAGAATAAGGTGTGGCAAGACCGTAAGATTGGGGATGCCCAAGGCACCCCCAAGGTAATATTCAAGGAAGATCCAAGCAACTAAGCTTGGGGATGCCCGGAAGGCATCCCCTCTTTCGTCTCCAACAATATCGGTAACCATACTTGAGGCTATATTTTTATTCATCACATGATATGAGTTTTGTTTGGAGCATCATTTTATTTTGTTTTGATTTGCTTTATGTTATTTAGAATAATGTTTTTATCTCTTATTTCAATAAAAATGTCAAGTATAGCCTTTGCCATGCTTATTGTGCAAGTCTATATGTGGCTGTTAGAAAACAGAAAGTTGCATGCTAGTGCGTAATTCTTGAAAAAAGTCAGAATGTGATAAGATGTTGATTTTTTTTTTGCACAGTAAGCTATGATAAATTTTCTACAGTGTGGTGAAGTGTCAGAATTTTTAGAGTTAAATAAGCATTGATATTCTTGCTTCCTTTACAGACTGTCCTGTTTAGACATATTGCTGTTATGATTGCATTGTTTGCTTATGTTTGCTTGTTTAATGATTCTATTTGAGGATAGGAGTATTAACTATAAAGAGGCATATATTATGCAATGTTAAATTATAATTTTAGTGATTTTCTATAGTAGAGAATGATAAGGTTTTGCATCGATTTATACTAACTTATCTCACGAGTTCTTGTTGAGTTTTGTGTGGATGAAGTTTTTGAGATTTAGGGAAACCATGTTATGAGAAGGAATTAAGGAGACAAAACAGCTCAAGCTTTGGGATGCCCAAGGCATCCCAAATTAATATTTCAAGAAGTTTCAAGCATCTAAGCTTGGGGATGGTCCGGTAGGCATCCCACCTTTGTTCATCAACAATTATCGGTTAGCCTCGGTTGAGACTAAGTTTTTGCTTCTTCACATGATGTGTGCTATTCTTGGAATACCCTTTTATTTTGTTTTGCTTGTTGTTTTAATACAATACTTAGATCCGGAAGTTTTTAAATAAGAGAGAGTCCTCAATTAACCACCCCTTTACTCAACTACTCGCTTGATCTTCACTTATATCTTTTTGGAGTAGTTTGTCATTTACTCTTGTGCTTCACTTATATCTGAAGGAAATATGCCCTAGAGGCAATAATAAAGTATTATATATTTCCTTATATCATGATAAATGTTTATTATTCATGCTAGAATTGTATTAACCGGAAACATAATACATGTGTGAATACATAGACAAATAGAGTGTCACTAGTATGCCTCTACTTGACTAGCTCGTTAATCAAAGATGGTTATGTTTCCTAGCCATAGACATGAGTTGTCATTTGATTAACGGGATCACCTCATTAGGAGAATGACGTGATTGACTTGACCCATTCCGTTAGCTTAGCACCCGATCGTTTAGTATGTTGCTATTGCTTTCTTCATGACTTATACATGTTCCTATGACTATGAGATTATGCAACTCCCGTTTACCGGAGGAACACTTTGTGTGCTACCAAACGTCACAACGTAACTGGGTGATTATAAAGGTGCTCTACAGGTGTCTCCAAAGGTACTTGTTGGGTTGGCGTATTTCGAGATTAGGATTTGTCACTCCGATTGTCGGAGAGGTATCTCTGGGCCCACTCGGTAATGCACATCACTATAAGCCTTGCAAGCATTGTGACTAATGAGTTAGTTGCGGGATGATGTATTACGGAACGAGTAAATAGACTTGCCGGTAACGAGATTGAACTAGGTATCGAGATACCGACGATCGAATCTCGGGCAAGTAACATACCGATGTCAAAGGGAACAACGTATGTTGTTATGCGGTCTGACCGATAAAGATCTTCGTAGAATATGTGGGAGCCAATATGGGCATCCAGGTCCCACTATTGGTTATTGACCAGAGAGGTGTCTCGGTCATGTCTACATAGTTCTCGAACCCAAAGGGTCCGCACGCTTAAAGTTACGATAACAGTTATATTATGAGTTTATATGTTTTGATGTACCGAAGGTTGTTCGGAGTCCCGGATGTGATCACGGACATGACGAGGAGTCTCGAAATGGTCGAGACGTAAAGATTGATATATTGGACGACTATATTCGGACACCGGAAGTGTTCCGGAGAAGTTTCGGATTAAACCGGAGTGCCGGAGGGTTACCGGAACCCCCCGGGAAAGTATTGGGCCTTGGTGGGCCTTGAGGGGAGAGAGGGCAGCAGCCATGAGGTGGCGCGCCCCCTCCCAAGGGGAGTCCTAGTTGGACTAGGAGAGGGGGGCGCAGCCCCCTTTCCCTCTCCCTCTCCCTCTCTTTCCTTCCCCCCCTCTTTTCCTAGTAGGACTAGGAAAGGGGAGTCCTACTCCTACTAGGAGGAGGACTCCCCCTCTCTCCTTGGCGCGCCTAGGGCAGCCGGCCTCCCCCTTGCTCCTTTATATACGGGGGCAGGGGACACCTGAGAACACACTTGATATACGATATTTTAGCCGTGTGCGGTGCCCCCCTCCACCAGATTACACCTCGATAATACCGTCGCGGAGCTTAGGCGAAGCCCTGCGTTGGTGGAACATCATCATCGTCACCACGCCGTCGTGCTGACGAAACTCTCCCTCAACACTCGGCTGGATCGGAGTTCGAGGGACGTCATCGAGCTGAACGTGTGTAGAACTTCGGAGGTGCCGTGCGTTCGGTACTTGATCGGTCGGATCGTGAAGACGTACGACTACATCAACCACGTTGTGATAACGCTTCCGCTGTCGGTCTACGAGGGTACGTGAACAACACTCTTGTTGGGGAACGTAGTAATTTCAAAAAAATTCCTACGCACACGCAAGATCGTGGTGATGCATAGCAATGAGAGGGGAGAGTATTGTCTACGTACCCTCGTAGACCGACAGCGGAAGCGTTATCACAACGCGGTTGATGTAGTCGTACGTCTTCACGATCCGACCGATCAAGTACCGAACATACGGCACCTCCGAGTTCTACACACGTTCAGCTCGATGATGTCCCTTGAACTCCGATCCAGCCGAGTGTTGAGGGAGAGTTTCGTCAGCACGACGGCGTGGTGACGATGATGATGTTCCACCGACGTAGGGCTTCGCCTAAGCTCCGCAACGGTATTATCGAGGTGTAATATGGTGGAGGGGGCACCGCACACGGCTAAGAGATCTCAAGGATCAATTGTTGTGTCCATGGGGTGCCCCCTGCCCCCGTATATAAAGGAGCAAGGGAGGAGGAGGCCGGCCCTAGGAGGGGGCGCACCAAGTGTGGAGTCCTACTAGGACTCCCTAGTCCTAGTAGGATTCCACCTCCCATATGGAATAGATAAAGAGGAAGGGAAAAAGAGAAGGAAGGAAGGGGGCGCCCCCCTTCCCTAGTCCAATTCGGACCAGACCAAGGGGAGGGGTGCGGCCACCCTTGAGGCCCTTTTCCTTCTTTCCCGTATGGCCCAATAAGGCCCAATACGTATTCCCGTAACTCTCCGGTACTCCGAAAAATACACGAATCACTCGGAACCTTTCCGAAGTCCGAATATAGTCGTCCAATATATCGATCTTTACGTCTCGGCCATTTCGAGACTCCTCGTCATGTCCCCGATCTCATCTGGGACTCCGAACTCCTTCGGTACATCAACATACATAAACTCATAATAAAACTGGTATGTTACTTGCCCGAGATTTGATCGTCGGTATCTCGATACCTAGTTCAATCTCGTTACCGGCAAGTCTCTTTACTCGTTCCGTAACACATCATCCTGCAACTAACTCATTAGTCACAATGCTTGCAAGGCTTATAGTGATGTGCATTACCGAGTGGGCCCAGAGATACCTCTCCGACAATCGGAGTGACAAATCCTAATCTCGAAATACGCCAACCCAACAAGTACCTTTGGAGACACCTGTAGAGCACCTTTATAATCACCCATTTACGTTGTGACGTTTGGTAGCACACAAAGTGTTCCTCCGGTAAACGGGAGTTGCATAATCTCATAGTCATAGGAACATGTATAAGTCATGAAGAAAGCAATAGCAACATACTAAACGATCGAGTGCTAAGCTAACGGAATGGGTCAAGTCAATCACGTCATTCTCCTAATGAGGTGATCCCGTTAATGAAATGACAACTCATGTCTATGGCTAGGAAACATAACCATCATTGATTAACGAGCTACTCAAGTAGAGGCATACTAGTGACACTCTGTTTGTTTATGTATTCACACATGTATTATGTTTCCGGTTAATACAATTCTAGCATGAATAATAAACATTTATCATGATATAAGGAAATAAATAATAACTTTATTATTGCCTCTAGGGCATATTTCCTTCAACTCTCCCCTCTCGTGAAACTACCGCATCTTATAACGCTACCGTCAAACAAAGCAAGATAAGATGCATAAAGGATTAACATCACATGCAATCAATATAAGTGATATGATATGGCCATCATCATCTTGTGCTTGTGATCTCCATCTCTAAAGCACCGTGCTTGTGATCTCCATCTCCGAAGCACCGTCATGATCACCATCGTCACCGGCGCGACACCTTGATCTCCATCGTAGCATCATTGTCATCTCGTCAATCTTATGCTTCTACGACTATCGCTACCGCTTAGTGATAAAGTAAAGCATTACATGGCGATTGCATTGCATACAATAAAACGACAACCATATGGCTCCTGGCAGTTGCCGATAACTCGGTTACAAAACATGATCAACTCATACAACAAATAATATCACATCGTGTCTTGACCATATCACATCACAACATGCCCTGCAAAAACAAGTTAGACGTCCTCTACTTTGTTGTTACAAGTTTTACGTGGCTGCTACGGGCTTAGCAAGAACCGTTCTTACCTACGCATCAAAACCACAACGATAGTTTGTCAAGTTGGTGCTGTTTTAACCTTCGCAAGGACCGGGCGTAGCCACACTCGGTTCAACTAAAGTGAGAGAGACAGACACCCGCCAGTCACCTTTAAGCAACGAGTGCTCGCAACGGTGAAACCAGTCTCGCGTAAGCGTACGCGTAATGTCGGTCCGGGCCGCTTCATCTCACAATACCGCTGAACCAAAGTATGACATGCTGGTAAGCAGTATGACTTATATCGCCCACAACTCACTTGTGTTCTACTCGTGCATAGCATCAACGCATAAAACCAGGCTCGGATGCCACTGTTGGGGAACGTAGTAATTTCAAAAAAATTCCTACGCACACGCAAGATCGTGGTGATGCATAGCAACAAGAGTGAGAGTGTTGTCTACGTACCCTCGTAGACCGACAGCGGAAGCGTTATCACAACGCGGTTGATGTAGTCGTACGTCTTCACGATCCGACCGATCAAGTACCGAACGTACGGCACCTCCGAGTTCTACACACGTTCAGCTCGATGACGTCCCTCGAACTCCGATCCAGCCGAGTGTTGAGGGAGAGTTTCGTCAGCACGACGGCGTGGTGACGATGATGATGTTCTACCGACGCAGGGCTTCGCCTAAGCCCCGCAACGGTATTATCAAGGTGTAATATGGTGGAGGGGGCACCGCACACGGCTAAGAGATCTCAAGGATCAATTGTTGTGTCCATGGGGTGCCCCTGCCCCCGTATATAAAGGAGCAAGGGAGGAGGAGGCCGGCCCTAGAAGGGGGCGCACCAAGTGTGGAGTCCTACTAGGACTCCCTAGTCCTAGTAGGATTCCACCTCCCATATGGAATAGGAAAAGAGGAAGGGAAAAAGAGAAGGAAGGAAGGGGGCGCCCCCCTTCCCTAGTCCAATTCGGACCAGACCAAGGGGAGGGGTGCGGCCACCCTTGAGGCCCTTTTCCTTCTTTCCCGTATGGCCCAATAAGGCCCAATACGTATTCCCGTAACTCTCCGGTACTCCGAAAAATACCCGAATCACTCGGAACCTTTCCGAAGTCCGAATATAGTCGTCCAATATATCGATCTTTACGTCTCGGCCATTTCGAGACTCCTCGTCATATCCCCGATCTCATCCGGGACTCCGAACTCCTTCGGTACATCAACATACATAAACTCATAATAAAACTGTCATCGTAACGTTAAGCGTGCGGACCCTACGGGTTCGAGAACTATGTAGACATGACCGAGACACGTCTCCGGTCAATAACCAATAGCGGGACCTGGATGCCCATATTGGCTCCCACATATTCTACGAAGATCTTTATCGGTCAGACCGCATAACAACATACGTTGTTCCCTTTGTCATCGGTATGTTACTTGCCCGAGATTTGATCGTCGGTATCTCGATACCTAGTTCAATCTCGTTACCGGCAAGTCTCTTTACTCGTTCCGTAACACATCATCCTGCAACTAACTCATTAGTCACAATGCTTGCAAGGCTTATAGTGATGTGCATTACCGAGTGGGCCCAGAGATACCTCTCCGACAATCGGAGTGACAAATCCTAATCTCGAAATACGCCAACCCAACAAGTACCTTTGGAGACACCTGTAGAGCACCTTTATAATCACCCATTTACGTTGTGACGTTTGGTAGCACACAAAGTGTTCCTCCGGTAAACGGGAGTTGCATAATCTCATAGTCATAGGAACATGTATAAGTCATGAAGAAAGCAATAGCAACATACTAAACGATCGAGTGCTAAGCTAACGGAATGGGTCAAGTCAATCACGTCATTCTCCTAATGAGGTGATCCCGTTAATCAAATGACAACTCATGTCTATGGCTAGGAAACATAACCATCTTTGATTAACGAGCTAGTCAAGTAGAGGCATACTAGTGACACTCTGTTTGTCTATGTATTCACACATGTATTATGTTTCCGGTTAATACAATTCTAGCATGAATAATAAACATTTATCATGATATAAGGAAATAAATAATAACTTTATTATTGCCTCTAGGGCATATTTCCTTCAGTCTCCCACTTGCACTAGAGTCAATAATCTAGTTCACATCGCCATGTGATTTAACATGAATAGTTCACATCACCATGTGATTAACACCCATAGTTCACATCGTCATGTGACCATCACCCAAAGGGTTTACTAGAGTCAGTAATCTAGTTCACATCGCTATGTGATTAACACCCAAAGAGTACTAAGGTGTGATCATGTTTTGTTTGTGAGATAATTTTAGTCAACGGGTCTGTCACATTCAGATCCGTAAGTATTTTGCAAATTTCTATGTCTACCATGCTCTGCATGGAGCTACTCTAGCTAATTGCTCCCACTTTCAATATGTATCTAGACCGAGACTTAGAGTCATCTAGATTAGTGTCAAAACTTGCATCGACGTAACCTTTTACGACGAGCCTTTTTTCACTTCCATAATCGAGAAACATATCCTTATTCCAGTAAGGATAATTTTGACCGCTGTCCAGTGATCTACTCCTAGATCACTATTGTACTCCCTTGCCAAAATCAGTGTAGGGTATACAATAGATCTGGTACACAGCATGGCATACTTTATAGAACCTATGGCCGAGGCATAGGGAATGACTTCATTCTTTTTCTATCTTCTGCCGTGGTCGGGTTTTGAGTCTTACTCAATTTCACACCTTGTAACACAGGCAAGAAACTCTTTCTTTGACTGTTCCATTTTGAACCACTTCAAAATCTTGTTAAGGTATGTACTCATTGAAAAAACTTATCAAGCGTCTTGATCTATCTCTATAGATCTTGATGCTCAATATGTAAGCAGCTTCACCGAGGTCTTTCTTTGAAAAACTCCTTTATGCTTTGCAGAATAATTCTACATTATTTCCGATCAACAATATGTCACTTACATATACTTATCAGAAATGTTGTAGTGCTCCCACTCACTTTCTTGTAAATACAGGCTTCACCGCAAGTCTGTATAAAACTATATCCTTTGATCAACTTATCAAAGCGTATATTCCAACTCCGAGATGCTTGCACCAGTCCATAGATGGATCGCTGGAGCTTGCATATTTTGTTAGCACCTTTAGGATTGACAAAACCTTCTGGTTGCATCATATACAACTCTTCTTTAATAAATCCATTAAGGAATGTAGTTTTGTTTATCCATTTGCCAGATTTCATAAAATGCGGCAATTGCTAACATGATTCAGACAGACTTTAAGCATAGATACGAGTGAGAAACTCTCTCATCGTAGTCAACACCTTGAACTTGTCGAAAACCTTTTGCGACAATTCTAGCTTTGTAGATAGTAACACTACTATCAGCGTCTGTCTTCCTCTTGAAGATCCATTTAATCTCAATGGCTCGCCGATCATCGGGCAAGTCAACCAAAGTCCATACTTTGTTCTTCATACATGGATCTCATCTCAGATTTCATGGCCTCAAGCCATTTTGCGGAATCTGGGCTCACCATCGCTTCTTCATAGTTCGTAGGTTCGTCATGGTCTAGTAACATAACCTCCAGAACAGGATTACCGTACCACTCTGGTGCGGATCTTACTCTGGTTGACCTACGAGGTTCAGTAATAACTTGATCTGAAGTTTCATGATCATCATCATCATTAACTTCCTCACTAATTGGTGTAGGAGTCACAGGAACAGATTTCTGTGATGAACTACTTTCCAATAAGGGAGCAGGTACAGTTACCTCATCAAGTTCTACTTTCCTCCCACTCACTTCTTTCGAGAGAAACTCCTTCTCTAGAAAGGATCCATACTAAGCAACGAATGTCTTGCCTTCGGATCTGTGATAGAAGGTGTACCCAACTGTCTCCTTTGGGTATCCTATGAAGACACATTTCTCCGATTTGGGTTTGAGCTTATCAGGATGAAACTTTTTCACATAAGCATCGCAACCCCAAACTTTAAGAAACGACAACTTTGGTTTCTTGCCAAACCACAGTTCATAAGATGTCGTCTCAACGGATTTAGATGGTACCCTATTTAACGTGAATGCAGCTGTCTCTAATGCATAACCCCAAAACGATAGTGGTAAATTGGTAAGAGACATCATAGATTGCACTATATCCAATAAAGTACGGTTATGACGTTCGGACACACCATTATGATGTGGTGTTCCAGGTGGCACAAATTTGTGAAACTATTCCACATTGTTTTAATTGAAGACCAAACTCGTAACTCAAATTTTGTCTCCGCGATCAGATCGTAGAAACTTTATTTTCTTGTTACAATGATTTTCTACTTCACTCTGAATTTATATGAACTTTTCAAATGTTTCAGACTTCTGTTTCATTAAGTAGATATACCCATATCTGCTCAAATCATCTGTGAAGGTCAGAAAATAATGATACCTGCTACGAGCCTTAATATTCATCGGGCCACATACATCTGTATGTATGATTTCCAACAAATCTGTTGCTCTCTCCATAGTTCCGGAGAACGGCGTTTTAGTCATCTTGCCCATGAGGCACAGATCGCAAGCATCAAGTGATTCCAAAATCCCATCAGTATGGAGTTTCTTCATGCGCTTTACACCAATATGACCTAAACGGCAGTGCCACAAATAAGTTGCACTATCATTATTAACTTTGCATCTTTTGGCTTTAATATTATGAATATGTGTATCACTACGATCGAGATCCAACAAACCATTTTCGTTGGTGTGTATGACCATAGAAGGTTTTTGTTCATGTAAACTAAACAACAATTGTTCTCTAACTTAAATGAATAACCGTATTGCAATAAACATGATCAAATCATATTCATGCTCAACGCAAACACCAAATAACACTTATTTAGTTTCAACACTAATCCCGAAAGTATAGGGAGTGTGCGATGATGATCATATCAATCTTGGAACTACTTCCAACACACATCGTCACCTCCCTTTTTACTAGTCTCTGTTTATTCTGCAACTCCCGTTTCAAGTTACTACTCTTAGGAACTGAACTAGTATCAAATACCGAGGGGTTGCTATAAACACTAGCAAAGTACACATCAATAACATGTATATCCAATATACCTTTGTTCACTTTGCCATCCTTCTTATCCACCAAATAGTTGGGGTAGTTCCGCTTCCAGTGACCAGTCCCTTTGCAGTAGAAGCACTTAGTCTCAGGCTTAGGACCAGACTTAGGCTTTTTCACTTGAGCAGCAACTTGCTTGCCGTTCTTCTTGAAGTTCCCCTTCTTCCCTTTGCCCTTTTCTTGAAACTAGTGGTCTTGTTAACCATCAACACTTGATGTTTTTCTTGATTTCTACCTTCGTCGATTTCAGCATCACGAAGAGCTCGGGAATTACTTTCGTCGTCCCTTGCATATTATAGTTCATCACGAAGTTCTACTAACTTGGTGATGGTGACTAGAGAATTCTGTCAATCACTATTTTATCTGGAAGATTAACTCCCACTTGATTCAAGCGATTGTAGTACCCAGACAATCTGAGCACGTGCTCACTAGTTGAGCGATTCTCCTCCATCTTTTAGCTATAGAACTTGTTGGAGACTTCATATCTCTCAATCCGGGCATTTGCTTGAAATATTAACTTCAACTCCTGGAACATCTCATATGGTCCATGACGTTCAAAACGTCTTTGAAGTCCCGATTCTAAGCCGTTGAAGCATGGTGCACTAAACTATCAAGTAGTCATCATATTGAGCTAGCCAAACGTTCATAACGTCTGCATCTGCTCCTGCAATAGGTCTGTCACCTAGCGGTGCATCAAGGACATAATTCTTCTGTGCGGCAATGAGGATAATCCTCAGATCACGGATCCAATCCGCATCTTTGCTACTAACATCTTTCAACATAATTTTCTCTAGGAACATATCAAAAATAAAACAGGGAAGCAACAACGCGAGCTATTGATCTACAACATAATTTGCAAAAATACTATCAGGACTAAGTTCATGATAAATTTAAGTTCAATTAATCATATTACTTAAGAACTCCCACTTAGATAGATATCCCTCTAATCATCTAAGTGATTACGTGATCCAAATCAACTAAACCATGTCCGATCATCACGTGAGATGGAGTAGTTTCAATGGTGAACATCACTATGTTGATCATATCTACTATATGATTCACGCTCGACCTTTCGGTCTCCGTGTTCCGAGGCCATATCTGTTATATGCTAGGCTCGTCAAGTTTAACCTGAGTATTCCGCGTGTGCAACTGTTTTGCACCCGTTGTATTTGAACGTAGAGCCTATCACACCCGATCATCACGTGGTGTCTCAGCACGAAGAACTTTCGCAACGGTGCATACTCAGGGAGAACACTTATACTTTGATAATTTAGTGAAGGATCATCTTATAATGCTACCGTCAAACAAAGCAAGATAAGATGCATAAAGGATTAACATCACATGCAATCAATATAAGTGATATGATATGGCCATCATCATCTTGTGCTTGTGATCTCCATCTCTGAAGCACCGTGCTTGTGATCTCCATCTCCGAAGCACCGTCATGATCACCATCGTCACCGGCGCGACACCTTGATCTCCATCGTAGCATCATTGTCGTCTCGTCAATCTTATGCTTCTACGACTATCGCTACCGCTTAGTGATAAAGTAAAGCATTACATGGCGATTGCATTGCATACAATAAAACGACAACCATATGGCTCCTGGCAGTTGCCGATAACTCGGTTACAAAACATGATCATCTCATACAACAAATAATATCACATCGTGTCTTGACCATATCACATCACAACATGCCCTGCAAAAACAAGTTAGACGTCCTCTACTTTGTTGTTGCAAGTTTTACGTGGCTGCTACGGGCTTAGCAAGAACCGTTCTTACCTACGCATCAAAACCACAACGATAGTTTGTCAAGTTGGTGTTGTTTTAACCTTCGCAAGGACCGGGCGTAGCCACACTCGGTTCAACTAAAGTGAGAGAGACAGACACCCGCCAGTCACCTTTAAGCAACGAGTGCTCGCAACGGTGAAACCAGTCTCGCGTAAGCGTACGCGTAATGTCGGTCCGGGCCGCTTCATCTCACAATACCGCTGAACCAAAGTATGACATGCTGGTAAGCAGTATGACTTATATCGCCCACAACTCACTTGTGTTCTACTCGTGCATAGCATCAACGCATAAAACCAGGCTCGGATGCCACTGTTGGGGAACGTAGTAATTTCAAAAAAATTCCTACGCACACGCAAGATCATGGTGATGCATAGCAACGAGAGGGGAGAGTGTTGTCCACGTACCCTCGTAGACCGACAGCGGAAGCGTTATCACAACGCGGTTGATGTAGTCGTACGTCTTCACGATCCGACCGATCAAGTACCGAACGTACGGCACCTCCGAGTTCTACACACGTTCAGCTCGATGACGTCCCTCGAACTCCGATCCAGCCGAGTGTTGAGGGAGAGTTTCGTCAGCACGACGGCGTGGTGACGATGATGATGTTCCACCGACGCAGGGCTTCGCCTAAGCTCCGCAACGGTATTATCGAGGTGTAATATGGTGGAGGGGGGCACCGCACACGGCTAAGAGATCTCAAGGATCAATTGTTGTGTCCATGGGGTGCCCCCTGCCCCCGTATATAAAGGAGCAAGGGAGGAGGAGGCCGGCCCTAGAAGGGGGCGCACCAAGTGTGGAGTCCTACTAGGACTCCCTAGTCCTAGTAGGATTCCACCTCCCATATGGAATAGGAAAAGAGGAAGGGAAAAAGAGAAGGAAGGAAGGGGGCGCCCCCCTTCCCTAGTCCAATTCGGACCAGACCAAGGGGAGGGGTGCGGCCACCCTTGAGGCCCTTTTCCTTCTTTCCCGTATGGCCCAATAAGGCCCAATACGTATTCCCGTAACTCTCCGGTACTCCGAAAAATACACGAATCACTCGGAACCTTTCCGAAGTCCGAATATAGTCGTCCAATATATCGATCTTTACGTCTCGGCCATTTTGAGACTCCTCGTCATATCCCCGATCTCATCCGGGACTCCGAACTCCTTCGGTACATCAACATACATAAACTCATAATAAAACTGTCATCGTAACTTTAAGCGTGCGGACCCTACGGGTTCGAGAACTATGTAGACATGACCGAGACACGTCTCCGGTCAATAACCAATAGCGGGACCTGGATGCCCATATTGGCTCCCACATATTCTACGAAGATCTTTATCGGTCAGACCGCATAACAACATAAGTTGTTCCCTTTGTCACCGGTATGTTACTTGCCCGAGATTTGATCGTCGGTATCTCGATACCTAGTTCAATCTCGTTACCGGCAAGTCTCTTTACTCGTTCCGTAACACATCATCCTGCAACTAACTCATTAGTCACAATGCTTGCAAGGCTTATAGTGATGTGCATTACCGAGTGGGCCCAGAGATACCTCTCCGACAATCGGAGTGACAAATCCTAATCTCGAAATGCGCCAACCCAACAAGTACCTTTGGAGACACCTGTAGAGCACCTTTATAATCACCCATTTACGTTGTGACGTTTGGTAGCACACAAAGTGTTCCTCCGGTAAACGGGAGTTGCATAATCTCATAGTCATAGGAACATGTATAAGTCATGAAGAAAGCAATAGCAACATACTAAACGATCGAGTGCTAAGCTAACGGAATGGGTCAAGTCAATCACGTCATTCTCCTAATGAGGTGATCCCGTTAATCAAATGACAACTCATGTCTATGGCTAGGAAACATAACCATATTTGATTAACGAGCTAGTCAAGTAGAGGCATACTAGTGACACTCTGTTTGTCTATGTATTCACACATGTATTATGTTTCCGGTTAATACAATTCTAGCATGAATAATAAACATTTATCATGGTATAAGGAAATAAATAATAACTTTATTATTGCCTCTAGGGCATATTTCCTTCAACTCTCCCCTCTCGTGAAACTACCCCAACTATTTGGTGGATAAGAAGGATGGCAAAGTGAACAAAGGTATATTGGATATACATGTTATTGATGTGTACTTTACTAGTGTTTATAGCAACCCCTCGGTATTTGATACTGGTTCAGTTGCTAAGAGTAGTAACTCGAAACGGGAGTTGCAGAATAAACAGAGACTAGTAAAAAGGCGAGGTGACGATGTGTGTTGGAAGTAGTTCCAAGATTGATATGATCATCATCGCACACTTCCTGTACTTTCGGGATTAGTGTTGAAACTAAATAAGTGTTATTTGGTGTTTGCGTTGAGCATGAATATGATTTGATCATGTTTATTGCAATACGGTTATTCATTTAAGTTAGAGAACAATTGTTGTTCTGTTTACATGAATAAAAACCTTCTATGGTCATACACACCAACGAAAATGGTTTGTTGGATCTCGATCGTAGTGATACACATATTCATAATATTGAAGCCAAAAGATGCAAAGTTAATAATGATAGTGCAACTTATTTGTGGCACTGCCGTTTAGGTCATATTGGTGTAAAGCGCATGAAGAAACTCCATACTGATGGGATTTTGGAATCACTTGATTATGAATCACTTGATGCTTGCGAACCGTGCCTCATGGGCAAGATGACTAAAACGCCGTTCTCCGAAACTATGGAGAGAGCAACAGATTTGTTGGAAATCATACATACAGATGAATATTGAGGCTCGTAGCAAGTATCATTATTTTCTGACCTTCACAGATGATTTGAGCAGATATGGGTATATCTACTTGATGAAACACAAGTCTGGAACATTTGAAAAGTTCAAAGAATTTCAGAGTGAAGTGGAGAATCATCGTAACAAGAAAATAAAAGTTTCTACGATATGATCGCAGAGGTAAAATATTTGAGTTACGAGTTTGGCCTTCAGTTAAAACAATGTGAAATAGTTTCACTACTCACGCCACCTGGAACACCACAGCGTAATGGTGTGTCCGAACATCGTAACCGTACTTTATTAGATATGGTGCAATATATGATGTCTCTTACCGATCTACCACTATCGTTTTGGGGTTATGCATTAGAGACAGCTACATTCACGTTAAATAGGGCACCATCAAAATCCGTTGAGACGACGCCTTATGAACTGTGGTTTGGCAAGAAACCAAAGTTGTCGTTTCTTAAAGTTTGGGGTTGCGATGCTTATGTGAAAAAGTTTCATCCTGATAAGCTCAAACCCAAATCGGAGAAATGTGTCTTCATAGGATACCCAAAGGAGACAGTTGGGTACACCTTCTATCACAGATCCGAAGGCAAGACATTCGTTGCTTAGTATGGATCCTTTCTAGAGAAGGAGTTTCTCTCGAAAGAAGTGAGTGGGAGGAAAGTAGAACTTGATGAGGTAATTGTACCTGCTCCCTTATTGGAAAGTAGTTCATCACAGAAATCTGTTCCTGTGACTCCTACACCAATTAGTGAGGAAGTTAATGATGATGATCATGAAACTTTAGATCAAGTTATTACTGAACCTCGTAGGTCAACCAGAGTAAGATCCGCACCAGAGTGGTACGGTAATCCTGTTCTGGAGGTTATGTTACTAGACCATGACGAACCTACGAACTATGAAGAAGCAATGGTGAGCCCAGATTCCGGGAAATGGCTTGAGGCCATGAAATCTGAGATGAGATCCATGTATGAAGAACAAAGTATGGACTTTGGTTGACTTGCCTGATGATCGGCGAGCCATTGAGATTAAATGGATCTTCAAGAGGAAGACAGACGCTGATAGTAGTGTTACTATCTACAAAGCTAGAATTGTCGCAAAAGGTTTTCGACAAGTTCAAGGTGTTGACTACGATGAGAGAGTTTCTCACTCGTATCTATGCTTAAAGTCTGTCTGAATCATGTTAGCAATTGCCGCATTTTATGAAATCTGGCAAATGGATAAACAAAACTACATTCCTTAATGGATTTATTAAAGAAGAGTTGTA
Source organism: Triticum aestivum (assembly GCF_018294505.1). NCBI lineage: Eukaryota > Viridiplantae > Streptophyta > Magnoliopsida > Poales > Poaceae > Triticum > Triticum aestivum. Next base: position 250,658,639 of record NC_057811.1, on the reverse strand, counting down.
TATGATGCAACCAGAAGGTTTTGTCAATCCTAAAGGTGCTAACAAAATATGCAAGCTCCAGCGATCCATCTATGGACTGGTGCAAGCATCTCGGAGTTGGAATATACGCTTTGATAAGTTGATCAAAGGATATAGTTTTATACAGACTTGCGGTGAAGCCTGTATTTACAAGAAAGTGAGTGGGAGCACTACAACATTTCTGATAAGTATATGTAAGTGACATATTGTTGATCGGAAATAATGTAGAATTATTCTGCAAAGCATAAAGGAGTTTTTCAAAGAAAGACCTCGGTGAAGCTGCTTACATATTGAGCATCAAGATCTATAGAGATAGATCAAGACGCTTGATAAATTGTTTCAATGAGTACATACCTTAACAAGATTTTGAAGTGGTTCAAAATGGAACAGTCAAAGAAAGAGTTTCTTGCCTGTGTTACAAGGTGTGAAATTGAGTAAGACTCAAAACCCGACCACGGCAGAAGATAGAAAAAGAATGAAAGTCATTCCCTATGCCTCGGCCATAGGTTCTATAAAGTATGCCATGCTGTGTACCAGATCTATTGTATACCCTACACTGATTTTGGCAAGGGAGTACAATAGTGATCTAGGAGTAGATCACTGGACAGCGGTCAAAATTATCCTTACTGGAATAAGGATATGTTTCTCGATTATGGAAGTGAAAAAAGGCTCGTCGTAAAAGGTTAGGTCGATGCAAGTTTTGACACTAATCTAGATGACTCTAAGTCTCGGTCTAGATACATATTGAAAGTGGGAGCAATTAGCTAGAGTAGCTCCATGCAGAGCATTGTAGACATAGAAATTTGCAAAATACTTACGGATCTGAATGTGACAGACCCGTTGAATAAAATTATCTCACAAACAAAACATGATCACACCTTAGTACTCTTTGGGTGTTAATCACATAGCGATGTGAACTAGATTACTGACTCTAGTAAACCCTTTGGGTGATGGTCACATGACGATGTGAACTATGGGTGTTAATCACATGGTCATGTGAACTATTCATGTTAAATCACATGGAGATGTGAACTATATTATTGACTCTAGTGCAAGTGGGAGACTGAAGGAAATATGCCCTAGAGGCAATAATAAAGTTATTATTTATTTCCTTATATCATGATAAATGTTTATTATTCATGCTAGAATTGTATTAACCGGAAACATAATACATGTGTGAATACATAGACAAATAGAGTGTCACTAGTATGCCTCTACTTGACTAGCTCGTTAATCAAAGATGGTTATGTTTCCTAGCCATAGACATGAGTTGTCATTTGATTAACGGGATCACCTCATTAGGAGAATGACGTGATTGACTTGACCATTCCGTTAGCTTAGCACCCGATCGTTTAGTATGTTGCTATTGCTTTCGTCATGACTTATACATGTTCCTATGACTATGAGATTATGCAACTCCCGTTTACCGGAGGAACACTTTGTGTGCTACCAAACGTCACAACGTAACTGGGTGATTATAAAGGTGCTCTACAGGTGTCTCCAAAGGTACTTGTTGGTTTGGCGTATTTCGAGATTAGGATTTGTCACTCCGATTGTCGGAGAGGTATCTCTGGGCCCACTCGGTAATGCACATCACTATAAGCCTTGCAAGCATTGTGACTAATGAGTTAGTTGCGGGATGATGTATTATGGAACGAGTAAAGAGACTTGCCGGTAACGAGATTGAACTAGGTATCGAGATACCGACGATCGAATCTCGGGCAAGTAACATACCGATGACAAAGGGAACAACGTATGTTATTATGCGGTCTGACCGATAAAGATCTTCGTAGAATATGTGGGAGCCAATATGGGCATCCAGGTCCCGCTATTGGTTATTGACCAGAGAGGTGTCTCGGTCATGTCTACATAGTTCTCGAACCCAAAGGGTCCGCACGCTTAAAGTTACGATGACAGTTATATTATGAGTTTATTTGTTTTGATGTACCGAAGGTTGTTCGGAGTCCCGGATGTGATCACGGACATGACGAGGAGTCTCGAAATGGTCGAGACGTAAAGATTGATATATTGGACGACTATATTCGGACACCGGAAGTGTTCCGGAGAAGTTTCGGATTAAACCGGAGTGCTAGAGGGTTACCGGAACCCCCCGGGGAAGTATTGGGCCTTGGTGGGCCTTGAGGGGAGAGAGAGGGCAGCAGCCATGAGGTGGCGCGCCCCCTCCCAAGGGGAGTCCTAGTTGGACTAGGAGAGGGGGGCGCAGCCCCCTTTCCCTCTCCCTCTCCCTCTCTTTCCTTCCCCCCCCCCCCCTCTTTTCCTAGTAGGACTAGGAAAGGGGAGTCCTACTCCTACTAGGAGGAGGACTCCCCCTCTCTCCTTGGCGCGCCTAGGGAAGCCGGCCTCCCCCTTGCTCCTTTATATACGGGGGCAGGGGGCACCTGAGAACACACTTGATATACGATATTTTAGCCGTGTGCGGTGCCCCCCTCCACCAGATTACACCTCGATAATACCGTCGCGGAGCTTAGGCGAAGCCCTGCGTCGGTGGAACATCATCATCGTCACCACGCCGTCGTGCTGACGAAACTCTCCCTCAACACTCGGCTGGATCGGAGTTCGAGGGACGTCATCGAGCTGAACGTGTGTAGAACTTCGGAGGTGCCGTGAAGACGTACGACTACATCAACCGCGTTGTGATAATGCTTCCGCTGTCGGTCTACAAGGGTACGTGGAAAACACTCTCCCCTCTCGTTGCTATGCATCACCATGATCTTGCGTGTGCGTAGGAAATTTTTGAAATTACTACGTTCCCCAACAATATCCTATGAGTAAATTGTTGAATGAATTGAATATCATCAAGTTGAAATTATATGCTCATATCATGCCCTGTAGTAGCCTCACATTGGGTTTAGAAAGTGAAATCTATTGAAGTTTGACAATCACGATATTGGTCATACAAGCAATTCATGAATGATTATTATAAGGAAGAGAACTTTCACATACAAATATATTATCTTGGACATCTTCTATGATTGTGAATACCCATTAATTATTTGCAAACTTGAGCAAATTAGTTGAAGTTGGACAAGGAAGACAACGTAATGAGTTATGTTTGGGTATATTTGCATAGAAGTTAGATTGTTATGGATCCTCCAACATGTGGTGTTTGCTTAAGATCTTTTGCTAGCCAAAAATTCGTATTAATTAAAGATACCACTTATGCATCCGAAAACCCTTAAACCCAGTTTCTTGCCATGAGTGTCCATCATACCTACCGATGGATTGAATAAGATCCTTCAAGTAAGTTGTTCATCAGTGCAAAAAGGCAATAAAAATTGCTTCCAAATGTGTTTGATCATTTAGTGTAAGAGAAAATTGAGCGTTGTACGGACTTGTGATAGCAAAGTAATAAAAGCGACGGACTGCATAATAAAGGTTGCTATCATAAGGGACAATATAACGTGACATTCTTTTGCATTAAGGGATTGTGCATACAAAACCAAAAAGCGCATGGCAGCCTGTGTCTCCCTCTGCGAAGGGCCTATCTTTTACTTTTCAGTATTTACTTTTATGCAAAGAGTCAATAGTATGAATTCTCATTCCAATCTCAATTATTCTCTAGTTGGCAAGCATAATGTGATGGGGAAAGATCTTGGCACATATGACCAGTCAAATATATTTGATCATGAATTAGCATTGTTGACAATTATCTCTATGATAAATGAGTTGGGAGGCGAAACATTAAGCCCCTATCTTTCTCTGTGTTTGATGGATGCCATTTGTTATAAGTCAAGGTGTGCAAAACCAAACCGAAAACCAAAAACCAAACCGAAAAAAAAAGAACCAAATTTCGGTTTTTTCAGTTTTTGGTTTCAGTTTCAATTTTTTATTTTCAAAACCATATACCCTTCAGTTTTTTCGGTTAGAAACCGACAGTTTTCGGTTAAACTGAATTAAACCGAAACTAACTCCACTGTATGAAGGATTTTAGTTGAAACTGCAGCCACTCCTCTATTTATAGCCTTCTGCCCACCACGGTGCTGCTCCAGACGCGAGGTGGGACTAAACGCTGCAGCTTAAGCCAACGACCTGGGCACTCGGCGTACGTTGTGCTTGCTTGGGCCTCAAATTACCAGCCCATATGACCACTCTTGTCGAGCGACCCCCAGGCAGCCGATCGCTTGCCTTAGAAAAAGGCCAGCCAGCCGCTTTTGTCATGATTAGGATTGGCTCTTTCCTTTTTTTGCTTGCTCTGTCTCATAAGAAAATGAATATAATTGACTCTTTCCTTTTGGTTGCTCCCTCACGTAATAAAAAAAACCTTCCTAATCTCAGATCTGCTGACATTTAATACTTAGGACCAGTCCATGTGTGCCATCTAATAATCATGTAATCTACGTAGGCACTTCTCACAAGAAAATGCTTACTTACATACACAGACCGAATCATGTGACCAAAATATATTTGTTGTTCATTCAAAAATTCGCGTCAACTTTGGTTATTTTGGTTATTACCGAAACCAAACCGAAATTAAATGGTTATTACCGAAACCGAACCGCATTTATGTATAAAACCATATAAACCGAAGTATAAAAACCATATAAACCAAAAACCGTATAAACTGAACCGAATCAAACCGAAAAAACCGAACGCACAGCCTAAGTTCTAAGAATATGCTTTGAGTACTAGCACTTAGTTTTTGTTGAGAATAAGTTGAATTGCAATTGCTTAGTGATTGAGAACATAGGTTGTTAAGTTTCAAGAGAACTAGTGGACCAGTTGCGCCAAATGACGCAGAGGCACCCTAAATCCATGTGCACGATGAAAATATTAGCCATGGTTTAATCCCCTTTAATAGGAAACATGGTCGATTGTTGTCTACACTGAGATGTATATACATATTTTAACTTGATAGCACAGAGTACTTGCTACCATGTTCGTAGTGACCCATTTGAAACCAAGTTCACATTGAAAACACTTGCATTTTTCAATGACTTTGTGTTTGAGCAAAAAACATATAGACTTTTGTTTAAAAATATATGTACCTTTAAAATCATGAGTGCTTTCAAAATATTTTCATTTCTTAGGAGCTTTAGGTCTGAGCAAAGATGTATGATTGGAGCTTTAGCCCTTTTGTATAAAAAAATAATGAAGGGGCATCAAACATTGAATAGCAGTTGAACAATAGTTCAAAACGTCTCCATAATAGCAATATGTATCGTCAATGACATTTGTTTTTATAACTATCAAACATGTTTAAAACATCCTTTATATTGAATCCACATAACAATTATTTATGATAAGGGGCACCATCACATAGATTAAAGAAAAAAGAGGGATTAATCAATAGTTCAACACTAAAGCATCGCCCACTTGCATGGTGGTAGGAGCAAGTGGCAATGTGTCAAGTCTCTAAGTTGCGGTACATATTCTAAATCCTTGCGGTGCTCCATGGTTAGCAATGTATTGTCATATGCACATCTTCGCTACAACCGATGCATGCACCTCAAACAACATGCTGGTGTTTTTACCTGATAAAATAGATAGTGTTACAATTTTATTGCCAGGTGCAAATTGTACCAGCGACTTGTATCAAACAAATGCAGTGTTTCATTAAGATCATTACCCGACTATTCTTACCAAACGAACCAAAAAAATGTTGTTTTCCCCTGTATTACCTGAACTGGTTACAATATAAACAAAATTAACCCTGTCGTGGAATAAAACCATTATGACCTACTAAACCCAACCTGACAAAATGATCCATTTCAATACAGAACATTTGATGTGTTGTTAATTGCCAGTTGTTAAAAAAAATTGGAATAGAATCATTGCGCAAACATAGCTTGTATTGCGGTTTACAGAATGAAGGAAACTCAAGCAATATTTTAACATTAATTTATTTTCCATCCTAATGATAGCCTCATACAGCGCCATATCTCTAACCTTGAGCTTTTTTTAAAATACCATACAAATATGTTAGATGGACGCAAATGCTTCTATTCTCCTTATTAATTTGTTGCTATGTAAATTTGTAAGATATACATGCAATTCCAGCTAGAAATACACTCACAAATTTCCATTGAAATCATTATGGGAAATTAAGAACAGGTTCACCTTTTTGTTGACAGAAAATAAAGAAAGAAAGAACACACCGGAATTTTAATACGAGTAGCAGAGAGGTGGAGGACCATAATCCTTCTTCAGGCAGAGACAACAGCGCACGGCTGGGCATCGGAGGGCTTGGCGCCTGATGAAGAGCGCGTGGCATTATTGGATTGACCTCTTGGTAGATGAGCATGCATGAAGGACATCAATACAAAAAGTGATATAAAATATTAATACATTTTAGGTTCATTTATGTTTTTTTAGCCAAAATGTCCTAGCCAAAGAGAGCTGCCCTGGCAGAACAAACATTCCAGGGTTCTTTTTTGGAAGCCACAAGAACAAACAAACGGCCAAACAGAATGTACAGAAAAGGCAATTTACTCTTAAGGCCTGACAGGCTGACACACAAAAAACTTGGAATAGTGACTGTGAACATTCTGTTGTAGCAATCTACTCTGAAGCACAGAAAAGGCAATTTACTCTTGCCGCACAAAATTTTAACAGTTATTTTGGCATTGTATTCTTCCTAGTATGCTTAGTTTATGCAAGAAAATGGTCGTACTTCAGTTATACATTACACAAAGGTAGATCTAGAAGAACACTTGGCTGACCACATAAGAGTATAATTATGTAGCAGCAGCATATACCATAACAGCTTTAATAACAGGATTGGTACCTAATCACATTATAGCCAACGACAGCTATTCGGCGGCGTCATTAACCTGATTAGTACCTAAGAACAACGGAAATTTCTTTTAGTAACAGTCCATGCAGAGTATGGCATCTAAACCTTCTAACATAAACATAATTACAAAAACCTTATAGAAATTTGGTACCAGCTAACTTCGGTTCGATCATGTCTTCACCGCCGCCTAACCCGTCTCTCCCGCTGCCGGTCACCTCGTCGCCGACCACCACGACCGTCGCCCCGCTCCTGCCCGCGCCGGGATCCTCCGTCGCGCCTGCCCCCGCCGTCCTCACCTCGGAGGAAGTGTCCGGGGCGCCGCGGGACCTAAACCAGGCGGTCCAGGAGATCCGCCTGTTCTTGGCCGGGTCCTACGGGCCGCACCAGGCTGCGCCGCCGTGGCAGCCGCCGCACTCGTCGAGCCGCTGCAGCTGCCATCCACCGCCCCGCCCTAGCTGCAGTGGCAACCGCCGCTTCTGGCGGCCTCTGCCGTGCTCGTCGGGCCGCTGCAGCTGCCATCCACCGCCCCGCCCTGGCTGCAGTGGCAGCCGCCGCTCCTGGTGGCCTCCGCTGCGCCCGGCGCTCTGCCGCCGCAGCCGCTGCCGCTGCCCGACGCGACACCGCAGCAGCTGCAGCGGCCCCCGCCGGTCAGCTCCGGCCCCACATCGACCGCGCCGACGGGAGTCCCGGCCCACCAGATCAAGTTCCCGCCATCGCCATCACCGCTTTCCCAGGGCGTCCCCATCCAGCAGATCAAGTTCCCGTCGTCGCCGTCACCGCTTCCGGCTTGGATCGCTACCCACCACGTGTCGGCGGCGGTGAGGCTGCAGGCTGCTGCGCGCGGTCTCCTAGCGCGTCGGCGTGTGCGGGAGATGCGTGGTTTGCAGCTGCCGCTCCTCCCAGTTGTCCTTCGTTGCACAAAGGACCTCGATCTCGTCCCCACGAATAGCGACCTCAAAGTCTACGACATCGGCGGTTTGGGGGGGGGGGGGGGGGGGGGAGCGCACCCCTCCTTGTCATTCTCCATCGCAAGCCCTCCACTCTTCTCTGTGCGGTGCAGACCAACAGCCGTCCGGTGGGAAGAAGGCAGGGTGTCACCGACAGGAGCGCACCACGTAGCACCACTGCATTCCGCCGGCCGCTGCAAGGGCGCGCCTCTGCTGGTCGCTCTTGTGACCACTTCCAGGTGGCCATACCCATGCACTCTTTTTGTCCAGATGGTGTCCATGGGATCCAGGTGGTTGTACACATGCATGTCCGACGTGCGGATGGTGTCCACTTTTTGTTAAGGGGTCCAAAATAAAGCGTCCCAGTCCATTTCAGGTTGAGAGTAATAAAACAAGCCGAGAAGTAAAAAGCTTGTTTTTAGGTGTTAGGTTTGTGTTGCGTCGAGTCATGGTTATAAGGGTCGCTTGCTTGGGAGTCAAGTAAACCTCTCTATATAAAGAGAGGAGATGTATCAATCTAATCAAGCAAGAATTAAGAAGGAAATCCCTTCCCTCTTGCCCGGCCGTGGGCAAAAGGCCCCCGGTCGGCCCTCTCGTGCCCTCCTAGCAGCGCCATAACAAATAAGGAATTGAAAAACAAGAGAACAAATAAAAGGAGGCACGCACACTTGTAATGCAAACCATGCCAATTGTCAACTTATTTTTTAGATCTCACAGAACATCAACTCAATTGTGAACTAAAAGATGGTTGCCATGGTAAAATAATCTTTCTCTCATGCCTTGCTCATTTAAAAGACTACACAATCAACTACTTATTTCATACACCAGAATAAACGTCACATCACGTGCATCCGAAAGGAAAAATATATAGATGGATACAGTAGGGGCCTCCCCTGCTGATATATGGAGCAAATTCTATTGGAAAATGACAAAACCGTTAAGAACTCAAACAAAGAAAAGTTTAGCTGAAGCATTTGTAGAATGGTGATACAAAATAATAGGAGTACGACTAGGAATGGATATTAACATAAGGTCTATGACAGCAGACTCAGAAATTTAGGTCCAAATAAAGAAATAAGCCTTGTCACCTGATGCTTGCTCCATTATACCACCTCTTCTGGCTTAGCGGGGAAGGCGGGAAATGGAGAGGCATGGTTGAGACCTAAAGTATCCTAACCTTTCAAAGACGTAGTAATAGAATACTCGAAACGTTCATTAAAAACCTCATAGCTGAGCCACAATTCACATATACATAATTGAGCATGCGACCTAAAGTATCATAGTTAAGCCACAATTCGCAGAAATTTTAAGTCCAAAAAAAAAAGAAGAAATAGCATGTTGTAAGATTAATATCCACAGATACATAGTTGAGCTACAACCTAAAGTATCCTTACCTGTCAGAGCTATGCTAATAGAATATTCAAAAGCTTCATTAAACTATCATCATATTGCCCAGCCACGGCAGCAGTGTACGATCATCAAAATATGTAGGTGCAGAGTGCAGACCTATTCACAGGTTAGCTGAAGCGGTATGAAAAATTCAAGCATTAGCTGTTACAATATTATTCATCGGCAAAGCAGTATGGGCTACCATCAGCGCGACATTACAGGGTGGCGACTTCGGCCTCTGTGGTCGCAAGTTTTCTAAAAAGCAACATGGATGAATAGCTACCTCAGGAGTGTTGCTCCCGGAGAATTGTAAATTTGTAATACTCTTTTTAAAATGAACAGAGAAAATCCGCAATGACCAAGATGTCCAATTCTTCAATTACGTACTCATATATCAAGGTCTAGAGTATATCTATCCGGGTCGTACAGATGCAAACTGAAAGCAAAGTGGATTTTAGGACAGAGCTATATTGTGACCAAACATGTAAATAAGAGAATTCTGCAGTGCAAGAGCACTTTTAGGACAGGGTTATATTATGACCAAATTAGCCCATGAACTTATAATAAAAAAGGACATGCGTAGGGAAAAACACTGCCCAAACAAAGTACAGAGAAAAGGAACGCCCAAATAAATATGTTGACAAAGGCAAAGGAAGAAGACCACGTCATATTTGAATGAATATATATAATCTATTCCAGACCTTGCCTAGTAGAAACACAGTGACAAGCAAGCACAAGATGCATCAGCTTACGTATTTTAAACCACTGCCATTGACATACACGGATGATTACATTACAAAGGCATATAACCTGACATATAGGCATGGACGCTGATACTATGACTTGTTTATGCCCCATGCCCAACTGTCATGCCCCTAGTCTTTCTTATATCAAGCACAACAGCAGCAAAGCGAACAAAAATGTAGCCACTCAACACTTGGAAAACAGAAAACAGTGAACATACGCAAACAAATCAAACTGACGCAAATGCCCAGCCTCCAGTCAGCTGCTCAAATATGCTCTCTGCCACTAAGGGGAAATATGGGATATACTTTTCTTAACATGAAACATTAAGTTCTAGATGTCGATAAAAGATTTAGTCTGCTTGCACATCATTTGTTCGAGCATCACATACTCTCAATTAACCAACAACAATCATGAAGCACATACCTCCCCATGTCATAGGCCATTGCCTCCAGTTCTTGATGGACTCCTTCAATAGCGCAACGCCTTCCATCTGTAGCAATGCAAAATTCAGCAACAAAGGTAACAAGCCTAGTGAGAGAGTGGATAGCAGAAGAAACACTTTCAACCAATTCCGGAGAAACAGAGAATATGTATAGGAACTTCCCACTGAAGTAACAATGCAATGCCATTTTATATTTGTAGCAGGTTAGTTTAAGAGAGATTCTGGTAAAAAAATCTATTTTTTTAAGGCTACCTCTTTCCAAATAAAAAAGTAAATTCAGTAACCATGTGAATAAGAATAAAATGCAAATTAACTTGTTTAAGGCCACCTCTTTCCAGATAAAAATGTAAATTTAGTAACCATGTGGATAAGAATAAAATGCAACTTTCTATCTTCATTAAACTTTTGAGTTCTCTACTGAAAAATTAAAAGGACGAAATTAATCACTGGAAAGTAGCATTTCATAGTGATTTAGCTCTTTGCTCAAGTTGTTTTGCCCACCTCTTCCTCAATCCTTTTTTTGGTTTTGCCCACCTCTGTCAGTTTGCCCTTCCTCACTAATAGTTTGTTCTTAGCTAAAATTGGTTGTTGAATCCATTTTATGCCAAAAAGGGACACTCAAGATAAAAGAGAACTTTGATCCAAAACTAAAGAACAAAAAAAAAAACGGGGTGGCCGGTGGGCGTCGACAGCAGGGCTGGGCCATCTTCCTCTGGCTCTGTCTTCCTCGTCTTCCTCGGTGTTGACCAATCAGCTAGCTCCAAAGAATGAGGATATGGAGAGAAGCGAAGGGGGGGAGGAGGGGCACGGTGGTGGTCAAGGCAGGAGAGGAGGAGAGATGCGAATGGCCTGTGCCGGCTTGTGTTCCTCCATCTGCCGCTGCACCTTCCTCTCCTCTTTCCTCTCTCTTTCTCCTTCATCTCCTTCCTTCTCTCTTCCCCACATCTTTTCTCTCTCCTGCAGGGACAAGCTCATGGCACAGGACCGAATCGTGCGCCCCAGCTATCGCCGTTTGCCTGCAGGTCGCCCCCGTTGCTGGAGATGCTCGCCGCCGCGCCCTCATGCCTCGGATCTGGCGGGATCCCCTGCTCCTCCACCTCTAGCGAGAAGACCCTGGCGGCAGCCGCGGCTTTGTTGCGTGCTCCCCGTCGGCTTCCTGCCCAAAGGCTCGCAACGGTCGTCCACTGGCTCGCGGTGGCGGCGGCCCCTGACCTCTTGCGCGGCAGCTTCCTCCTGGTGGCATGGTCGTCGGACAGAGAGGAGCGAGGCGGAATGGCGGCGATGGCTGACGAGGAAGGACGGAGGAGGACGAGGGAGTGCGGCGCTGCGGGGTTTGGGAAGGCTAGGGTTTGTGCTGTGGGGATTGTGGACCTGCGCGACTCGAGACGAGACGCGGTGCGGCGCGCGCGGAGCTGACTGGCGAATCCCTTTCGCACACGAGTGCGGTTGACCCAGCCAATACAAGGGCGAGACGAGCCCATCCGTTATTGGGCAGGAAAAAGCAACCGTAGGGTGAAAACAGATTTACCGGGAGGTGAAGATCCGACGGCCCAAGCTGAAAACGAGGACGATTAGTGGTCATGAAGTCAGCAAATTGGGGGATCACCATGGAGCCAAGTTCGCTAGCAACCTTATACTAGATTAGAATTCATAGTTTCAACCATAACACGTGAATTGGTTGCTAATTTAACATGAGAAGTTTTATGAGAAGGAGTTGTTATGATGCTAGAAAAAATGATTGAAATTATCATTGATCTAATTTGTGCATTTTGTCAGCATTCACGCTTCATAAATTATTTCTTTTATCATTTACCTACTCGAGGACGGGTAGGAATTAAGCTTGCGGATGTTGATACGTCTTCAACGTATCTATAATTTATGAAATATTCTTGCCATGTTTACAACAATTATATATGGTTTTGGTATGATTTGAATGGAACTAACCCGGACTGATGTTGTTTTCAGCAGAACTACCCTGTTGTTGTTTTTGTGTAGAAATAAAAGTTCTCCAAATGCAACAAAACTTTTTGACGATTATTTTGGAACAAAAGAGGCACTATAAGCTTCATGGGAGGGCCAGAAGAGCCACGAGTTGGCCACAACCCATCAGGACACGCCTAGAGCCCAACCCGTGTGCAGGTGTATCGTGCTCACCTCAGGGCCCATCTTCGCCTCAAACCGACGCCAAAAAAATCCTATAAATACAGAAACCCCTAGAAATAACCCTAGATCAGAAGTTCCGCCGCCGCAAGCCTCTGTAGGCACGAAAAACCAATCTAGACCCTGTTCCGACACCCTGCCGGAGGGGAAAATCATCACAGGTTGCCATCTTCATCATCCCGGCGGCCACCATGATGAGGAGAGAGTAGTCTACCCTCGGGGCTGAGGGTTTGTACCAGTAGCTATGTGTTTAATCTCTCTCTCTCTCTCGTGTTCTTGAGATGGCACAATCTTGATGTATCACGTGCTTTGTTAATATAGTTGGTTCATATGGTGTTTTCCCATCTCTATCTTGTTGTGATGAACTGAGTTTTCCCTTTGAGACTTCGTTTTTATCGGATTGAATAATTTTATGGATTTGAGAGCACTTGATGTATGTATTGCTATGAATACTCGTGGTGAAAATGGGGTATCATATTGATTCATTTGATATGTGTATTGGCACTCAACTCGCGGATTCCCGAGGTGACATTGGGGTAATCTATGCATAGGGGTTGATGCACGTTCTCGTCTTTGTTTCTCCGGTAGAAATCTTGGGGCACTCTTTGAGGTTCTTTGTGTTGGATTGAGTATTATGAATATGAAATTATTTGATGCATACCGTATAATCAACTCACGGATACTCGAAGCGACATTGGAGTATCTAGGTGACACATTAGAGTTGGTTGATGTGTATCATATGGTGTTATTTTAGTACGAACTCTTGGATAGATCGATCAGAAAGGATAACTTGGTGTTATTTTAGTACGAACTCTTCGATAGATCGATCGGAAAGGATAACTTTGAGGTGTTTCATACCCTACAAACAATTTCTTCTTATGTTCCCCGCTACATAGGAACTTTGGAATGATTCTTCATCGCATGTTGAGGGATGGTTATATGATCCAATTATATTAGCATTGTTTAGAGATTGCACTAGTGAAAGTACGGACCCTAGGCCTCGTTCAAGCATACCATTTGTGCTCACTTTTGTTACTTGCTACCATGCTGTATTTTATTGTTCCTATTACAAAAATCAATATCTACTATCATTACTACGCTTGTATCACCATCTCTTTGCCGAACTAGTGCACCTATACAAATTACCATTGTATTTGGTGTGTTGGGGACACAAGAGACTTTTTGTTATTTGGTTGCATGGTTGTTTGAGAGAGACCATCTTCATCCTACGCCTCACATTGATTGATAAACCTTAGGTCATCCACTTGAGGGAAAATTGCTACTGTCCTACAAAACTCTGCGCTTGGAGGCCTAACACGAGTCTACAAGAACAAGTTGTGTAGTAGACATCATGTTGCTGTAACGTTATTGTAGTTATAATCAATCATTACCCACTGTATGCTATCACAATTCTATGGACCCAAGTCAAAGGAGGCTCAACAAGATTTCAAACGCAAATAATGAAACTATAACAACAATATGTGAAAACAGGACAATCTGTAAAGATGCAAATGGTACATACACTTCTGTACCTCAATTTTTTTTGAACAATTAGGACAAAACAAATAATGTGCATACAAGTACTGTGTAAAAAATTTAGAATTTTTGCATGTTTCAGTAAAAATGTAAATTCACGCACTATAACAAAAGTTTATGTTTTTGCACTGCACATACCAAACAAGCAATCTAATCATCCTAAAGGCAAATCTTGGCACATTATTTTTATAATACAATGGATTTTTACAAAGTGGATAATTATTTTTATTGAAAAGTTTATGTAATTCAAGATTTGCAAAGTTTCCATGGGCATGAACAAAGTTCAAGGAGCTCCCCCACTTCAATGGTGCTCGTCTTTCTTACTTTCACTTTCCTTTTTGAAAAGTTTTAGGTTCCCATATTTTTTGTTTTTAAACTTTTTTAAAGCACACAACAGAATAAAATGACTCTCTAAACTTTCAGGTTGTCTCCCTGGTAGCGCTTTCTTTAAAGCCATTATGCTAGGCATAAAGTGCTCAAGTAATCGATCCACCCAGATCCCAAGGTATATTAAAGCCAATTTTAATTAACAATGATTTTTAATTTAGTATTGAGCACAAAGAAACATATATCATGCAACAACGAAGTCTAACTCTCTTCCTATGCACCGGCATGTCATAAAAGAACATTTCATGCACACATAGTAAAGGCCGATACATAGCATAAGTAGTTTCTTTCAATTTTATCGTGTTGGAAACATAGAGAGGTGGAGATGTAGTTCATCTCTCATAATAATTGCAAGTAGGAGCAGAAATCATTTGCATATTATATTTATTAAAATCATCATGTGTAATAGTAAAACGCAACCCATCAATATAATCCTTAATAAGCACAAACTTCTCTGATATAGTGTATTTGGGAGAATTCAAAAAGATGATAGGACTATCATGTGTGGAAGCAATAGCAACAATTTCATTCTTAACATAAGGAACTATAACAGGTTCATCTCCATAAGCATAATTCATATTGGCAACATGGCCACGAGCATAGCAAACATCAATTTCACAAAAAAGGATATTTCAAACGAATCCAAGGGATCATAGCAATTATCATAGCGTTCACCTTCGGTAAGCACGAAGGAAAATTAAACAATGTATGAGTTTAAGAGTGACTCTCATTAGAAGGCGGGCACAGGTAGCTAATCTTCTCTTCCCCCTTTTGTTTTTCGCGCTCCTCATCATCTTTTTCATCAAATGAGCTCTCAGTTTCAACATTTTCTTCTTCCATAGTTTCTTGCAAAATATTAGTCTCTTCTTGGACAGCGGAGGCTTTCTCAATAAAATCATCAATATCGACATTGTATTTATAACTCTCATAGCAATATTTAAGTATAGCAAAATTTTCAGATCAGTAAACAACATCATCACAGTCTTCATACTTTTCAAACAAAGATTCAATTTCATAAGCACCCTTAAAAGCAACAAATTCTTTTATTCATTTCACATCATAGTAATCATACCTACCATTAGCATAAGAAGCCAAGGTTTCATTATCATTAAATTCACATGAAAAGGGAAGGTGTGGAGTCTTCATCCTAGAGCAACAAGTGTAATCATATCTCAGGCATAAATCCCAAGCATACCATTGCGACATTTTAATTTGATCCTATAAGAGTTTCCCTTTTGAGTCAAGCGATAATCCCTAAAGTATTCACGTTGATCCAATGTGTTTCCCATTATCAAGTTGAATGGGGTTTTCTCAGGATTATCAAAGTGTGTTTAATATTTTCCACATAACGAGCATCGAGGGTTTTAGGAGGTTCTCCCTCTCCATGAGTAGCAAGTACAACTATTTTTTTTGGTGTTTCGGTTCCATATCAATAACTAAAGATAGAGAACAACTTAGAAGAGAAAATTAAATCTACTTAGTGATAAAGCAAACAAGCACACACGAGAATATTCACCCCACGCTATTGCTCCCCGGCAACGGCGCCAGAAAAAGGCCTTGATAACCACAAGTATAGGGGATCATTTGTAGCCTTTCTCGATAAATAAGAGTTTCGAACCCAACGAGGAGCTAAAGGTAGAACAAATATTCCCTCAAGTTCTATCGACCACCGATACAACTCTACGCATGCTTAATGTTTGCTTTACCTAGAACAAGTATAAAACTAGAAGTACTTTGTAGGTGTAGTAGGATAGATTTGCAAGATAATAAAGAACGTGAAAACAAAAGTTAGGTGTTGTTCTAATAAAAGTACAATTAAGTTAGTATAGCGAGTGTGGAAAAGTGGTGATAGGATTTGCTCAATTGTCCCTAAGCAATTGACTACATTACTAGACCGATAACAAGTTTTTATATGGGAGAGGCCACTGCTAGCATGTCATCCCTTACTTGGAATTCTAAGCACTTATGATTGGAACTATTAGCAAGCATCCGCAACTACTAATGTTCATTAAGGTAAAACCCAACCATAGCATTAAGATATATTGGTTCCCCTTCAATCCCGTATGCATCAATTTCTATGTTAGGAAGAAGTTTCCGTCACTCTTTCCCTCCAACGCATAGTCCTATCAACATACATCTAACCCTATGGTGTGATCCACACACGCACTCATATGATGGGCACCAAAGGACAACAAGATAACCACAAGCAAATTAGACCAATCATAGCAATTCACTAATCACCAATAGGACAACACAAATCTACTCAAGCATCATAGGATGGCAACACATCATTGGATACTAATATGAAGCATAAAGCACCATGTTCAAGTAGAGGGTACAACAAGTTGCGGGAGAGTGGACCGCTGAAAATAGATGAGGGAAGGTGATAAGATGTTGGCGAAGATGATGAAGGTATTGGTTTAGATCACTGTCACACGATGGTTTCCCCGGCGGCGTTCCGGCGCCACCGGGAGAGAGCCCTCTCCTTCTTCTTACTCCTTGACCTCCCCCCTAGATGGGAGGAGGGTTTCCCCTCTGGTCCTTGGCCAACCCCTCTGAGATTGGATCTATCTGTCTGTTTCTCTTCTGTTTTGCGACCCCGTTTTCTGGCCTTTCACTGTTTCTTAATATCCGTAGATCTGTAACTCCGACTGGGCTGAAATTTTAACATGATTTTTATCCGTATATAAGCTTCCTTGCGGCTGAAGGACACCTCCAACCGACTTACGGGGTGGCCACAAGCTTGCCAGGCGCGCCTTGTGGGCCCCTCGGGCATCGTCTTGCGTTGATTCCGCCCCCAGTAATCACATATATTCCAAAAAAATCTCCGTAAATTTTTATCGTGTCTGGACTTCATTTGATATGGATATTCTGTGAAACAAAAACATGCAACAAACAGGAACTGTCACTGGGCACTAGATCAATATGTCAGTCCCAAAAATAATATAAAATGTTGCCAAAAGTATATGAAAGTTGTAGAATAATGGCATGAAACAATCAAAAAATATAGATACGACGAAGACGTATCAACGAGCTTGAGGTGCTTCAATCGTGGTAGAAAAAGAGCGGGCATGTCATTAATCGGGAGGGGGGCGTGGGCGCGAGGTGGAGCGCGGACAGTGGCAGTTGCTACTTCTTGAGCTTGCGTTGGTTTTTCCCTTGAAGAGGAAAGGGTGATCCAGCAAAGTAGAGATAAGTATTTCCCTTAGTTAAGAACCAAGGTACCAATCCAGTAGGAGGAACACACAAGTCTCCAATAGTTGTACCTGCACAAACAAACAAATACTTGCACCCAACGCGATAAAGGGGTTGTCAATCCCTTCACGGTTACTTGCAAGGATGAGATCTGATAGTGATGGATATAAAAGATAAGAAGAAGTGCAACATAAAATAGAAGTAAATAAATTGCAACAAGGTATTTTTGTGTTTTTGATTTTGTAGATTTAAAAATAATATGATAAAAGATAGACCCAGGGGCCACAGTTTTCACTAGAGGCTTCTCTCTTGAAAGAAAGCATACGGTGGGTAAAAAAATTACTGTTGAGCAATTGATAGAAAAGCGCATAGTTATGATGGTATCCAAGGCAATGATCATGTATATAGGCATCACGTCCGAGACAAGTAGACCGACTCCTGCCTGCATCTACTACCATGACTCCACACATCGAACGCTATCCAGCATGCATCTAGTGTATTAAGTTAACAAGAACGGAGCAACGCCTTAAGCAAGATGGCATGATGTAGAGGGATAGATCCAATCAATATGAATGAACCCCATCTTTTTATCCTTAACGGCAACAATAAAAATACGTGTCATCTCCCCTTCTATCACTAGGATTGAGCACCGCAAGATTGAACCCATTACAAAGCACCTCTCCCATTGCAAGAAAAATCAATCTAGTTGGCCAAACCAAATCAATAGATCGGAGAGAAATACAAAGCTATATAAATCATGCATAAAAGAGTTCAAAGAAGACTCAAATAATATTCATAGATAATCTGATCATAAACCCACAATATCGGATCTTAACAAACACACCGCAAAGAAGATTACATCAAATAGATCTCCAAGAACATCAAGGAGAACATTGTATTGAAGATCAAAGAGAGAGAAGAAGCCATCTAGCTACTAGCTATGAACTCGTAGGTCTGTGGTAAACTACTCACACATCATCGGAAGGGCAACAAGGTTGATGTAGAAGCCCACCGTGCTCGAATCTCCCTCCAGCAGAGTACCAGAAAAGGTCCCAAATGGGATCTCACAAAGATAGAAACTTGCGGTGGCGGAAAAGTATTTTCGGTGTGCCATTAGGTCTACGGGGAATATTTGGGTATTTATAGAAGAAGAATTATGGTTAGATGTGCCACAAGGAGCCCACAAGCTTGGGAGGCTGCGCCCCTGAGCTTGTGGCTATCTCATGGCCCTTCTAGCCTCCTCTCAAAGCTTCTAGGGTGCCTTGTTGTCCAAGAAAAATTGTCAAAAAGTTATGTTTTATCTGGACTCCGTTTGGTATTGATTTTTTGTAAAGTCAAAAACAAGGGAAAAAACAATTGGCATTGGGCACTAGGTTAATAAGTTAGTCCCAAAAAATGATATAAAATAGCACAATAATACATATAAAACATCCAAGATTTATAATATAATAGGACGGAACAATAAAAAAATATAGATACGTTGGAGAAGTATCAAGCATCCCCAAACTTAATTGCTGCTCGTCGTCGAGTAGGAAAAGACGATCGCTTGTCCCCGACCACCACTCATAAGGAAGACTCCAATTTCATAGCACAACGAGAGACCATACATGCATGCTTTGGGAATCACAAACCTTAACACAAATATTCTTACTAAACAAAAATTACTCACTAGGATGACTCTAATATCACCATCTTTATATCTCAAAACAAATGTAAGTAATCAAACTTCTCATATATTCAATGATCTTCATGAAAGTTTATATTATATCCCTCTTGAATACCCATCATATTAGGACTAAATTCATAACCCAAGCAAATTGCCCTACTATTTATAAGACTCTCAAAATAATATAAGTGAAGCAGGAGAGTTCATAAATTTATTTAAAATATAACCACCGCCATGCTCTAAAATATATAAGTGAAGCACTAGAGCAACTGCATATCTCAAAAGATATAAGTGAAGCTCAAAGAGTATTCTAATAAATTCACGATTAATGTGTGTCTCTCTCAGAAAGGTGTGTCCAACAAGGTTGATTGTGGCAAACTAAAAAGCAAATAAAGCAAAGACTTATATAATACACGACGCTCCAAGAAAAACACATATCATGTAGTGAACAAAAATATAGCCTCAAGTAATTTACCGATGGATTGTAGACAAAAGAGGGGATGCCATCCGGGGCATCCCCAAGCTTAGACACTTGGTTGTCCTTGAATATTACCTTGGGGTGCCTTGGGCATCCCCAAGCTTAGGCTCTTGCCACTCCTTACTAGCTATGGACCCATAGGTCTGTGGTAAACTACTCACACATCATCGGAAGGGCAACAAGGTTGATGTAGAAGCCCTCCATGATCGAATCCCCCTTCGGCAGAGTACCAGAAAAAGGTCCCCAGATAGGATCTCATGAAGACAGAAACTTGCGGCTGCGGAAAAGTAATTTTGGTATGCCCTCTGCTCTACGGGGAATATTTGGGTATTTATAGGAGAAGAATTAGGGTTGGAAGTGCCATGAGGGGCCCACAAGCTTGGGGGGCACCCCCCCTAGGGCGCGCCCCCTGAGCTTGTGTCCATCTCGTGGCCCTTTTGGTCTCCACGCAAAGCTTCCACGGTGTCTTGTGGTCCAAGAAAAATCATCAAAAATTTCCATTCCATTTGGACTTCGTTTGGTATTGATTTTGTGTAAAGACAAAAACAAGGGAAAAAAACAACAACTAGCACTGGGCACTAGGTTAATAAGTGATGACCCACAAGTATAGGGGATCTATCATAGTCCTTTCGATAAGTAAGAGTGTCGAACCCAACGAGGAGCAGATGGAAATGAAAAGCCGTTTTCAGCAAGGTAATTTCTGCAACCACTGAAATTGTTGGTGACAGGTAGTTTGCTAGCAAGATAATTTGTGACAAGTAACAAGTAACAAGTAACAATAAGTGCAACAAGGTAGCCCAATCCTTTTTGTACCAAAGGACAGGCCGGAACAGTGTATGATAATAAGTAAAATGTTCTCGAGGACACAAGGGAATTTCATCTAGTCACTTTCATCATGTTTGTTTGATTCACGTTCGCTACTTTGATAAGTTGATATGTGGGTGGACCAGTGCTTGGGTGCTGTTCTTACTTGAACAAGCCCCCCACTTATGATTAACCCCTCTCGCAAGCAGCCGCAACTACGAAAGAAGAATTAAGATAAAATCTAACCATAGCATTAAACATGTGGGTCCAAATCAGCCCCTTACGGAATAGCGCATAAACTAGGGTTTAAGTTTCTGTCACTCTAGGAACCCATCATCTAATAACTACTCCACAATGCATTCCCTTAGGCCCAAAGATGGTGAAGTGTCATGTAGTCGACGTTCACATAACACCACTAAGGGAATCACAACATACAGAGCATCAAAATATCGAACGAATATGAAATTCACATGATTACTTGTAATATGACTTCTCATGTGTCCTCAAGAACAAAAGAAACTACTCACAAATTGAAGGAAATATGCCCTAGAGGCAATAATAAAGTTATTATTTATTTCCTTATATCATGATAAATGTTTATTATTCATGCTAGAATTGTATTAGTGTCGGGACCCCGATTCCAAGTCACATCGATCTAGCCTATAACACCTCATATCACTTTGCGGCCTCACGCACGGTACTCCCACGGGTGTCGCCTTACCATGGCCCGGGACCGTTTGCGCCTTTTGGCTCGCGTATATGACAATGTCGCTAGCATCCATATGACCGAGAACCCGGGCCGACATGGCTAGTCGTGAACCCAAAGCGGCACTAACGTATGGGGACAGGCATACATGAATCAACATCGAACGTGTCGGTCAGCAGCGTGCGAATCCGGGCTGTAGCACTGGGCTAACAGGACTCCGGGAACCCGGGCTGTAGCAGGCTAGGCATGACTCCGGATGTCACCGCGTGACATTTCCCCGAAGGGACAGACACAGGAACGATACGAAACACATGCCGGCCAGTCAAGTGTCCAGAGCAGTAGTGCTGGGCTAGCAGGACTCCGGTGAACCGGGCTGTAGCGGACTACTATGGCTCAAGGAGGCACTAGACTACATTTCCCCATAAGAGAGGCTGCTAAGGATAGACAACTAGATTGTCGGATCCCACACATACCAAGCATTTCAATCATACACACAATATGCTCGATATGTGCAAATACAACATGGCATCACAACAAGACTCTGCGACTCAGAGTATTTATTCATTAGGCTCCGAAGAGCCAGATATTACAAACATGGGTCTCATGACCCAACATTCAGAGCATACAAGTCAAAGCACATGCGGAAGCTTAACATGTTTGAGTACAGACATCTACAAATGAAAAAGGCTAAGAAGCCTGACTATCTACCAGATCCTGCCGAGGGCACAAGATCGTAGCTGAGGTATCAAGCTAAAAGTCGAGGTCCACACGGAACTACTAGCGAGACTGACGTCTCTCTGCAAAACATAAAATAAGCAAACATGAGTACAAATGTACCCAGCAAGACTTACATCAGAACTATCTACATATGCATCAGTATCAAAAGGGGGTGGTGGAGTTTAACTGCAGCAAGCCAGCTTTGACTCAGTGGCTAACCTGAACTACGACTGTAAGCAACTCTTTTGAGGTGGCGCACACGAGTCCACATATTCACCATATCAATACACCACTATGGATCCGCTCCCGTCTCCCTACGAGAACGCCATCCACAGCACTCACGCTTATCTTGCGCATTTTAGAGTATCCACTTTCACTTGTCTATGAACTGTACAGGCGACCCAGAAGTCCTTTACCGCGGACACGGCTATTCGAATAGATCATATTAACCCTGCAGGGGTGTACTTCGTCACACACGCTCTCGCCACTTACCACCATGTACACGTCGTGTACCTCGGCAACCTTCAAGCGGAAGCCTGGCGAGGGAGTCGGCCATGACCTGACTAACCACACAAGTCTCTAGTCCAGGTTTATCGCCTATTCGGGTTCCATCCGCAAGGAGATCCGGCCGGGGTGTCGCTCACGGCCCCAAACGATGTGTGCAGGGTTCCCGAGCCCACCATCCGGGTGCCACTCGGTACACCAGGCCACGTGTGCCTAGTCTGTCCCAAGCCCACCTGTACCGGGTGCCACTTGGTAGACTACTAACACTACCTACAAACACCAGAGACTAGTTGCAACTCCTGGACAGAGATCGAGGCGGTTAATAAGCCGAGAGGGGTCGAGTTACCGGAACCCAATGTGTGGTAGTAACTGTTCATGGATCACAAACACAGAACTCAGTTCCTGAGGACGGTTTCAATGAGACAACCCACCATGTACTCCTACATGGCCTCTCACCGCTACCTTTACCAAATCGTGTTCACACACTTAGCTCTCAACAGTAGGACATGTTCACCATATTCCAATTCATTCCCGATGAATCAGACCTGACTCAACTCTAAGCAATAGCAGGCATGACAAACAAGCATGAATGAGTAGGCACATCAGGGCTCAAACAACTCCTACTCATGCTAGTGGGTTTCATCTATTTACTGTGGCAATGACAGGTCATGCAGAGGATAAAGGGGTTCAGCTACCGCAGCAAGTAACAGATGAATCGTTGTTGTCCTAATGCAGTAAAAGAGAGCAGGAGCGAGAGAGTGGGATTGTATCGGAAAGAGCAAGGGGGTTTTGCTTGCCTGGCACTTCTGAAGATAGCATTGAGTCTTCATTAGTGTCAACGATCACAACGCGGGAACATCGTCTACCGAGAGGGGACAAATACCGGCAACAGAGAAGAAATACAATCAATGCAATGCACAATATGATGCATGATCATGACATGGCAATATGAATGTGTTTTGAGCTAATGCAACTAGCAACATATTGAATGGAGTTGGTTTGAATCCAAGATTCAAATTCAAACTCCATATGTGGAAATTCAAATGCCATTTACATGATTTGTCCTAAACAGCAAGGTTAAGTTGCTCTAACATGCATGAAACCAGTGCAGATGAATAGATTGGATTTTTCTGATCATTTTTCATATATAATTTGTTTCATTTGGAGCTACGGTTGAATTTCTATGAATTTTAGAAGTTTATACTATTTTCTGGAATTTCCTGTATTAAAATTAACCCAGAAAATGAGTTATGGCGTCAGCACTACGTCACTGTGACGTCAGCAGGTCAACTGACCCGGTCCAGGTCAAACCTGACCAGTGGGGTCGACACGTCAGTGACACAAATAACTAACAGGGTTAATTAAATCTAACTAATCAAATTAACAGCCATTGGGCCCACTATCAGTGTCAGCAGGGTTAATGAGTCCTAAACTAATCTAGTCAGGGCCGGGGCCCATGTGTGTTGACCCCAGGAAGGTCAAACCCCGGGTCGAACAGGTCAAACTCGCCGGCGACTCGACGCCGGCGAGGCCAGACACGGCGGCGAGGCTCGAAAATCTTCCTCCGGCGACCAAATCAACGGCGGAGCCCATCTACGAGTAGCTGGAGCTCGCGCGCGTCGAGCGGTGCTCTCAGCTTCGCCGGAGATGGCCCAGAACAACGGCGGCGATGTCAAGCGTGGCGGCCGGCGTTCGGGCGTCGAACGAATCGACGGTGCAGGGCATGGCAGGGTCCGCGGGTGGGCGCGTTAGACCCGTGGGGGTGCAGTGAGTTCAGTGGTAAGCTTGAACGCGTGCTTGCAGGGCCGTAGCCGCGGTGGCGACATGGCCGGCGGCGAGGAGCTGTCGGCTCTGATGGTTAGCGGGGCTAGAGCAGGAAATTGACGGCGGGGAGAGAGGGGTTCGGTAGAGGAGCTCACGGCGGGGTCGACGGTGATCTCAGCGTGCTCAGGGAAGGCTTGTGGACGACGAATCGGCGACGACGATCTCCGGTGCCCGACGGTGAACACGACGATGCCGGCGACGTTTTCGGGGCTTCCGGCATCGGGAGGCTCGGTGAGGAGGAAGAGATGAACGAGGCGGAGCTCGTGGACTCATCGGCAGGGCGAGGGGTGGTTGGTGGCCATGGCTACGGCGAGCGGCGGCTGCGGCTGCACTCGGGTGAGTGCGCGCGAGAGGGAGCAGAGGGGGGGGAGAGATGGGAGCGGTCGAGGGGGACCAGGGGTCTGCGTGGCATCGTGAGGGAGATCCAGGGCGACGAGGGAGCACGCAGGCAGGGTGGAGGTGGCCGGCGTGTGGCTGCGCGCGCCGGGCACGCGCGCTCCAGTCCTTCTGGCGTGAGCTGGAAGAGGACAAGGGAGAGAGATGGGCTGGGCCAACAGTGTTGGGCCAACACAGTGCAGGCCAGGTAAGTGGCTCAGGTACTCTCCTCTCTCTCTCTTTACTTTATGTTTTCTATTTATTTTGATCTGTTTTGAATTAGTAAGAATACTAACTCATTTTGTAAAATCCTGATAAAATTGTGGGCACTATTTGAATTATTTCCAACAGCCCCCAATTGTTTTCAGAAGTATTGAAGCATTTAAAATATTTATAGGCATTAAATGCTCCAATTCAAATACAATATGATTTAGCTCAAAAATCCATAAATGGCCAATAAATATGCTCATCATTTCTGGCAGAGGTTTTCACCTTTATCAAAAATCATGAACATTTCCAAAGGGCATTTTGGGTTCATTGAAAACATTTGAATTTGACCCTAGTTGAGTTCATTTGGTGCTAGGGTTTGTTCATCCCCATTTCAAATTTCAATAAATTTAGACATGATGCAAGCATATCTAGCTAGCCTAAGTGCATACCAGACTAGGGATGTGACAACTAGCCGGAAACATAATACTTGTGTGAATACATAAACAAACAGAGTGTCACTAGTATGCCTCTACTTGACTAGCTCGTTGATCAAAGATGGTTATGTTTCCTAGCCATTGACAAGAGTTGTCATTTGATTAACGGTATCACATCATTAGGAGAATGATGTGATTGACTTGACCCATTCCGTTAGCTTAGCACACGATCGTTTAGTATTCTGCTATTGCTTTCTTCATGACTTAGACATGTTCCTATGACTATGAGATTATGCAACTCCCGTTTACCGGAGGAACACTTTGTGTGCTACCAAACGTCACAACGTAACTGGGTGATTATAAAGGTGCTCTACAGGTGTCTCCGAAGGTACTTGTTGGGTTGGCATATTTCGAGATTAGGATTTGTCACTCCGATTGTCGGAGAGGTATCTCTGGGCCCACTCGGTAATGCACATCACTATAAGCCTTGCAAGCATTGTAACTAATGAGTTAGTTGCGGGATTATGTATTACGGAACGAGTAAAGAGACTTGCCGGTAACGAGATTGAACTAGGTATTGAGATACCGACGATCGAATCTCGGGCAAGTAACATACCGATGACAAAGGGAACAACGTATGTTGTTATGCGGTTTGACCGATAAAGATCTTCGTAGAATATGTGGGAGCCAATATGAGCATCCAGGTTCCGCTATTGTTTATTGACCGGAGACGTGTCTTGGTCATGTCTACATAGTTCTCGAACCCGTAGGGTCCGCACGCTTAAAGTTTGATGACGGTTATATTATGAGTTTATGTGTTTTGATGTACCGAAGATAGTTCGGAGTCCCGGATGTGATCACGGACATGACTAGGAGTCTCGAAATGGCCGAGATATAAAGATTGATATATTGGAAGCCTATATTTGGATATCAGAAGTGTTCCGGGTGAAATCGGGATTTTACCGGAGTACCGGGGGGTTACCGGAACCCCCCGGGGGTTTAATGGGCCTACATGGGCCTTAGTGGAGAAGAGGAGGGGCGGCCAGGGCAGGCCATGCCCCCCTCCCCCTCTAGTCCGAATTGGACAAGGAGGGGGGGGGGCGGCGCCCTCCCTTTCCTTCCTCTCTCCCTCCTCCTTCCCCCTTCTCCTACTCCAACTAGGAAGGGAGGGAGTAGGACTCCTCCTGGCGCGCCTCCTCCTGGCCGTCCACCTCTCCCCCCTTGCTCCTTTATATACGGGAGCAAGGGGGCACCCCATAGACACTACAATTGATCTCTTGATCTCTTAGCCGTGTGCGGTGCCCCCCTCCACCATAATCCACCTCAATAATATCGTAGCAGTGCTTAGGCGAAGCCCTGCGTCGGTAGAACATCATCATCGTCACCACACCGTCGTGTTGACGGAACTCTCCCTCAAAGCTCGGCTGGATCGGAGTTCGAGGGACGTCATCGAGTTGAACGTGTGCTGAACTCGGAGGTGCCGTGCATTCGGTACTTGATCGGTCGGATCGTGAAGACGTAGGACTACATCAACCGCGTTGTGCTAACGCTTCCGCTTTCGATCTACGAGGGTACGTGGACAACACTCTCCCCTCTCGTTGCTATGCATCACCATGATCTTGCGTGTGCGTAGGATTTTTTTTGAAATTATTACGTTCCCCAACAGTGGTATCAGAGCCAGGTTTTATGCGTAGATGTTATATGCATGAGTAGAACACAAGTGAGTTGTGGGCGATACAAGTCATACTGCTTACCAGCATGTCATACTTTGGTTCGGCGGTATTGTTGGATGAAGCGGCCCGGACCGACATTACGCGTACGCTTACGCGAGACTGGTTCTACCGACGTGCTTTGCACAGAGGTGGTTGGCGGGTGTCAGTTTCTCCAACTTTAGTTGAACCGAGTGTGCCTACGCCCGGTCCTTGAGAAGGTTAAAACAACACTAACTTGACGAACTATCACTGTGGTTTTGATGCGTAGGTAAGAACGGTTCTTGCTCAGCCCGTAGCAGCCACGTAAAACTTGCAACAACAAAGTAGAGGACGTCTAACTTGTTTTTGCAGGGCATGTTGTGATGTGATATGGTCAAGGCATGATGCTAAATTTTATTGTATGAGATGATCATGTTTTGTAACCGAGTTATCGGCAACTGGCAGGAGCCATATGGTTGTCGCTTTATTGTATGCAATGCAATCGCCCTGTAATGCTTTACTTTATCACTAAGCGGTAGCGATAGTCGTAGAAGCATAAGTTGGCGAGACGACAACGATGCTACGATGGAGATCAAGGTGTCGCGCCGGTGACGATGGTGATCATGACGGTGCTTCGAAGATGGAGATCACAAGCACAAGATGATGATGGCCATATCATATCACTTATATTGATTGCATGTGATGTTTATCTTTTATGCATCTTATCTTGCTTTGATTGACGGTAGCATTATAAGATGATCTCTCACTAAATTATCAAGGTATAAGTGTTCTCCCTGAGTATGCACCGTTGTGAAAGTTCTTCGTGCTGAGACACCACGTGATGATCGGGTGTGATAGGCTCTACGTTCAAATACAACGGGTGCAAAACAGTTGCACACGCGGAATATTCAGGTTAAACTTAACGAGCCTAGCATATGCAGATATGGCCTCGGAACACTGAGACCAAAGGTCGAGCGTGAATCATATAGTAGATATGATCAACATAGTGATGTTCACCATTGAAACTACTCCATTTCACGTGATGATCGGACATGGTTTAGTTGATTTGGATCACGTGATCACTTAGAGGATTAGAGGGATGTCTATCTAAGTGGGAGTTCTTAAGTAATATTATTAATTGAACTTAAATTTATCATGAACTTAGTACCTGATAGTATTTTGCTTGTCTATGTTGGTTGTAGATAGATGGCCCGTGCTGTTGTTCCATTGAATTTTAATGCGTTCCTTGAGAAAGCAATGTTGAAAGATGATGGTAGCAATTTCACGGACTGGGTCCGTAACTTGAGGATTATCCTCATTGCTGCACAGAAGAATTACGTCCTGGAAGCACCGCTAGGTGCCAGACCTGCTGCAGGAGCAACACCGGATGTTATGAACATCTAGCAGAGCAAAGCTGATGACTACTCGATAGTTCAGTGTGCCATGCTTTACGGCTTAGAACCGAGACTTCAACGATGTTTTGAACGTCATGGAGCATATGAGATGTTCCAGGAGTTGAAGTTAATATTTCAAGCAAATGCCCGGATTGAGAGATATGAAGTCTCCAATAAGTTCTACAGCTGTAAGATGGAGGAGAATAGTTCTGTCAGTGAGCATATACTCAGAATGTCTGGGTATAACAATCACTTGATTCAACTGGGAGTTAATCTTCCGGATGATAGCATCATTGACAGAATTCTTCAATCACTGCCACCAAGCTACAAGAGCTTCATGATGAACTATAACATGCAAGGGATGGATAAGACAATTCCCGAGCTCTTCGCAATGCTAAAGGTTGCGGAGGTAGAAATCAAGAAGGAGCATCAAGTGTTGATGGTTAACAAGACCACCAGTTTCAAGAAAAAGGGCAAAAGGAAGAAGAAGGGGAACTTCAAGAAGAACAACAAACAAGTTGCTGCTCAGGAGAAGAAACCCAAGTCTGGACCTAAGCCTGAGACTGAGTGCTTCTACTGCAAACAAACTGGTCACTGGAAGCGGAACTGCCCCAAGTATTTGGCGGATAAGAAGGATGGCAAAGTGAACAAAGGTATATGTGATATACATGTTATTGATGTGTACCTTACTAATGCTCGCAGTAGCACCTGGATATTTGATACTGGTTCCGTTGCTAATATTTGCAACTCGAAACAGGGACTACAGATTAAGCGAAGATTGGTTAAGGACGAGGTGACGATGCGCGTGGGAAATGGTTCCAAAGTCGATGTGATCGCGGTCGGCACACTACCTCTACATCTACCTTCGGGATTAGTTTTAGACTTGAATAACTGTTATTTGGTGCCAGCGTTGAGCATGAACATTATATCTGGATCTTGTTTGATGCGAGACGGTTATTCATTTAAATTAGAGAATAATGGTTGTTCTGTTTATATGAGTAATATCTTTTATGGTCATGCACCCTTGAAGAGTGGTCTATTTTTGTTGAATCTCGATAGTAGTGATACACATATTGATAATATTGAAACCAAAAGATGCAGAGTTGATAATGATAGTGCAACTTATTTGTGGCACTGCCGTTTAGGTCATATTGGTGTAAATCGCATGAAGAAACTCCATACTGATGGACTTTTGGAACCACTTGATTATGAATCACTTGGTACTTGCGAACCGTGCCTCATGGGCAAGATGACTAAAACGCCATTCTCCGGAACTATGGAGCGAGCAACAGATTTGTTGGAAATCATACATATAGATGTATGTGGTCCGATGAACGTTGAGGCTCGCGGCGGGTATCGTTATTTTCTCACCTTCACAGATGATTTGAGCAGATATGGATATATCTACTTAATGAAACATAAGTCTGAAACATTTGAAAAGTTCAAGGAATTTCAGAGTGAAGTTGAAAATCATCGTAACAAGAAAATTAAATTTCTACGATCTGATCGTGGAGGAGAATATTTGAGTTACGAGTTTGGTCTTCATTTGAAACAATGCGGAATAGTTTCGCAACTCACGCCACCCGGAACACCACAGCGTAATGGTGTGTCCGAATGTCATAATCGTACTTTACTAGATATGGTGCGATCTATGATGTCTCTTACTGATTTACCGCTATCATTTTGGGGTTATGCTTTAGAGACGGCTGCATTCACGTTAAATAGGGCACCATCAAAATCTATTGAGACGACGCCTTATGAACTGTGGTTTGGCAAGAAACCAAAGTTGTCGTTTCTTAAAGTTTGGGGCTGCAATGCTTATGTGAAAAAGCTTCAACCTGATAAGCTCGAACCCAAATCGGAGAAATGTGTCTTCATAGAATACCCAAAGGAAACTGTTGGGTACACCTTCTATCACAGATCTGAAGGCAAGACTTTTGTTGCTAAATTTGGATCCTTTCTAGAGAAGGAGTTTCTCTCGAAAGAAGTGAGTGGGAGGAAAGTAGAACTTGATGAGGTAGCTGTACCTGCTCCCTTATTGGAAAGTAGTTCATCACAGAAACCAGTTCCTGTAACACCTACACCAATTAGTGAGGAAGTTAATGATGATGATCATGAAACTTCAGATCAAGTTGGTGCTGAACCTCGTAGGTCAACCAGAGTAAGATCCCCACCAGAGTGGTACGGTAATCCTGTTCTGGAGGTTATGTTACTAGACCATGACGAACCTATGAACTATGAAGAAGCGATGGTGAGCCCAGATTCCGCAAAATGGCTTGAGGCCATGCTACCTCTTGAGCACTGCGTTGGTTTTCCCTTGAAGAGGAAAGGGTGATGCAGCAAAGTAGCGTAAGTATTTCCCTTAGTTTTTGAGAACCAAGGTATCAATCCAGTAGAAGGCCACGCGCGAGTCCCTCGCACCTACACAAAACAAATAAATCCTCGCAACCAACGCGATAAGGGGTTGTCAATCCCTACACGGTCACTTACGAGAGTGAGATCTGATAGATATGATAATATTTTTGGTATTTTTATGATAAAGATGCAAAGTAAAATAAAAGCAAAGTAAAAAGCAATGGAAATAACTAAGTGTTGGAAGATTAATATGACGAAGATAGACCCGGGGGACATAGGTTTCACTAGTGGCTTCTCTCAAGAGCATAAGTATTTTACGGTGGGTGAACAAATTACTGTTGAGCAATTGACAGAATTGAGCATAGTTATGAGAATATCTAGGTATGATCATGTATATAGGCATCACGTCCGAGACAAGTAGACCGACTCCTGCCTGCATCTACTACTATTACTCCACTCATCGACCGCTATCCAGCATGCATCTAGAGTATTAAGTTCATAAGAACAGAGTAACGCCTTAAGCAAGATGACATGATGTAGAGGGATAAATTCATGCAATATGATAAAAACCCCATCTTGTTATCCTCGATGGCAACAATACAATACAAGCCTTGCTGCCCCTATTGTCACTGGGAAAGGACACCGCAAAATTGAACCCAAAGCTAAGCACTTCTCCCATTGCAAGAAAGATCAATCTAGTAGGCCAAACCAAACTGATAATTCGAAGAGACTTGCAAAGATAACCAATCATACATAAAAGAATTCAGAAGATTCAAATATTGTTCATAGATAAACTTGATCATAAACCCACAATTCATCGGTCTCAACAAACACACCGCAAAAGAAGATTACATCGAATAGATCTCCACGAGAGAGGGGGAGAACATTGTATTGAGATCCAAAAAGAGAGAAGAAGCCATCTAGCTAATAACTATGGACCCGAAGGTCTGAGGTAAACTACTCACACTTCATCGGAGAGGCTATGGTGTTGATGTAGAAGCCCTCCGTGATCGATGCCCCCTCCGGCGGAGCTCCGGAGCAGGCCCCAAGATGGGATCTCGTGGGTACAGAAGGTTGTGGCGGTGGAATTAGGTTTTTGGCTCCGTATCTGATCGTTTGGGGGTACGTA
Organism: Triticum aestivum; assembly: GCF_018294505.1. Taxonomy (NCBI): domain Eukaryota; kingdom Viridiplantae; phylum Streptophyta; class Magnoliopsida; order Poales; family Poaceae; genus Triticum; species Triticum aestivum. Next base: position 250,626,777 of record NC_057811.1, on the reverse strand, counting down.
GGTATATATAGGAGAAAAGAGTACGTAGGTATATAGGAGGAAGGAGTACGTCGGTGGAGCAACAGGGGGCCCACGAAGGTGGAGGGCGCGCCTGGGGGGTTAGGCGCGCCCCCTACCTCGTGGCCTCCTGGAAGCTTCATTGGCGTAGGGTCCAAGTCTCCTGGATCATGTTCGTTCCAAAAATCACGTTCCCGAAGGTTTCATTCCGTTTGGACTCCATTTGATATTCTTTTTCTGCGGAACTCTGAAATAGGCAAAAAACAACAATTCTGGGCTGGGCCTCCGGTTAATAGGTTAGTCCCAAAAATAATATAAAAGTGAATAATAAAGCCCAATAATGTCCAAAATAGAAGATAATATAGCATGGAGCAATCAAAAATTATAGATACGTTGGAGACGTATCAAGCATCCCCAAGCTTAATCCCTGTTCGTCCTCGAGTAGGTAAATGATAAAAACAGAATTTTTGATATGGAATGCTAATAGGCATAATTTCAATGTAATTCTTCTTAATTGTGGTATGAATATTCAGATCCGAAAGATTCAAGACAAAAGTTTAATATTGACATAGAGATAATAATACTTCAAGCATACTAACTAAGCAATTATGTCTTCTCAAAATAACATGGCCAAAGAAAGTTACCCCTACAAAATCATATAGTCTGGCTATGCTCTATCTTCACCACACAAAATATTTTAATCATGCACAACCCCGATGACAAGCCAAGCAGTTGTTTCATACTTTTGACGTTCTCAAACTTTTTCAATCTTCACGCAATACATGAGCGTGAGCCATGGACATAGCACTATAAGTGGAATAGAATGGTGGTTGTGGAGAAGACAAAAAGGAGAAGATAGTCTCACATCAACTAGGCGTATCAACGGGCTATGGAGATGCCCATTAATAGATATCAATGTGAGTGAGTAGGGATTGCCATGCAACAGATGCACTAGAGCTATAAGTATATGAAAGCTCAACAAAAGAAACTAAGTGGGTGTGCATCCAACTCGCTTGCTCACGAAGACCTAGGGCATTTTGAGGAAGCCCATCATTGGAATATACAAGCCAAGTTCTATAATGAAAAATTCCCACTAGTATATGAAAGTGATATCATAGGAGACTCTCTATCATGAAGATCATGGTGCTACTTTGAAGCACAAGTGTGGTAAAAGGATAGTAACATTGTCCCTTCTCTATTTTTCTCTCATGAATTTTTTTATTTGGGCCTTTTCTCTTCTTCTTTTTATGGCCTCTTTTTTTTCGTCCGGAGTCTCATCCCGACTTGTGGGGGAATCATAGTCTCCATCATCCTTTCCTCACTTGGGACAATGCTCTAAAAATGATGATCATCACACTTTTATTTACTTACAACTCATGAATTACAACTCATGAATTACAACTCAATACTTAGAACAAAATATGACTCTATGTGAATGCCTCCGGCGGTGTACCGGGATATGCAATGAATCAAGAGCGACATGTATGAAAGAATTATGAACGGTGGCTTTGCCACAAATATGATGTCAACTACATGATCATGCAAAGCAATATGACAATGATGGAGCGTGTCATAATAATCGGAACGGTGGTAAGTTGCATGGCAATATATCTCGGAATGGCTGGAAATGCCATGATAGGTAGGTATGGTGGCTGTTTTGAGGAAGGTTTATGGTGGGTGTATGATACTGGCGAAAAGTGTGCGGTATTAGAGAGGCTAGCAATGGTGGAAGGAAGAAAAGTGCGTATAATCCACAGACTCAACATTAGTCATAAAGAAATCATATACTTATTGCAAAAATCTACAAGTTATCAAAGCAAATTATTACGCGCATGCTCCTAGGGGGATAGATTGGTAGGAAAAGACCATCGCTCGTCCCCGACCGCCACTCATAAGGAAGACAATCAATAAATAAATTATGCTCCGACTTCATCACATAACGGTTCACCATACGTGCATGCTATGGGAATCACAAACTTTAACACAAGTATTTCTCAAATTCACAACTACTCAACTAGTATGACTCTAATATCACCATCTTTATACCTCAAAACAATTATCAAGCATCAAACTTCTCTTAGTATTCAACACACTCATAAGAAAGTTTTTACTAATCTTGTATACCTAGCATATTAGGATTATTTAAGAAAATTACCATGCTATTGAAGACTCTCAAAATAATCTAAGTGAAGCATGAGAGATCAATAGTTTCTATAAAACAAATCCACCACCGTGCTCTAAAAGATATAAGTGAAGTACTAGAGCAAAACTATATAACTCAAAAGATATAAGTGAAGCACATAGAGTATTCTAATAATTTCCGAATCATGTGTGTCTCTCTGAAAAGGTGTGTACAGCAAATATGATTGTGGTAAACTAAAAAGCAAAGACTCAAATCATACAAGACGCTCCAAGCAAAACACATATCATGTGGTGAATAAAAATATAGCTCCAAGTAAAGTTACCGATGGAAGTAGACGAAAGAGGGGATGCCTTCCGGGGCATCCCCAAGCTTTGGATTTTTGGTGTCCTTAGATTATCTTGCGGGTGCCATGGGCATCCCCAATCTTAGGCTCTTGCCACTCCTTGTTCCATAATCCATCAAATCTTTCACCCAAAACTTGAAAACTTCACAACACAAAACTTAGCAGAAAATCTCGTGAGCTCCGTTAGCGAAAGAAAACAAAAGACCACTTCAAGGTAATGTAATGAACTCTATTCTTTATTTATATTGGTGTTAAACCTACTGCATTCCAACTTCTCTATGGTTTATAAACTATTTTACTAGCCATAGATTCATCAAAATAAGCAAACAACACACGAAAAACAGAATCTGTCAAAAACAGAACAGTCTGTAGTAATCTGTAACTAACGCAAACTTCTGGAACTCCAAAAAATCAGACAAAATAGGAAGACCTAGACAATTTGTTTATTGATCATTAGCAATTGAAATCAATATTTTATCACGTTCTGGTGATTTTTAACAATTATTTTCGTGAACAGAAAGTTTCTGGAAATTTCTGCAAGATCAAATAACTATCATCCAAGAAGATCCGATAGGTTTAACTTGGCACAAACACTAACTAAAACATAAAAACACATCTAACCAGAGGCTAGAACAAATATTTATTCGATAACAGCAAGTAAAAATATTGGGTTCTCTCCCAACAAGCGCTTTTCTTTAAAGCCTTTTAGCTAGGCATTGATAATTTTAATGATGCTCACATGAAAGACAAGAATTGAAGCGCAAAAAGAGCATCATAAAACACATGGCAAACACATCTAAGTCTAACATACTTCCTATGCATAGGCATTTTATAAGGAAACAAATTATCATGGCAAGCAAAAATTGGCATATGCAAGGAAGAAGAAATAGATGATAGCAATCTCAACATGACGAGAGGTAATTTAGTAACATGAAAATTCCTACAACCATATTTTCCTCTCTCATAATAATTACATGTAGGATCAAAAGCAAATTCAACAATATAGCTATCACATAAAATTTTCTCTACATGATCCACATGCATGCAAAGTTGACACTCTTCCGAAATAGTGGGATTAACATTAACTAAAGTCAAGACCCCTCCAAACCCACTTTTATCAAAAACTTCATAAGATTGAACATTATCCAAATATGTGGGATCTAAAGTTGACACTCTTCCAAACCCACTTTCAATATTATTGCAAACATTATTATCAATCTCATGTTCATCATGGGGCTTAAATAAATTTTCAAGATCATAAGAAGGGTCACCCCAATCATGATCATTGCAACAGATAATAGACATAGCAAAACTAGCATCCCCAAGCTTAGGGTTTTGCAAATTATTAGCACAATTTACATCAAGAGAATTTATAGTAACGTCATTGCAATCATGCTTTTTATTCAAAGATCTATCGTGAATCACTTCATAAAGCACTTCATCACAATTTTCAGATTCATGGATTTCAAGCAAAACCTTATAAAGATAATCTACTACATCCAAATCACTAGGAATTGGTTCATCATAATTGGATCTCTTAAAAAGATTGGCAAGCGTATGAGGATCCATAGATATTAGCTTCTCTGTTTAGGGATAAATACTCAACTATTTCAACCAAACGAGCAAACGAGCCAAGTAAGACATCAAGGCAAACGAAAAGAAGAACGGAAAAGAGAGGGCGAATAAAACGGCAAGGGTGAAGTGGGGGAGAGGAAAACGAGAGGCAAATGGCAAATAATGTAATGCGGGAGATAAGGGTTTGTGATGGGTACTTGGTATGTTTGACTTTTGCGTAGACCTCCCCGGCAACGGCGCCAGAAATCCTTCTTGCTACCTCTTGAGCACTGCGTTGGTTTTCCCTTGAAGAGGAAAGGGTGATGCAGCAAAGTAGCGTAAGTATTTCCCTCAGTTTTTGAGAACCAAGGTATCAATCCAGTAGGAGGCTACGCGCGAGTCCCTCGCACCTACACAAAACAAATAAATCCTCGCAACCAACGCGATAAGGGGTTGTCAATCCCTACACGGTCACTTACGAGAGTGAGATCTGATAGATATGATAGGATAATATTTTTGGTATTTTTATGATAAAGATGCAAAGTAAAATAAAAGCAAAGTAAAAAGCAACAGAAATAACTAAGTGTTGGAAGATTAATATGATGAAGATAGACCCGGGGGCCATAGGTTTCACTAGTGGCTTCTCTCAAGAGCATAAGTATTTTATGGTGGGTGAACAAATTACTGTTGAGCAATTGACAGAACTGATCATAGTTATGAGAATATCTAGGTATGATCATGTATATAGGCATCACGTCCGAGACAAGTAGACCGACTCCTGCCTGCATCTACTACTATTACTCCACTCATCGTCCGCTATCCAGCATGCATCTAGAGTATTAAGTTCATAAGAACAGAGTAACACCTTAAGCAAGATGACATGATGTAGAGGGATAAATTCATGCAATATGATAAAAACCCCATCTTGTTATCCTCGATGGCAACAATACAATACAAGCCTTGCTGCCCCTATTGTCACTGGGAAAGGACACCGCAAAATTGAACCCAAAGCTAAGCACTTCTCCCATTGCAAGAAAGATCAATCTAGTAGGCCAAACCAAACTGATAATTCGAAGAGACTTGCAAAGATAACCAATCATACATAAAATAATTCAGAAGATTCAAATATTGTTCATAGATAAACTTGATCATAAACCCACAATTCATCGGTCTCAACAAACACACCGCAAAAGAAGATTACATCGAATAGATCTCCACGAGAGAGGGGGAGAACATTGTATTGAGATCCAAAAAGAGAGAAGAAGCCATCTAGCTAATAACTATGGACCCGAAGGTCTGAGGTAAATTACTCACACTTCATCGGAGAGGCTATGGTGTTGATGTAGAAGCCCTCCGTGATCGATGCCCCCTCCGGCGGAGCTCCGGAGCAGGCCCCAAGATGGGATCTCGTGGGTACAGAAGGTTGTGGCGGTGGAATTAGGTTTTTGGCTCCATATCTGATCGTTTGGGGGTACGTAGGTATATATAGGAGGAAGGAGTACGTCGGTGGAGCAATAGGGGGCCCACGAGGGTGGAGGGCACGCCTGGGGAGGGGGGGTAGGCGCGCCCCCTACCTCGTGGCCTCCTAGAAGCTTCCTTGGCGTAGGGTCCAAGTCTCCTGGATCATGTTCGTTCCAAAAATCACGTTCCCGAAGGTTTCATTCCGTTTGGACTCCGTTTGATATTCTTTTTCTGCGAAACTCTGAAATAGGAAAAAAACAGCAATTCTGGGCTGGGCCTCCGGTTAATAGGTTAGTCCCAAAAATAATATAAAAGTGAATAATAAAGCCCAATAATGTCCAAAACAGAAGATAATATAGCATGGAGCAATAAAAAATTATAGATACGTTGGAGACGTATCAGGCCATGAAATCTGATGGGATCCATGTATGAGAACAAAGTGTGGACTTTGGTTGACTTGCCCGATGATCGGCAAGCCATTGAGAATAAATGGATCTTCAAGAAAAAGACTGACGCTGACGGTAATGTTACTGTTTATAAAGCTCGACTTGTTGCAAAAGGTTTTCGACAAGTTCAAGGAGTTGACTACGATGAGACGTTCTCACCCGTAGCGATGCTTAAGTCTGTCCGAATTATGTTAGCAATTGCCGCATTTTATGATTATGAAATTTGGCAAATGGATGTCAAAACTGCATTCCTGAATGGATTTCTAGAAGAAGAGTTGTATATGATGCAACCGGAAGGTTTTGTCGATCCAAAGGGAGCTAACAAAGTGTGCAAGCTCCAGCGATCCATTTATGGACTGGTGCAAGCCTCTCGGAGTTGGAATAAACGCTTTGATAGTGTGATCAAAGCATTTGGTTTTATACAGACTTTTGGAGAAGCCTGTATTTACAAGAAAGTGAGTGGGAGCTCTGTAGCATTTCTGATATTATATGTGGATGACATATTGCTGATTGGAAATGATATAGAATTTCTGGATAGCATAAAGGGATACTTGAACAAGAGTTTTTCAATGAAGGACCTCGGTGAAGCTGCTTATATATTGGGCATCAAGATCTATAGAGATAGATCAAGACGCTTAATTGGACTTTCACAAAGCATATACCTTGACAAAGTTTTGAAGAAGTTCAAAATGGATCAAGCAAAGAAAGGGTTCTTGCCTATGTTACAAGGTGTGAAGTTGAGTAAGACTCAATGCCCGAACACTGCAGAAGATAGAGAGAAGATGAAAGATGTTCCCTATGCTTCATCCATAGGCTCTATCATGTATGCAATGCTGTGTACCAGACCTGATGTGTGCCTTGCTATAAGTTTAGCAGGGAGGTACCAAAGTAATCCAGGAGTGGATCACTGGACGACGGTCAATAACATCCTGAAATACCTGAAAAGGAGTAAGGATATGTTTCTCGTTTATGGAGGTGACAAAGAGCTAGTCGTAAATGGTTACGTCGATGCAAGCTTTGACACTGATCCGGACGATTCTAAATCGCAAACCGGATACGTGTTTACATTGAACGGTGGAGCTGTTAGTTGGTGCAGTTCTAAACAAAGCGTTGTGGCGGGATCTACATGTGAAGCGGAATACATAGCTGCTTCGGAAGCAGCAAATGAAGGAGTCTGGATGAAGGAGTTCATATCCGATCTAGGTGTCACACCTAGTGCATCGGGTCCAATGAAAATCTTTTGTGACAATACTGGTGCAATTGCCTTGGCAAAGGAATCCAGATTTCACAAGAGAACCAAGCACATCAAGAGACGCTTCAACTCCATCCGGGATCTAATCCAGGTGGGAGACATAGAAATTTGCAAGATACATACGAATCTGAATGTTGCAGACCCGTTGACTAAGCCTCTTCCACGAGCAAAACATGATCAACACTAAGGCTCCATGGGTGTTAGAATCATTACTGTGTAATCTAGATTATTGACTCTAGTGCAAGTGGGAGACTGAAGGAAATATGCCCTAGAGGCAATAATAAAGTTAGTATTTATTTCCTTATATCATGATAAATGTTTATTATTCATGCTAGAATTGTATTAACCGGAAACATAATACTTGTGTGAATACATAGACAAACAGAGTGTCACTAGTATGCCTCTACTTGACTAGCTCATTGATCAAAGATGGTTATGTTTCCTAGCCATTGACAAGAGTTGTCATTTGATTAACGGGATCACATCATTAGGAGAATGATGTGATTGACTTGACCCATTCCGTTAGCTTAGCACACGATCGTTTAGTATTCTGCTATTGCTTTCTTCATGACTTATACATGTTCCTATGACTATGAGATTATGCAACTCCCGTTTACCGGAGGAACACTTTGTGTGCTACCAAACGTCACAAAGTAACTGGGTGATTATAAAGGTGCTCTACAGGTGTCTCCGAAGGTACTTGTTGGGTTGGCGTATTTCGAGATTAGGATTTGTCACTCCGATTGTCGGAGAGGTATCTCTGGGCCCACTCGGTAATGCACATCACTATAAGCCTTGCAAGCATTGTAACTAATGGGTTATTTGCGGGATGATGTATTACGGAACGAGTAAAGAGACTTGCCGGTAACGAGATTGAGCTAGGTATTGAGATACCGACGATCAAATCTCGGGCAAGTAACATACCGATGACAAAGGGAACAACGTATGTTGTTATGCGGTTTGACCGATAAAGATCTTCGTAGAATATGTGGGAGCCAATATGAGCATCCAGGTTCCGCTATTGGTTATTGACCGGAGACGTGTCTTGGTCATGTCTACATAGTTCTCGAACCCGTAGGGTCCGCACGCTTAAAGTTTGATGACGGTTATATTATGAGTTTATGTGTTTTGATGTACCGAAGATAGTTCGGAGTCCCGGATGTGATCACGGACATGACGAGGAGTCTCGAAATGGTCGAGACATAAAGATTGATATATTGGAAGCCTATATTTGGATATCGGAAGTGTTCCGGGTGAAATTGGGATTTTACCGAAGTACCGGGGGGTTACCGGAACCTCCCCGGGGGTTTAATGGGCCTACATGGGCCTTAGTGGAGAAGAGGAGGGATGGCCAGGGCAGGCCGCGCGCCCCCTCCCCCTCTAGTCCGAATTGGACAAGGAGGGGGGGTGGCGCCCCCCTTTCCTTCCTCTCTCCCTCCTCCTTCCCCCTTCTCATACTCCAACTAGGAAGGGAGGGAGTCCTACTCCCGGTGGGAGTAGGACTCCTCCTGGCGCGCCTCCTCCTGGCCGGCCGCCTCTCCCCCCTTGCTCCTTTATATACGGGAGCAAGGGGGCACCCCATAGACACAACAATTGATCTCTTGATCTCTTAGCCGTGTGCGGTGCCCCCCTCCACCATAATCCACCTCGATAATATCGTAGCGGTGCTTAGCCGAAGCCCTGCATCGGTAGAACATCATCATCGTCACCACGCCGTCGTGCTGACGGAACTCTCCCTCAAAACTCGGCTGGATCGGAGTTCGAGGGACGTCATCGAGCTGAACGTGTGCTGAACTCGGAGGTGCCGTGCGTTCGGTACTTGATCGGTCGGATCGTGAAGACGTACGACTACATCAACCGCGTTGTGCTAACGCTTCCGCTTTCGGTCTACGAGGGTACGTGGACAACACTCTCCCCTCTCGTTGCTATGCATCACCATGATCTTGCGTGTGTGTAGATTTTTTTTTGAAATTACTACGTTCCCCAACACAGATAATATTCATGCTGCAGATCAGATGAGTAATAAATATCATAATGGATCTGAAAATATAATCTTCTACCAAATAAACCAACTAGCATCAACTACAAGATGTAATCAACACTACTAGTAACCCACAGGTACCAATCTGAGGGTTTGATACAAGATTTAACACAAGAGATGAACTAGGGTTTTGGGATGAGATGGTGCTGGTGAGGATGTTGATGAAGATTGATCCTCCCAAGGTGAGAGGGTTGTTGGTGATGACGATGGCTTCGATTTCATGTCCCCGGTGGAATCGCTCTACCGGAGAGCAAAAGTGCTCCTGCCCAAGTTTCGCCTCGAGGCGGCGACGTTCCGTCCCGAAAATCCTCTCCTTATTTTTTCTAGGTCAAAATACCTTATGTACCAGAAGATGGGCACTGGAGGTGGGCCAGGGAGCCCATTGACCACCAGGGCGCGCTTGGAGGGGGTGGCGTGCCCTGGTGCCTAGTGGGCACCTAGGTGGCCCCCCTTTGGTATATGTTTTCTCCAATATTTTATATATAATCCAAAATAATTCTCCATAAATTTTTTAGATCATTTGGAGATGTGCAGAATAGGTATATCTAACATAGCTTTTTCAGGTCCAGAATTCCAGTTGCTGGTATTCTCCCTCTTTGTGTAAACCTTGTATACTATGAGAGAAAAGGCATTATAATTACTACACAAAGTGTTATATTGGATAAAAACACTATAAATAACAGTAGGAAAACATGATGCAAAATGGACGTATCAACTCCCCCAAGCTTAGACTTCGCTTGTCCTCAAGGAAAGCCGATATCGAGAATCATGTTCTCATGTTTAGAGAGAGAGAGAGAGAGAGGTGTCGATAAAAGCAAAATACGGACATAGTAGCATCATGCTTATTACTATAACAACAATAAACTCTATCATAAAACTTCCAGTGCAAAAGAAAGATAGGGGCTTATAGTTTCAGCCTGACACATAGAAAGATAGGGGCTTATAGTTTCGCCTCCCAACTTGTTCACCTCAAGGGTGATGTCAACAATAATAACTCATGATCACTCATATCCAACTGGATATATGTGCATAGATCTTGCCCCACCACATGATGCTTGCAAAAGAGAAAAATAAAAAGGAGTAGAGAAGAATACTATTGACTCATGCATAAAAAGTAAATTCATAAAAGTAAAAGATAGGCCCTTCGCAGAGGGAAGAAGAGGTTGTCATGCGCTTTTATTTTTGGATGCACAAACTCTTAGTGCAAAAGAACGTCACATTATATTGCCCTTATGATTGCAACCTTTATTATGCAGTCCGTCGCTTTTATTACTTTGCCATCACAAGTTCGTACAACAATTATTTTCCTTTACACTAAAAGATCATACATATTTAGAAGCAATTTTTATTGATTTATGCACAGATGAAAACTTACTTGAAGGATCTTATTCAATCCATAGGTAGGTATAGTGGACTCTCATAACTTGAGACTGGGTTTAAGGGTTTTGGATGCACAAGTAGTATCTTTACTTAGTGCGAATTTTTGGCTAGCAAAGAGATTGAGCAAGTACCACGTGTTGGAGGATCTATGACAATATAACTTCTATGTGAATATGAACAAACATAAATCATTACATTGTCTTCCTTGTCCAACGTCAACAATTTGGCATAAAATATTTAATGGGGGTTCACAATCATAAAAGATGTCCAAGATAGTATATTTGCATGTCAATTTTCTCTTCCCTTATTAATTCTTTCATGACTTGCATCATTGACAAAAGCTATGTTTATTAACTTACAATAAATTTTACAACTTATACTTTTCCTTATGTAATGTATTACTTTCCATAAGATTAGCATATGATCTTTTCCATTATTTCCTTTATTTTGATTAAAACAAAAAGGTAAAGAAGCAAAAACTCAAACTAGTCTTTATTATATAACTCTCACTCGATTACATAGATAGATTGATCATGAAACTAGTACTCAAAAATAGATCATACTAAACTTTTATTCTACTAAATCACGAAACAACTAAAGATCGAACTAAGATAGGTAAAGGTAATAAAAGTGATGGTGATACGATACAGGGGCACCTCCCCCAAGCTTGGCACAAGCCAATGGGAGTGCCCATACCCGTGTGTTTATGTCTCCTTCTTTGGTGATGGTGGTGGTGTTGAGGTACTAGCATTCTTCTTTTCCAGCTTACGCTTGAGGATGAAATTTTCCTCCCTCAAGTCATCATTTTCCTGCTCAAGCTTCAATATCCTTTTGCATAATGATTCCTTGCTTTCCTGCAGAGAACGGGACGGGATAAATTGGATCTTAGATTTGTTTGCTCTGTTAGGGGGGCTTGACTTCTTGAATTCCACGCGCATATCTCCAGGTTGAGGTAGTGGATCTTCATCTTCTTCAGAGCTGGCATCCCTTGTTTCCTCCACATCAGTGTCTTCCTCCTCTTTGATGGACCATAGGTAGGGATAAATCTCCCCAAAGATCTTTGGATCTGCAACATAGTGGGAGATATAGCTCTCTCCATCTGAATCTTGTGACAACATATTTTTAGTTCTGCCAGAAAACGACACAAGAACATAGGATTTCTTCGCGATACGATGGTCAAATCGTTCGGGTGTATATATAAAGAATTTTTATCTTGGGAAACAAGCATATGGAAGGAAAACAGAGTCGGGAAGGTGCCCGAGGGGCCCACTACCCACCAGGGCGCGCTAGGTGGGGCAGGCGCACCGTGGTGCGTAGTGGGCACCTGGGTTGCCTTCCCGGTTGTTTCTTATTTTTCTATTTTTCTAATATTCCAAAACTGAGAGAAATTTTTTTTGCGGAATTTTTGGAGTCGGTTTACTTACCGTATCACATACCTCTTCCATTTTAGGGTTCCAGAGTGTTCTGGAAGGTCTCTTTTATGTATTCCTCCGGTGTCATGGTTTGAATAATATTAATTTCAACATTTAGGTGTACCTGTAATATAGTGCTTAATTCTTTGCCCATTGACCACCTTCGGGTTAGTACCTTTGGCATTATTGATCTTAATAGCTCCAAAGCGATAAACTTCTTCGATGATATATGTTCCTTCCCACTTGGAGAGAAGTTTTCCTGCAAAAAATCTAAAAATAGAATTGTACAATAGAACATATTCACCAACTTTAAATTTCCGCTTTTCGATTCTTTTGTCATGCCATCTTTTGACTTTTTCTCCAATTGGAGAGAAGTTTGGCATTTTCATAAGCTTGGGCTCTCCATTCATCTAGTGAGCTAATACCAAATAACCTCTTTTCACCGGCAAGTTTGAAATCATAGTTGAGTTCCTTAATTGCCCAATATGCTTTATGTTCTAACTCAAGAGGCAAGTGACATGCTTTTCCATAAACCATTTTGTATGGAGACATACCCATAGGATTTTTATAAGCAGTTCTATAAGCCCATAGTGCATCATGAAGTTTCTTAGACCAATTTTTCCTAGATCTGTTAACATTCTTTTTTAATATCAACTTTATTTCTGTATTGCTAAGTTCAACTTGACCACTAGATTGAGGATGATAAGGAGATGCAATTCTATGGTTGACATCATATTTAGCAAGCAATTTACGGAAGGCACCATGAAAACAAATGTGAACCACCATCAGTCATTAAATATCTAGGGACTCCAAACCTAGGGAAAATAACCTCTTTCAGCATTTGAATGGAGGTGTTATGATCAGCACTGCTAGTTGGAATAGCTTCTACCCACTTAATGACATAATCAACAGGAACCAAAATATGTGTATACCCATTAGAGGAAGGAAAAGGCCCATTAGAGGAAGGAAAAGGTCCCATATAATCAAAGCCCCAAACATCAAATGGTTCAATAACAAGTGAATAATTCATAGGCATTTCCTGACGTTTACCAATATTACCAATTCTTTGGCATTCATCACAAGTGGAGACAAACTTACGAGCATCTTTGAAAAGAGTAGGCCAATAAAAACCAGATTGTAATACCTTGTGCGTAGTTCTATCTCCCGCATGATGTCCTCCGTAGGTTTTCGAGTGACATTTCCGTAGGATTTGTTCCTCTTCATGCTCAGGTACACAACGTCTAATAATATCATCTACTCCTTCTTTATAAAGATGTGGGTCATCCCAAAAGTAATGTCTTAAATCATAGAAGAATTTTTCTTTTGTTGATATGTGAAACTAGGTGGTATAAATTTAGCAGCAATATAATGAGCATAGTCTGCATAGCAAGGAGTATTATGAGAAGCATTTATAATAGCTAGTTGCTCATCAGGGAAGCTATCATCAATAGGTAGTGGGTCATCAAGAATGTTTTCTAACCTAGACGGGGTTCTCAGCTCCTTTCCTTTCAATGATGTGCAAGCAAATTCTTGTAACAAAAGAACCCACCTAATGAGTCTAGGTTTAGCATCTTTCTTTTCCATAAGATATTTAACAGCAGCATGATCGGTGTGAACAAGTACTTTAGAATCAACTATGTAAGATTTGAATTTATCACAAGCAAACACAAATGGTAGAAATTCTTTTTTAGTAGTAGCATAATTTCTTTGGGCACTGTCTAGAGTCTTACTAGCATAATGGATAACATTTAATTTTTTATCAACTCTTTATCCTAGAATAGCACCAACAACATAATCACTAGCATCACACATGATTTCAAAAGGCAAGTTCCAATCAGTTGGTTGAACAATATGTGTAGAAGTTAAGGCTTTCTTAAGTGTTTCAAATGCTTCTACACAATCATCATAAAAAACAAATGTAACATCCTTTTGCAAGAGATTGGTAAGAGGCCTATAAATTTTAGAGAAGTCTTTAATTAATCTCCTATAGAAACCAGCATGACCAAGGAAACTTCTTATACCTTTAATATCTTTAGGACATGACATTTTCTCAATTGCATCAACTTTAGCTTTATCCACTTCAATACCTCATTCAGAAATTTCGTGCCCCAAGACAATACCTTCATTCACCATAAAGTGGCACTTCTCCCTATTCAAGACAAGATTAGTTTGTTCACATCTCTGGAAAATTCGATCAAGGTTGCTTAAGCAATCATCAAAAGAAGTTCCTTAAATGGAAAAGTCATCCATGAAAACCTCAACAATCATTTCACAAAAGTCAGAGAATATGACAGTCCTACATTTCTGAAAGGTAGCAGGCGCATTACATAAACCAATAGGCATATGTCTATAAGCATAAGTTCCAAAAGGGCAAGTAAAAGTGGTTTTCTCTTGATCGGGTTGTGATACGGGTATTTGAGAGAAACCAGAATATCCATCAAGAAAGCAAATGTGTGTGTTCTTAGGTGATCTTTCTAACATTTGATAAATAAAAGGTAAAGGATAATGATCCTTTCTAGTGGCTTTGTTTAATTTTCTGAAATCAATTACCATTCTATAACCACTCACAATTCTTTGTGGGATAAGTTCATTTTTATCATTAGGAACAGTAGTAATGCCTCCTTTCTTAGGAACGCAATGAACATGACTTACCCATCTACTATCAGCTATAGGATAAATTATACCTGCTTCTAGAAGCTTTAATATTTCGGTTCTTACCACTTCCTTCATCTTAGGATTCATTCATCGCTGATGATCAAGAACTGGTTTAGCATCATGCTCCATATTAATCTTGTGCTGACAAAGAGTGGGACTAATGCCCTTAAGATCATCAAGAGTATATCCAATAGCAGTTGAGTGCTTCCTCAGACTTCTTAATAATCTTTTCTCTTCATGCTCTATAAGGTTAGCACTAATAATAATAGGATATCTCTTCTTTTTATCTAAATAAGCATATTTCAATGTATCAGGTAATTGTTTCAATTCAAACACTGGATCACCCTTAGGTGGAGGAGGACCTCCTAGAGTTTTAATAGGTAAATTGTGTTAGAGAATAAGTTGTTGTTCAAAGGAAATCCTATCTATTTCATTTCTTTCATGCAAGTGCATATCATTTTCATGGTAGAGCAAGTGTTGTTCTAGCAGATCAGTAGGGGGTACGACAATAGAAGCAAAACCAATTATTTTATCCTTACTAGTCAATTATTTATCATGGGGTTGCCTACGGAACTTAGAGAAACTAAACTCATGAGACAGATCATGAAAGTTGACACTGACAGTTTCTTTCTTGCAATCTATCTTAGTATTAACAGTGTTCAAGAAAGGTCTACCAAATATAATGGGACAAAAACCATCTTGTGGAGAACCAAGAACTACAAAATTAGTAGGGTATTTTATTTTTCCACACAAGACTTCAACATCTCTAACGATCCCAAGTGGTGTGATAGTATCTGTATTAGCAAGTTTAATAGTAACATCAATATCTTCTATTTTAGCAGGTGTAATGTCATTCATAATTTCTTGGTAAAGAGTAGAAGGAATAGCACTAACACTAGCACCCATATCACATTAGCCATGATAAAAATGATCTCCTATTTTAACTGAGACAATGGGCACACCAACAACGGGTTTATTCTTATCTTTAGTATTGGGTTTGTCAATTCTAGCAGCTTCATCACAGAAGTAATAACATGCCCATCAACATTATCGACCAAGAGATCTTTAACCATAGCAATACTAGGTTCTACTTTAATTTGCCAAAGGGTCTAGGTGCTCTAATATTACTTTTGTTGACTACGGTTGAAACTTTAGCACATTCCTTTATCCTAACAGGAAAAGGTGGCTTTTCAATATAAGCAGTACGCACAACTGGATCAACATTGTAAATAATAGTTTCATCCTTAACTATAACTGGTTCCTCAAACTTTTCTTTAATAGGGGGATGATATTTAAATGACTTCTCCTTAGGGATATCAACATGAGTAGCAAATGATTCGCAAAAAGAAGCTACTGTCTTAGAGTCAAGTCCATATTTAGTGCTAAAATTATGAAAAGCATCAGTAACCATACAAGTTTTAATAGAATCAAACTCAATTTTTATACCCGACTCCTTACCTTTGTCGAATTCCCAATCTTTAGAGTTGTGTTTAATTATTTCCAAGAGATCCCATCTGAATTCAATAGTCTTCTTCATAAAAAAACCAGTACAAGAAGTATTGAGCATGGATCGATCATTATAAAAAAGCCAAGCATAAAAATTCTTTTTAATAATTTCTCTTATGAGCTCACGATTGGGGCATGAATATAACATTGAATTAAGCCTCCCCCAAGCTTGGGCGATAATTTCTCCTTCATGAGGCCAAAAATTATATATATAATTCCGATCACGATGAACTAGATGCATAGGATAGAAATTTTGGTGAAATTCCATTTTCAATCGGTTCCAGTTCCAAGCTCCAATATCATCACATAGCCTATACCATGTCAATGATCCCCCCAAAGATAAAGGGAAAACCTTCTTCTTAACTTCATCTCCGGGTAAACCTATAAGCTTAAACAATCCACAAATTTCATCCACATATATCAAGTGCATATCAGGATGCTTTGTTCCATCTACTGCATAAGGATTAGCTAGCAGTTGCTCTATCATACTCAAAGGAATTTCATAACTAATATTTTCAGTAGGTGTCGTGGAATTGTCACGTCAGATGTCCTAGTGTGAGGACTTAGTCGTGAGACCAACGCATCTATGTAGTAGCTTGAGAGGGGTTGATCGGAACCGAGAGACGCAACACAAGACAAGGATTTATACAGCTTCGGGCCCCGGGAAACACCGTCCGGTAATAACCCTACATGCTGTTTGTGGCTAGGTCTCATTATGATCCTCATGAGGGATTCGCCATATAAGCCGGCTCTCCTCTCCTTGTCTCTAGCCTAGAGATTATTTCTTGTTACCTGTCCCTCTTGGGGAGCCCTGCCCCTCCTTATATAAGTTGAATGGGCCGACTTACATATAGAGTCCTAGTAGGATTAGGACTAGTCTATCTTCTATTACAAACCGGATACAAGTCCGGGTCTTGCTTCCTCGTAAGGGAAATATTCATCATGCCTTTTCTCTTAAGCCGGCCCACCATCACATGAACCGGCCTACTGGGCCTTGGGCTCTATCGTCCGTCTGAGCCGCCCGCCGGGTCACCAGTACGTCACAATGTTCAGGCGGGTTGCCCGTAAACCACCAGGTCCGGGCGGGTCGCCAGTGAGTCGCCAAGCTCCAGCCGGGTCATACATCCGGCGGGTTACACCGCGGGGTATATCCCCGACATTAGCCCCCAGTTTATCCATGTTAAACTGAACCTGTAAAATAAACACAAGAACAAACTTGACAGGTTGTGCTCCGGGTTAAATATTCTTGTAAGCCGGCACCCGAATATCCTTAAGTCCTTGTCATTTCCTCCTGGATGCGTGTTCATGATCTCATATCAAACCTTCCTTAGCAGATATGTTTCAGCTTTGTCAATGCAAAAAATCCAGATACTTCTTCTAAAAAATTCGGGTCGACAGACCAGCTTCATAATCAATTTGCTGACATTATTTTCTTGTAAAAAAATTATTATAAGAATAATCCATTTGACTTGACTTCCGATGCTCTAGCTTGCCAGAGATATTGGTCTTGAAATACTCATCTGATTTTTAGCTGGCTTAAAGATGTAAAACTTGCCGGTTTATCATTGCCAAAACTGTCGAGTTATAAAACAGATGATACCGGGTCATAACTGTTGCAGATGCCGGATCATGCAATTGATCTTTTTGAGTTATTCAGGCCAAGACTGATAATATGATCCCTGACTTACTCAAAACTGATAACTTTGGAGATATTCCTTCCTTATATGCATATTACGTGTAGCCCCCAAGTCTTAAGAGGAGAACATAGTGATAGCTTAAGACTTGCTTCAATATAAATGTTGCAACTTTGAAGAAATCCAGATTGTTCATCTCAATCATTAGTCAAAACTGAATATTCCACATATGTAGCCCCCAAGTGACGGGTTGTCATGCTTGCAGCAACCTGGGACTTGTAATTGCCTTATGTTCATAAAAACTTCAGCCAGTGTAGCCCCCAAGGGCCAGGTCATTATGCAATAGTGAGCAGGGACTTTG
Organism: Triticum aestivum; assembly: GCF_018294505.1. Classification (NCBI taxonomy): domain Eukaryota; kingdom Viridiplantae; phylum Streptophyta; class Magnoliopsida; order Poales; family Poaceae; genus Triticum; species Triticum aestivum. The sequence continues at coordinate 250,608,592 of NC_057811.1, read as the reverse complement.
CAGATATGATCATGTAGATTTGAACAACAACATGTAGCCCCCAAGGGCCGGCTCAGTAAGATAATACTGAGCTGGGACTTCATCAAAAACAACATCATATGATGTAACCCCCACCATGGGGCTCGAACCCACGTCCATAAGGTTAAGAGCCTTGTACTCTACCAACTGAGCAGTGACAAGGTGCATGCTGGCGGTGACATGGGACTTGCGTATTTGATGTAATCTCAATGTAAATAATGTAGCCCCCAAGTGCCGGGTCGTAAGCCTGAATCGACTCGGGACTATTTCTTCCATTGTTGAATAAATCATATCCATTGATAAAATAATAGCCATTGCGCTAAAGCGACTTTGAAAACCTCAATCATAACACTGGTTATTAATAACCATAAAAATCCAGCCATGTCGGCTATTCAAGATTTGCATTATAATCTGGTATGAAAACCTCAATCACTCAATATCATTATGAAAATCCAACCAATTTGGCTATGAAAGATGTGAATACCTTATCGGTTGATAAATAAATCCGGAGTTTAGATACTCGGCGACTCTTGGCCGATGGCGACTTAATGCGCACTCATTGTAAGCCGAAATTTTTATAACCCGACGGCTTATAGCCTTTGAAAAAATCCAGAACGGATAACCATTTTGAAGCATCAATTTTGATGATGAGCTTGAACTTAATCGTTTATATAAGTCATAGTTCTGCGAATCTTGCACAGAGTTTAAGCAACATATGCCCTGGCGACTTAACGTCAAAAGCCAGGGCGGGTTACCAAACCTCGCATATTTATATAACCAGGAAAACATACCTGTAGAATTGGCTCATACTGCCGGCTTATATCGCCATATCCAATGAGGACAATAATCCAATGATTTATAAGCACATGATTCCAATGGCGCAATACTGGCGACTGTAGATTAATACCATGGTGATGCCTTAACAATTATAATCCGGGGCCAGTATCAACCGCGAATCATGAAATATCCTCATTTTATTGCTCAAGGCAAAGTATCCTGGCGACTTAAAGTCTGCTATCAGGGCGGGTTGGAGAGACCCAAAAGATGCTTCAAATATGAGCCATAAATAGGGCAGCTGGGCCCGATTTGTAGAAACCAGAGGGCAAAGAAGAGATCATATAAAGAATATAAATAAGAAATCAAAAGAAATTTGAGGCTTTTGTGGGCTACCAAGCCAAAGTGTCTTCTTCAATGAAACTAGCTTGAGCCACTTGATTGTTCGTGCGTTCTGTGAGCCTGACTCACAGTGTGCCCAATCAACAATTGAACCCTAGATAAAGTCTGGTCTTGCTCAAAGACTTATCAGGAGTACGCGGGGCCAGAGTAACAACATACATCACGGGCCGATTTATCCAAGTTTCAAGGAAGGCGGCTTATGAAGCCTGGATCTATCCTGACCATCTGTAAGCCGTGCTCTCGCATGACAAGCCGCCGTTTGAACCTTAACAAGCTCAAATCTTGGTCGAATATGCCGTAAAGATTGATTGTTAAGAGTTCGACGGGTCAATCAGGATTACCCGATGGAGTTGAAGCAACTAGCTACAGGTAGGATGACCCGGAAAGGTTATATTCTGTTTGGTCGAATACGCCTATGTTTGAATATAACCTGGTCAAGAGGGTAGTAACGCTATGTTCTCTTTGGTCGAATACGCCTATGTTTGAACAGGAAGCCCCCAAGTGACAGACTTACGAGTGTGGCATTGAGCCGATCAAGGGATATTCACAACTATGCTCGATGAGCAGGAAGCCCCCAAATGACCATTGGAAGTGTGGCATTGAGACGGATCAAGAGGGTAGTAACGCTATGATTTGAATACGACCAGGAAGCCCCCAAGTGACCATAATAAGATAAGCCCATAGGTAGGATACCCATGTTTGAACCGCGCATCATGGCAGCAAGTTCTCTTTGGCAACCTTTAATTTTTCTTGAGAACTCGAACTTGCGAGAGATGGATTCTTTTTGAACCAGATATTGAGAACTTCAAAGCTTTTGTGAGAAAATAGATTTCCCTTGAGCTGGATTTTAAACCGGAATTGCTTCATTTTGAGCCGGAAATTTTTCAGAAGGCCTTTTAAATTTTCATCAATATAGAAGTAGTCTCCGGGCCGGGTTATCTTCCCTCCAATGACCCGGAGTTCTTGAATCTGCTAGAACTGGCAACATTTACTGAGTCATGTCATCGTAGCCCCCGAGTCTTAAGACTACTCGAGGAGTGGGCTTGAGACTCTCCATACTTGACCGTGATATAAACCGGCATGAATCATTCAACAGCTTAGCGATACAATAATCCCCTTTGCAGTAGACCACTTTTCCTGCATTAGAGAATTTGCAAGCTAGAGTAATTGCTCTTTTAAGGAAAACAATATGAAATATAAAAACATACTAGATGGATTTCACCTGATATGTTAAACCAGAAATTATCCACCAGAGAGTTGATGATCACCATGGTGAAGTTGAAATCAATCACGGCCAAGTTGGTCACGGGAGCAGACAGATGAGCCGGCTGCGGCATTGTAAGCCAGCGCGGATGGGCGAGTCAATCACAGGCGCGGTAAGCCGCGTGTACGGGCGAGTCCATCGCAGGCGCGGTAAGCCACGTGGAAGGGCGAGGCAGCCACGTCGCGTTGGTGTAGCAGGGGTGGCGACTTGCTCTTGTATCCGTCCAGCAGCACAGCACGGACAAACGCTAGTGCAAAAATACTATTGGCGCACGCCCCTTCGCGATACCTTTGTCACGAATAATGATCCTGCGAAAAATACCACAGACCAGAGTAATTGTTCTCAAACAATTTAATATGTACTGATAAAATACATAGAAAGGATAGCACCTGATATTTTTGCTTGGCGAACGCGGACGTTGGTACTGCATAATGCTGGACATACTTAGATCAGAAGATAGCCGGACAGATGCATGTGGACAGTGTTGCTACCACCGCTTGACGTGTGTAGTATAACGAGTGAGCTGGAGGATGCACTTTAAATGAAAATATCCTGCACCCCTGTTCTGTCTCACGCCCACATGCTCAGCACAGTACTCCGTCCATTCTGCTGCTCCATACTTATAGTGCAGCAATTCAGTGGAGGCGACTCAGGGCGCAGCGGTCCAAGGCCATGGCCACGCGCAGCCGGGGCAGCCGTCTTGGGAAATAAACCAGAGCAACGGCGGGTCAGCAGCCGGCGGCTCGCGGCAGTAGAGCAATGGTGGAACGAGACCGCAACGGCTCGAGCGCAGTCCGGTGTTGATGGAAGAGGAGCTCAGGCGCAGGTGCCGTAGGAGGTGGCCGAGCACAGCAGAAAAACAGATCCGCCCGCGCGGACCCAACAACACACGGCAACCACAGCAGCTCACGATGGCGGCTCAGACCAAAGGCTCAACCGTGCGGCGGTGAAGGTGGCGCCGGCTTGAAACGGCGCTGGCAAGGGGAGGTGAGTAGCGTCAGAGGAAACAACATAGGTGACGGTGATGGGGGCGCGGGTCACAGCCAGCGTGGACGGGTCGGTGGTGAGCTGATCCGGGGTGGCGCGAAGCCCGCGGAGCACTTGGCCGGAGCAGCGGCGGGCGGCTTGGCCCCGCAGTGGTTGAGGTGGATCGGCGAGCGACTTAGAGTCCAGCAGAGATGGGGCTGGGTGACTTTGAGAAAAAAGCAGAAGACGACCGAGGCAGGTTCTTCCTCCTCTTTCGGGTCGGACAAAGTTCGTAGGCGGAGGCAGGAGCTGGCCCCGAGACAAGCGGCGGATTGATTTTCTTCCTTTCCTTGGCTTCAACAGTAGACCACATGGACTAGTAAAGACTTTAGGTGATTTTGTTGGGGAACGTAGTAATAATTCAAAATTTTCCTACGTGTCACCAAGATCAATCTAGGAGATGCTAGCAACGAGAGAGAGGGAGTGCATCTTCATACCCTTGAAGATCGCTAAGCGGAAGCGTTGCAAGAACGCGGTTGATGGAGTCGTACTCGCGGCGATTCAAATCGCGGAAGATCCGATCTAGCGCCGAACGGACGGCGCCTCCGCGCTCAACACACGTACAGCCCGGGGACGTCTCCTCCTTCTTGATCCAGCAAGGGGAGAGGAGAAGTTGAGGGAGAACTCTAGCAGCACGACGACGTGGTGGCAATGGAGTTCGTGGTTCTCCGGCAGAGCTTCGCTAAGCACTACGGAGGAGGAGGAGTTGGGGAAGGAGAGGGCTGCGCCAAGGGAAGGGTGTGGCTGCCCTCCCACCCCCTCACTATATATGGGGGGAAGGGGAGAGGGGGCCGTCCCCTCTAGATGGATCTAGAGGAGGAGGCGGCGGCCAGGGGAAACCCTAGATGGGTTTGGGCGCCCCCACCCCCTAGGAAACTTGCCCCCAAGCCGGGAGGGGCGGCTGCCCTAGGGGTGGCACCCCCACCTCTCCTGGTTACGTGAGAGGGGTTGGGAGGGGCGCACAGCCCCTTAGTGGGCTGGTTTGCCCCTTCCCCTTGGCCCATAAGGCCCCCAACGCTTGTCGGGGCCTCCGAAACCCCTTTCGGACATGCTGGCCATAGCCTGGTACCCCCGGAACAATTCCGGACTCCAATACCCTTCGTCCAATATACCGATCTTCACCTCCGGACCATTCCGGAGCTCCTCGTCATGTCTGGGATCTTATCCGGGACTCCGAACAACCTTCGGTAACCACATACTATTTCCCATAACAACTCTAGCGTCACCGAACCTTAAGTGTGTAGACCCTATGGGTTCGGGAACCATGCAGACATGACCGAGACGTTCTCCGGCCAATAACCAACAGCGGGATCTGGATACCCATGTTGGCTCCCACATGTTCCACGATGATCTCATCGGATGAACGACGATGTCGGGGATTCAATCAATCCCGTATACAATTCCCTTTGTCAATCGGTATGTTACTTGCCCGAGATTCGATCGGCGGTATCCCAATACCTCGTTCAATCTCGTTACCGGGAAGTCACTTTACTCGTTCCGTAATGCATGATCCTGTGACTAACTACTTAGTCACATTGAGCTCATTATGATGATGCATTACCGAGTGGGCCCAGAGATACCTCTCCGTCATACGGAGTGACAAATCCCAGTCTCGATTCGTGCCAACCCAACAGACACTTTCGGAGATACCTGTAGTGTACCTTTATAGCCACCCAGTTACGTTGTGACGTTTGATACACCCAAAGCATTCCTACGGTATCCGGGAGTTGCACAATCTCATGGTCTAAGGAAATGATACTTGACATTAGAAAAGCTTTTAGCAAACGAACTACACGATCTTGTGCCATGCTTAGGATTGGGTCTTGTCCATCACATCATTCTCCTAATGATGTGATCCCGTTATCAATAACATCCAATGTCCATGGTCAGGAAACCATAACCATCTATTGATCAACGAGCTAGTCAACTAGAGGCTCACTAGGGACATGTTGTGGTCTATGTATTCACACATGTATTACGGTTTCCAGTTAATACAATTATAGCATGAACAATAGACAATTATCATGAACAAGGAAATACAATAATAACCATTTTATTATTGCCTCTAGGGCATATTTCCAACAGTCTCCCACTTGCACTAGAGTCAATAATCTCGTTCACATCACTATGTGATTGTAATGAATCCAACACCCACGGGGTTTGTTCATATCTCGCTTGTGAGAGAGGTTATTAGTCAACGGGTCTGAACCTTTCAGATCCGTGTGTGCTTTACAAATCTCTATGTCATCTTGTAGATGCAGCTACCACGCGCTACTTGGAGCTATTCCAAATAACTTCTCTACAATACGAATCTGGTTTACTACTCAGAGTCATCCGGATTAGTGTCAAAGTTTGCATCGACGTAACCCTTTACGACGAACTCTTTTACCACCTCCATAATCGAGAAAATTCCTTAGTCCACTAGTTACTAAGGATAAGTTCGACCACTGTCATGTGATCCATTCCTGGATCACTATTGTACCCCTTGACTAACTCATGGCAAGGCACACTTCAGGTGCGGTACACAGCATAGCATACTGTAGAGCCTACGTCTAAAGCATAGGGGACGACCTTCGTCCTTTCTCTCTCTTCTGCCGTGGTCAGGTCTTGAGTCTTACTCAATACTCACACCTTGTAGCACAGCCAAGAACTCCTTCTTTGCTGATCTATTTTGAACTCCCTCAAAATCTTGTCACGGTATGTATTCATTTGAAAGTACTATTAAGCATTTTTGATCTATCCTTATAGATCTTGATGCTCAATGTTCAAGTAGCTTAATCCAGGTTTTCCATTGAAAAACACTTCTCAAATAAACCTGTATGCTTTCCAGAAATTCTACATCATTTCTGATCAACAATATGTTAACAACATATACTCATCAAAAATTCTATAGTGCTCCCACTCACTTCTTTGGAAATACAAGTTTCTCATAAACTTTGTAAAAAACCCAAAATCTTTGATCATCTCATCAAAGCGTACATTCCAACTCCGAGATGCTTACTCCAGTCCTTAGAAGGATTGCTGGAGCTTTGCATACTTGTTAGCATCTTTCAGGATTGACAAAACCTTCTGGTTGTATCACATACAACCTTTCCTCAAGAAAATCGTCGAGGAAACAATGTTTTAACATCCTATCTGCAAGATTTCATAAATAATGTAGTAACTGCTAATATAATTCCAACAAACTCTTAGCATCGCTACGAGTGAGAAAATCTCATCGTAGTCAACTCCTTGAACTTGTCAGAAAAGATCTTAACGACAAGTCGAGCTTTCTTAATGGTGACACTTACCATCATTGTCCCTCTTACTTTTAAAATCCATCTGCACCCAACAGCCTTACGACCATCAAGTAGTTCTTCCAAAGTCTATACTTTGTTTTTATACATGGATCCTCTCTCGGATTTTATGGCCTCGAGCCATTCGTCGGAATCCAGGCCCACCATCGCTTCTCCATAGCTCGTAGGTTCATTGTTGTCTAGCTACATGACTTCCAAGACAGGATTACGTACCACTTTGAAGTAGTACGCATCCTTGTCGACCTACGAGGTTTGGTAGTGACTTGATCCGAAGTTTCATGATCACTATCATAAGCTTCCACTTCAATTGGTGTAGGTGCCACAGGAACAACTTCCTGTGCCTTGCTACACACTAGTTGAAGTGACGGTTCAATAACCTCATCAAGTCTCCACCATCCTCCCACTCAATTCTTTCGAGAGAAACTTTTCCTTGACAAAGGACCCGTTTCTAGAAACAATCACTTTTGCTTCCGGATCTGAAATAGGAGGTATACCCAACTGTTTTGGGTATTCTATGAAGATGCATTTATCCGCTTTGGGTTCGAGCTTATCAGCCTGAAACTTTTTCGCATAAGTGTCGCAGCCCCAAACTTTTAAGAAACGACAGCTTAGGTTTTTCTAAACCATAGTTCATACGGTGTCGTCTCAACGGAATTGCGTGGTGCCCTATTTAAAGTGAATGCGGTTGCCTCTAATTCCTAACCCATAAACGATAGTGGTAATTCGATAAGAGACATCATGGTTTGCACCATATCCAATAGGGTGCAGTTATGATGTTCGGACACACCATCACACTATGGTGTTCCAGGCGGTGTTAGTTGTGAAACAATTTCCACAATGTCTTAATTGTGTGCCAAACTCGTAACTCAGATATTCATCTCTATGATCATATCATAGACATTTTATCCTCTTGTCACGACGATCTTCAACTTCACTCTAAAATTACTTAAACCTTTCAATAATTCGGACTTGTGTTTCATCAAGTAAATATACTTAGCATCTACTCAAATCATCTGTGAAGTAAGAACATAACGGTATCCACTGCGTGCCTCAGCACTCATTGGACTACACACATCAAAATGTGTTACATCCAACGAGTTGCTTTCTTGTTCCATCTTACTGAAAACGAGGCCTTTCAGTCATGTTGCCCATGTGGTATGATTTGCATGTCTCAAGTGATTCAAAATCAAGTGAGTCCAAACGATCCATCTGTATGGAGTTTCTTCATGCATATCTACCAATAGACATGGTTTGCATGTCTCAATCTTTTCAAAAACGAGTGAGTCCAAATATCCATCAACATGGAGCTTCTTCATGCATTTTATACCAATATGACTCAAATGGCAGTGCCACAAGTATGTGGTACTATCATTACTATCTTATATCTTTTGGCATGATCATGTGTATCACTACGATCGAGATTCAATAAACCATTCATTTTAGGTGCAAGACCATTGAAGGTATTGTTCAAATAAACAGAGTAACCATTATTCTCCTTAAATGAATAACCATATTGCGATAAACATAATCCAATCATGTCTATGCTCAACGTAAACACCAAATAACAATTATTTAGGTTTAACACCAATCCCGATGGTAGAGGAAGCATGCGATGTTTGATCACATCAACCTCGGAAATACTTCCAACACACATCGTCATCTCACCTTTAGCTAGTCTCCGTTTATTCCGTAGCTTTTATTTCGAGTTACCAACACTTAGCAACCGAACCGGTATCTAATACCCTAGTGCTACTAGGAGTACTAGTAAAGTACACATTAATATAGTGTATATCCAATATACTTCTGTCGACCTTACCTGCCTTCTCATCTACCAAGTATCTAGGGTAGTTCTGCTTCAGTGACTGTTCCCCTCATTACAGAAGCACTTAGTCTCGGGTTTGGGTTCTACCTTGGGTTTCTTCACTAGAGCAGCAACTGATTTGCCGTTTCATGAAGTATCCCTTCTTGCCCTTGCCCTTCTTGAAACTAGTGGTTTTACTAACCATCAACAATTGATGCTCCTACTTGATTTCTACTTTCGCGGTGTCAAACATCGCGAATAGCTCAAGGATCATCATATCTATCCCTGATATGTTATAGTTCATCACGAAGCTCTAGTAGCTTGGTGGCAGTGACTTTGGAGAACCATCACTATCTCATCTGGAAGACAACTCCCACTCGATTCAAGTGATTATAGTACTCAGACAATCCGAGCACATGCTCAATGATTGAGCTTTTCTCCCTTAGTTTGCAGGCTTAAGAAACTTGTCGGAGGTCTCACACCTCTTGACGTGGGCACGAGCCTAAAATCCCAATTTCAGCTCTTGGAACATCTCATATGTTCCGCGACGTTTCAAAATGCCTTCGGTGCCTCAATTCTAAACCATTTAACATTACGCACTGAACTATCACGTAGTCATCGAAACGTGTATGTCAGATGTTCGCAACATCCACAAACGACGCTCGAGGTTCAGCACACCGAGCGGTGCATTAAGGACATGAGCCTTCAGTGCAGCAATGAGGACAATCCTCAGTTTACGGACCCAGTCCGCATAATTGCTACTATCAACTTTCAACTAAATTTTCTCTAGGAACATATCTTAGTAGAACTAAAGCGTAAGCTACGACATAATTTGCAAAGACCTTTTGACTATGTTCATGATAATTAAGTTCATCTAATCAAATTATTTAATGAACTCCCACTCAGATAGACATCCCTCTAGTCATCTAAGTGATACATGATCCGAGTCAACTAGGTCGTGTCCGATCATCACGTGAGACGGACTAGTCATCATCGGTGAACATCTCCATGTTGATCGTATCTACTATACGACTCATGTTCGACCTTTCGGTCTCTTGTGTTCCGAGGCCATGTCTGTACATGCTAGGCTCGTCAAGTAAACCTAAGTGTTTCGCATGTGTAAATCTGGCTTACACCCGTTGTATGCGAACGTTAGAATCTTTCACACCCGATCATCACGTGGTGCTTCGAAACAACGAACCTTCCCAACGGTGCACAGTTAGGGGGAACACATCTCTTGAAATTTTAGTGAGGGATCATCTTATTTATGCTACCGTCGTTCTAAGCAAATAATATGTAAACATGACAAACATCACATGCAAATCATAAAGTGACATGATATGGCCAATATCATCTTGCGCCTTTTGATCTCCATCTTCGAGGCACGGCATGATCACCTTCGTCACCGGCATGACACCATGATCTCTATCATCATGATCTCCATCATCGTGTCTTCATGAAGTTGTCTCGCCAACTATTACTTCTACTACTATGGCTAATGGTTAGCAATAAAGTAAAGTAATTACATGGCGTTTTTCATTGACACACATGTCATACAATAAATTAAGACAACTCCTATGGCTCCTGCCGGTTGTCATAATCATCGACATGCAAGTCGTGATTCCTATTACAAGAACATGATCAATCTCATACATCACATATATATAATTCATGACATCCTTTTGGCCATATCACATCACATAGCATACCCTGCAAAAACAAGTTAGACGTCCTCTAATTGTTGTTGCATGTTTTACGTGGCTGCTATGGGTTTCTAGCAAGAACGTTTCTTACCTACGCAAATGCCACAACGGTGATATGCCAATTGCTATTTACCCTTCATAAGGACCCTCTTCATCGAATCCGATCCGACTAAAGTGGGAGAGACAGACACCCGCTAGCCACCTTATGCATCAAGTGCATGTCAGTCGGTGGAACCTGTCTCACGTAAGAGTACGTGTAAGGTCGGTCCGGGACGCTTCATCCCACAATGCCGCCGAATCAAGATAAGACTAGTAACGGTAAGAAAATTGAAGAAATCATCGCCCACAACTACTTTGTGTTCTACTCGTGCATATAATCTACGCATAGACCTAGCTCATGATGCCACTGTTGGGGAACGTAGTAATAATTCAAAATTTTCCTACGTGTCACCAAGATCAATCTAGGAGATGCTAGCGACGAGAGAGTGGGAGTGCATCTTCATACCCTTGAAGATCGCTAAGCGGAAGCGTTACAAGAACACGGTTAATGGAGTCGTACTCGCGGCGATTCAAATCGCGGAAGATCCGATCTAGCGCCGAACGGACGGCGCCTCCACGTTCAACACACGTACAGCCCGGGGACGTCTCCTCCTTCTTGATCCAGCAAGGGGAGAGGAGAAGTTGAGGGAGAACTCCAGCAGCACGACGATGTGGTGGCAATGGAGTTCGTGGTTCTCCGGCAGAGCTTCGCTAAGCACTACGGAGGAGGAGGAGTTGGGGAAGGAGAGGGCTGCGCCAAGGGAAGGGTGTGGCTGCCCTCCCACCCCCTCACTATATATAGGGGGAAGGGGAGAGGGGGCCGGCCCCTCTAGATGGATCTAGAGGAGGAGGCGGCGACCAGGGGAAACCCTAGATGGGTTTGGGCGCCCCCACCCCCTAGGATACTTGCCCCCCAAGCCGGGAGGGGCGGCTGCCCTAGGGGTGGCGCCCCCACCTCTCCTGGTTATGTGAGAGGGGTTGGAAGGGGCGCACAACCCCTTAGTAGGCTGGTTTGCCCCTTCCCCTTGGCCCATAAGGCCCCCAACGCTTGCCGGGGCCTCCGAAACCCCTTTCGGACATGCTGGCCATAGCCTGGTACCCCCGGAACAATTCCGGACTCCAATACCCTTCGTCCAATATACTGATCTTCACCTCCAGACCATTCCGGAGCTCCTCATCATGTCGGGGATCTCATCCGGGACTCCGAACAACCTTCGGTAACCACATACTATTTCCCATAACAACTCTAGCGTCACCGAACCTTAAGTGTGTAGACCCTACGGGTTCGGGAACCATGCAGACATGACCGAGACGTTCTCTGGCCAATAACCAACAACAGGATCTAGATACCCATGTTGGCTCCCACATGTTCCAAGATGATCTCATCGGATGAACGACGATGTCGGGGATTCAATCAATCCCGTATACAATTCCCTTTGTCAATCGGTATGTTACTTGCCCGAGATTCGATCGTTGGTATCCCAATACCTCGTTCAATCTCGTTACCGGCAAGTCACTTTACTCGTTCCGTAATGCATGATCCCGTGACTAACTACTTAGTCACATTGAGCTCATTATGATGATGCATTACCGAGTGGGCCCAGAGATACCTCTCCGTCATACGGAGTGACAAATCCGAGTCTCGATTCGTGCCAACCCAACAGACACTTTCGGAGATACCTGTAGTGTACCTTTATAGCCACCCAGTTACGTTGTGACGTTTGATACACCCAAAGCATTCCTACGGTATCCGGGAGTTGCACAATCTCATGGTCTAAGGAAATGATACTTGACATTAGAAAAGCTTTTAGCAAACGAACTACACGATCTTGTGCCATGCTTAGGATTGGGTCTTGTCCATCACATCATTCTCCTAATGATGTGATCCCGTTATCAATAACATCCAATGTCCATGGTCAAGAAACCATAACCATCTATTGATCAACGAGCTAGTCAACTAGAGGCTCACTAGGGACATGTTGTGGTCTATGTATTCACACATGTATTACGGTTTCCAGTTAATACAATTATAGCATGAACAATAGAAAATTATCATGAACAAGGAAATACAATAATAACCATTTTATTATTGCCCCTAGGGCATATTTCCAACAGATTTTAATCTCCAAAACGCACATGGGCTGGGATCCCCATCGGGACCAAAGGAAACCAGCGATCCTCATAGTAGTAGGTTTTCTCCTGGTTGTCTAGTAGCGATCGGATTCATGGAAAGTAGCAGCAGAAAAACACGTCTGATCTCCTCGGGAGTAGACGTCGACTTGACGAAAAAAAAGCTCCACCTAATTTTCTTGGCGCATGTAATAATAGCCATGCGTAATTAACACTCATCCATTGTAGTGATCAGCGCATCAGGTTGCATCAGAACGGATCGTGTCACGTGCTAATTTGGATATATATATTCTTTCCTTGGTCGGGCTTGGCGACTTGCTATGGCGCAAACCGACGTAACCCTAGCTTATCACAAATTCTTCTTCCTCTGATCAATTGCGAATTTCTCAATCCCTGGGAGAGACCCCTCCAAGAACTCAACACCACCGTGCGCAGGCCCCACGGTGGGCGCCAAGTGTCGTGGAATTGTCACGTCAGATGTCCTAGTGTGAGGACTTAGTCGTGAGACCAACGCATCTATGTAGTAGCTTGAGAGGGGTTGATCAGAACCGAGAGACGCAATACAAGACAAGGATTTATACAGCTTCGGGCCCCGGGAAACACCACCCGGTAATAACCCAACATGCTGTTTGTGGCTAGGTCTCATTATGATCCTCATGAGGGAGTCACCATATAAGCCGGCTCTCCTCTCCTTGTCTCTAGCCTAGAGATTATTTCTTGTTACCTGTCCCTCTTGGGGAGCCCTGCCCGTCCTTATATAAGTTGAAGGGGCCGACTTACATATAGAGTCCTAGCAGGATTAGGACTAGTCTATCTTCTATTACAAACCGGATACAAGTCCGGGTCTTGCTTCCTCGTAAGGGAAATATTCATCATGCCTTTTCTCTTAAGCCAGCCCACCATCACATGAACCGGCCTACTGGGCCTTGGGCTCTATCATCCGTCTAACCCGCCCGCGGGGTCACCGGTAAGTCGCAATGTTCAGGCGAGTTGCCCGTAAACCACCAAGTCCGGGCGGGTCGCCAGTGAGTCGCCAAGCTCCAGCAGGGTCATACATCCAGCGAGTTACACCGCGGGGTATATCCCCAACAGTAGGTGCGGTAGGTTGAGGGGCAACTCTTTATGTTTCCGGCCGTGGTGAAGATACCCCGAACACGCCCCTCAAAGGATTGTTCTCCATAGTAACAAGTAATAGTAAATTTCAGCACATAATACACAATTATCCTTCGCAATTTCCACTTACCAAGAGCGCTTCTCTCCCCAGTAATAGTGCCAGAAAAGAGTCTTGATGACCCACAAGTAAAGGGGATCAATCGTAGTCCTTTCGATAAGTAAGAGTGTCGAACCCAACGAGGAGCAGAAGGAAATGACAAGCTGCGATTTTCAACAAGGTAATTTCTTCAACCACTGAAATTGTCTGTAACATCCCAAAATTCTAAATTTTGGAATGTTATATTAGATAAATACTTTTGATTGTTTGTTCGATAGTGATGTGTGAAATTTGTGAAATTTGAAACTTTTTGAAAGTTAAATGAGAGGAAAAAAAGGACTTCCCCAAACTTTCACCTTGCATTTCTGACCTCCATGAATTCGAATTCTTTTCAAATACAAAACCCTGGAGAGAAGATAACATGACTTCTTCCATTTAAACAAATGAAAAGGGTTTTGAAAATATTTGAATTCCATTTGGAAATATTTCAAATTTAGAAACTTTATGCAACTCAATGATTTTCATGAGAGAAGATAAAATGACTTCTTCAAATCATATGAAAGATGAGTTGGGGGTTTAAAAGAATCAAATTTAAAGACCCCTTGAAGGTATTTTAAAAATCTTTCCAATTTGGAGTTATTTAGTTTTTATTCAAATTATTTTTCTCCAAAAATAAAATATATGGAAATTAGGGTAAAATGATTCCCTACAATAAAAATGGAGAGAAATGAGTTTGAAATCATTTTGGTATTTTTTAAATGATTTTTATTGGGTTTTATTGTAGCAGTAGCACTCTTTGCTTTATTTAATATTTTTTGTGGATTTTATTTGATGTTCAAAAAATGTTCATGTTGTATAAAATCTTTTTCTAAACTTTTTGATATATAATATGCCTTTTTATTTTATTTTATTGTGTGTATTTAAAAAAACGTTCTCAGCCGACTGGGCCGGCCGAGTTAGCAGGCCGCGGCCCAGCCAACTGCGCAGCCCAGCCAGGTGTCGTCTCGACTCCGAGCCGGAACCGGCCGCCGCACGCCATAGCCGCCGCCTGTGGTCGCCGCGGACTCCGCCTCCATGCCCCTTGCGCAAGCCGCCTCGCCCCTTCCCCTGCCTTTAAATAGCCACCCCGGGACCCCCCTCGACACCCCAAGCCGCCGTCGCCGCAAGAAGCCGCCGCCGTCGCCGCGCTTCACCGCCGCCCGCTGCCGCCGCTGTTGCACGCTGCCGCCAGCGCTGCCCACCACCGCAGCCGCCGCCCACCGCTCGCCGCGCCACCCAGCGCCACCGCGCCGTCCGCCGGAGCTTGCTATTTCGTCGAAATTCGGTAAAACCCTAGCCCGATCTATTCTTGTCCATCGGATCTCGATCCAATGGATCGGATTCCTCCACTGTTTACCTCATCTAGCGAACGGTTCGTTCATTAGCTTCCCGTAGCGAACGTCCATTCCGTAGTTCTTTTGTTTTATTTTATTTTTTTGCCAGGGACCCATTTGCGAATTTTTTCTTCACAGATTAGTCCCTGATCTTTAAACTATCACAACTTTTACACCGTTTATCCAAATCCAACGAAACCAGCGTCCACTTCTTTGTTATGATACGCCCTGTCCAGATAACCAACTTAAACATATTTTTGAAAGTTTAAAATTTGGTTTCAAACAGATTTGAATTTGAAATTCTTTTGTTCATAACTTGAGTTTTATAACTCCGATTTACTTGTTTCTTTTTGCTAATTGAAGCTCTTGACCTAAACTTTCTGATAAGACCAAATACACCTAATTTTGGTATTGTTAGAAATTGTTTTATGTTGCAAGAGTTAATTGCTTGTTTTCGAAGTTTTTCGAGATCTTTTCTTCGATTCTTTTGCATGAGTGCTTATGTATGCTATTACTCGCTTACGATAGATTGAACGGAGTGTGACGAGTAGAACTAACTAGGGTTATGAGTGCGACGAATCTTCATCAACAGTACAAGGAAAGTTCACACTTTGATCATACTCTTTTATACCCAGTTTTACTTGCATTAGTTTCAACCCTCAAACATTGCATGAGTAGGATTTGGTAACATGTGGGTGTGGGAAGTAGTTGTTGAGGTAGGAACCTATTATCTTTATCAACCCTGGGTTTATACACCATGCTCATACTACTTTGCTATGCTCCTAGACGTGGATTGGTATGTGAGGTACATGAAAGTTGCGAGAGTAATCTTAATTAAGGGAATCTTAAGGTGGCTACTTTAATGCACATCTTGGTGGAATGGTTGGGGCACCCTGGGGATATACTAGTGGCTTGCCCGGGCACCTGTGGAATCCAGTGTTGTCCAAGGAGATCCCAGGGGACCCGTGTGATCATCCTATGGAAAGCCACCCAGGCTCAAAGGGATCATAAGATTATTCATGCTAGAAACTTCCGTGTGCAGCCACAAGGCATTATGGGCTCTGGCATAGTTGAGTAAGTTGTGGGAAACCTTTCCATGATGGGCTAGCAGATGTAGGGGATTGTAGGTGTACCGGCCTATCTATCGATTAAGGGGACCTCTCCGGAAAGACTGTGTCTCGATCATCCGTTTCTCAAACATCAAGCAGTGCGAGTAATACAACGGAGGAGATCGAGTCTTGTGGGGAAAAGTGCGCAAACCTCTGCAGAGTGTACAAACTAATCATGATTAGCCGTGTCCCCGGTTATGGACATCTTGAGTATCTGGTGCTTGAATTATTGTTTGATCTCATCACTCTATTTAATGAAATTGTTGGGTTATTAATTATTTGGTGATTTTTGGGATTGAGTTGGGGTTACCTTCTAAATATGGGTAATTTAACTTGGTAGTTAAATAAAATCTATTCCTTTGTTGTAGGAAAAAATTAGCTTTATGCAAACTTTCGACTTAGATCCTCCACCAGCCAAATATGCATGTAGTGATAGCCATTATTCAGCATTGCTCTACAGTGCGAAATTGCCAGTACATTCAATGTACTGACCTATATGGCTGCAACGTCTCATGTTGTAGGAATTATCCGACGAGTAAGTGATACGTTAGGGTTACGATGTCTACACTCAACTTTGCCGTTGGTGTTATTGGGAGTCCACAACTTTGTTGTTACTTCCGCTATGGATTGAGGTAATAGTATTTACGTTACTTTATACATGTGATTTACCTCTGTTATAAATCCTCGAGTACTGTGTGTGTCAGCATACAGATCCAGAGATGGCACTTAAGCACAGAGACTTGATCCATTTGAGTCGGGTCGCTACAAGATGGTATCAGAGCACATGTTGACTGTAGGACGTGACCCATAGAAACTGGCAAGCCCATAGGAACGATTTTCTCTAAAACTTTATTTTCAAAAAGATCTTTTACCTCTCTTCTTTTCTGAGCTTTATCAAATATTCCCTTTTAGTTAGACTATACCCCTTTCCCCTTTTGACCACACGAAGATTCGACTGATGAAACCAGTCCAAGAAGTACAATATATTGGACAACTAAAACCACTTCGGAATGAAGAGGATTTTACCGTGCATTATAATAATGGAAACTACAACGGTTGAAGACTCCAAAGACTAGGAGAATTTGAAGGCTCTGAAGGATTTCCAGATTGGTATAACCTAGGAAGGCTACCCTGATGGAACTTGTCAGACTATTGAAGCTGTCAATACCCGAGATCAAGGTGTGTCGGGGAAATACCGGAACATGGAGCATTAAAACTCAAAGTTTTTGTCAAGAAAACCCTAAGGCAGGAGATGTCAACTATGGAATGATAGCTCATGGTAATGACAAGGGCAGAAACACGGCTACCCATGATGTTATCACCCGCTTATGCTATTGTCACCATGCTGGGTT
The DNA here is from genome assembly GCF_018294505.1 of Triticum aestivum. Classification (NCBI taxonomy): domain Eukaryota; kingdom Viridiplantae; phylum Streptophyta; class Magnoliopsida; order Poales; family Poaceae; genus Triticum; species Triticum aestivum. Next base: position 250,591,095 of record NC_057811.1, on the reverse strand, counting down.
GAGCATGCATTTCTTCGGAAGGATTGGATGACAAAAGGGCTAACGGAGCACCTATCAGCAAAAGATGAAGTTTTAACCCTAGCTGGTGTATCACCAGGATCTGGAGTATTACATCAAGAATTTTAAGATGGACCTGCAGGAAGCCGAATTTGACAAGGAAGCATTTCGTGAAGAACTCAGGACCCAGAAGCTAAAAGTAGCCAAGCTGGAGGAGCAAAATCCTTGAGATACCGGAGATTCGAGAGGAACTGAAGGACAGCGGGACCATGGTTCATGCCAAGGATGTTGAAACCCAGAAGTGTGGTACGCAACTCCAGAATATTAAAGGACGTCACGAGAGACTTCGCGTGAACAGAGATGATCTGGCAAAAGAACTTGAGAAGGACAAGCACGATCGGAAGAAGCCATCGAAGGCATGAACAAGACGTGAAGAGTTTGGCGACTTTGAAGATTTATTGACCTTTAGAAGACCAAACCCCTGTTATATACCTACGTTAGATGGGACGATTGTGAGCTATCATTTGTTTGATTTTTTTTCGACAGCCACAAAATAAAATCTGTCTCTTCAAAACTATTGTTTGTATTGTGTGTATCCCTCTCTATCTCTCTTATCTCACCCCAAAACCCATGGACCCAATAGAGGATGAATGGAGATGAACCCATATTTTTTGGACCGATGACTCAATTGGAGACAGACCGATGGATTCAGAACATGGAAGATCAGATGAAGAATAACACTATAGCCGGAAAGGATATGACCCAACATGCTCTTCAGTGCTTTGAAAGAGGTGCTGCTACTTGGTGGAGGATGTACCAAACCATCAATGGATGGCAAGGAGTAACCACTTGGAAAGAATTTAAGTTGACTCTGCAAAGGTCTCGTCTTGTGTCCCAGAAATTGAAGCCTTATGGAAATGATATGAGGAAACCTTGTGCATGCAAGCTCTGTGGAGAAATAGGACACAACCATAAAGAGCACAAGGGTGAATGTCCTCATTGTGAAGAAAGTCACCTAACTGAAGAATGCCCAACTAGGCAAATTACTTGTTTCTTGTGTGAAGGGACTACCCACTACCCTGCTCGGTGTCACATTTACCCCATAGTACAATGAATCATCCAGCAGAAGAAAGAAACAATGAAAGGAGACCTCATGGAAATTTTAGAAGAACCTGTGATAAAGGAAGAGGTGGAGGACACACCCGAAGAAGACCCAATTAAACCCAGCACCAAGTCTTGCTATTCATGTGGAGAAGAAGGACACATCTCCCAAAATTGTCTGAATGGGGATCTAGTAGCATTTCCGACAGTAGAAGTAGAGTATGACCCACAGGAAATAGAAGCCCTGATTGGCATGGAAAAGTCCAGGAAGAGAAATAGATTGGATTCCAGGAACAACCCAATTTCTACAACGAAGGACCTGAGTCATATCACATGTTTCAGGTGCAAAGATTCAGGGCACTACTTCAACGGTTGCCCAAAAAGGAAGCTGAGGACCCAAGGAGGCTATGTAATCACAAGGAAACCTCGAGACTTGTCAGAAGTAATATGTTTCCGCTGTAACGAAGCAGGGCACTTTGCCAGAGATTGTCCCAATGAGGATGTTCATGTTAAATAGTTGAGTCTGTGAGGAATATAGTAGTAGTAGTAGTAGTGGGAACAATTCTTTTATATTCAGGTGTTGAGTTGAGGCATGTAAAGAAAATGCAGGAGACTGTAATAGTTTGAGAATCAGTAAAGTTAGCATCGTTGGTACTGATTTGGAAAGATTTTGACCATTTTCGAGGATATGAGAAATACGGTCTATGGATCAATTTGTGCATTCCAAGGGTGGTAGTACCCTGTGAGGACCCTTGACCCCTAGGAAATAAAATGATATTCCACGAAATGGACTTTGGACAAAATGAGTACGAGTTTTATCTCGATACCCCCAAGAATATGAAGAGATGAAGTACTATTGGACATAGAGGAGGTATAATGTTGGCAATATGGAGCAGTTGTAACCCCAGGATGAGTTGAAGTAATAAATGTGATGAGATGAGCCCATAACCCACAGGCTCCAGGACCTGCCAAGAAACAAGCACACTCTTGCTGAAGAAAAAAAAACCCTGGAAGTAGTTACGACTTTATCAGCAGACGATCTTATAGGAGTTTACGCAAAACCTGAGAGATGTGAAGAAACGATAGAAGTTTGTTTGGCTTGCAGAATCAATGGATTTATCCAAACTTAGTTCGTCGACAAGAGAAATTCTGCTATGCTTGTGAGGATGACCGAGTGTTAGAATGCGAGATTCGCTAAACCATATACAAGGTAATGATTTGGGTGCGGGATGGATTGATCACCATACCGACTTGCTCTTATTATTCGCCTTGCTATATGGGATGGTAAATCTGAGTGACTTACCTATAGTAGAGAGACGATCATATTAAGCCTAATTAAACCTTAGAATGGTATAACAGTTTTTCCCCTTGTACAAGGCAGTTGTTGCCAACCGTAGATCATACGGTGAGAATGAAGCCCATACCCATTTCCTGCAGGAGAAACCATAAATTGTTGGCCACCATGAGATATCGATAGTTGTTTAGTATTGGCGCCAGAACTATCAAATAAGAAGGCCCAGTCACAGAAGAACCATACCAAGATGAAAGGACACAAGAACCAAGGAAAGTTATGCCACTACCGGAAGAGCCCAGAGAAGAAATTTTCCCGAGGATCTGAGAAGACCAACACTGTCAAGAATAAGGATGGAGAATATGAGTTTTGATGGAACCATAACCATACTTCTAAGGGTGGTAGCACCCCAGACCCTCTACGACGATCGATGGATTTTGAGAAGACCCCCGAACCTAACCTATTTCTTTCTAGCCTCTCCGAATCTCGAGGGCGAGATCCATTTTAAGGGTGGTAGGTTTGTAATGTTATATTAAATAAATAGTTTTGATTGTTTGTTTGATAGTGATGTGTGAAATTGAGTGAAATTTGAAACTTTTTGAAAGTTAAATGAGAGGGAAAAAAAGGACTTTCCCAAACTTCCACCTTCCATTTCTGACCTCCATGAATTCAAATTCTTTTCAAATACAAAACCCTAGAGAGAAGATAACATGACTTCTTCCATTTAAATAAATGAAAAGGGTTTTTATAAATATTTGAATTTCATTTGGAAATATTTCAAATTCAGAAACTTTATGCAACTCAATGATTTTCATGAGAGAAGATAAAATGACTTCTTCGAGTCATATGAAATATGAGTTGGGAGTTTAAAAGAAGCAAATTTAAAGACCCTTTGAAGGTATTTTAAAAATCTTTTCCAATTTGGAGTTATTTAGTTTTTATTCAAATTATTTTTCTCCAAAAATAAAATATATGGAAATTAGGGTAAAATGATTCCCTACGGTAGAAAAATGGAGAGAAATGAGTTTGAAATCATTTTGGTATTTTTAAATGATTTTTATTGGGTTTTATTGCAGCAGTAGCACTCTTTGCTTTATGTAATTTTTTTGTGGATTTTATTTGATGTTCGAAAAATGTTCATGTTGTAGAAAATCTTTTTCTGAAAATTGTGATACATAATATGCCTTTTTTATTTTTATTTTATTTTATTTTATTGTCTGTATTAAAAAAATTCTCCGCCGACTGGGCTGGCCCAGTTAGCAGGCCACGACCCAGCCAACCGCGCAGCCCAGCCGCGCGTCGTCCCGACTCCGAGCCGGAATCCGGTCGCCGTACGCCATAGCCGCCACCCGTGGTCGCCGCGGACTCCGCCTCCATGCCCCTTGCACAAGCCGCCTCGCCCCTTCCCCGACCTTTAAATAGCCACCCCGGGACCCCCCTCGACACCCCAAGCCGCCGTCGCCGCAAGAAGCCGCCGCCGCTGCCGTGCTTCGCCGCCGCTGTTGCGCGCCGCCGCCAGCGCCGCCAACCACCGCAGCCCCCGCCCGCCGCTCGCCGCGCCACCCCGCGCCGTGCGCCGGAGCTCGCCGTTTCGCCGGAGTTCGGTAAAACCCTAGCCCGATCTATTCTTGTCCGTCGGATCTTGATCCAACGGATCGGATTCGTTCACTGTTTACCTAAACTTGCGAACGGTTCGTTCCGTAGTTCTTTTGTTTTATTTTATTTTTCTGCCAGGGGCCCATTTGCGAAATTTTTCTTCGCAGATTAGTCCCTGATCTTTAAACGATCGCAACTTTTACACCGTTTATCCAAATTCAACGAAACCAGCGCCCACTTCTTCGTTATGATCCCCTCTGTCTAACCAGCTTAAAGATAGCTTTGAAAGTTTAAAATTTGGTTTCAAACAGATTTGAATTTGAAATTCTTTTGTTCATAACTTGAGTTTTATAACTCCGATTTAGTTGTTTCTTTTTGCTAATTGAAGCTCTTGACCTAAACTTTCTGATAAGACCAAATCCACCTAATTTTGGTACTGTTAGAAATTGTTTTATGTTGCAAGAGTTAATTGCTTGTTTTCGAAGTTTTCCGAGATCTTTTCTTCGATTCTTTTGCATGAGTGCTTATGTATGCTATTACTTGCGTATGATAGATTGAACGGAGTGTGACGAGTAGAACTAACATGAGTTATGAGTGCGACGAATCTTCATCAATAGTACAAGGAAAGTTCACACTTTGATCATACTATTTTATACCCAGTTTTACTTGCAGTAGTTTCAACCCTCAAACATTGCATGTGTAGGATTTGGTAACATGTGGGTGTGGGAAGTAGTTGTTGAGGTAGGAACCTATTATCTTTATCAACCCTGGGTTTATACACTATGCTCATACTACTTTGCTATGCTCCTAGACGTGGATTGGTATGTGAGGTACATGAAAGTTGCGAGAGTAATCTTAATTAAGGGAATCTTAAGGTGGCTACTTTAATGCACATCTTGGTGGAATGGTTGGGGCACCCTGGGATATACTAGTGGCTTTCCCGGCCACCTGGGGATGTTGTCCAAGGAGATCCCGGGGGACCCGTGTGATCATCCTATGGAATGCCACCCAGGCTCAAAGGGATCATAAGATTATTCATGCTAGAAACTTCCGTGTGCAGCCACAAGCCATTATGGGCTCTGGCATAGTTGAGTAACCTGTGGGAAACCTTTCCATGATGGGCTAGCAGATGTAGGGGTTGTAGGTGTACCGGCCTATCTATCGGTTAAGGGGACCTCTTCAGGAAGACTGTGTCTCGATCATCCGTTTCTCAAACATCATGCAGTGTGAGAAATACAACGGAGGAGATCGAGTCTTGTGGGGAAAAGTGTGCAAACCTCTGCAGAGTGTACGAACTAATCATGATTAGTGTAGGATCGAAAGTATATATGTCTAGAGGGGGGGGGGTGATTAGACTACTTGACCAAATAAAAATCTAGCATTTTCCCAATTTTAAGTCTTGGCAGATTTTAGCAACTCAGCACTAGTCAAGTAAACAACCTACACATGCAAGTCTAAGAGTATTGCAGCGGAATGTAAAACATTGCACATGAAGGTAAAGGGAGGAGTTTGGAGGGAGCAAACATAATGTAGACACGAAGATTTTTGGCGTGGTTCCGATAGGTGGTGCTATCGTACATCCACGTTGATGGAGACTTCAACCCACGAAGGGTAACGGTTGCGCGAGCCCACGGAGGGCTCCACCCATGAAGGGTCCACGAAGAAGCAACCTTGTCTATCCCACCATGGCCATCACCCACGAAGGACTTGCCTCACTAGGGTAGATCTTCACGAAGTAGGCGATCTCCTTGCCCGTACAAACTCCTTGGTTCAACTCCACAATCTTGACGGAGGCTCCCAAGTGACACCTAACCAATCTAGGAGACACCACTCTCCAAAAGGTAATAGATGGTGTGTTGATGATGAACTCCTTGCTCTTGTGCTTCAAATGATAGTCTCCCCAACACTCAACTCTCTCTCACAGATTTGGATTTGGTGGAAAGATGATTTGAGTGGAAAGCAACTTGGAGAAGGCTAGAGATCAAGATTCATATGGTTGGAATGGAATATCTTGACCTCAACACATGAGTAGGTGGTTCTCTCTCAGAAAATGTATGATGGAAGTGTAGGCATGTTCTGATGGCTCTCTCCACGAGTGAAGAGTGGGTGGAGGGGTATATATAGCCTCCACACAAAATCTAACCGTTACAAACAAATCACCAAACTCGGTGGGACCGAATAATGAAACTCGGTCAGACCGACTTAGTTCAAAATGTGAATGTTAGGATTTTCGGTGGGACTGACATGTCAACTCGGTGGGACCGATTTCATTAGGGTTAGGGCATAACGTAGTCTCGGTGAGACCGATTACACAAACTCGGCGAGACCGATTTTGGTAATAAGCTAACAGAGAGTTGGTCAGGCAAACTTGGTGGGAGCGATTCGCTCATCTCCGTGAGACCGAAACGTTATGAAAGGGAAACAGAGAGTTTGCATTGCGAACTCGGTGGGACCGATCGCTCATCTCGGTTGGACCGAAACGTTACGAAGGGGAACAGAGAGTTTGCAATCCCATCTCGGCGAGACCGAGATCCCTATCGGTAAGACCGAAGTGACTAGGTTTTGTGGCAGTGGCTATGTCAACTGAACTCGGTGGCGCCGGATAGAAAGTTTCGGTGGGGCCGAGTTTGACTTTTGATTTGGGACATATGTGGATATGAGAAAGTGGTTGAGGGTTTTGGAGCATATCACTAAGCATTTTGAGCAAGCAACCCATTAAGCAACACCTCATCCCCTTTTAATAGTATTGGCTTTTCCTATGGACTCAATGTGATCTTGGATCACTAAAAGTAAAATGTATAGTCTTGAGCTTTAGAGCTTGAGCCAATCTTTTGTCCTTAGCATTTTGAGGGGTCCACATTTCTAATCCATGCCATGCCAATCATTGAGCTTTCCTGAAATATTTATCTTGAAATTGCATTAGCTCAATGAGCTATATGTTGTTAATAATTACCAAAACCAACCAGGGATAGTTGCACTTTCAATCTCCCCCTTTTTGGTAATTGATGACAACATATAGATCAAAGCTTCAACAAATGATAATAAGATTGAAATACATTGTCGCTTTGAGAAGTATGTGATAAGCAAGAGCTCCCCTAAATTTGTGCATTATTTAAAATTTGGTTTTCAATGCAAATGCACAATCGATTAGGATCATGGATCACTCTTTCATGTCACATACATCTTGGTGGAGCGTTCAAAATGATAGAAAATTAAAAGCATGCAATCATCACCAAGCAAAGTGAATGATCATACAAGAGATATAAGAGATAATATCATCCAAGCAAGCATCAAAGTAGCATATGATCAAACACATGATCAAACAAGTATCTCACACAAACATAGAGTATCAACCAAGCACACAAAAGGTTCAACCAAAAGCAAGAGAGATAAAAGGCAAAACACTCTCTCTCAAAGCCTATGATCTATACATATTTCTCCCCCTTTGGCAACAAGTTACCAAAAAGTTTGAAAATGCATAGTGATACGTCCATTTTGCATCATGCTTTTATATCGATATTTATTGCATTATGGTCTGTTATTACACATTATGTCACAATACTTATGCCTATTCTCTCTTATTTTACAAGGTTTACATGAAGAGGGAGAATGCCGGCAGCTGGAATTCTGGGCTGGAAAAGGAGCAAATATTAGAGACCTATTCTGCAACTCCAAAAGTCCTAAAACTCCAAGGAAGTTGCTTTTGGAAATAATAAAAAATACTGAGCGAAGAAAATACCAGAGGGGGCCCACACCCTGGCCACGAGGGTGGGGGCGCGCCCTACCCCCTGGGCGCGCCCCCTGCCTCGTGGACCCCCTGTTGGTCCTCCGGTGCCCATCTTCTGCTATATGAAGTCTTTCGTCCGAAGAAATATCAGGGGCAAGCTTTCGGGACGAGACTCCGCCGCCACGAGGCGGAACCTTGACGGAACCAATCTAGGGCTCTGGCGGAGCTGTTCTGCCGGGGACAATTCCCTCCGGGAGGGGGAAATCATCGCCATCGTCATCACAAACGCTCGTCTCATCGGGAGGGGGCCAATCTCCATCAACATCTTTACCAGCACCATCTCCTCTCAAACCCTAGTTCATCTCTTGTATCCAATTCTTGTCTCTAAGTCTAGGATTGGTACCTGTAGGTTACTAGTAGTGTTGATTACTCCTTGTAGTTGATGCTAGTTGGTTTATTTGGTGGAAGATCATATGTTCAGATCCTATATGCATATTAATACTCCTCTGATTATGAACATGAATATGCTTTGTGAGTAGTTACGTTTGTTCCTGAGGACATGGGAGAAGTCTTGCTATTAGTAGTCATGTGAATTTGGTATTCGTTCGATATTTTGATGAGATGTATGTTGTCTCTCCTCTAGTGGTGTTATGTGAACGTCGACTACATGACACTTCACCATTATTTGGGTCTAGAGGAAGGCATTGGGAAGTAATAAGTAGATGATGGGTTGCTAGAGTGACAGAAGCTTAAACCCTAGTTTATGCGTTGATTCGTAAGGGGCTGATTTGGATCCATATATTTCATGCTATGGCTAGGTTTACCTTAATACTTCTTTTGTAGTTGCGGATGCTTGCAATAGGAGTTAATCATAAGTGGGATGCTTGTCCAAGTAAGGACAACACCCAAGCACCGGTCCACCCACATATCAAATTATCAAAGTACCGAACGCGAATCATATGAACGTGATGAAAACTAGCTTGACGATAATTCCCATGTGTCCTCGGGAGCGATTTTCTCTATATAAGAGTTTGTCCAGGCTTGTCCTTTGCTACAAAAAGGATTGGGCCACCTTGCTGCACTTTATTTACTTTTGTTACTTGTTGCTCGTTACAAATTATCTTATCACAAAACTATCTGTTACCTATAATTTCAGTGCTTGCAGAGAATACCTTGCTGAAAACCGCTTATCATTTCCTTCTACTCCTCGTTGGGTTCGACACTCTTACTTATCGAAAGGACTACGATAGATCCCCTATACTTGTGGGTCATCAAGACTCTTTTCTGGCGCCATTGCCGGGGAGTGAAGCGCCTTTGGTAGGCGGAATTTGGTAAGGAAAAATTTATATAGTGTGTTGAAATTTACTGTCACTTGTTACTATGGAAAGTAATCCTCTGAGGGGCTTGTTCGGGGTATCTTCACCTCGACCAGTAGAGCAAAGAGTTGCTCCTCAACCTACTGAAAAAGAAAATGTCTACTTTGAAATTCCTTCAGGTATGGTAGAAAAACTGCTAGCTAATCCTTTTGCAGGAGATGGAACATTACATCCTGATGAGCACCTAATATCACTACTAGGAAAAGGCCTGCTAGTGGCGCACCTGTTTTGCCTACTAATGGCGCACTACAGGTACGCCACTAGCACCACGCCAGGTGCGCCATTAGTATACCAGATACTAATGGCGCACCACAGGTGCGCCATTAGTATACCAGATACTAATGGCGCACCATGTGGTGCGCCATTAGTAGACCATAGGGTGCGCCATTAGAATGCCTCCCAGGGGCCATATTTAACCATGTCTCTGGCTTACTAATGGCGCACTTGTTGCTGATGCACCACTAGTGTGCATTTTGCAGTGCGCCACTAAAGTTCTGGGTGGTGCGCCACTAGTATGAATATTAGGGATTTTTTTTTCTTTTCTGATATTTGCACAGGTTACAAAACATATTACTGCACAGAATATAGACAGCACATCATATAAATAGCAGAGTTATTGAATACAATAGAAGATTAGTCTCCGAATACAATTCATTATATTAGTCTCCGAATTCAAAAGTCCGAACAAAGTTAGAACATTACAAGTCTCGAAACCGCGAGTAGCGAGTTTGTCTTCACATTACAAGTCGACATCGATCATCTAAACTACCATCACATAGAAGAGAGCTGCGGTCATCACGATTAGCATCATCCCGATGAAACTGGTCTTCATCCGGTTCCTCCTCCGCTCCCTCCTCTCTCCCGCTAGATAGTGCGCGTATCTAGCTTCCGCCTCCGCCCTAGTGGTGTACCCTTTATAACTGTTACCGCTGAAACGGTGAACCCGTCTCCGACACTCCTCCCAGTCGTCGTAGACTCCGGGAACCTTACCCTTGTACATGACATACGATGGCATCTCTATGCACTAGCCAAACAAAAAGTTAGTAGCAATTCACAGACAATACATAAGCAATATATAAGTATGCAACAAAAGGATCGAAAGAGAAAAGCAACACATTAATAGCACGATTCATGGTCCTACTAATAAATAGCATCGATTACATATAAGTTGAACGACTGTCCAAACCAAAGAGACATACAAGTTCATTAAAGTTTAATATTACAACATGAGCCAATCGACATTTCAAAACTACATAGCATCACTACTTTCGACTCGACTCAGGGACCGGAGCATGGATGAAGCCGCCGTCTTTCGTGATGGTCATGAAATCGCGGGCGTTGTCAGCCTGCATTTGTAGCGTTGTTTCTATCTCACTGTTGGACGGTTGATGTCTGAGATAGAACTGCCCCGAGGTACGAAGGACATCTTGATGGATGATTTCCGCAAACTCTGACTGGATGCGAAAGAATTCTTGTCTGATGTCCGCGTCCTGGATTGTCGACAAGCGTGCGGCCCAATCTTTGAGATTACTTGGTAGCAGAAGGTGATTATGGTCCCGTACGATCGCCCGCATGTGATGGAGGGTGTAGTAGGCATCCTTCTGACCGCCAGGCGGCTGCTTGACGCAGGAGAACGTCGTATTGTGGCTGAAGATGTGCTTGCCGTACCTACGAACTGGCCTGCTGAAGGTGCCTCCAGATCTGGCGTAGCCGGGGAGAACATCATCAAGAACTTTCTTGATATTTGTGTAGTCTTTCTTCGACTGACGGTCCGGGTCGAAATACGTGGCCATGGAATAATTCGGGCTTAAGAGGATGAGTGTGCAAGGTGTGTCACTGCACAAAACACGGAATGTTAGAAAAAAAGAACGATCGAAATCTAAGAAATCATATGTTACGGGGCAGTGAGGGGATGACTTACTCGGGAAAGTAAGGCACGAGGAAGTTATCCTTATCTGGATTTGCCAGAATGACGCCTTTGAGGTATGAACTCGCGACTTGCCGGTCCCCAGCGTTGCCCAAGATCTTGGCACGCATGTAGAAGGGGTCGACTATCACGATGTCCGGGGTCTTGTCTCTAATGATCCGCATCTCCATACTCAGCTAAAATAGCCGAACGAAGGTGTAGTGCAGCGGATGAAGGTTAAACATAGCGAAGATGTCATCAAACCACAGGACGATCGTACCCCCGATGGCGCTATCCACAAAGCCCTTGCCCTCTGGCACCTTGGCCACGAAAACCGGGTATGCCACATCATTCTCGGAGAGACGCCGCTTCTCCAAAGAAAGAACACTGTCATGCAGACTCCGCATAGCACCGGTTGCAGCATTGAGAAGATTAGTCGGTAGCATCGGCCTACCCGCCACATGCACCCTCCTCGAGATATCCTTAGGTGAAGGTGGCCCGTCCTGAGCATGGATCGTACTTGGTGCTGGCTGGCTTGCACCGCCCTTATTATTCTTTCGTTTCCGTCCCTTCTTCCTCATCTCCTGTAATGGGATCGCGTTCTGCTCAGAGACCGCCTTCTTGAGTGTGTTGGGGCTGATAATATTCCACACCTCGGCTATCTGAGGCTCGATGAAGGCGGCAGCTGGAGGCGTCTCCTAAGAACTGAACGCCAGACGACGCCTGTTGCAATTGGGTTTCTCCGCGGTACCAGCTCGATCGCGGTCGTCTTTTTCAGGGTTGGGTTCTTGAGAAGGAGGCCAGAAGAATTCGTCACCGTACCCATGTTCGGCAAAGTACTTATCGATGTTGGTAAATGTACCGTCGTCGTTGTCGTCATCGTCCGGATCCTATGCCATATGCATGTCCGGATCCTGTGCCATAGGGATGTCCGGCATGTCCGGTAGCGTTGCGGCGGTTTTGCCATGGCTTGGCGCCGACATGACTGGCGGTGTTGTCTGTGGGGTGGTGTCCCCCGGCCCCAAACGAATCTGGCTCTTCGGCCAAAGCAGGGGCCAGCTTATGCAGGCGCTGAGGGTCATCACATCATCTTCGTCGGCCCTAGCGGGTCGAATCGGAGGTAACAACTCGTCGCAGCCTGGCAGCACCCGAAGCAGTTCAACCCTATACACAGTGGGTGGCATCGGATTACCGTGGAACACGGGGTTGCCCGGTTGAACAATTCTGCCCTTGGCGACATCGATCAACTCGCCGCCCATGAAGTGCAGGAGAGTGCATGGAACATCGGCGGCGGCCTGTGAAAACATGTAGGGCGTCAGGGATGCCCAGTCAAAGGCAAGGAGGTGAAGTCATCGGCCGAGAGGCTTATTTACCGTGATGGCGTCGAGCTCGGCTAATGTCGAGGCACCGCCAACGGCGGGCGTGCAATAAGCGTACATCCGGGTGCATTAAGCTCCAATGCCCGTGTCGGCGCCGGAGACACCAATACCGCCTCTGCCGGAGACACCAATGGCGCCGCCTGCGCGTTGTGCGAGTTGCTGGCCGTGAAGCTGGGACCGGGGGCGGCCCCTGTTGGCCGCCTGCAATCCACGCCTGCAACCCCTCAATCAAGCTAGGCACAATGGCGGTGAGCGTCGTTCCCAGTTGTTGTTGCACTTGCTCTTGGACAATCTCCGGAATCCGCGCCACTTGTGCCTTGAGTTCTTGAACCTCGCGTGACTGGCTTTCCGAGCTGGTCTTTTTCTCCTTTCGCCCACCAGCGTTATAGTATGACGACCATTTTGTGGACAAGCCTTTGCCGGCCACACGACCAGCTGACGACGGCTTACTGAGCTTATCCTTGTTTTTCATTATGTTCAACGCCCTATTTAGAGTGCTGTCCCAAGCTGGGGAGCTCTGAGACGACCCCGCGCTACTGCTTTCAGTCTCCCGCGGAAGGAATGTGAACCATTTAGAAATTTGGCTTCATTAACTAGAATGCAACCATATATGTAGCTAATTATGCGGGGGTGTATTCCTTACCAGAACTTTCTCAAGCGCCTTGGTCTTCGGATCCATGGTAAGCTCCTTTGTTACCAGGTCTTCCTTGTACCGGGCCCTGACATAGTTCCTGGTCTGCTTCTCACGGTATTTCTTGAAGCGGGGCGGTAGGCCTTGCTCAGCACGCTCCGCGTCCTCCTTGTCCCATATAGGTTCCGCCACTCTGTAACCACCGGGACCGAGTTTGTGGACCCCTAAGTTCAAGTCCCACATCTCTTTCCCCCACTGACTTGATTCCTCGGATGCGTCGCTCTCGCACTTGATCTTGAACTCCTTGTAGTCATCTTTGCTGATCGAAGGATTTTTCGCCTTGATCTTCTCATAACTATCATCTTTGTTAATCATTCTCTTCACCGTGCTTCTCCAAGTAGACAGGGCCGTGCTCATCTTCGTGAGGGCGGCACTGTTCACTTTATTCCCTGAGAGGCGTGTGTTTGCAAACTCAGCGGGGAACTTGTATCTTTCGTGCAGCTTCGTGAAGAGGAGGTTGTGCAAATTCCCTCGGTTCTTATGCCTTAGGTTCTCGGTGGTGATCGAGACGGTGCTCCGGAGAATGCACCCGAGCTGAACCGAGTACCCCTTGACTAATTCTTTGAGCGCCGTTGGATCCCCGTCGCAGTTCACTTCAGTAAATTCCTCCTTGACGGTGCCGAGCACGTTCGGGCGCCGGTCCTTCCGTTGCCTCTTCGGTTGGCTGCCATCTGTGCGTGCGCTGCCATCATCAGTGGTGGTATCCTCGGCGGCACCATCAGTGGTGTCATCCCCGACACCACTAGGGGTTGTGTAGTCAGGATCGGTGTCTTCCGCGGCGTCCTCATAGCGGTGAGGTTCTTCCTCCATCTCCTGGGACAGCTCCCAGAATGCCTTGCCGCCCGAACCGCCGGCCTCATCGTTGTGGGCCATGTTTCGCTCTAAATAGGAAAAAAGTTTGGTCAAAAAGTTGGTTATTGTCAAGGAACAAGATCTCTAAGTTGACCAAATAACCTAATTCTCGAGGAATTCGCTGTTAGTGTGTTGTTGCTAAGGTCCAAGTCCCTTCCTAACCCCCTTCTTCTTGTCTCCTCTCACTATCTCTGTCACGCACATGGCAAGCAAGGGTGTCTGAGTGTGTGAAAAAATACTAAACTAATCCAAGGGCTGAAAATTGATCATTTAGGTTTTTATCGACACCGAGGCACCCTAAAAGCCAAGGTTTTATCATTTAGGGTTTGACTCTTGGCTAACCAACCTCACCTCCTCCTCCTCCTCCACCTCCTCTTCTTCTTCGTCGTCTTCCTATGATTAAATGGATTTCCAGGATGTAGGTGGATTCATGTGTATATATACACCTACACTAACTACTAGCCAGCCAGTGTGTTTAGACTAGATCGGGGGGTATTGTCTTCTGTTATGTCATTTTCATAGTTTCTTTCTGATCACAGTGGACGAGGAGCTTGATTGGTTACTTTAATGGCGGTCAGGGCCAGGTAGGGGAGGTGGGCAGGCAGGACAGGAGCGAGGTTAACGGCTCGTGGATGGCTCACACGTGGCCGCCCCCAGCCCCCCTAAATGCTAAGTTAAGTTTTCATCATTTAGGGTTTATCGATGCCGAGGCACCCTAGGTTGACTGATATATATGGGTATCTTCTAATAATATACCCTATCAAGAAAAGGGAAGGAGAATTCTAAGTTGGGCCTAATCACTTGGCTCTATTGCCACCTATGGTTTAATGCAGCAAGAATAAAGGGGCAGTTGATCCTACTTAATTAAGTACTAAGATACCCCGGCCCATGCATTAGTCGCAAGTACTCCATATGTCCTATTTTTAGTAGAGTCATGCTAAAATTCACGGAAAATTTCAGCATGACCTTTGCTGAAAATAGGACATATGGAGTACCCGAATTTGCCGGAACGGAAGTTAATCGACATTCCGGCAAACTCAAGGGCCTCTCGGGGTACCTGCAAAATCATCACGGCACGATGGTCGGAGACAAAACCTAGCAAACTAGCACCATAATGTACCTCTACTTTCATATGGATGAAAAGGCCACAGACCATATGGTCCTTTGCTTTCATATGGACAAAGACAAGATCATTTGCTGAACCAAATGACACAAGATTTTCAGAATGCATAACCTAGAAAATTGGCTGGTACTTTAAACAAAAAAGATTTCAGATCTTCAGTTGTATGGGCACAAACACAACCACACAAGCATATGTAGATTGTAGAATACTGATAGTTGCATGCATCAGGTAGTTTAAATTAAACAGCTACATACATTAATCTAGCACAAACTCAAGTGTCTCTGGTTTAAGCTAGCTTGGCATGTGACCACAATCTAGCGCAAGCTCAAGTGTCCCTCTGGTTTAAGCTGGCTTAATATGTGACTGCGCCAGCAGCGATGTAGGCAGCTGTACAATTATTTGGATATGAATCTTGACCAACAAAATCATCAGAATGTTTGTCATTGCTACAAAAAGTACTGAAACTGTTCTTGTTGTGGTGTTTCTCAAAAAAGATACAGCCCCACCTTCATAAGTTTGTGTAACTTTAATTTCATCATGTTATCTTTTTCTAGCATTGCTTAACCATCCCCTCAATAAAGTTATTGTTACTACCTGGGAGGGATTATATGCTTGTTTACCACTACTAAGACATTTTTTTCTATAATCTTCATTCTCCTGCTAATTTTTTTACAAGTGTTGATACCAAAACATTGCAACCCTGTAGTTCAAGATCAGAGTCAAAACATTGATAAATTGACCTACACAACCCTGTAGCAAGGCACTTCAGCATCCTTGTTCCTAGTTTTATAGCAACGAAGTTTCAAGAAACTACCAAACTCTAGATACATAAATCTCCAAATTAAGCACGGAAAAGCGCTCTGACAGGTCAAAGTAGGAAAGTCATGTATCTCTATCTCACCTTCTGTGAGGGATTTCTCCAAGGTCTTCCGAGATGGTGACAAGTCAAACCTGAAGAAATGTTACAGTGTTATTTTTCAAGTTTTGATGAAATCAACCATGCACTTGAACTTTCACACAGAAAAGAACAAAAATAAAAGATTTGAGAGAGAACATCTGAAGCATTATCTAGACTTTCAAGCACAAGAGGTTAATTGAATAATCCAATTCCTGTGTATTGTAGCTAATGGATTAGTCAACTTAGAATTTAGCAAGACTGAAGATGTTAACCACCAGTACATACATGGCATGTCACTGAATTCTCCCCTTTCGGTCTCCTTTTGCTCTAGGCTGTCTCATTTGGCTTTGGCTGGTGGGTGATGTTTTGCACAACACTCAACAGCTGATGTATTTCCGTTAATTGCAAAGTTAATGGAAAGGGGTGTGAGCCCGGTTGGAAAAAAATGTCACTATATTCTAGTTGTCTGAATGTTATCTCATGAATTTCAGTTATCTCTGAGTACCACCAGTACATGCTTGGCATCAGTGGTTGTACAAATATACATAGATAACATCAGCACATGAATTTCAGTACACCAGCACTCTGAATCAGTGAATAATGAACACGGATGTAAAAGAAGCAAAATCCTTTTGTGTTATCCATGTCACTGAAATGTCAGAAAAGATTTCTTGTACATCCACATTCATTCAAGTATTTTCTGTAGATTCACACTGATTCACATGCAGCAAAAGAACTAGGATTTATCTGCTCATCCACATTCATTAAGTTACAGCAAAACATCATCAACATTCACGTGGGGCAGTTTCGAAGAGCAAGCAAGCCCCGTGGTCGCACCTAACCCTAGGTCGCCGCCCCGTGGGGGCATGGGGATGAGCGGGGGAGAGAGGGAGGGAGAGACTAACCAGGCCGCGCGGGGAGGCTTGCGCCGCCGTCGAGGAGCGCGTCCGACGAGGCTAGCCGCCGTCGAGGGGCAGCTCCGACGAGAGAGATTTGGGGGCGGCGGCGGTCTGGTGGGGGTCGGGGGCGTCGGGGGCGGTGAGGCGACGGGCAGCGAGGCGCCGGGGCGTTGGGGGCGGTGGTGGTCGGGTGCGGCCGGGGCAGCGAGCACAGCCGGGGAAGGCGAGCACGGGGGCGGGGCGAGGGTCGGAGCGGAGGAGGCGGCGGGGGCGCGGGGGCGGCGGCGGCGCAGTACGGGTCGGGGCAGCTGTGGGCGGGTGAGAGAGATGGGGAAGATAGAATTTTTTTAGTGGGGGGAAGGGTTAGCAATGGCGCACCCCCGAGCGGTGCGCCATTAGAATTTTTTTGATAGCAATGGCGCATCCACACGCGGTGCGCCATTAGAAATCTTTTTTGTATAGCAATGGCGCATCCCAGAGAGGTGCGCCATTAGTAATCTTTTTTTTGAATAGCAATGGCGCACCCCAGAGAGGTGGGCCATTAGTAATCTTTTTTTGTATAGCAATGGCGCTCGGGGGGGGGGGGAGGGAGGGGAACCGAGCGAGGAGACAGGGGAGGGTGCGGTGGGTCGGCGGCGGCGGCGGAGCAGGGAGGGTGCGGGGGGTCGGCGGCGGCGGTGGAGCGGGGGAGGGTGCAGTGGGTGCTCGGCGGCGGTGGAGCGGGGAAGGGTGCGGGGGGTCGGTGGCGGCGGTGGAGCGGGGGAGGGTGCGGTGGGTGCTCGGCGGCGGTGGAGCGGGGAAGGGTGCGGGGGGTCGGCGGCGGCGGTGGAGCGGGGGAGGGTGGGGGGGGGGGTGCTCGGCGGCGAGGGGGATCTGGCGAGGGGGATAGCGATCGAGATGGAGGGGGATCGAGATCGAGTGTCCTCGTGAATATTCAATATTTTTTCATATCGAATATGAAAAAATATCATCAAATTTGAAAAAATATTCATGAATTCAAAAAGTGCCCATGAAATTTAAAAATATTCACGAGTTCAAAAAATATTAACAAATTCAATACTTTTTGTGAGTTAGAAATTCAATACCATAATAAACATAAATAAATATTCATGAGGACACTAGAACGGAAGAAATATCATTTCAATATGTCGAAATACAATCGAGAAATGAAGGCTACAATTTAAATACAATCGATCTTAGCTAGCTATCTGTTCACAATCTTCTTGCCCTTATTTTTCGTAAATGGAGTTCTTCTCTTGAACAGACGTCCTTTAGGTAGGGTGTTCTTGCTTCTTCTTGTGGTGTATGCTGGTACTTCATCGTCGTCGTCATGTTCCATCTTTGGGTCACCGTACTTGTCGAAGTCTTGCTCATTGGCGACTCCATCCATTCCGATGATCTTCCTTTTGCCTCTCCTCACGACAACACGACTGGGCTTTGACGGGTCGGTAATGAAGAAGCATTGGTCCACTTGGGAAGCCAGTACCCATGGCTCATTTTTTGCGGTGACGTTTGCGCCCGCGGTCTTGGATTTGGCTTCGGGTATAACCATGGTGGTGAAATACCGGTCTTCTTTTAGGACGCTCTTGGCCCATCTGACACGGAACATCGGGACCTTCTCTCAGCGTAGCTCAGCTCCCAGATCTCCTCGATCCTTCCGTAGTATCTGTCCTTGTCGTTACCGGTGTAGGATTCCATCATTACCCCGGAGTTCTGATACCATCGCTCTTCATGTCCTTCCCTCGGTGTAGAATGTGTAGCCGTTGATATCTTATGCCTCATACGTCATCAGGTTGTGCTCGGCGCCCTGTGACAAGGCGAATACGAGTTGTTCTTCCGCGGAAGAATCCTCATGTAAAGGGTACGACAAAAGATTCTGCTTGAACCAACGCGTGAAACATGAGTTGTGCTCTTTGATTATATCTCCGTCCGTCCTTTGTTGGCCTCGGTCATTGTACGTCTTCTCAATAAAGGTTTTGTGCTCTACCACCCAAGGATCGACCACGTCTATGTGTTGTAGCGCGACTAGGTTTGCTCGACTTTCAAAGTCGGCGAGTCAACCCTCGAAGTCGACGTGCATTTCGCGGCGACCCTCACGGTGACCCCATCCAGCGAGCCTGCCGAGGTGCCTGTTGATGGGCAGACCAACGGGGTTCTCGATGCCTAGATAATTCGTGCAGTAGGAGATGCACTCTTCGGTCAGAAAGCCCCTGGCTATGCTTCCCTCTGGACGTGATATGTTGCGAACATATCCTTTGATGACACCATTCATCCTTTCGAACGGCATCATGGTGTGCAGGAACGTCGGCCCGAGTTGGATGATATCCTCCACGATATGGACCAGCAGATGCACCATAACGTCGAAGAATGCGGGCGGGAAGTACATCTCAAGCTCGCATAGTATCACCACGATCTCTTCCTGTAGCCTTCTGAGTTGCCTCACGCGAACCGACTTCCGAGAGATGACGCCGAAAAAGTTGCATAGGCCAAATCGCGTTTCACGGACGTGCGCGTCCATGATCCCACGGATTGCAACTGGAAGTATCTGCGTCATCAGCACGTGACAGTCGTGAGACTTCATCCCGCTGAACTTCTGCTTCGCTGAGTCTAGGTATCTGCTTATCTTCCCTGCGTAACCGTAAGGAAGTTTTACTCCTACGAGGCAGGTGAAAAACTGATCGATCTCCTCCTGACTTAGAGTGAAGCACGCGGGAGGGAAGTCATTTCCAGTCCTCTTGGCCTTTTTTCCTTTGCGACGACTTTCCGTGTCCTGCTTCGCCTCATCATCATCATCATTAGCGTGAAGCTCCTCCCTGATGCCCATTGATTTCAAGTCTGCCCTTGCTTTCGGCCCATCTTTGGTCCTCTCTGGCATGTTGAGCAGGGTACCAAGCAGACTCTCGCACACATTCTTCATGATATGCATGACATCAAGGCTGTGAGGCACACGGTGGATCTTCCAGTACGACAAGTCCCAGAAAACAGACCTCGTTTTCCATACCTTCAGCAGCGACTCTTGCGCCTTTCGCTTCTTTCCCAGCTCTGGCGCCTTTTGCTTCTTTCCCGGCAGTGGGCAATCTTTCCAATTTTTCAACAGCTCGTCTATTTCCTTGCCGCTCCTCATACGTGGGCGTCTTCGGGTTTCGGTTTCACCATCGAACAGATCCTTGCGTTTCCTCCATGAGTCATCGTCGCGAAGCCACCTTCGATGTCCCATGAACACGGTTTTCGAAGACCCGTGATCTCTATCTAGCTGGCGATACGTTGTGTCATCCATGCACCTGACGCATCCAGAAAATCCGTGGACCACCTGCCCCGCGAGATATCCGTAACCGAGATAGTTGTGCACCGTCGTCAGCAGTGCGGCTCTCATAGGGAAATATTCTTTCTCTGCGGCGTCCCACGTATTGGCTGGCGTTTTCCACAGCGTGTCTAGCGCCTCTTTCAGCAGCCCCAGATATAGATTGATGTTGTTCCCTGGTTGTTTCGGCCCTTCAATTAGCATACTCATGTGAATGTACTTCCTCTTCATGCACAACCAGGGGGGAAGGTTGTACATCCACACAAACACATGCCAGGTGCTATGTGTGCTTCTCTGGCTGCCAAACGGATTGACTCCATCGGTGCTCGCACCCACCACGATGTTCCTTGGATCGTTCCCAAATTCTGAGTGTCCGAAGTTCAACGCTTGCCACTGGCTCCCATCCTTAGGGTGACTCAGCATCTTGTCTTTTTATTTATCTCCGGATCATTTGCGTCATCTTCTCGCTTCCTCTCCTCCCTATCCACGTGCCAACGTAGGAGCTTTGCTACCTTAGGGTCCGTGAAATACCGCTGCAGACGAGGAGTGATCGGAAAGTACCACACCACTTTTCGAGGAGCTTTCTTCCTATTCTTGTATCGAGTGACGCCGCACACTGGACATATGGTAGACCCCGCGTGCTCGTCCCAATAAATGATGCAATTGTTCATGCACACATGGTATTTCACGTGCGGTAAATCCAGAGGACACACGATTTTCTTCGCCTCCTCGAAACTGGTCGGGCACTTGTTCCCCTTGGGAAGACGTTCGTGCCAGAATGACATGTTCTCGTCGAAGCATGCGTCCGTCATTTTGTGTTTTACCTACATCTCTAGAGCCATGAGCATTACTTTCAGGCGGGTATCCTCGG
The DNA here is from genome assembly GCF_018294505.1 of Triticum aestivum. Lineage (NCBI taxonomy): Eukaryota > Viridiplantae > Streptophyta > Magnoliopsida > Poales > Poaceae > Triticum > Triticum aestivum. The sequence continues at coordinate 250,570,087 of NC_057811.1, read as the reverse complement.
GCCTGCATCCTTCATACAATGGAGTAACCGCGTCTATCTCCAGTTGATCTAGCTTGGCTTTCTCTCGGGCGGCAACTCTTGCGTTATCCGTCTGCTTGAGAAGCAACTCTTGAATATGAGGGTCCTGCACCCAGCCCATCGATGGTCCATCGTCGTCTGCCCCGGCATCTTCATCTTCATGATCATGCCCTTCGTCTGCTCCGGCATCTTCCTCATCATCATGTCCGGCATCTTCTACATGATGACTGTGTACTGCATCTACTTCGTGATCATGTCCTGGAGATTCTTTGTCTTCTCGCCCGCCCTCGTCGTTGTTGTCTTGCTGCCCTTCCTCATTTCTTGCCGGCCGGCCCCCATGGATGACTTCATAGTCATCTTCATCACCTTGTCACCGATAGCCATCCATGACACCATGCAAGAGTAGGTGGTCCCGCACCTGTACGGAATCCGGGTCCATAAGGCTCCTCAGCTTGCATCTTCGACACGAACATCTTATCTCCGTCTCGTTCTTTTGAAGCATACGGCCTTCGCGGAGCTCAAAAACCTATTCACAATGCCTTCGGTCATCGTGCGGACCATGGTCGCCTGCGGGGTAGAGCAAAACAATATTTTAGAACCAAGAAAAAATTTGGCATGACTTTGCCTAAAAATAGGACCAAAAATAATGCATAGTGCCAAAATTCTCGCCGAAACGGAAATGAATCAACATTTCGGCAAAATATTGGCAACTATCGCATTTCAAATACCGGTACCTGCAAACACAAACATATATGCAACACCACAAACATACATAGATCTAGCTAGGCCATAAAAAGTGCATGTGCATGTTGTTGGAGGGAGAAAAAAGTAGATCTACAACATAAAGAAAGCCTTCCCCTTACTTACCTATCAAAAAAGGTAATTTAACCACTTAATTTGGATGAATCTATGGTGCAAATGAGGTGAGGAGGAGGAGGCAGCCGAGACAAGCTTGGAGGAGGAGGTGGAGAGAATGAAGTGGAGAAAGTGAGTGTGTAGGTGGCTGTCCAAAATATCTAGCTGGTCCCAGGTTACTAATGGCGCACCACCAACAAATGCGCCATTAGTAACCCATGTTACTAATGGCGCACTAGCTGGCGGTGCGCCATTAGTAGTTTTGCAAAAAAAAGAAACAAACAAAAAATGATAGTACTGGCGCACGGGGTGACTGGTGCGCCATTACTAGTTAAAACTAGTAATGGCGCACTGTGCCACGGTGCGCCATTAGTATTTTTGAAAAAAAAACAAATTTTGTTAGTAGTGGCGCACCATGTTTGTGGTGCGCCATTAGTGTCTATCACACTAATGGCGCACCAGCACACGGTGCGCCATTAGTATTTTTGAAAAAAAGAAAAAAAATTGTTAGTAGTGGCGCACCATGGTTGTGGTGCGCCATTAGTGTCTATCACACTAATGGCGCACTAGCACACGGTGCGCCACTGTTATATAGTAGTGGCGCACCGCATGTCTGGTGCGCCATTAGTGTCCATATAGCAGTGGCGCACCGCATGTCTGGTGCGCCATTAGTGTCCATATTATCTATATCCCTTTTCCTAGTAGTGTATATGTGGATGAAGTTTGTGGATTATTTAAGCTTGCAGGTGTGCCCGATGATGTTATCAAGAAGGAGATCTTCCCTTTATCTTTGAAGGGAGATGCATTGACGTGGTATAGGCTATGTGATGATATGGGATCATGGAACTACAAGCGATTGAAATTGGAATTTCATCAGAAGTTTTATCCTATGCATCTTGTTCATCGTGATCGTAATTATATATATAATTTTTGGCCTCGTTAAGGAGAAAGCATCGCTCGAGCTTGGGGGAGGCTTAAGTCAATGTTATATTCATGCCCCAATCATGAGCTCTCAAGAGAAATGATTATTCAAAATTTTTATGCTCGGCTTTCTCACAACAATCGCACCATGCTGGATACTTCTTGTGCTGGCTCTTTTATGATGAAGACCATTGAATTCAAATGGGATTTATTGTAAAAAATTAAACGCAACTCTGAAGATTGGGATCTCGACGAAGGTAAGGAGTCAGGTATGACACCTAATATTGATTGTGTTAAATCTTTTATGGATACCGATGTTTTCCGTAAATTTAGCACTAAATATGGACTTGACTCTGAGATAGTAGCTTCTTTCTGTGAATCTTCTGCTACTCATGTTGATCTCCCTAAGGAGAAATGGTTTAAATATCATCCTCCCATAGAAGTAAAAGTAGTTGCACCTATTAAAGTTGAAGAAAAGACTATCACTTATAATGATCCTATTGTTCCTACTGCTTATGTTGAGAAACCACCTTTTCCTGTTAGGATAAAAGATCATGCTAAAGCTTCAACTGTGGTTCGTAAAAGCAATATTAGAACCTATACACCTCCTGAGCAAGTTAAAGTTGAACCTAATATTGCTATTTTTAAGGATCTCTTGGCTGATAATATTGATGGGCATGTTATTTATTTCTGTGATGAAACTACTAGAATTGCTAAACCTTGTGCTAAATATAAACATAGACCTGTGGTAGGCATGCCTATTATTTCTGTTAGAATAGGAGATCATTGTTATCATGGCTTGTGTGATATGGGTGCTAGTGCTAGTGCAATACCTTTTGACTTACACAAAGAAATTATGCATGATATTGCACCTGCTGAGTTAGAAGATATTGATGTCACAATTAAGCTTGCCAATAGAGATACCATATCACCAATTGGAATTGTTAGAGATGTTGAAGTCTTGTGTGGGAAAACTAAATATCCTGCTGATTTTCTTGTTCTTGGTTCCCCACAAGATAGCTTTTGTCCCATTATATTTGGTAGACCCTTCTTAAACACTGTTAATGCTAGGATAAACTGCGAAAAGGATGTTGTTACTATTGGTTTAGGTGATATGTCTCATGAGTTCAACTTTTATAAATTTCGTAGACAACACCGTGAAGAGGAACTGCCTAGTAAATATGAAATTATTGGTCTTGCTTCTATTGTCGTACCTCCTAGTGATCCTTTAGAACAATATTTGCTAAACCATGAAAATGATATGTTTATGAATGAAAGAAGGGAAATAGATGAAGTGTTCTTTAAACAGGGACCTATTCTGAAACACAACCTGCCTATTGAAATCCTAGGGGATCCTCCTCCACCCCAGGGTGATCCTGTATTTGAGCTTAAACCATTGCCTGATACTCTTAAATATGCTTATCTTGATGAAAAGAAGATATATCCTGTTATTATTAGTGCTAACCTTTCAGAGAAGGAGGAAGAAAAGTTATTGAAAACTCTAAAGAAGCACCGTGTTGCTATTGGATATACTCTTGATGATCTTAAGGGCATTAGTCCCACTCTATGCCAACAAAAAATAAATTTGGAGAAAGATGCCAAACCAGTTATTGATCATGAACGACGGCTGAATCCTAAAATGAAAGAAGTGGTAAGAAAGGAAATACTAAAGCTCCTTGAGGCAGGTATAATTTATCCCGTTGCCGATAGTCAGTGGGTAAGTCCTGTCCATTGTGTTCCTAAGAAGGGAGGTATTACTGTCGTTCCTAACGATAAAGATGAATTGATTCCGCAAAGAATTATTACAGGTTACAGGATGGTAATTGATTTCCGCAAATTAAATAAGGCTACTAAAAAAGATCATTACCCCTTACCTTTTATTGATCAAATGCTAGAAAGATTATCCAAACATACACATTTTTGCTTTCTAGATGGTTATTCTGGTTTCTCTCAAATACTTGCGTCAGCTGATGATCAAGCTAAGACCACTTTTACGTGCCCTTCCAGTACTTTTGCTTATAGATGTAATAATCTTCCACCAAATAAACCAACTAGGATCAGCTACAAGATGTAATCAACACTACTAGTCGCGCACATGTGCCAATCTAAGGTTTTGATACAAGATTGAACACAAGAGATAAACTAGGGTTTTGAGATGAGATGGTGCTGGTGAATATGTTGATGAAGATTGATCCTCCCAAGGCGATAGGGTTGTTGGTGATGACGATGGCTTCGATATCCCCCTTCCGGAGGAAGTGTCCCTAGCAGAATCGCTCCACCGGAGAGCAAAAGTGCTCCTACCCAAGTTCCGCCTCGAGGCGGAGGCGTTCCATCCTAAAAGTAATCTCCTTATTTTTTTCTAGGTCAAAATACCTTATGTACCAGAAGATGGGCACCGGAGGTGGGCCAGGGAGCCCACTAACCTCCAGGGCGCGCCTAGAGGGGTTGGCGCGCCCTGGTGCCTAGTGGGCACCTGGGTGGCCCCCTCTGGTATTTCTTTTCTCCAATATTTTTTATATATTCCAAAAAAATTCTCTGTAAAATTTCAGCTCATTTGGAGATGTGCAGAATAGGTATCTCTGACATAGCTTTTTCAGGTCCAGAATTCCAGCTACCGGTATTCTCCCTCTTTGTGTAAATGAAAACGCATTAGAATTACTCCACAAAGTGTTATATTGGATAAAAGCACTATAAATAACAGTAGGAAAACATGATGCAAAATGGACGTATCAATAAGTTAGTCCCCAAAAATGATATAAAATAACACAATAATGCATATGAAACATCCAAGATTGATAATATAATAGCATGGAAAAATAAAAAATTATAGATACATTGGAGACGTACCAACATCACATATGCCCATCATTAAAACTGAGCTCCTTGAGCTGATCTAGGGCGGGGGATCAGGACCACTCGTCAAGCTTGGCTCGGTCCTTGCCATTGGAACAAAACTTGCCTGCGATAAGGCTTCTGAGTGGGCCATGGTGTCTCCCGAGGATCTAGGACAATGCATCCAAGCTTTTGCGATAGCCATGGTAGAGCTTGTGGACATCTATGAGGTTGAGAGGGTGCTACCTCTTGAGCATGCGTTGGTTTTCCCTGGAAGAGGAAAGGGTGATGCAGCAAAGTAGCGTAAGTATTTCCCTCAGGTTTTGAGAACCAAGGTATCAATCCAGTAGGAGGTTACACGCAACTCGCCTCGTACCTACACAAAAAAATAAGAACCTTGCAACCAACGCGATAAAGGGGTTGTCAATCCCTTCATGGCCACTTGCAAAAGTGAGATCTGATAGAGATAATGAGATAAATATTTTTGCTATTTTTATGATATAGATTGGAAAGTAAAGATTGCAAAATAAAAGACAGAAGAAATAGTAAATTGATAGGAAAATAATATGATGGAAGATAGACCCGGGGGCCATAGGTTTCACTAGTGGCTTCTCTCAAGATAGCATAATTTACGGTGGGTGAATGAATTACTGTCGAGCAATTGATAGAAAAGCGCATAGTTATGAGAATATCTAGGTATGATCATGTATATAGGCATCACGTCCGCGACAAGTAGACAGAAACGATTCTGCATCTACTACTATTACTCCACACATCGACCGCTATCCAGCATGCATCTAGATTATTAAGTTCATAAGAACAGAGTAACGTATTAGGCAAGATGACATGATGTAGAGGGATAAACTCAAGAAATATGATATAAACCCCATATTTTTATCCTCGATGGCAACAATACAATACGTGCCTTGCTGCCCCTGCTGTCACTAGGAAAGGACACCGCAAGATTGAACCCAAAGCTAAGCACTTCTCCCATTGCAAGAAAGATCAATCTAGTAGGCCAAACCAAACTGATAATTCGAAGAGACTTGCAAAGATAACAAATCATACATATAAGAATTCAGAGGAGAATCAAATATTGTTCATAGATAATCTTGATCATAAACCCACAATTCATCGGATCTCGACAAACACACCGCAAAAAGAATTACATCGAATAGATCTCCAAGAAGACCGAGGAGAACTTTGTATTGAGATCCAAAGAGAGAGAAGAAGCCATCTAGCTAATAACTATGGACCCCAAGGTCTGTGGTAAACTACTCACACATCATCGGAGAGGCTATGGTGTTTATGTAGAAGCCCTCCGTGATCGATTCCCCCTCCGGCGGAGCACCGGAAAAGGCCCCAAGATGGGATCTCACGGGTACAGAAGGTTGCGGCGGTGGAAATAGGGTTTCGTGGTGCTCTCGGATGTTTTCAGGGTATATGAGTATATATAGGCGAAAGAAGTAGGTCGGTGGAGCCACGAGGGGCCCACGAGGGTGGGGGCGCACCTACCCCCCTGGGCGCACCTCCCTGCCTCGTGGTCGCCTCGTTGCTTCCTTGACGTCCACTCCAAGTCTCCTAGATTGTGTTTGTTCCAATAATAACTCTCCCGACGGTTTCATTCGTTTGGACTCCGTTTGATATTCCTTTTCTGCGAAACACTGAAATAGGCAAAAAACATCAATTTGCACTGGGCCTTCGGTTAATAGGTTAGTCCCAAAAATAATATAAAAGTGCATAATAAAGCCCATTAAACATCCAAAAAGAATAATATAATAGCATGGAACAATCAAAAATTATAGATACGTTGGAGACGTATCAAGCATCCCCAAGCTTAATTCCTGCACGTCCTCGAGTAGGTAAATGATAAAAACAGAATTTTTGATGTGGAATGCTACCTAGCATATTTTTCTAAGTAATTTTCTTTATTGTGGCATGAATGTTCAGATCCGAAAGATTCAAGACAAAAGTTTAATATTGACATAAAAATAATAATACTTCAAGCATACTAACAAAGCAATCATGTCTTCTCAAAATAACATGGCCAAAGAAAGTTATCCCTACAAAATCATATAGTCTGGCTATGCTCTATCTTCATCACACAAAGTATTTAATCATGAACAACCCCGACGACAAGCCAAGCAATTGTTTCATACTTTTGATGTTCTCAAACTTTTTCAATCTTCACGCAATATATGAGCGTGAGCCATGGACATAGCACTATATGTGGAATAGAATGGTGGTTGTGGAGAAGATAAAAAGGAGAAGATAGTCTCACATCAACTAGGCGTATCAACGGGCTATGGAGATGCCCATCAATAGATCTTAATGTGAGTGAGTAGGGATTGCCATGCAACGGATGCACTAGAGCTATAAATGTATGAAAGCTCAACAAAAGAAACTAAGTGGGTGTGCATCCAATTCGCTTTCTCACGAAGACCTAGGGCATTTTGAGGAAGCCCATCATTGGAATATACAAGCCAAGTTCTATAATGTGAAATTCCAACTAGTATATGAAAGTGACAACATAGGAGACTCTCTATCATGAGGATCATGGTGCTACTTTGAAGCACAAGTGTGGTAAAAGGATAGTAACATTGTCCCTTCTCTCTTTTTCTCTCATCTTTTTTTATTTGGGCCTTTTTTTTCCTTTTTATGGCCTTTTTTTTTATTTTTGTCCGGAGTCTCATCCCGACCTGTGGGGGAATCATAGTCTCCATCATCCTTTCCTCACTTGGGACAATGCTCTAATAATGATGATCATCACACTTTTATTTACTTACAACTCAATACTCAGAACAAAATATGACTTTATGTGAATGCCTCCGGCGGTGTACCGGGATATGCAATGAATCAAGAGTGACATGTATGAAAGAATTATAAAGGTGGCTTTGCCACAAATACGATGTCAAGTACATGATCATGCAAAGCAATATGACAATGATGGAGCTTGTCACAATAAATGGAACGGTGGTAAGTTGCATGGCAATATATCTTGGAATGGCTATGGAAATGCCATAATAGGTAGGTATGGTGGCTGTTTTGAGGAAGGTATCTGGTGGGTGTATGATACCGGCGAAAGGTGCGGGTATTAGAGAGGCTAGCAATGGTGGAAGGGTGAGACTGCTTATAATCCATGGACTCAACATTAGTCATAAAGAAGTCACATACTTATTGCAAAAATCTATTAGTTATCAAAACAAAATATTACACGCATGCTCCTAGGGGGATAGATTGGTAGGAAAAGACCATCGCTCGTCCCCGACCGCCACTCATAAGGAAGACAATTAATAAATAAATCATGCTTCGACTTCATCATATAACGGTTCACCATACGTGCATGCTACGGGAATCACAAACTTTAGAACAAGCATTTCTCAAATTCACAACTACTCAACTAGCATGATTCTAATATCACCATCTTCATATCTCAAAACAATTATCAAGTATCAAACTTCTCATAGTATTCGATGCACTTTATATGATAGTTTTTATTATACCTATCTTGGATGTTCATCATATTAGGACTAATTTTATAGCCAAATAAAACTACCATGCTGTTATAAAAGACTCTCAAAATAATATAAGTGAAGCATGAGAGATCAATTATTTCAATAAAATAAACCACCACCGTGCTCTAAAAGATATAAGTGAAGCACTAGAGCAAAATTATCTAGCTCAAAAGATATAAGTGAAGCACATAGGGTATTCTAATAAATTCCGATTCATGTCTGTCTCTCCCAAAAGGTGTGTACAGCAAGGATGATTGTGGTAAACTAAAAAGCAAAGACTCAAATCATACAAGACGCTCCAAGCAAAACACATATCTTGTGGTGAATAAAAATATAGCCTCAAGTAAAGTTACCGATGAACGAAGAAGAAAGAGGGGATGCCTTCCGGGGCATCCCCAAGCTTAGGCTTTTGGTTGTCCTTGGATTTTACCTGGGGGTGCCTTGGGCATCCCCAAGCTTAGGCTCTTGCCACTCCTTATTCCATAATCCATCAAATGTTTACCCAAAAGTTGAAAACTTCACAACACAAAACTCAACAGAAAATCTCATGAGCTCCGTTAGTATAAGAAAACAAATCACCACTTTAAGGTACTGTAATGAACTCATTCTTTATTTATATTGATGTTAAACCTACTGTACTACAACTTCTCTATGGTTCATACCCCCTGATACTAGCCATAGATTCATCAAAATAAGCAAACAACACACGAAAAACAGAACCTGTCAAAAATAGAACAGTCTGTAGTAATCAGATTTGTTCGAATACTTCTGGAACTCAAAAATTTCTGAAAACCTAGGACAACCTGGACTATTTGCGTATTGATCTACTGCAAAAATAATTTGTATTTTATCATGTTCTATTGAATTTTAACAATTATTTTCGTGAGCACAAAGTTTCTGTCTTTTTCAGCAAGATCAAACAACTATCACCCAAGAAGATCCTATTGGTTCTACTTGGCACAAACACTAATTAAAACATGAAAACACATCTTAACAGAAGCTAGATGAATTATTTATTACTAAACAGAACCAAAAAGTAAGAAACAAAAATAAAATTGGGTTGCCTCCCAACAAACGCTATCGTTTAACGCCCCTAGCTAGGCATTGATAATTTTAATGATGCTCACATGAAAGACAAGAATTGAAGCACGAAGAGAGCATCATATAGCACGTGAAAAATACATCTAAGTCTAACACACTTACTATGCATAGGCATTTTATAAGAAAACAAATTATCAAGACAAGCAAAACTAGCATATGCAAGGAAGAAGAATAAAACCTAGACAATCTCAACATAACGAGAGGTAATTTAGTAGCATCAAAATTTCTACAACCATATTTTCCTCTCTCATAATAATTGCATGTAGGATCATAAGCAAATTCAACAATATAGCTATCACAAAACATATTCTTAGCACGATCCACATGTATGCAAAGTTGATACTCTTCCAAAATAGTGGGATTAACATTAACTAAAGTCATGACCTCTCCAAACCCACTTTTATCAAAAACTTCATAAGATTGAACATTCTCCAAATATGTGGGATCTAAAGTTGACACTCTCCCAAACCCACTTTCAATATTATTGCAAACATTATTATCAATCTCATAATCATCATGGGGCTTAAATAAATTTTCAAGATCATAAGAAGAATCACCCCAATCATGATCATTGCAACAAGTAGAGGACATAGCAAAACTAGCATCCCCAAGCTTAGGGTTTTGCATATTATTAGCACAATTTACATCAATAGAATTTATAATAAAATCATTGCAATCATGCTTTTTATTCAAAGATCTATCTTGAATCGCTTCATAAAGTACTTCATCACAATTTTCGGATTCGCGAATTTCAAGCAAAACCTCATAAAGATAATCTAGTGCACTCAACTCACTAGCAATAGGTTCATCATAATTGGATTTCTTAAAGAGATTAGCAAGTGGATGAGGATCCATAAAATTTTAGCAAGCGAAGATGCAAGCAAAAAGAAGGTACATGGTAACACAAGATCGAACGGAAGGAGGGCGAATAAAACGGCAAAGGTGAAGTGGGGGAGAGGAAAACGAGAGGCAAATGGCAAATAATGTAATGCAGGGGATAAGAGTTTGTGATGGGTACTTGGTATGTATTGACTTGGCGTAAGCCTCCCCGGCAACGGTGCCAGAAATCCTTCTTGCTACCTCTTGAGCATGCGTTGGTTTTCCCTTGAAGAGGAAAGGGTGATGCAGCAAAGTAGCGTAAGTATTTCCCTTAGTTTTTGAGAACCAAGGTATCAATCCAGTAGGAGGTTACATGCAAGTCGCCTCGTACCTACCCAAACAAATAAGAACCTTGCAACCAACGCGATAAAGGGGTTGTCAATCCCTTCACGACCACTTGCAAAAGTGAGATCTGATAGAGATAATAAAATAAATATTTTTGGTATTTTTATGATATAGATTGGAAAGTAAAGATTGCAAAATAAAAGACGGAAGAAATAGTAAATTGATAGGAAAATAATATTATGGAAGATAGACCCCGGGGCCATAGGTTTCACTAGTGGCTTCTCTCAAGATAGCATAATTTACGGTGGGTGAACGAATTACTGTCGAGCAATTGATAGAAAAGCGCGTAGTTATGAGAATATCTAGATATGATCATGTATATAGGCATCACGTCCGCGACAAGTAGACCGAAATGATTCTGCATCTACTACTATTACTCCACACATCGACCGCTATCCAGCATGCATCTAGAGTATTAAGTTCATAAGAAGAGAGTACCACATTAGGCAAGATGACATGATGTAGAGGGATAAACTCAAGCAATATGATATAAACCACATCTTTTTATCCTCGATGGAAACAATACAATACGTGCCTTGCTGCCCATGCTGTCACTGGGAAAGGACACTGGAAGATTGAACCCAAAGCTAAGCACTTCTCCCATTGCAAGAAAGATCAATCTAGTAGGCCAAACCAAACTGATAATTCGAAGAGACTTGCAAAGATAACAAATTATACATATAAGAATTCAGAGGAGAATCAAATATTTTTCATAGATAATCTTGATCATAAACCCACAATTCATCGGATCTCGACAAACACACCGCAAAAAGAATTACATCGAATAGATCTCCAGGAAGATCGAGGAGAATTTTGTATTGAGATCCAAAGAGAGAGAAGAAGCCATCTAGCTAATAACTATGGACCCGAAGGTCTATGGTAAACTACTCACACATCATCGGAGAGGCTATGGTGTTGATGTAGAAGCCCTCCGTGATCGATTCCCCCTCCGGCGGAGCGCCGGAAAAGGCCCCAAGATGGGATCTCACGGGTACAGAAGGTTGCGGCGGTGGAAATAGGGTTTCATGGTGCTATCGGATGTTTTCAAGGTATATGAGTATATATAGGCAAAAGAAGTAGGTCGGTGGAGCCACGAGGGGCCCACGAGGGTGGGGGGGCGCGTACCCCCCTGGGCGCACCTCCTTGCCTCGTGGCCGCCTCGTTGCTTCCTTGACGTCCACTCCAAGTCTCCTAGATTGCGTTTGTTCCAAAAATAACTCTCCCGAAGGTTTCATTCCGTTTGGACTCCGTTTGACATTCCTTTTCTGCGAAACACTGAAATAGGCAAAAAACAACAATTTGCACTGGGCCTTCGGTTAATAGGTTGGTCCCAAACATAATATAAAAGTGCATAATAAAGCCCATTAAACATCCAAAACAGACAGTATAATAGCATGGAACAATAAAAAATTATAGATACGTTGGAGACGTATCAGAGGGGTGGAGTGCCATAGGGGTTGCTACCACCGGGAAAGGACGATTGTTCGTGCACCATATTTAATTGGGAGGAGGGAGATGATGACTATCAACATATCATCAGGGAAGCTGCTGATGAAGTCTAGGCCTGCCAGAGTCGCTTGCAGTTCTTGGTCGACCCGCCTCCGCTTGTTGGCAGTCTCATCCACCACCTTTGGAGTCTCCTTGGCAGTGGTGCTTTCTGGTAGAAGTGGGAGTATAGGGAATACTTAGTTAGAACAGGGCAGAAGAAAAGTGTATTGGTAAATAGAAGTTACTAGGTAGGATCAGAGTCAGAAAATGGAATAACAATTGGTTGGTTAAATACTACACAATTCCTTTGATATTGCTAGGTAAGTCAACATGGAGATACTTGAAAAGAACACTTAGTTCGAACTAAGTCTGAATGGATGATATCATCGGGGAAGTTAGCATATATCATATGACCAGGCTCTTTTATGTGTAGTGCAATTTTAGTGCCAACTTTAACTACATAAAACTTAGAAATTTTTGTCCAAAGGCCCGTGCCAAAACAGGAGTGACCATGTTCATCAAGTCCTACAGAAGTAACGATTGTAAATCCATGGTTTGTGTTCGATAAGACACCCCTGCAGTCTTCAATTATGTAAAGGGCAAGATTGTGTACTACAGATGTTGTTGCAAAGCAAGGGATGTACTGCAGAAAATGGTAAGATTGTTAAAGAATATGGTAACATGCAAATATGGGAGTAATTGAAAGAATAGTACAATAGTTGAAATCAAAGGACAAAAATTTATAATTAAACAGATAGTGTAACCATGATGTCATGCAAATATGAGAGTAATCGAAAGAACAACACATCACTAATTTGCCTAATATAGAAAGAAGAAAAATCCCCTTTGACATATATGATGCATGTGGCAGCCTTTATCCAAATGTAGCAATATATAGTATATGTTTAGAAAAGTAGGCCATGCCAACCGAGGTAGGGTGAGATTGAACATAATGTGCGCCTCCCGAAGTCATCTTGTAACAATGAGATGTAACTCCTCGGCTGTCTGGCTGAGGCTGCAAAGGCCTGATGTGTCCGTGCACTGTACACTCTATGAATGGAAGAAAACCCTCAAATCAGCTAGGAGAAAAATGAATTCACGGCGATTTCGGACGGGTGATTAAAAGGGGCAGACAGACTAGGATAAGAGATGAGGGAATATTTTAGTAAATTAGTTACATGGTTTTCCATGAGAAAAAACTCTCAATACCGCAGATTCCCGAATTGGGCGGAGCTGGGTTGACGGTGAGCAGCGTTGAGAAAGTCGATGGCGATAGGCGGCGGCAAGTGGTAGTGGCGAAATGCGGTGGCGTTTGCCGGTAGCTGGCGGCGGCTACAGGCGTCGAGCTAAGTGGTCACCGCAATGATAGGCAGTGACATGCATAGTCGCAGAGGAGTGCAGGTTTGAAAGGGGATGGGGTGGCGGGCGGGGTGAGGGTTTTGTGACGTGGGAATGGTGAGGGTTTTCTTTTTACCTTTTTGAATTGGGTGGTGAGGGTTTTCTGTCCACAAAGCATTTCAGAGGTAACAGTTTGGTAGAGCCAACCATATTTGATTAATATCACTCTGGTGTATTTTAAAAAAAATCTAGGAAAATGGAAGTCATCGCACACGGTTGTAATTTGGGAAAACCACTAAGTTTCAGGGTGGGTCCATATTTCCTTCGTCGGTTGAATCTAATTTTTTTACCCAAGCTAAACATTCACCCTAATATGCATAAAATTCCATCAACCAAACTGATTGCATCCACATCCCACATGTAGACATAAAAGTACTGCATGATGCTGCTAATGCGACACTATGATCAGAGACCCTTCGACGAAACTATGTGCGATGCAATAATCGCAAACGGTGGTGTAAAAAACCGTCAAAAAAGGTGCAAAACGTCTACAATGACGGATGCATTAAACATGGTCCAGACTTTAGTTGCGTGTGCGATGCAGGGCATACGGTTTAGTTCAATTAACTGTTTGCGATGAGGAGGAACAAAAGAAATGGGCATCCAGATGAAGGTGTGTGTGATATACAGCATATTCACTCAGATGAACAGTTTGTGATTAGGCAACACAAAAGAAACGGCCAGCCAGATCAAGGTGTGCGCGATATACGGCATGCGGTTCACTCGGATGAACTGTTTGTGTTGAGACAAGAGAACAGAAATGGTTCAATATAACGAGATGTGTGTGATACGCGGCAAACATGTCTGTAATCAGAAATGTGTGCGAAGACCGATAATAACACAGACGATTGCTGCTAAGAAAACGTGTGTGTTGTGCGATGGGATTGCGTACAGAAAAACAACACATATATATACACACTTATAAGGACATGGTTGCATAACCAAATTAAACATCCACTTACATAGGTGGCTACTACAACCATGGCATTTGCACACACCAAAGTAAACTGTTACATGCATATTTACATAGGTGGCTACTACACAGATGACATCTCCACACACCAAAGTAAACTATATATTACATGCATGATTAACTAGGATAAACGATCATCTAATCATCATCTACTTCTTGTGACGCTTGCTCTGGTTGTGGCTCGATCCGGCCTCGTCGATCTCCGTAACAAGGCACTTCCTCATGTCAACGATCCGCCTGTGCATCTCGTAGCATGTGTACACGCTCTTGGCCACGAACCTGAGGTGAGGTTCATCCATTTGCTGCATCCAGGCCTCGTGCCAGGATACGAGACGTGTTCTGTTGGCATCCTGCTTCATCTTTTCGTAGTATGGGTCGATGATGGCCGAGGCGAGTTCAACCAGGGAGTCCTTCTTCGTGCTGCCCCAGTCCCTGTAGTGTTCACGGATTTCAACAAGGTTCTGGCAGGCCAAGCCCGTAACCCTGAGCTCTTTTACATCATCGGTGGTTTCCACCATGGCGAACTTGTAGTCGGTGCTGTTGACAAACCTAGTGAAACGGTCGCAAGGCTCTGTGGCATGCAGTAGTGGTAGATGAGGAAATGATGGCGCACGCACAACTGGGCGACAGCAACCTTCTGATCTATGTTGGGATGACCGGCGGTGTACTGGAGGTCGATGCCGACCACCTTGTACTTGTCTCGAGCAAGCAACTGCTCAACCATGTTGATGTAGTCGTCCAGCACGGCCGGGTCGATGGTGTACACCACGTCTCCTTCACGTGGGTCTCCACTTTATGCTCGCCAAACCCCATTGGAGCGTCGCTAGACATCTCCTCTCTATGTGTCATCGTGGGTGTGCTTGTTGTGTTGTGGGGCGCGATCGAAAGGTTGAAGAGACTAAGGTTATAATGGCCGCGGGAATTAAAGGGGAAGCCAGACGACCTGGAATATCGGCAAGCCCTGATGGCAGTTCTAATTTGCAGCGCGTAACTCCACTGTGTCGCACGTAACTACATCACGTGGCAACGCGCGCGGCGCAACCGCATGCATATGGGGCCCCTGACGTGATTGTGCGCATTCCCAACCGATGGCAGAGCACACGTGGAGGGACGCGAGCAGAGCGCTCCGTGGTCGCCTCAACGGCGAGGAACCATATATATTCATATAGCATTTGAAACACGCAAGGAAAAGCTGTCCACAAGCCGAGCGCGCCGCGGCGCCTAACGGCGAGCACAGCACGCTGTGGTGCCTAAACGGGAGCAGAGCTTGCCAAGGGACGCGAGCAGAGGCCGGCACAGTGATACGTGGCAAATAAGACGAACTGTGCGAGCGATATCGAGACATCAAGCACGAATCAGATTAGAGTAGCATGTGCGATACGTGGCATACAGTTGATCCATCCAAGCTATTTGTGATGGAATAAGCTGTGTGTGTTGTAGGCAAACGTTTGCTGCTATATAACCTTAAATTTAACCAACAAAATGTTAAAGCATGTTACAAAAATTGTATAACTGGAAACTATGTTCAAATACGAATCCAACGATATAATCTTTGGCGACATGCATTCGTATTTTATTAGTTAAATCCTACTTATAAACCAGGACGGGGGTATAGTAGGTAATTAAATCGCAAACAATTTTTTGTATTAACCATATGTGTACGTGTCCTTTCGTCCTCCTCTCGCATGTCTTGTCACCCCGCTGCCGCAGACGGGTTGCAGCGCAAGGGGGCGTTCTTTTGGCCAAACGGTGGCTCGAAGTGGCACCAATGAATCGTCGGTTAGCCCGTTCCCGCGCATCCTCGCAGGTTCCCGTGCAAGCTTCCCGCTCGACTCGATGAAATCCCCCAAAATTCCAATGCTTACCGGCATGCTGTACAAACCCTCAAGGCCGGCGAGTCCTGCGTCGCATTTTCCCCTCCCTCCCTGTAGCTTACCTCGTCTGCTTCTCCCACAATCGCCAATGGCACCGGTCTGTCGTCGTCGCCCAGCCACTCCGCTGTCATCAGAGAACAGCTCCAGCTGGGAGGCTACACCGCGGCGGCGGCGCAGTCCCCGGCATAGTGTACTGCACGTGGCGTCCCTGTTGGGTGTGCACGAAACTCCCACCACACGCTTCGTCGCCGCTGCCCGTCGGCAGCTGTTGCCGGCTACCATTGCCGCCACACCACCGTCGAAAGCCAGGGCCATCGCCCGTTCCGCCGTCACGGTCCGAAGGCGGGAGGTGGCCATCGTGGCCGCCACCCCACTGCCGGCCACCATGGCCATCACCCGCTCCGCCATCACGGCCCAAAGGCGGGAGGTGGTGGCCGTGGCCGCCACCCCATCGTCGGCTGCCGTGGCCGCCAGCCCACCGTCGACTGCCGGGATCATCACCCGCTCCGCCAACGCCACCCGAGGAGGGAGGTGGAGGTGGAGGCTGGCACGTGCATCAACGACCTTGCACACTACATCGAGTTCCTGCGGGAGGAGGAGGAGCGCCTCGTCGAGCACGCAAAGAGCCTTACATCAGCCGTGGCCGTAGCATATGGGAACGCAGAGGCGAGTAATCAGGAGATCTACGAGCAGTCCGGCCGCTCCGAGAGGGGTTGTCTGGAGCGGCAGAGGGCGTTCGAGCTGGTGAGCATTGTTGAACATGCAGCAGCGGCAGGCACCATATTGCAGTTGTCCAGCTTGTCAGTAGGCTCCTCCTCCTCTGCCTCTTACTGAGCGCGCTCGGTAGAGGAGAGGCTGCCGGGACTAGTACAAAGCCCCTCCGTAGTAGTAGTATTCAGGGGCTATTTTGTACAACATACTTAAAATTAGCTAGTATATATAGTTGAACTAGCTATTTCAGTACGTGGTTGGCAACAATTGGGGAAAAGTTTGGTCGGTTCAGCTGTCGAGTTGAACTGTTTTTATAAATTAAGAACGACTGCTTAATCTATGAATGAAATCTATGCTTAATTACTGAATTTTAGTTGCAAAAATTAGATAGTGCTAGTGATTTTAGCTGCATATTTTGACAAATCGCAGTGTTACAAGGATTGACAAATGGCAATGTTACTAGATCAACAAATGTCAATCTTTCTAGTTTGACAAATGGTAACATACCCAATATGACAGATGCAAATCTTACCAAGCTGTTTGTACGTGGTTGCACACGGGTCATCCAAAACAACCGTTTGCGTTGAAGGGATGCACAAATCCTGCGCTGTGAATTTTCCCTCGACTTAAGGGGGAAGACCATAGCTCTCACTTTGCATACAGGTGTTCTAACTAAAATGTTTGCGATCAAGAGCTGTAGAAATCCTGCTCGACACCTTTTCTCTTGGCTTCCTGGGGAAGCTGTCGGTTTGCATATGGGTGTTCTAACTAAAAAAATTGCGATCAAGAGCTGCACAAATCCTTCTCGGCACATTTTTCCTTGGCTTCCTGAGGAAGCTGTCGGTTTGCATACGAGTGTTCTAACTAAAACCTTTGTGATGAGTGTTTTATATATAAAAACCGTATTAAACTGCAGCTTGGGCGCCATTAATGGAGAGGATGCGAGCAAGGCGAGCGGCCATGGAAGTCAAAGGGCTCGCTTCCCGGTGAGCCTGCGCGGCGTACAGCTCGCACGCTTCCCGGTGAGCCTCCGCATTGGAGTACAGCTCGCACGCCTCCCGTTTAGTCAAGCACTCAAGCACCTGTCCCCACGGCACCTCCTAGCCATTAAAAGAGTGAGGCATGGCATCACGTGAATGGTTAGCAGAACGCACACGATTTAAATTATACAAAACGTTTGAGATGTTACAGTGGCAACTATTTGTTTCAAAATGCCTTTGTTGGCTGTTATTCGAGTGCGCCTTCTCTCAAAGTGGACACGAAAAATACCACAACATGTCGGGTGCCATTCCATGATAGCATGCCAAGTTTCATGAATTTCAGACGAGTTTTGGATTTACTAGAATTTAAAAACAAAGTATCTGAACGTTTTGCCGGCAATCAACAGTGCCATGGTGTTTGAAATTCATTCCCATTTCTTGCATGGGACCTAAGCATGCACCCAAGGACACAGATTTGATTTTTTAAC
The DNA here is from genome assembly GCF_018294505.1 of Triticum aestivum. Taxonomy (NCBI): domain Eukaryota; kingdom Viridiplantae; phylum Streptophyta; class Magnoliopsida; order Poales; family Poaceae; genus Triticum; species Triticum aestivum. The sequence goes on along the minus strand of NC_057811.1, from coordinate 250,551,709 downwards.
CAATTTATATGCACTTGAGCATGTGCATGTAGTTCAAATTTGAATTATGCACATAAAATGCCTAGAAAACCCAGTTCATGTATAAAAGTGTCCAAACGAACCCCGAAATATTCCAAAATTTAACACAACACTCATGTTGTTCTATGTTGACACTAGAAATTTTTTGAAAGCAATAAGAGGCAACGGATATCGTTTCGTCCCCAAAGGTGGCACGTTCCCTACCGAAACCATCACGCTTGTTGTGAGAAGCTCTGGTTTGTGAGAAGCTTATACCCAAACCTGCCCCAAATGGGACAAAATTTTTACCACGACATGATAGCATGCCAAGTTTCATGAATTTCAGATGAGTTTTGGATTTACTAGAATTAAAAAACCAGGTATCTCAAAGTTTGCGGCCGAATGACGGTGGCAGGGTGTTTGATATTCATTCCCATTTCTTGCATGGGACCTAAGCATGCAACCAAGGACACATATTTGATTTTTCAACCAATTTATATGCACTGGAGCATGTGCATGTAGTTCAAATTTGAATTATGCACATAAAATGCCTAGAAAACCCAGTTAATGTATAAAAATGTCCAAACAAACCCCGAAATATTACAAAATTTAACACAACACTCCTGTTGTTCTATGTTGACACTAGAAATTTTTGAAAGCAATAAGAGGCAACGGATATCGTTTCGTCCCCAAAGGTGGCACGTTCCCTACCGAAACCATCACGCTTGTTGTGAGAAGCTCTGGTTTGTGAGAAGCTTATACCCAAACCTGCCCCAAATGGGACAAAGTTTTTACCACGGTATGTTGATGCCGCTCCATGATAGCATGCCAAGTTTCATGAATTTCAGACGAACTTTGGATTTACTAGAATTTAAAGACCAAGTATCTCAATGTTTGCGGGCGAATCACGGTGGCAGGGTGTTTGAAATTCATTCCCATTTCTTGCATGGGACCTAAGCATGCACCCAAGGACACATATTTGATTTTTCAACCAATTTATATGCACTGGAGCATGTGCATGTAGTTCAAATTCGAATTATGCACATAAAATGCCTAGAAAACCCAGTTAATGTATAAAAATGTCCAAACGAACCCCGGAAAATTCCAAAATTTAACACAACACTCCTGTTGATCTATGTTGACACTAGAAATTTTTTGAAAGCAATAAGAGGCAACAGATATCATTACATCCCCAAAGGTGGCACGTTCCCTACCGAAACCATGACGCTTGTTTTTTTCGACTGGGAACCATGACGCTTGTTATGAGAAGATTATACCAAACCTGCCCCAAAAGGGACAAAATTTTTACCACGGCATGTTGATGCTGCTCCATGATAGCATGCCAAGTTTCATGAATTTCAGATGAGTTTTCACTGGTACATCGACGTGCTATACAAACGGTTTTTAAGCCCTTTCCGCGACGGCATTTGGAACCGTCGCCAATTGAGTGTGGGCGATAGGGGGGTCCTTCCCACACGATCCAGAAACCATCGGGGATAGGCCCTCCTGGGACACCAAATGAGCTCGTGTGCGATCGGGTGAGGCATCGAAACCCAATCATTTCCGTAGGTATGTACATCCCACACGGTGAATCTGAGAAACATTTTCGTAGGTATGTACATCCCACACGGTGAATCCCAGAAAAACATTTTCGTAGGTATGTATATCACACACAGTTCTTTGTGTGGGAATGTTTGTGCAAGGTGGACTAACGCAAACAGTTCGCTGCCTGAAGCTGTGTGTGATTGTTAGTTGATCGAACACGCCCACTTTCTAGAAACCATGCGGGTTGTTTGAGTTCATCGCCCACGGTGTTGTCTGAGTAACCGTTTGCAATAGAAAACCCCAATTGGCAGGGTAATTAGCCTATTATTGATAATCCATGTACTAATCAAACTGATATTTCTTATTAAACACACTAGATATTTCATATCCGTATAACAACAACCAGGATTTCATAATCGAATTACATCAGATAGCTTCGGCACTCAGTTACACCATTACACAACAGCATCAAAAACATCATACACGTGAAATAGACAGATGAATCTCATCTGGGAAACTGCAGAAGCGGAAGGCAAATATTGAGCCTTCAGTGATGTTGAATGTCCTTGCAACTTTAGGACAGTGGCTATGGATAATTTTCCGCCCAACCTTCGTCCTCTTCAACAAGACTTCAATATTGTACCGTGGGTGTTGAATGAATACCTTCCTCGCCTCTTGACCATGCAGGTGGTTTGAGAGGTAATCATCGGTGAACTGCTTTGAAAAGTACTGAAAACAAAGCTATGCATAAATCGCCGTTATAAATTTTGAAATGGTGCAAGGGTTAAAAACAAGGTAAAAGAGTTAGTACCATCCTATAGTGACTAATGTCTTCTTCATTGTGCGAACAAAGATCTTGCTGTTATTTGTCACAAGTTTCATCATCCTAACAATCTTTCTGAGTTTCTTGACTTGACTGATATTCATGGACATCTCATTTCCCCATATGCAAAATGGGTCGAACAGTGGGTATAAGCCTCTGATAGCAGGACCTACATGTGCAAGACCAAATTGTAAGAACCTAAATATTAGAATTATTCCTGCAACTGCATAATAATGTGCTATTAGCCAAAGGACCCTGCTTGAACAAACCTCGATGGTAAACCGCGGTGTCTCCCATTGTTTCCCTGCAACACACATAAGGAAGATCTTGATCAGGTTAACTGAGAGTTGCCATACTATCAGTAGAATATGTATTGAGTACAGCCAAATTTGATTGGTGTCATATGCATAACAATACAAAATTGTACCCATAACAAATGAAAATCAAATTGCAGAACTGAACCAAACAGTTAAATGGACAATAGACCAAATGAACCAAAATAGTTAACTGAGCACGACATTGCAGAATAGAAACATGTACTAGAAGATAAGACAGTTAACAAAACAAACAATGCTTGAGAACAGTACTACGAAATGTAGAAATTTATGGACCAAGTGTTAACTGAACATTACATTTTAAAGGTCCAAATTGTTAACGTAATATCAGATTGCATATTAACATTACATAGGACAAATCACTAGAAGGCACTGGCAGTGGCCTCGAGAAAACAACACGAGCTGTATTTTAAAGTAGACAACCGCGTGGCGGTGTCGACGGTGGCCTCAAAGACGAGGTGCTCCTCCAAGATCTGGTGGTCGACACGCATGGCAGCCATAGCGACCTCGTGCGCGTGTGTGGCCGCATGCTACCGAGCTCCACATTATACTGCGTGCAAAATGGCTGTGGGCGGCGCTTAATTGGAGGAGGGGGGCAGTGATTTTGGTGGAAGGTGTCGCGCCGTCGGTCGGGGCATGTGGGACGGGAAAGGAGGAGGATCGTGTGGGTGGGGTGTGGATTACCTGACCATATCGACGAGGCCGCGCAGCAAGGAGAAGGGTCGGCGGCGAGGAGGCGGCGCTGCAAGAAGAAGGGTCGCCTGCGAGGAGGCGGCCCTGCAAGAAGAAGGGTAGCCGACGAAGAGGCGGCGCTGCAAGAAGAAGGGTTGCCGGCGAGGAGGCTGAGCTGCCAGTAAGCAGTAGTGAAGGTTTGAACTTGCAAAGCAAGGAGGAACAATGGAAATGTGGCTTTTGGTGGGAGGAAGGGGGCGGGGAGATAGATATTTCTGCAGTGGCAAATTTTTTTTGCTCGGTGCCGCGAGAAACTAGCGCGCAAGTGTGGTTCAAGCGGGGGCGGTGGACTATAGATGACGTAGCTTCCTGCGTAAGCCAGACAAGATGGTGCGCCAAGAAATTTTATATCGCATCCCACATGATTCTTTCTAGTAAACTGTTTGTGGTATACCTGATTTTTTCATTATGTTTTGAAAGACAAAATGGTGTTACGGAGGGAAAGGATGCTGTTTGAATTGCTAGAGCATTTACGTACAGTGAACATGAACTAGTTCATGCGTGTTGTGTTTAAATTTGGAATTATTCCGGGTTCATTTGGCATTTTTATGCATTAATTGAGTTTCTGACATTTAATGTGCATAATTCAAATTGGAACTACAAGCACATGCTCCAATGCACCAAAGTTTGTTGAAAAATCACATGTGTGTCTTTGGGTGAATTTATAGGTCCCATGCAAGAAATGGGAATGAAATTCAAACATGTGGGCATCGTGGCTCGGCCGGAAAGATTGAGAAACTTGGTTTTTTAATTCCTGTAAATCCAAAACACGCCTGAAAATCATGAAACTTGGCATGGTGTTATGACATGGCACCAACATGCTGCGGTAATTTTTTTGGCCGAATTGGGACAAGCTTTGGTGTAAGCTTCTTGCAAACCGGAGCTTCCCTCAAGAAGGCTCGTGGTTCCGAGAGGGAACGTGTCACCTCCGTGTGCGAAACGACATACATACACTGCCTTCTCCCGCCTTAATTTTTACACAGGCAGATTAGACCAAATAGAAGTATCGTGCTAATTTGTGGAATTATTCCGGGTTCGTTCGGCCTTTTTTATACATTAATTGAGTTTCTGCGCATTCAATGTGCATAATTCAAATTTGAACTACAAGCACATGCTCCAGTGCACCAAAGTTGGTTGAAAAATCACATGTGTGTCCTTGGGTGAATTTCTAGGTCCCATGCAAGAATTGGGAATGAAATTCAAACATGTAGGCGTCGTGGCTCGGCCGGAAAGATTCTGAAACTTGGTTTTTTAATTCCTGTAAATCCAAAACACGCCTAAAAATCATGAAACTTGGCATGGTGTCATGACATGGCACCAACATGCCACGGTAAATTTTTTGGCCGAATTGGGACAATCTTTGGTGTAAGCTTCTTGCAAACCGGAGCTTCCCTCAAGAAGGCTCGTGGTTCCGAGAGGGAACTTGAGACCTCCGTGCGCGAAACGACGTACGTACACTGCCTTCTCCCGCCTTAATTTTTTACACGGGAAAATTAGACCAAATAGAAGTCTCATACTAATTTTTGGAATTATTTCTGGTTCGTTTGGCCTTTTTTATACATTAATTGAGTTTCTGCGCATTTAATGTGCATAATTCAAATTTGAACTACAAGCACATGCTCCAGTGCACCAAAGTTGGTAGAAAAACACATGTGTGTCCTTGGGTGAATTTCTTGGTCCCATGCAAGAAATGGCAATGGAATTCAAACATCTGGGCGTCGTGGCTTTGCCGGAAAGATTGAGAAACTTGTTTTTTTAATTCCTGTCAATCCAAAACACGCCTGAAAATCATGAAACTTGGCATGGTGTCATGACATGGCACCAGCATGTTGCGGTAATTTTTTTGGCCAAATTGGGACAAGCTTTGGTGTAAGCTTCTTGCAAACCGGAGCTTCCCTCAAGAAGGCTCGTGGTTCCGAGAGGTAACTTGACACCTCTGTGTGCGAAACGACATACGTACACTGCCTTCTCCCGCCTAAGTTTTTTTACACAGGCAGATTAGACCAAATAGAAGTATCGTGCTAAATTTTGGAATTATTCCGGGTTCATTTGGCCTTTTTATACATTAATTGAGTTTCTGGGCATTTAACGTGCATAATTCAAATTTGAACTACAAGCACATGCTCTAGTACACCAAATTGGTTGAAAAATCACATTCGTGTCCTTGGGTGAATTTCTAGGTCCCATGCAAGAGATGGGAATGAAATTCAAACATCTGGGCATTGTGGCTCGGTTGGAAAGATTGAGAAACTTGGTTTTTTAATGCCTGTAAATCCAAAACACGCCTGAAAATCATAAAACTTGGCGCTTGGTGTTATGACATGGCACCAACATGCTGCGGTAATTTTTTTGGCCGAATTGGGACAAGCTTTGGTGTAAACTTCTTGCAAATGGAGCTACCCTCAAGAAGGCTCGTGGTTCCGAGAGGGAACGTGTCACCTCCGTGTGCGAAACGACATACGTACACTGCCTTCTCCCGCCTTAGTTTTTTTACACAGGCAGATTAGACCAAATAGAAGTATCGTGCTAAATTTTGGAATTATTCCGGGTTCATTTGGCCTTTTTATACATTAATTGAGTTTCTGGGCATTTAACGTGCATAATTCAAACTTGAACTACAAGCACATGCTCTAGTACACCAAATTGGTTGAAAAATCACATTTGTGTCCTTGGGTGAATTTCTAGGTCCCATGCAAGAGATGGGAATGAAATTCAAACATCTGGGCATTGTGGCTCGGTTGGAAAGATTGAGAAACTTGGTTTTTTAATGCCTGTAAATCCAAAACACGCCTGAAAATCATAAAACTTGGCGCTTGGTGTTATGACATGGCACCAACATGCTGCGGTAATTTTTTTGGCCGAATTGGGACAAGCTTTGCTGTAAGCTTCTTATAAATGGAGCTACCCTCAAGAAGGCTCGTGGTTCCGAGAGGGAACGTGTCACCTCCGTGTGCGAAACGACATACATACACTGCCTTCTCCTGCCGTAATTTTTACACAGGCAGATTAGACCAAATAGAAGTATCATGCTAATTTTGGAATTATTCCGGGTTCGTTTGGCCTTTTTCATATATTAATTGAGTTTTTGCGCATTTAATGAGCATAATTCAAATTTGAACTACAAATACATGCTCCAATGCACCAAAGTTGGTTGAAAAATCACATGTGTGTCCTTGGGTGAATTTCTAGGTCCCATGCAAGAAATGGGAATGAAATTCAAACATGTAGGCGTTGTGTCTCGGCCGAAAAGATTGAGAAACTTGGTTTTTTAATTCCTGTAAATCCAAAACACGCCTGAAAATCATGAAACTTTGCATGGTGTCATGACATGGCACCAACATGCTGCGGTAATTTTTGTGGCCGAATTGGGACAAGCTTTTGCGTAAGCTTCTTGCAAACCGGAGCTTCCCTCGAGAAGGCTCGTTGTTCCGAGAGGGAACGTGTCACCTCCGTGTGCAAACGACATAAGTACACTGCCTTGTCCCGCCTTAGTTTTTTTACATAGGCAGATTAGACCAAATAGAAGTATCATGCTAAATTTTGGAATTATTCCGGGTTCATTTGGCCTTTTTATACATTAATTGAGTTTCTGGGCATTTAACGTGCATAATTCAAATTTGAACTACAATCACATACTCTAGTGCACCAAATTGGTTGAAAAATCACATTTGTGTCCTTGGGTGAATTCCTAGGTCCCATGCAAGAAATGGAATGGAATTCAAACATCTGGGCATTGTGGCTCGGTCGGAAAGATTGAGAAACTTGGTTTTTTAATGCCTGTAAATCCAAAACACGCATGAAAATCATAAAACTTGGCGCTTGGTGTTATGACATGGCACCAACATGCTGCGGTAATTTTTTTGGCCAAATTGGGACAAGCTTTGGTGTAAGCTTCTTGCAAATGGAGCTACCCTCAAGAAGGCTCGTGGTTCCGAGAGGGAACGTGTCACCTCCGTGTGCGAAACGACATACATACACTGCCTTCTCCCGCCTTAATTTTTACACAGGCAGATTAGACCAAATAGAAGTATCGTGCTAATTTGTGGAATTATTCCGGGTTCGTTCGGCCTTTTTTATACATTAATTGAGTTTCCGCGCATTCAATGTGCATAATTCAAATTTGAACTACAAGCACATGCTCCAGTGCACCAAAGTTGGTTGAAAAATCACATGTGTGTCCTTGGGTGAATTTCTAGGTCCCATGCAAGAATTGGGAATGAAATTCAAACATGTAGGCGTCGTGGCTCGGCCGGAAAGATTCTGAAACTTGGTTTTTTAATTCCTGTAAATCCAAAACACGCCTAAAAATCATGAAACTTGGCATGGTGTCATGACGTGGCACCAACATGCCACGGTAATTTTTTTGGCCGAATTGGGACAATCTTTGGTGTAAGCTTCTTGCAAACCGGAGCTTCCCGCAAGAAGGCTCGTGGTTTCGAGAGGGAACTTGAGACCTCCGTGTGCGAAACGACGTACGTACACTGCCTTCTCTCGCCTTAATTTTTTACACGGGAAAATTAGACCAAATAGAAGTATCATACTAATTTTTGGAATTATTTCTGGTTTGTTTGGCCTTTTTTATACATTAATTGAGTTTCTGCGCATTTAATGTGCATAATTCAAATTTGAACTACAAGCACATGCTCCAGTGCACCAAAGTTGGTAGAAAAACACATGTGTGTCCTTGGGTGAATTTCTTGGTCCCATGCAAGAAATGGCAATGGAATTCAAACATCTGGGCGTCGGGCTTTGCCGGAAAGATTGAGAAACTTGTTTTTTTAATTCCTGTCAATCCAAAACACGCCTGAAAATCATGAAACTTGGCATGGTGTCATGACATGGCACCAGCATGTTGCGGTAATTTTTTTGGCCAAATTGGGACAAGCTTTGGTGTAAGCTTCTTGCAAACCGGAGCTTCCCTCAAGAAGGCTCGTGGTTCCGAGAGGTAACTTGACACCTCTGTGTGCGAAACGACATACGTACACTGCCTTCTCCCGCCTAAGTTTTTTTACACAGGCAGATTAGACCAAATAGAAGTATCGTGCTAAATTTTGGAATTATTCCGGGTTCATTTGGCCTTTTTTATACATTAATTGAGTTTCTGGGCATTTAACGTGCATAATTCAAATTTGAACTACAAGCACATGCTCTAGTACACCAAATTGGTTGAAAAATCACATTCGTGTCCTTGGGTGAATTTCTAGGTCCCATGCAAGAGATGGGAATGAAATTCAAACATCTGGGCATTGTGGCTCGGTTGGAAAGATTGAGAAACTTGGTTTTTTAATGCCTGTAAATCCAAAACACGCCTGAAAATCATAAAACTTGGCGCTTGGTGTTATGACATGGCACCAACATGCTGCGGTAATTTTTTTGGCCGAATTGGGACAAGCTTTGGTGTAAACTTCTTGCAAATGGAGCTACCCTCAAGAAGGCTCGTGGTTCCGAGAGGGAACGTGTCACCTCCGTGTGCGAAACGACATACGTACACTGCCTTCTCCCGCCTTAGTTTTTTTACACAGGCAGATTAGACCAAATAGAAGTATCGTGCTAAATTTTGGAATTATTCCGGGTTCATTTGGCCTTTTTATACATTAATTGAGTTTCTGGGCATTTAACGTGCATAATTCAAACTTGAACTACAAGCACATGCTCTAGTACACCAAATTGGTTGAAAAATCACATTTGTGTCCTTGGGTGAATTTCTAGGTCCCATGCAAGAGATGGGAATGAAATTCAAACATCTGGGCATTGTGGCTCGGTTGGAAAGATTGAGAAACTTGGTTTTTTAATGCCTGTAAATCCAAAACACGCCTGAAAATCATAAAACTTGGCGCTTGGTGTTATGACATGGCACCAACATGCTGCGGTAATTTTTTTGGCCGAATTGGGACAAGCTTTGCTGTAAGCTTCTTACAAATGGAGCTACCCTCAAGAAGGCTCGTGGTTCCGAGAGGGAACGTGTCACCTCCGTGTGCGAAACGACATACATACACTGCCTTCTCCTGCCGTAATTTTTACACAGGCAGATTAGACCAAATAGAAGTATCATGCTAATTTTGGAATTATTCCGGGTTCGTTTGGCCTTTTTCATATATTAATTGAGTTTCTGCGCATTTAATGAGCATAATTCAAATTTGAACTACAAATACATGCTCCAATGCACCAAAGTTGGTTGAAAAATCACATGTGTGTCCTTGGGTGAATTTCTAGGTCCCATGCAAGAAATGGGAATGAAATTCAAACATGTAGGCGTTGTGTCTCGGCCGAAAAGATTGAGAAACTTGGTTTTTTAATTCCTGTAAATCCAAAACACGCCTGAAAATCATGAAACTTTGCATGGTGTCATGACATGGCACCAACATGCTGCGGTAATTTTTGTGGCCGAATTGGGACAAGCTTTTGCGTAAGCTTCTTGCAAACCGGAGCTTCCCTCGAGAAGGCTCGTGGTTCCGAGAGGGAACGTGTCACCTCCGTGTGCAAACGACATACGTACACTGCCTTGTCCCGCCTTAGTTTTTTTACATAGGCAGATTAGACCAAATAGAAGTATCATGCTAAATTTTGGAATTATTCCAGGTTCATTTGGCCTTTTTTATACATTAATTGAGTTATGGGCATTTAATGTGCATAATTCAAATTTGAACTACAATCACATACTCTAGTGCACCAAATTGGTTGAAAAATCACATTTGTGTCCTTGGGTGAATTCCTAGGTCCCATGCAAGAAATGGGAATGGAATTCAAACATCTGGGCATTGTGGCTCGGTCGGAAAGATTGAGAAACTTGGTTTTTTAATGCCTGTAAATCCAAAACACGCATGAAAATCAGAAAACTTGGCGCTTGGTGTTATGACATGGCACCAACATGCTGCGGTAATTTTTTTGGCCAAATTGGGACATGCTTTGGTGTAAGCTTCTTGCAAATGGAGCTACCCTCAAGAAGGCTCGTGGTTCCGAGAGGGAACGTGTCACCTCCGTGTGCGAAACGACATACATACACTGCCTTCTCCCGCCTTAATTTTTACACAGGCAGATTAGACCAAATTGAAGTATCATGCTAATATTTGAATTATGCCGGGTTCGTTTGGCCTTTTTTATACATTAATTGAGTTTCTGCGCATTTAATGTGCATAATTCAAATTTGAACTACAAGTACATGCTCCAATGCACCAAAGTTGGTTGAAAAATCACATGTGTGTCCTTGGGTGAATTTCTAGGTCCCATCCAAGAAATGGGAATGAAATTCAAACATGTAGGCGTTGTGTCTCGGCCGGAAAGATTGAGAAACTTTGTTTTTTAATTCCTGTAAATCCAAAACACGCCTAAAAATCATGAAACTTGGCATGGTGTCATGACATGGCACCAACATGCTGCGGTAATTTTTTTGGCCGAATTGGGACGAGCTTTGGTGTAAGCTTCTTGCAAACCGGAGCATCCCTCAAGAAGGCTCGTGGTTCCGAAAGGGAACGTGTTACCTCCTTGTGCGAAACGACATATGTACACTACCTTCTCCCGCCTTAATTTTTTTACACGGGAAAATTAGACCAAATATAAGTATCGTTCTAATTTTTAGAATTATATCGGGTTCGTTTGGCATTTTTATACATTAATTGAGTTTCTGCGCATTTAATGTGCATAATTCAAATTTGAACTACAAGCACATGCTCCAGTGCACCAAAGTTGGTAGAAAAATCACATGTGTGTCCTTGGGTGAATTTCTAGGTCTCATGCGAGAAATGTGAATGGAATTCAAACATGTGGGCGTCGTGGCTCGGCCGGAAAGATTGAGAAACTTGGTTTTTTAATTCTTGTAAATTCAAAACACGCCAGAAAATCATAAAACTTGGCATGGTGTCATGACATGGCACCAACATGCTGCGGTAATTTTTTTGGCCGAATTGGGACAAGCTTTGGTGTAAGCTTCTTGCAAACCGGAGCTTCCCTCAAGAAGGCTCGTGGTTCCGAGAGGGAACTTGATACCTTCGTGTGCGAAACGGCATACGTACACTGCCTTCTCTCGGCTTAATTTTTTTACAGAGGCAGATTAGACCAAATAGGAGTATCATGCTAAATTTCGGAATTATTTCGGGTTCGTTTGGCCTTTTTTATAAATTAATTGAGTTTCTGCGCATTTAATGTGCATAATTCAAATTTGAACTACAAGCACATGCTCCAGTGCACCAAATTGGTTAAAAAATCACATGTGTGTCCTTGGGTGAATTTCTAGGTCCCATGCAAAAGATGGGAATGAAATTCAAACATCTGGGCGTCGTGGCTCGACCGGAAAGATTGAGAAACTTGGTTTTTTAATTCATGTAAATCCAAAACACGCCTGAAAATCATGAAACTTTGCATGGTGACATGACACGACACCAACATGCTGCGGTAATTTTTTGGGGCGAATTGGGACAAGCTTTGGTGTAAGCTTCTTGCAAACTAGAGCTACCCTCACGAAGGCTCGTGGTTCCGAGAGGAAGCGTGTCACCTCCTTGTGCGAAATGACATACGCACACTGCCTTCTCCCGCCTTAGTTTTTTTACATAGGCAGATTAGACCAAATAGAAGTATCGTGCAAATTTTTGGAATTATTCCGGGTTCCTTTAGCCTTTTTATACATTAATTGAGTTGCTACGCATTTAATGTGCATAATTCAAATTTAAACTACAAGCACATGCTCCAGTGCACCAAAGTTGGTTGAAAAATCAGATGTGTGTCCTTGGGTGAATTTCTAGGTCCCATGCAAGAAATGGGAATGAAATTCAAACATGTAGGCGTCGTGGCTCGGCCGGAAAGATTGAGAAACTTGGTTTTCCAATTCCTGTAAATCCAAAACACGCCTGAAAATCATGAAAATTGGCATGGTGTCATGACATGGCACCAACATGCTGCGGTAATTTTTTGGCCGAATTGGGACAACCTTTGGTGTAAGCTTCTTGCAAACCGGAGCTTCCCTCAAGAAGGCTCGTGGTTCAGAGAGGGAACTTGACACCTCCGTGTGCGAAACGACATACGTACACTGCCTTCTCCCGGCCTAATTTTTTTACAGAGGCAGATTAGACCAAATAGAAGTATCGTGTTAAATTTCGGAACTATACGGGTTTGTTTGGACTTTTTATACATTAATTCAGTTTCTGGGCATTTAATGTGCATAATTCAAATTTGAACTACAAGCACATGCTCCAGTGCACCAAAGTTGGTTAAAACTCACATGTGTGTCCTTGGGTGAATTTCTAGGTCCCATGCAAGAAATGGGGATGAAATTCAAACATCCGGGCGTCGTGGCTCGACCGGAAAGATTGAGAAACTTGGTTTTTTAATTCCTGTAAATCCAAAACACGCCTAAAAATCATGAAACTTGACATGGTGTCATGACATGGCACCAACATGCTGCGGTAATTTTTTTGGCCAAATTGGGACAAGCTTTGGTGTAAGCTTCTTGCAAACCGGAGCTAGCCTCAAGAAGGCTCGTGGTTCCGAGAGGGAACTTGTCACCTCCGTGTGCGAAACGACATACGTACACTGCCTTCTGCCAGCTTAATTTTTTTTACACATGCAGATTAGACCAAATAGAAGTACGGTGCTAAGTTTTGGAATTATTCCGGGTTCGTTCGTCCTGTTTATACATTAGTTGAGTTTCTGCGCATTTAATGTGCATAATTCAAATTTGAACTACAAGCACATGCTCCAGTGCACCAAAGTTGGTTGAAAAATCACATGTGTGTCCTTGGGTGAATTTCTTGGTCCCATGCAAGAAATGGCAATGGAATTCAAACATCTGGGCGTCGTGGCTTCGCCGGAAAGATTGAGAAACTTGGTTTTTTTAATTCCTGTCAATCCAAAACACGCCTGAAAATCATGAAAGTTGGCATGGTGTCATGACATGGCACCAACATGCTGCGGTAATTTTTTTGGCCGAATTGGGACAAGCTTTTGCGTAAACTTCTTGCAAACCGGAGCTTTCCTCGAGAAGGCTCGTGGTTCCGAGAGGGAACGTGTCACCTCCGTGTGCGAAACGACATACGTACACTGCCTTCTCCCGCCTTAGTTTTTTTACACAGGCAGATTAGACCAAATAGAAGTATCGTGCTAAATTTTGGAATTATTCCGGGTTCATTTGGCCTTTTTTATACATTAATTGAGTTTCTGGGCATTTAACGTGCATAATTCAAATTTGAACTACAAGCACATGCTCCAGTGCACCAAAGTTGGTTGAAAAATCACATGTGTGTCCTTGGGTGAATTTCTAGGTCCCATGCAAGAGATGGGAATGAAATTCAAACATCTGGGCGTCGTGGCTCGACCGGAAAGATTGAGAAACTTGGTTTTTTAATTCATGTAAATCCAAAACACGCCTGAAAATCATGAAACTTGGCATGGTGACATGACACGACACCAACATGTTGCGGTAATTTTTTTGGGCGAATTGGGACAAGCTTTGGTGTAAGCTTCTTGCAAACTGGAGCTACCCTCACGAAGGCTCGTGGTTCCGAGAGGGAACGTGTCACCTCCGTGTGCGAAATGACATACGCACACTGCCTTCTCCCGCCTTAGTTTTTTTACACAGGCAGATTAGACCAAATAGAAGTATCGTGCTAATTTTTGGAATTATTCCGGGTTCGTTTGGCCTTTTTTATACATTAATTGAGTTGCTGCGCATTTAATGTGCATAATTCAAATTTGAACTACAAGCACATGCTCCAGTGCACCAAAGTTGGTTGAAAAATCACATGTGTGTCCTTGGGTGAATTTCTAGGTCCCATGCAAGAAATGGGAATGAAATTCAAACCTGTAGGCATCGTGGCTCGGCCGGAAAGATTGTGAAACTTGGTTTTGTAATTCCTATAAATCCAAAACACGCCTGAAAATCATGAAACTTGGCATGGTGTCATGACATGGCACCAACATGCTGCGGTAATTTTTTTGGCTGAATTGGGACAAGCTTTGGTGTAAGCTTCTTGCAAACTGGAGCTACCCTCACGAAGGCTTGTGGTTCCGAGAGGGAACGTGTCACCTCCGTGTGGGAAATGACATACGCACACTGCCTTCTCCCGCCTTAGTTTTTTTACACAGGCAGATTAAACCAAATAGAAGTATCGTGCTATTTTTTGGAATTATTCCGGGTTCGTTTGGCCTTTTTTATACATTAATTGAGTTGCTGCGCTTTTAATGTGCATAATTCAAATTTAAACTACAAGCACATGCTCCAGTGCACCAAAGTTGGTTGAAAAATCACATGTGTGTCCTTGGGTGCATTTCTAGGTCCCATGCAAGAAATGGGAATGAAATTCAAACCTGTAGGCGTCGTGGCTCGGCCGGAAAGATTGAGAAACTTGGTTTTTTAATTCCTGTAAATCCAAAACACGCCTGAAAATCATGAAACTTGGCATGGTGTCATGACATGGCACCAACATGCTGCGGTAGTTTTTTTGGCCGAATTGGGACAAGCTTTGGTGTAAGCTTCGTGTCAAGAAGGCTCGTGCTTCAGAGAGGGAACTTGACACCTCCGTGTGCGAAACGACATACGTACACTGCCTTCTCCCTTCTTAATTTTTTTACAGAGGCAGATTAGACCAAATAGAAGTATCGTGTTAAATTTCGGAACTATACCGGGTTTGTTTGGCCTTTTTTATACATTAATTCAGTTTCTGCGCATTTAATGTGCATAATTCAAATTTGAACTACAAGCACATGCTCCAGTGCACCAAAGTTGGTTAAAAATCACATGTGTGTCCTTGGGTGAATTTCTAGGTCCCATGCAAGAAATGGGGATGAAATTCAAACATCCGGGCGTCGTGGCTCGACCGGAAAGATTGAGAAACTTGGTTTTTTAATTCCTGTAAATCCAAAACACGCCTGAAAATCATGAAACTTGACATGGTGTCATGACATGGCACCAACATGCTGCGGTAATTTTTTTGGCTAGATTGGGACAAGCTTTGGTGTAAGCTTCTTGCAAACCAGAGCTAGCCTCAAGAAGGCTCGTGGTTCCGAGAGGGAACTTGTCACCTCCGTGTGCGAAACGCCATACGTACACTGCCTTCTGCCAGCTTAATTTTTTTACACATGCAGATTAGACCAAATAGAAGTATGGTGCTAAATTTTGGAATTATTCCGGGTTCGTTTGGCCTTTTTTATACATTAATTGAGTTTCTACGCATTTAGTGTGCATAATTCAAATTTGAACTACAAGCAAATGCTCCAGTGCACCAAAGTTGGTTGGAAAATCACATGTGTGTCCTTGGGTGAATTTCTAGGTCCCATGCAAGAAATGGGAATGGAATTCAAACATCTGGGCGTTGTGGCTCGGTTGGAAAGATTGAGAAACTTGTTTTCTTAATTCCTGTAAATACAAAACACGCCTGAAAATCATGAAACTTGGCATGGTGTCATGACATGGCACCAACATGCTGCGGTATTTTTTTGGTTGAATTGGGACAAGCTTTTGCGTAAGCTTCTTGCAAACCGGAGCTTCCCTCGAGAAGGCTCGTGGTTCCCAGAGGGAACGTGTCACCTCCGTGTGCGAAACGACATACGCACACTGCCTTCTCCCGCCTTAGTTTTTTACACAGGCAGATTAGACCAAATAGAAGTATTGTGCTAAATTTTGGAATTATTCCGGGTTCATTTGTCCTTTTTTATACATTTATTGAGTTTCTGGGCATTTAACGTGCATAATTCAAATTTGAACTACAAGCACATGCTCTAGTGCACCAAATTGGTTGAAAAATCACATGTGTGTCTTTGGGTGAATTTCTAGGTCCCATGCAAGAGATGGGAATGAAATTCAAACATCTGGGTGTCGTGGCTCGGTCGGAAAGATTGAGAAACTTGGTTTTTTAATTCTTGTGAAATCCAAAACACACGTGAAAATCATGAAACTTGGCATGGTAGTGTCATGACATTGCACCAACATGCGGTGGTAATTTTTCTGTCCGATTTGCAAAGGCGCACACATTAACAATCAATAAATTCATTTTGGAACAAGTGCTGTCACGTTAGAAATTGGAAACACAAGTATTACTGAAACCGTGGGCATTCTACTTACCAATTACGTGCCACCATGTGTCCCCTTTTTTTATTGGCTAGGAGGTGCCGTGCGGGGTAGCTATTTGAGTACGGGAGGCGTGCGATCAGACCCCTGCGTGTTCTCATCGGGAGGAGAGCCCTTTGATCGCTACCCGCCGTGCACCTCCCTCCCAACGTCTTCATTAATGGCGCCCGAGCCCCTGTTATACGACGTGGCTATATGTCTCACTGGACTGAGATTTAAGAGTGAAAAATGAAAATCTAAAAAGAAATTTTTGCATGGATCTTGATGTAAGATCCGACGAACCTATATAGCATTGACTGCGACTTATAGCAAGCATGATAAATATAAGGATGATGACAGTGGATAATAATTGTCTTACATATTTAGGAACATAATTAAAAAAAGCCAGATGCGGCAATGCTCGAAATACACAAGGGCAAAAGAAGAAGGAAGACAACGATCTGGCTCGCTGATCTCTACTTTCTTGATGCGTTGCTGCAGGCCGCGGGAACTAGTCTCCGCGGCGAGCGGCGATGAGTTCTTTCTTGTCCTCAAGATGCTACTTGAGAGCATCCACGGATTCCTCCACCAGCCTTCTGTGCTCGATGCGCAGCATGGCATTCTCGTCCATAAGTTTCTCGACAATGACGTCGGTCCTCTTCAAAAAGGCAGTGGTCTCCTCCTGCTGCTCCGCACTTCCGATGATCTTCGCCCCTAGCAGGCCGCGCTCGGCCCGGAGCTTCGCATATCTCTCATTTAGTTGCCGGATGACGCCGGTAGCCTGTTCAAAAGAGGCTTTCATCTCATCCTGCAACCTCGCCCAGCCGGAGATCCGATCCATCTGGCTATGGACGATCGCATGCATGCGCCTGTGAGAGTCCTCGCCTGCCCGCGAGATATTTTCCCAGGCTGCCGCGGCGCGGGAGGACATCTCTGTTGCATTCGTGGCGCCGGCGGGACATCTCTTCTTCTTCCGCGGCGCGGCCGGACCAGTCTGCCGCATCGACGGCGCGAAGGGACCTGCGTGCTGCTTCGGCGGTGCGGTGGGGCCTCTGTGCTGCTATGGCCGCGCGGCGGGACATGATGGCTGTGTTCGCGGCGAGGCGGGACAACACTCGTGCTTCCGCTTCCGTGCTCGCATCTCCCTGGTGGCAATCTCTCAACCCAGAACTCATGCTGAATGACTTGTTTGTTTTTGTGGATGAGGAGTTGAGGAGGAATGTGCAGTCATTTTGGACTAGTAGTATTTATAACCGAGTAGTAATACACTCCTAAGTGGGAAACCGTTTAGGTTTTGATCGGTGTGAACAGGTTTGCAATTTGGAATCTGACGGGACACATGCTCAAAATTTACTGACGGTTATAAGTGGGGCACTATTCCCGGAAGGCGTAACGTGGGCACGTACGCCTTCTCGGCCGCGTACGTGGTGTTTGCACCATAGGGTGCACCACAGTAGGCAATGTCAGCACACATCTTGTTCCAACAACCGTGCGCGCTCATTATTACCATCGCGCACGCTTCTTTTAATTAGAATGTGTGTGCCCATCTAGTGGACACATGTTGATCTATCTAACTGTTTTAGTTTGTTGTGGCTAATCGCAAACAGTTCATCCGTGTGAAGTGTATGCCATCAATCACAGACACTTTGATCTGGCTGACCCGTTTCTGTTCTGTTGCCTAATCGCAAATAGTTAATCCTTCTGAAGCGTATGCCCTCAATCGCACACACCTTTATCTAGCCGCCCATTTCTATTGTTCCTCCTCATAAAAAAAAGTTCATCCTAGTGAACCGTATGCTGTATATCGCACACGCCTACATCTGGCTGCCTGTTTCTTTTGTTCCGCCTCATCGCAAACAGTTCATTGAACTGAACCGTATGCCCTGCATCGCACACGCAACTAAAATATGAACCGTGTTTGATGGCTCCGCCATCGTGATGTAGGGTAGAACCCTAGTGGCCCGATCTTTCACGATTGGAGCGAATCCCGCGAAGAACACGAAGAACACGAGGGGAAACACGAGAGAATCACTCAAACAAACAAGATTCGATTACACATGTGCTAGATCCTCGAAACACAAAGATATACACGATCCACAATCAACAAGAGACGATACATAGGGTAACCGGTTCTTCTCCGTGAGGAGGTCTTGATGGGGGTCTTCTCCGTGAGGAGGTCTTCAATCCAACGTGGATCTTCTCCGTAGAGGGGCCGCGGTCTCTCTCGTGGAGTAGATATGTATGGATGAGCAAAGCTCTATCTCAAGTATGAGCTAAACCTATGCTGACCCTCAAATGGAGGAGGGGGAGGAGTATATATAGTCTAAGCCACGAAGTGGTAAGTGAGGGGCGAAGGGGTACACGGGCCTCGGCCCAAGCCACGCGCGTAGGCATGGTCTGGATGATCCGAATGGTGGCCCGGATGATCCGACCGTCAGGGGTCCGGATGATCCGGGCGGCCGTCCGGATGATCCGGCTTCATCGAGCAGGCTTCGGGTGTCTTCGGGCACGTTACCTGGATCGTCCGGGCGGGGGTCCGGATCATCCGGGCTTGGTCCAGATCGTCCGGTTGGGGGTCCGGATTATCCGGGCAAGTCCTGTCTTGCTCCATTCTTCTTCTTCCTTCTCCTCTTCCATGCTTGGCCTTGGTCCTTTGATTCTCCATGGTCATCTCAGATGTACCTGGGTATATGCAAGGTCCATGCATGAGGTGGTGGCCATGTCTCATATGTGGAAAGTGACGGTTCGAAGAGGAGTGAGTTCACCTTGTGTCCCATGGCATATGGTCGAGGTCTCATCGTATGTCCTCTTGGGGCTTGGGGAGTAGTCGAAATGTACATGGGGATGAACATAGGATGGACCGCATCATCTCCCCCCCTGGGAAAGATCCGACCTCGGATCATGATCCTCGTCACCATGGAAACGGTTGTCGTGGATGGACTTATAGTTGGACGAAGTGGAAGACATGGCGCAATCCAAGTACTCCAAGGTGTCGCCGGAGTGGTATACATGTAAAATGAGCAAACACAAACAACACTCGCAAATACAATGGTTAGCGCACACAATGTGTCCATCATGTAAGAATGAGTCCGTGCGGCAAGATTGTTCGTGACAAAGCGCATGAAGCTTATCAAGATGATATATAATGATATGCAAAGCGTTCATGGGAGAAAAAGCATTCATTGTGCACACAAATGTGTTGTGAATATGATCAATGCAACCACGGTGAAAAATTATGTCATAGTGAGACAGTTTATCAATAGCATGAATATGGCAATGGATGCTCAATATGAATAAGTTATCATGCAATTGATGGTAGGCAATATGATCATGATGTATGAATATGTCATCAAGAAAGATCACAACAAATTTGCTAAGGAAATGTACAAGCTCATATGTCATGGATGACATAGAAATACAAGATGCAACAAGGCAATCATAAGGTGAGTCAGTCCATGCATAAGATCCAAATTTGTCATGTGTGGTGTTGTACCAAAGCTCGATGTTGTGGCACTCCTCAACTTGAAGGTCCATAAGGTCCATCTCCAATGTCGGTCCTCCCTCCAACATGTGTATCATGTAGACAAGAAGGAGACAACAATGAAAGAATGACCCATCCAATATGCGTAATTGAGGATGGCTCAAAGGAAGGAGTTCACCTTTAGGAGATTCTTGCAAATGTTGGTGTTGCACATCGTGTATGCCTTTGCATGAACAAGTTGTCGCATGATGGTACCACCTTGTGAATCCTTCAAAATGAGATAACATGAAAAACACTCGAAAAAACAAATGAGGTTAGCGGAAGTGCAAAACCTATCATTCGTGTGGTAAGATACCCAACAAGTGTATGCATCATGCTCATCATAAGAAAGGAACAAGGGAGCATTTCATAGTATGGAGGAATATGATGCGAGAACAACCAAACACAATAGGCTCAATCAAACAAGCATGCATCACAAGTAATATGTCCAAGTCTCTACGATCAATAAGCATAGCAACTATTGGAGGCAAGTGACAATGAACAAGATATATCATGTGAGAGGCATGAACCTATATGTCATCAACCCAAGAAAGCGAGTAAGAATGGAACATGGGTGATGCAACCAAGTAAGCAATCATAGTGATCAAGTCAAGCAAGCTAGTAGTGCGAAGATGCAACGTACTAGAAGGAATCATGGCAAACATATCATGTGTGCAAATAGTGAGCATATTTAATGCACATGACATATCACAATCATGAAAACAAGATATGAGCAAAGTAGGTTCATGGTGTTGGCAAGAAGTCCTATGTAAATAGTAATGGAACATCATGACTCTCCCAACACAACAAGCATCAATAGCATGAGGCACATGATAAACATGGAAATAGCAACAAGGATCTCCACCAAGCATGCAAATACACATAGGAGTAGTATAATGGTGAATGATGGGTAGATGCAAGCAAGAGTCAAAATTGCATGGCAAAATCATGTAAAGAGGCATAACATGCAAAGTGAACAAGATACAATGGGCATATAGTAACAAGTGATATATAGCCCATAGCCTTGTGAGAGCCAAGTAAAAGGAATGCGCGAAGTCGGTGCGCGAAGAGAACGGTGGTAAGGATAGTTCACGGGATCCCAAGTCATCTTTGCTCTCAAGAGCTCGTTTCGTTAACTCTTGGGATTGAGAGGTTGACGAGTATACGTGAGTACCTACACAAAACAAAGGCAAAAGGAAAATTGTGTGTGCGTGGTATATGTACACATCATCCATCATGATGCGCACGTGCTTGTGTTGGTTAGCACTAAATAGCCAATGCTCAAATAAATGAGATGCGTGATATAGAAACATGTCATCCATCATGATAGGTTTGTTATTATGTATAGCATAATGGAGACTCAAATTGTGTAATGCATCACGATAAATACGTAGAGCATTGTTATTCATGGAATGCATATGGTGCATGCAATTATGGGAATCATGTAGAGTATGGAATGCATCAAAATCTCCTAATATGTATGAGGAAACTATAGGGGTCTCCTCATGAGCATTAGTGGAAACATCACATGGAGAATATTGACAACATCCAAAATAATGCATATTTGGAACAATGTGATCATGGCATGGCATAGTAGATGAATTGCGCAAATCATGTAAAGGAAGCATGTCAATATCATCACATGAAAAACAGAAGCCAATGACCACCATCTCGTCATCTATGCCATAAGTGCAAATGGGATTTATTTTAATGGGGCATGCATAGTCACTATGTTGAGATTCAAATGATGCAATATGGGAGATCTCACTCATAGCATATGACAAGTTCAAGGGATTGTCAAACATGATGTGACCAATAGAATTTTCACATGATATCCTATGGAGCATAGCATCACAAATAGGCAAATTAACATGCTCATCATCATATTCATCATAAATGGGTAAGTCATGACATGGGGAATTCACACTAGCATGAAGCATGGGTGGATCAACATCATGCAAGCAATCATTGGTGGGATAGTCCGCTAGTGGGACAAGAGAAGCATTGTCACCTATGTTACCTTTGGAGCATCACTCATGTGTTGTAGGTGAGGTGTCGAAGATCCACTCGTTGTCATCTTCATCTTGATGGAACCATGTGGTGGGTGCATCTTCTTCCACCATGGCCATCGTTGTCTCCATTGGAGGTATGGACTCGTCGAGGATAGGCATATCATCATGTAGGAGACCTAGCACCAAATAAGAAAACACACTAGGAGTAGAGGTTAAGTCATTAGAAAGCATAGTGGCCTCACGTGCTGTGTCAACTACCTCACTCACTACGTGTTGTGGCTCACTCACTCCCTCTTGGATGCTCTCACTCGTATGGTTGGTAGAGTCACTCAAATGGCGCTCAACCTCACATAGGATGTGTGGCATGCTCTCATGTGTGGGGCTAGCGGTGGTCACACTCATCCTCTCATAGGAAATGCTCTCAATGTCACGTATGGTGGAGTCAGTCATGTCACTCATGTGGTGGTGGCTCTCCTCACATGGCAATTGGGACATCTCGTCATATGTGGGTGTTGGGGAGATGTAGGTGCAAACGTCTCCATGCTCAACTCCTATCGCCGCCTTGGTTGAAGGGATAGTCCCATGCTCAACCTTCTTGTCACCGTCTTGTTGTAGGAGGCCCATACGATGTGGCACCTCGTAGCTCGTCTCCATGACCAAATGGAATTTCCCATGCTCGGCCATCTTTCTTGAGGGGGTTCCGAAGATGGAAGTGTCGCCCTCGCTCGTAGGTGGTCGCCTCGTTGTTGAAGTTGTCGATGTAGGCGAACTCGTGGGAAGTAGGCGAAGATGACGTACGTCCAAAGGCGAAGTTGCCTTGAGAACACTTGGCGAAGATGCCGAAGTGGTTGGTGTAGCCGTAGCTCCGTCTTGGTGGTGCTCGTCTCGCGGTCTTCTCTTTTGCTCATGAAGCTTGGACTTGGCGTGAAGTAGAGCTTGTTGGGACTTGTATGTTTGGGCTTGGTGATCATCTTCATGATGATGGTGTCGTTGTCGCACTTGAGCTCGTAGTAGATGTCGTTCGTCATCGTCGTGCACATGTTTCTTGGAGGTGACTTGCCCTTCATGACGATGTTGACGATGGTCGCCATGGAGATGTGGACGTGGATGACTTGCGCTTGCATCTTGTTTGCGCTCCGAAGACTTGTGACTTGAGTGTCGCCACCTTGAGGATGATGAAGGGGAAGAACGGTTGATCAACAAGGTCCGAATCTCCTCCATCCTTGCATCTTGCTCCTCCTTTTGTGCGGAAAGCTTGTTGTCGATGTAGTCCCTTTTCCTTACTTTGGAGTGACGAATGTCAATGGAGAGGTTCTCAATGCGCTCTCGCAATCTTGATTGTGCGCCTTGCATTTGTCGGTGTAGATCGAAGATGGACGCTTTGGTGATGTAGTCGTTCGCGCCGTCGTTGTTGTCGAAGACCGGAGATGAAATGCCTTGCCTATCCATCACAAGACTTGAGAAAATATGAGTGGGAGAAAGAGAAGAACTTATACCAAATGTACTTGACCGATGTTGAAAATGGATCAATGATCACTCAATGATGTAACAAGGAAATAGCACAATTGGTACCGATCTTGTCAATTTCTCACACCTACACAAATAAGGCTTATAGTGGAGCTCGGTGAGGATAGTGGCACAAAATTTTGATGCAAAATGTTAGCAAGAGTCAATAATGTTGAAAGAGATTCACAAATTCGCAAGTGAAACAAGTAGACCAATAGCAAAGAATGGCACACGGAAACACACACACGGATAGATAAATGGGGTCGTGCAACCAAGGAATGAGCACAAAATGTGGAATCCACGGAAAACGCTCGTGTTGCACAATTCAAGAGGGACGCTAGCATGATTCCTCAATAGGCGGATACGACACTTGTGCACAACCTATAAGATGCAAAATGTATCAACTTGCTATCCCAAGTATGCTATGTATGTATGGTTCCCGGTGTTTCTCAAGATGATCCAAGATGATCAGATATGACAATCGTATGCAATGTGGTATGATGCTATGACACTTGCTTACAAGATCTCTGCTCACTCTTTCTTTTGCTTAAAAGTTTTTTTTTGATATGGCCACAATGCGAAATGCACAAACCAAGATAGCAATTGTGTATATGCGGGAACAAACTTGTGACACAAGGGATGATATGATGATACCAATATGATATGGTATGTATGCAATGGAAGGGTGGATCACTAATGTGCACAAGTAACGTTGCCGGGCAATACTCAAATGGCTAGTCTCGATAGGCAAGTGACGCAAAAATGGGCTAGGGGCTATCAATGCAATTGCAAGGGGAATGTACAGTGGTGTCGTCGAGGTTACCGTCCTTGGCGATGATGAGAGGCGGTGTTGCCGATGTCGACCCGTTCCTAGTTAGCCGAAACACCCTAGGTAACGGAAAAACCGTGAACTCTGAATCTCCAAAGGAAAATGTCAAATGGTGGTACCGGAAAGCGGTGGTGGAGGGTTATTGGGTTATGTGAGTCGGAGTTGAAGGTCACCGTCCCTTAGTAGCCGAAACACCTTAGGATACACAACTCACAACTCAAACAAAATTGGGTTAAGTTGGGGTGGCGGAAGTGTATGGTGGGCAAGCCTATGCGGAAGTGGTGGAGGAAGTTGATGAAGAAGAACCCGTCCCTAAGTAGCCGAAACACCTTAGGAGACTCAATTCACAACTCAAACAACCACATATGCAATGGGGATCAAAATGGGTTAGGTTGCGGAAGTCGGTGGTGGTGTTGCGGATGATATGGTGGTAGCCCTAGGCAAAGATGCCAAAGTTCCAAAAATTTGATTGAGTCAAATGATCTTGGTGGTATTTTTGTGTTATGGGGGATGCCAAGAGCTTCAGAACGAGCTAAAAAACGTCAAAAATGGGCTCCGGATGAATTAGTTATGACCAAAACAAAATTTCAGCCGAGTCAGTTTCAGAGTTAGCCGGACATCCGGGAGGAGGTCCGGATGATCCGGGCTTGGTCCGGATGATCCGGGTGTACATCCGGATGATCCGGGTTCATCAGCTCCGGTTCTGTTTTTCGGGTGCGTGGGTTATCCGGACGTCCGGGGGGCGTCCAGCTGATCCAGGGGATGTCCGGATGATCCGGTGAAGGTCCGGATGATCCGGGAGTACTTCCGGATGATCCGGGCAGGTCAAACTGCTCGGGATTTCCTCTCGGCGACGAATTTTTGGGCAGAAATGGATGATTTTCGGGGCAAAATTGAGGAGATTTCGTGGATGGAAGGTGGGGAAACTTGGGGAGATGCTAGATCCACTTGCAACAAAGCGAATCCACGGATCAAAATCAACAAAACATCATCAAAACCAACAAATCACAAAAAAATTTGGGGCTATTTTTGGTGGGGATTTTCGAATTTTGGATGAAATCAAGCAAAAGAAGGCTAGAAAACGGTGGGGGGAACTCTAAATTCGTGATAAACCTGGCTCTCATACCAAGATGATGTAGGGTAGAACCCTAGTGGCTCGATCTTTCACGATTGGAGCGAATCCCGCGAAGAACACGAAAAACAGGAGGGGAAACACGAGAGAATCACTCAAACGAACAAGATTCGATTACACATGTGCTAGATCCTCGAAACACAAAGAGATACACGATCCACAATCAACAAGAGACGATACATAGGGTAACCGGTTCTTCTCTGTGAGGAGGTCTTGATGGGGGGTCTTCTCCGTGAGGAGGTCTTGAATCCAACGTTGATCTTCTCCGTAGAGGGGCCACGGTCTCTCTCGTGGAGTAGATATGTATGGATGAGCAAAGCTCTATCTCAAGTATGAGCTAAACCTATGCTGACCCTCAAATGGAGGAGGGGGAGGAGTATATATAGTCTAAGCCACGAAGGGGTAAGTGAGGGGCGAAGGGGTACACGGGCCTCGGCCCAAGCCACGCGCATAGGCATGGTCTGGATGATCCGAATGGTGGCCCGGATGATCCGGCCGTCGGGGGTCCGGATGATCCGGGCGGCCGTCCGGATGATCCGGCTTCATCGAGCAGGCTTCGGGTGTCTTCGGGCACGTTACCCGGATCGTCCGGGAGGGGGTCCGGATCATCCGGGCTTGGTCCAGATCGTCCGGTTGGGGGTCCGGATGATCCGGGCAAGTCCTGTCTTGCTCCATTCTTCTTCTTCTTCCTTCTCCTCTTCCATGCTTGGCCTAGGTCCTTTGATTCTCCATGGTCATCTCAGATGTACCTGGGTATATGCAAGGTCCATGCATGAGGTACTAGCCATGTCTCATATGTGGAAAGTGACAGTTCGAAGAGGAGTGAGTTCACCTTGTGTCCCATGGCGTATGGTCGAGGTCTCATCGTATGTCCTGTTGGGGCTTGGGGAGTAGTCGAAATGTACATGGGGATGATCGTAGGATGCACCGCATCACATCGCAAATGTTTTGCACCTTATTTGACGGTTCTTTTACACGACCGTTTGCGATTATTGCATCGTACTCAGTTTCGTCAAAGGGTCTCTGATCGTAGTGTCGCGTTAGCAGCATCCTGCAGTAGTGTTTGAATTTACTAGAATTTAAAAACCAGGTATCTCAATGTTTGCGGCCGAGTGACGGTGGCAGGGTGTTTGACATTCATTCCCATTTCTTGCATGGGACCTAAGAATTCAATCAAGGACACATATTTTATTTTTCAACCAATTTATATGCACTGGAGCATGTGCATGTAGTTCAAATTTGAATTATGCACATAAAATGCCTAGAAAACCTAGCTAATGTATAAAAATGTCCAAACGAACCCCGAAAAATTCCAAAATTTAACACAACACTCTTGTTGTTCTATGTTGACACTAGAAATTTTTTGAAAGCAATAAGAGGCAATGGATATCGTTTCGTCCCCAAAGGTAGCACGTTCCCTATCGAAACCATCACGCTTGTTGTGAAAACCTCTGGTTTGTGAGAAGCTTATACCCAAACCTGCCCCAAATGGGACAATTTTTTTACCATGGCATGTTGATGCCGCTCTATGATAGCATGCCAACTTTCATGAATTTTAGATAAGTTTTGGATCTACTAGATTTAAAAACAAGGTATCTCAATGTTTGCGGCAGAGTGACGGTGGCAGGGTGTTTGACATTCATTCCCATTTCTTTCATGGGACCTAAGCATGCAACCAAGGACACATATTTGTTTTTTCAACCAATTTATATGCGCTGGAGCATGGGTATGTAGTTCAAATTTGAATTATGCACATAAAATGCCTAGAAAACCCAATTAATGTATAAAAATGTCCAAACGAACCCCAAAAAATTCCAAAATTTAACACGACACTCCTATTGTTATATGTTGACACTAGAATTTTTTTGAAAGCAATAAGAGGAAATGGATATCGTTTCGTCCCCAAAGGTGGCACGTTCCATACGGAAACCATCACGCTTGTTGTGAGAAGCTCTGGTGTGTGAGAAGCTTATACCCAAACCTGCCCCAAATGGGACAAATTTTTTACCATGGCATGTTGATGCCGCTCCATGATAGCATGCCAAGTTTCATGAATTTCAGATGAGTTTTGGATTTACTAGAATTTAAAAACCAGGTATCTCAATGTTTGCGGCTAATACGTCTCCAACGTATCTACAAATTTTGATTCTTCCATGCTGTTATATTATCAATCTTGGATGTTTTATAATCATTTATAGTCATTTTTGGTACTAACCTATTGACATAGTGCCAAGTGCCAGTTGCTGTATTTTCCATGTTTTTTACATCACAGAAAATAAATATCAGTCGGAGTCCAAATGCCCCGAAACTTTACGGAGAATTTTTATGGGCCAGAAGGAACTCAATGGGCTGTGGCTGCGCCTGGGGGGTACAAGCCACCTGGGTGTGCCAGGAGGCCCGGGTGCGCCCTGGTGGGTTGTGCCCACCTTGGGTGCCCCCCGGACCACTTCTTTGCTCTATAAATACCTCAATATTCCAGAAACCCAAAAGGCATCGACGAAATATTCATCCAGCCGCCACAGTGTCCAGAACCACCAGATCCAATCTAGACACCATCTCGGATGGGGTTCACCACCTCCATTGGTGCCTCTACGATGATGCGTGAGTAGTTCTTTGTAGACCTTCGGATCCGTAGTTAGTAGCTAGATGGCTTTCTCTCTCTCGCTGGATTCTCAATACAATGGTCTCTTGGAGATCCATATGATGTAACTCTTTTGGGTGTGTTTGTTGGGATCTGATGAACTTTGAGTTTATGATCAGTTATATCTTTTTATATCCATGAAAGTTATTTGAGTTTCTTTGATCTCTTATATGCATGATTGCTTATAGACTCGTATTTCTTCTCCGATATTTTGTTTGTTTGGCCAATTTGATCTATTTATCTCGCAATGGGAAGAGGTGCCTTGTAGTGGGTTCGATCTTACGGTGCTTTATCCCAGTGACAGAAAGGGAACCGACAAGTATGTATCGTTGCT
Source organism: Triticum aestivum (assembly GCF_018294505.1). Lineage (NCBI taxonomy): Eukaryota > Viridiplantae > Streptophyta > Magnoliopsida > Poales > Poaceae > Triticum > Triticum aestivum. The sequence goes on along the minus strand of NC_057811.1, from coordinate 250,523,270 downwards.
ACTAAGGATAAAACGATGGGGTCTATCTCTACATAGATAGGTCTTGTCTACATCATGTCATCGTTCTTATTGGATTACTCCGTTTTCCATGAACTTAATACACTAGATGCATGCTGGATAGCGGTCGATGTGTGGAGTAATAGTAGTAGATGCAGGCAGGAGTCGGTCTACTAATCTTGGAAGTGATGCCTATATAATGATCATTGCCTGGATATCGTCATGATTATTCGAAGTTCTATCAATTGCCCAACAGTAATTTGTTTACCCACCATTTGCTATTTTTCTCAAGAGAAGCCACGAGTGAAACCTACGGCCCCTGGGTCTTCTTTCTCATATATTTGCCTTTGCGATCTATTTTTCTTCGCTTTTATTTTCAGATCTATTAAACCAAAAATACAAAAATACTTTGCTGCACTTTATTTTTTTGCAATCTATTTATTCAATCTATTACAACTTTCTCCCGTCTGCGCACCGTTTCTGGCGCCGTTACCCGAAAGGGATTGACAACCCCTTTAACACGTCGGGTTGCGAGTGGTTGTTATTTGTGTGCAGGGGCTGTTTACGTTGTGTTGCTTGGTTCTCCTACTGGTTCGATAACCTTGGTTTCATTTGTGAGGGAAATACCTACCGCCTCTGTGCTGCGTCATCCCTTCCTCTTTGGGGAAATACCGACGTAGCTTCAAGCGACATCAAAAGGAATTTCTGGCGCCGTTGCCGGGGAGGATCTTCAACATATACCAGGTTCCTAATCACAAATCACATCTCCTTGCAATTGCCATTTGCCTCTCGTTTTCCTCTCCCCCACTTCACAAAAAATTGCCGTTTTATTCGCCTCTCTTTTCCGTTCGCCTTTTTCTCGTCAGATCAGTTTTTTGCAATCATGAGTGATTTCGGTATGGCACCTACAGATGATGGCCTAACTCCTAAGATAGGACGTACGGGCAATCTGGATGCTAAAACTTTATCTTGGGGCAAGGGAACGTTATGGGAAAAGAACGTATCCAAGAGTTTTTCAATTGTGTTGGAAATCTAAGTCTTGGTGATGCTCCTATACTTAAAACTACTAGATCTTATGCGGATGCTATTTCAGCACTAGTTCTGAAACTTGAAAGTAAATTTATTCGTACTCATCCTACTTTGCTAAGATTTTTTTTGAGCTTCCCGAAATAAAGAATCCTAGGGCTAAAAAGTTAGCCACTTTCGTTCTTATGAACGAGTTTGACTACATAATTCGGGAAGCTAGGGAGATCTTTGATTTTTATGGTATGAATCGCGAAAAAACCGTGATAGATGAAATTCTTTACAATAGTGACTATGCACTAAGGCATTTACTTGGGGATAATAAGATCTTTGATGAGAATCTTAAAAAGGAAGTCCCCGTTCTAGATATAATCCAACAAGTTTTTAATAATGTTAATCAACACTACTCTTGGATTGTTGCGGAAATCAAAAGGGGTATGATGAAAACCAACTTAGGATTGCTAAGGCCTCTCTGGATAACATGTTTTATGTTGTGTTTATAAAGCCTCATGATGAAAATACCTCTAATAAAATTAAGACCGAGGAAGACAAAACTTAGATCCTTGATTTATGCCTTGCTAAGGGCATAAAACTATAGCGCTTGTTGGAGGCAACCCAATGAATAGATTTTATTTTTGCTTTCTGTTCTTGAGTGTTAGCACAATTATGCTACTGTTATGATTGTGTATTTTGTGTTTTAGTTAGTGTTTGTGCCAAGTAGAACCGATAGGATCTTCTTGGGTGATAGTTGTTTGATCTTGCTGAAAAAGACAAAAACTTTGTGCTCACGAAAACAATTCTCATTTTTATCAGAAAGTGCTTTTGCCCTGATTCTTTTTGCAGAAGATTAATATACAAATTGCTCAAGGCGTCCTATTTTTCCAGAATTTTTGGAGTTCAGAAGTTTTCGAAAAAGTAAGATTGCTACAGACTGTTCTGTTTTGACAGATTCTTTTTTCTTTGTGTTGTGTGCTTATTTTGATGGGTCTATGGTTTTCTTTGATGAGTTTTTTCCGTAGAAAATTTGGAATACAGTAGATATAATACAAACACAAAATACTAATTGGTTTGATACAATACTTGTAGTAGTGGTTTGCTTTCTTACACTAAAGGATCTCACGGAGGTTTTGTTGAGTTTTGTGTGATTGAAGTTTTCAAGTTTTGGGTTATACTACGATGGATGAAGGAAGGATAGAAGAGCCTAAGATTGGGGATGCCCCGGCATCCCAAGCTATTATCCAAAAATGAGCAACCAACTAAGCTTTGGGATGCCTCCGAGTGGCATCCCCGCTTTCTTCCAACAACCATCGATATTTTACTCGAAACTATATTTTTATTCGTCACATGATATGTGTTTTGCTTGGAGCGTCTTGTATGATATGAATCTTTGCTTGTTTATTTTGTGTTTTAAGTCATAAATCCTTGCTGGACACACCTATTTGAGAGAGCCAAAATTATGTCATGACTTGTTAGAATTTCTCTCTATGCTTCGCTTAAATTTTTTATGAGCTATGGACTTGCCCTAGTGCTTCACTTATATCTTTTTGAGCATGGTGTGCTTTAGTATGTCTGAGGAAATGCTCTCTTGCTTCACTTAGATTTATTTGAGAGTTAGTAAAATTTTCAAGAGATTCTCTCTTGCTTCACTTAAATTAATTTGAGGGAAAGAAAAAAATTATGCTCTTGATCTTTACTTATATTTGTTTAAGCTTATGAAAAGCAACACATGAAAATTAGTCCCAAAGTGATAGATATCCAAGAAGGATATAATAAAACTTTCATGAAGAACATTGGACAAAATAAACTTGATTCTTAGTAATAGTTTTGAGATATGATGATGTGATATGTGAGTTATGTTGATGAGTAATTATGCTTTAGTAAGAATATTGGCGTTAAGGTTTGTGATTCCCTATGCAAGTACGAAATTCAATAGTTATGCAATGAAATTATATCCTACTTGTGGTGCATTATTCGGTGTTATTTATGCTTAATGCTTGCTTATGAGATTATCTGTTTCTTGGTTGGTCGCTTCTCAATCTTTTGCTAGCCTTCATTTTGCACTAAGTATGATCTCTACTTGTGCATCCAAAAACCTTTAAACCTGTTTTGCACATGAGTCCACTATATCTACCTATGTGCGGTATTCTTTTGCCGTTCTAAGCAAATTTGCATGTGCCATCTCTAATTTTCAAAATAAACTTCTCTTTTGTGTGTTTGTTTCGCTCGCGGAGCGGTGAGGGGTGGCTAATATTTTCCATGCTAGATGTGTTATTCTCACGATGAGTGTTTATTCACTAGTCATTGCACGAGAGTAAGGCAAAGGTATTAGGGATGCCCAGTCCCGAAATGCAAAAAAATGAATTTACTTTATGTTGTCAAATAATAAATTCCTTGGAAAGTGTTGGTATGGAGGGCACCCGTGGATACGGTTAGCCATGGAAAGTGAAAGTATGGTGGAAAAAGGAATAAACTTTATTTTCTGTTTGGGAATCGCCTATGATATATCTAGCATGGAAAGTGTTGGGAACTCTAAGTCGTTTTCGTTCGTGGGATGGATACACCTCCCAAAATATTTTTATCTCTAAGTTTTTCGCTTTAAGCTCTGGCACCTCTACAAATCCCTACTTCCCTCTGTGAAGGGCCTTTCTTTTACTTTATGAAATTTTTATTTTTGAGTCTCCATCTTCTCCTATAAAAGCACCAACCAGGAGGCAATATGATCGTACTTAAGTATTGGGTGTAGCTAATATTCGAGTGTGTTTCATGAATGGATCAATGGTTGAGCATGATGGGCTAGGGATAACTTATTTTAGCGTTGATATTTTGAAAGACATGGTTGCTTGTTGATATGCTTGAGTATCTAAATTATCATGTCAAAACTAGACTATTGCTTTGAATAACTAAAAGTCCAAATGTCCATGCTATAAAGAAAAGAAATATGACATGACATGTTAGGCAGCATTCCACATCAAAAATTCTGTTTTATCACGTACCAACTCGAGGACGAGTAGGAGTTAAGCTTGGGGATGCTAATACGTCTCCAACGTATCTATAATTTTTGATTGTTCCATGCTGTTATATTATCAATCTTGGATGTTTTATAATCATTTATAGTCATTTTATATCATTTTTTGGTACTAACCTATTGACATAATGCCAAGTGTCAGTTGCTGTTTTTTTCCATGTTTTTTACATCGCAGAAAATCAATATCAGACGGAGTCCAAATGCCCTGAAACTTTACAGAGAATTTTTATGGGCCAGAAGGAACACAACACGCCCTGGCTGCGTGTAGCGCCCAAGATGTGATTCTATCCCAATCACGTGATGAATTCATGATTGGGGCACAACCGCATTTCGAGCGCATAGCAAGGTGGATATCATTATAACATACCATGTACTAAATAGATGAGAATACAAGATAAAGGCTTACACTCGCCACAAGTTACAACATTCATACAACAATACATCAATACATAGCAACCATCATACAGAAGAGCAGGATCTGACTACGGATGAAATCAAAAGAAAAAGAAGAACGCCATCCACCCTGCTAATCCCAGGTTCCCCGACCCGGAACCTATCCCTTGAACGAGGAAGAAGAAGCAGAAGAACTCCAAACAAGCAAGCATCGCACTAGCGTCAGAGCTTCGCTTTACCTGTACCTGCAACTTTTGTTGTAGTAATCTGTGAGCCCCGAGGACTCAGCAATCCCATTACCATGGGTATCAAGAATAGCAAAGCTTAATGGGTATGGAACGGATAAGTGGTGAGGTTGTAGCAAGCGACTAAGCATTGTATGGTGGCTAACTTACGAGGAGAAGAGTAAGATGAGTAAATACGCAAACGGTCACAAACTAGTAATGATCAAGAAGTAATCCTGAACTACTTACGTTCAAACATAACCCAACCGTGTTCTCCTCTCGAACTTCCCCGAAAAGAGACAGTCACGGTTACGCACACGGTTGGTGTATTTTAATTCAGTTTACTATATGTCCACTACAACCGGATATTAACAAATTCCCATCTGCCACATAACCGCGGCTCTCGAAAGTTTAAACCATGCAGGGGTGTCCCAACTTAGCCCATGAAAAACTCACGATCCGCGGAGACAATCCTCCATTGCGGGACCCTCTGACCAGACTCGGAGTCCCGGTGCATAAGACATTTCGACAATGGTAAAACAAAACCAGCAAGACCTCCCGATGCACCGACCTAGCCTGATGGGAGTTGCACGTATCTCGTTCTCAAGGTACAACAGATGGGCAAGACGTCGGGTTGGCTAAGACCCTGGTTGCCCAGGGGGCGCCGGACATCGCCCGGTTTATACCAACACTCATGAGGAGCATTGGCCCGGGGGTTGATTAAGAGTCCTCGGGTGCTAGCCGGTCCCTATGCAAGTTTTAGTTGTTATTAGGCAAATGGTAAAACCAATGTTGGGCCTTGCTAGAAGAGTTTTATTCAAAGCGAACTATCAAGAGGGGCCCATAAACCCTCACCGTGTTAGGGACGCAAAATCAAGGAACATAACACCGGTATGACGAAAACTAGGGCAGCAAGAGTGGAACAAAACACCAGGCATAAGGCCGAGCCTTCCACCGTTTACCAAGTATATATATAGATGCATTAAGTAAATAAGAGATATTGTGATGTCCCATGATATCCATGATATCCATGTCCCAACATGGAACAACCTGCAACTAGCAACGCTATAAGAGGGGCTGAGCAGGGCGGTAACATAGCCAACCAACGGTTTGCTAGGAAGGGTGAAAAGGTTAGAGGCTGGCATGGCAATTGGGGAGGCTTGATAAACAAGTGGTAGGTAGCATGACATAGCGATAGCATCGAGACAACTAGCAAAGCAAAGGGAGTAGTGAGATCCAAGGTGACGGTCATCTTGCCTGAAATCCCGCTAGGAAGAAAAATGAATCCATGAAGAAGACGATCCCACGTAGTCGAACGAATCCTCACAATCGCAACGAAACAGGAACTATCGAGAAGGAGCACAACCGGAAAGAAGCAAACAACATGGTAAACACACAACACATATCATGACACGATGCTCAACCAAGTATGATGCATGTCCAGTTTAAAGAGGCATGGCATGACAAAGTGCAACAAACGATACTACAAGTTAAGTGGAGCTCTCGTTTAGTTCGCTCTCGTTTATGTACCCAACAATATTAAATGTTATTAAACATGGCAAGAGGTGAAACATATATAAACTATCTATTTAGGCAAGTTCAAATGAGGCCGAAAACAACAAACAACAATTCCGGAAAATCCTCATGTCCATATTTCGAATTAGCTACTGTTCTGCCCTAAAACATATTTTAATGTTGTTAAACAGTAAAACAAAGTGCACCATGTTAATCTATGCATTTTTCTACCCCAATATTGGGCTAAAACTAAAGCATGTTGGGCTAGCAGAAGAAAAACAAAAGAGGCGCTGCAAGGGGGGCCTCACCATGGGCCAAGCCCAAGTAGGTGGAGAGGCCAAGGCAGGCCGGCTGACTTGGCGCTGGGCCTTGACGAGGCAAGAGGAGGGTCAACGCGAGCGCTCGGGGCAGAGCAGCTGATGCGGAGCATCCTATGGACATCACCATGTCAAGAGTCCATTCGGCGAGTGACACGTGCGGCATCTACTTCACATACGCAAAGGTGAATCATCTCCTTTAGACGTGCTCACTTGACCTCTTCGAGGATGGTATACTACTTGACACTCCACTCGTGTGCATGCATAGGTATTGTCGGAACACTATGGACGACGAGGAGGAGTGCAAGCGCCAATGTACAACTACACCATCCGCGAGGAAGGCCTGGAAGCGACGACGGAAGAAGACGGAGCTGCTGAAGCTACAGCGGCCGGACATCCGGGCCAAAGGCCGGACATCCGGCGCCTGTGCAGCCGCCAAGGAGCTGCACCAACAGACGGCCAACAGCATCAGCGGCCGGACATCCGGCGCCAGCCCCGGACATCCGGCGCCTCGCCAAAGCCCGGACATCTGGCCCTTCCCCCAGAAATCCGGCATCGACGACAGAAGACATCCAGAAGTTTTACCCTCCAGCCCGGACATCCGGCCCCTCCTGAAGCCCCGGACATCCGGCCCGTTGCCCAAACATCCGGCCACCCCTGTCTGCGCACAGTAAGGGCCGAGGCCCGTGTACCCCTTCGACGCCCTAGACTATATATACTCTTTCTCCTCCATCTTTCTAGGGTTAGCAAAGGATTAGCTCATTTAGAGATAGAGCTTTGCTCATCCATATCGGATCTACTCCACGAGAGAGACTGCGGCCCCTCTACGGAGAAGATCCACCTTGGATTCAAGACCCCTCACGGGAAGATCCCCTCGTGGATTCAAGACCTCCTCACGGAGAAGAACCGGTTACTGTTTGTATCGTCCGTTGTTGACTTTGGATCTTGTATCTTACATTTGTGTTCATCGATCTAGCGCATGTGTGATCTATTCTTGTTGGTTGAGTGATTTCTCTCGTGTTCCCCTCGGGTTTCCCTCGTGTCCCCCCTCGTGTTCATCACGTTCATCGTAGGGATCCGCTGCTTTCGTGAAAGATCGGCCATCTAGGGTTCCACCCTACATCATCTTGGATCAGAGCCAGCCTGTCTCATGATATCTTGGTATCATGAGCGATGTTGATCACGATTTCGGAGTCTCCCCGTTGTGTTTTCTAGCCTAGTTTTGTTGATTTCGTCCTAAATTCAAAAATTCCCCACCAAAAATAGCCCCAATTTTTTTTTTGTGATTTGTTCGTTTGATGATGTTTTGTTGAATTTGATCCGTGAATTTGCTTTGTTACTTGTGGATCTAGCTTTCCCCCACTTTTCCCCACTTTCCATCCACGAAATCTCTCCAATTTTGCCCCCGAAATCATCAATTTCTGCCCCCAAAATCGAGTTCCTCGAGTTCATCCTCGGATTTGGAGCCCGGACATCCGGCCCGTAGCCCCGGACATCTGCCCCCCCGGACATCCGGCCCGTGCCCCGGACATCCGGCTCCTGGAGCGCATTTTCGCGCGCGGTTCTGGACATCAGGTCTCGGAAATCCAGCCAAAGCCCAGGATGTCCGACCCCTGTACATTTCAGCTTTTCCGTTTCACCGTTTTGTGCATAACTTCCACATCCGGAGTCCGATTTTCGCGTTCTTTAGCTCGTTGAGTAGCTATTGACATCCTCTATCCATCTAGATAGGTCCCATCCCCATTTGACTTCATCAAATTTTTACAACTTTGGCATCTTTGCCTAGGGCTTCCACCACAACATCCGCATAACCACCACCGACTTCCGCAACCTAACCAATTTTGTTCCCCTTAGCATTTGAGGTTGTTTGAGTTGTGATTTGAGTCTCCTAAGGTGTTTAGGCTACTTAGGGATGATTGCTTCTTCATCAACCGCCATCATAACTTCCGCATAGGCTTACCCACCATACACTTCCACCACCCAACTTAACCCAATTTTGTTTGTGTTGTGAGTTGTATCTCCTAGGGTGTTTCGGCTACTTAGGGATCGTGTTTCGAACTCTGACACCGTGTATAGTCCATCCACCTTACCCTCGACTTCCGCATTGCGTCTCAAAACCCATCATTGCATTTCCGCAATCCCATTGAGGTTCCGCAAAACTACCACCGCTTACACTACCACCGTTTGACTTTTGTCCTTGAGATTTTGAGTTGTGGTTTTTCCGTTTCCTAAGGAGTTTCGGCTACTTAGGGACGAGTCTCCTTCATCTTGGTATCTACATCAAGAACACCGCCACTCATCATCGCCAAGGATGGTAACCTTGACGACACCATTGTATATTCCCCTTGCAATTGCATTGATAACCCCTAGCCCATTTTGCGTCATTTGCCTATCGAGACTAGCCATTTGAGTATTGCCGGCAATGTTACTTGTGCACATTAGTGATCGACACCTCCCATTGCATACATACCATATCATATTGGTATCATATCATCCCTTGTGTCTCAAGTTTGTTCCCGCATATACACAATTGCTATCTTGGTTTGTAAATTTTGCAAAGTGGCCATACATACAAAAAAAAGAATAAGCTTTTAAGGAAAAGAGAAAGAGCAAAGAGCTTGTAAGCAAGTGCCATAGCATCATACCACATTGCATATAAGATTGTCATATCCGGTCATCTTGGATCATCTTGAGAGAAACACCGGGAACCATACATACATAGCATACTTGGGATAGAAAGTTTATCCATTTTGCATCTTATAGGTTGTGCACAAGTGTCGTATCCGCCTATTGAGCAATCGTGCTAGCGTCTCTCTTGAGTTGTGCAACACGAGCGTTTTCCGTGGACTCCACATTTTGTGCTCATTCCTTGGTTGCACGACCCCATTTATCTATCCGTGTGTGTGTTTCCGTGTGCCATTCTTTGCTATTGGTCTACTTGTTTCACTTGCGAATTTGTGAATCTCTTTCAACATTATTGACTATTGCTAACATTTTGCATCAAATGTTTTGTGCCACCATCCTCACCGAGCTCCACTATAAGCCTTACTTGTGTAGGTGTGAGAAACCGACAAGAATTGGTACCAATTGTGCTATTTCCTTGTTACACATTGAGTGATCATTGATCCATCTTCAACATCGGTCAAGGTACATTTGGTATCGTTCTTCTCTTTCTCCCACTAATATTTGCGCGAGTCTTGTGATGGATAGGCAAGGTATTTCACCTCCGGTCTACAACAACAAAGACAAGTTCGATGCCACGAACAACAACTTCGACGCCAAGATGCAAGCTCAAATGGAGGAGATCCAATCCCTCATCAAGTCCTACAAGCGATCTTCCTCATCTTCGAGAAGACGCTCAAGAGCACATGCCTCCGAGCTACCATCTCCGGCAAGGTCACATCGGCATCGACACCATCACCACCAAGAACGTGAAGGTCAAGAGCTCTACACCAACAACCGCTCAACGACTTCACCATCTCCCTTGGCATCTTTGCCAAGCGACTTCAAGGCATCTTGGCCTACGGATATACAACATCTTCGCCAACAAGCACCTCAAGACTACGCTCAAGAGAAGCTCCCCAAGCTCAAGTCCGCGACTTCCACAAGCTACTACGACCTCGACACCGACCATGAGATTCCTTTCTATGGGACTCAAGAACCCGAGGAGTATCTCGAGTGGGAGCACCTAATGGACGACTACCTCAAGCTACATCAAGTTCCTCCCGAAGATCAAGTGAAGTGCGCCACAAGAAACTTCCATGACTACGCCTCGACATGGTGGCTTCTCACACCTTCGGAGACCTACGACATGAGTTGGCCCAAGACGAAGAGAGCTTTGCGGCAAGAGTTTGTGCCTCCAACCTGCACAGAACAACTTCTACGCCAATTGGAGAACACCAACCAAGGATCCAAGTCCATCGACGCGTACTTCAAGGAGATGAAGATTGCCTTGCGACGAGCCGGCATGGATGACCCCATGTCAATGAAGTTCCACTTCATGATGGGATTGAACAACGACATCTCCAAGACTATCTTCCTCGAGAACTACAAGTCCCTCGACGACAACTACATTGGTGCTCTCAAGGCGGAACAAGAACGCATGAAGGCCAAGGCTTCTCCACCCCAAGCACACTTCTCGACGACCAAGCTCAAAGACAACGAGCATGAGGCTAGTACCACCAAGATGTCCAAGCCCGACGAGCTCCAAGACGATGCTCCCAAGTTTGACTTCACCGCCATCCCTCTTTGTGGCATTGATGATGCCGAGTCCTCCACGACTCTTTTTCAAGATGGTGCGGCGACGAGTACGACTACGGAGACCTTCAAGGACCAAGCTTTTGAGGCGAGCGACATGGTGACGAGCAAGGATGATGCTTCCATCTTAGGAGGCGAGAGTGATGATGTGCCATCTCCGGCCTTCATCCACGGCGACGGCGATGAGATGGTTGAGTATTTCACTTCGACCACGGCGATGTATGATGACTTGAGTGACTTGTGCCACCATATTGAGAGTGAGAGTGACTTCACCACTAGCCCCATATCCGATGTGTTGCCCCAATTCCCATGTGAGGAGAGCCACAACCCCCACCACTTGAGTGAGATGAGTGACTCCACCATACGTGCGATTGAGTGCACCTACTTTGAGGGAGTGAGTGAACCACCACATAGAGAGAGTGAGGCCACTTCGATTTCTAATGACTTAACCTCTACCTCTATTGTGTCTTCTCATTTGGTGCTAGGTCTCATTTATGATGACGCGCCGATTCACGACAACTTCGTCCTTCCTATGGACATGACGGTGGCCATGGTGGAATATGATGCACCTCCCACATGGTTCCATCAAGATGAAGATGACCACCATTTGGTCTTTCCCACCTCACCTACACCACTTGAGTGGAATGAACAAGGTAACATAGGTGATGGTGATGCTCTAGTCCCACTAGTGGACATTCTTGACATTAATTGCTTGCATGATGTTGATCCACCTATTACCTTGCTTCATGCTAGTGAGATTTCCCCATGGGATGATTTACCCATTTATGATGAGTATGATGATTGCCATGTGGAGTCTATTAGTTGTGATGCCATGTTACATAGGATTTCTTGTGCCAATTCTTTAGGTCACATCATGTTTGACAATCCGCTTGACTTGTCATATGCTATGCGTGAAATCAATCATATGTCATATTTGCAATCTCTTCGTAGTGACTATGCATATGCCATTAAAATTAACCCAATTTGCACATATGGCATAGATGACAAGCCCATGGTTATTGGCATTTATTTTTCTTGTGATGATATTGACATGCTCCTTTTGCATCATTTATCTCATATGCCATGCCATGACCACCTAGCTTCGGATATGCATTGTTGTGGATGTTGTCCATTTTCTCCATATGATTACAATATTGCTCATGAGGAGAACCCCATAGTTTCCTCATACATTTTAGGAGATTTTGATCCATCCTATCCATTGCATGATCCCAATAATTATGTGCACAATATGCTCCCCATGAATCATAATGATATTGTTGTGCCATATACTAGTATGCTCAATTTGCATCCCCATCGTGTCATACATAACAACTATTCTTTCATGATGGATGACATGTTCTTATACCATGCATCAAATTTCTTTGAGCGATGCTTATCTTGTGCTAACACTCACTTGCACATACACATCATGATGGATGATGTGTACATTTACCACGCGCACAATTTGTTTGGTTTGTGTCTATTTTGTGTAGGTACCCATGAATACTTGTCAACCTCGCAATCCCACGAGTTGACAAAACGAGCTCTAGAGAGCAATGATGACTTGGGATCCCATGGATTGCCTTTCCCACCGCTCACTTCGCGCAAACACTTCGCGCATTTCTTTTACATGGCCCTCACATGGTTATGGGTTGTTGTCCATTATATATCCTTTGCCCATCTTGCCATGTTCACTTTGCATGATATGCCCATTACTATGCCTTTGCCATGCATTTGTGACCCATGCTTTGCATTACACATGATGATTGATTCTTGTACTTGTATGTGTATTTGCAAGCGTGGTGGAGATATTGTTTGTTATTGCCATGATTGCTTTGTGCCCCATGCCTATGATGATACTATGATCTTGATTTGTGTTCGTGCTTGCGATATGTCATGTACATTGCCTATGCCTATTCTTTACTCACATGATATGATTGCCATGATTCCCTCTAGTGTGTTGCATCTTCGCTCCACTAGTTTGCACGACTTGATTACTATTGCTTGCCTTGTTGCATCACCAATGATTGATACTTGCTCATTTCATTCGGTTGATGACAACCACCTACATGCTTTGCACATGATTGTTATTGCTTCTTGTCATATCTCTCCATATATTGCCTCTATCATGATAAATGATTTGACATGTATTGAGTGCAACAATGCCCTTAGTCTTGATAATGAGTTTGCCCCCATAGCATTCTCACATATATTTGGAGATTTTGACATATTTCTTGTGAAGCATGCTTGCCTTACCTCTTTGCACCATATTCCTCGTGCCATGAATATAGCCATTATTGCATCATATTATTCATGCACTTGTGTTTCTAATGGCTATGTGCAAGAGAAGAAAACCATCATGATGGATGATGTGTTTATCTACCATGCGCATACGTTCTTTGTTTTGTTGTGTGCATGTGTAGGATACTTGGACTTTGTGTCGACTTCCGCTTCACGTGAGTTGACCATTCGAGCTCTTGAGAGCGAGCCTCATACATTCGACCACGACTCGTTTCTACGCCACCTTTCCTACCACTTCGGCATTGTGAAGAATGCACAAGGACACGCCATCAAGGTGATATCTTTCTTGAGCATGGATATTGCGGATCATACTACTTGTGTTGCTTGCACCATGAGACTTATTGTTCATCTTGGACCACTTGATTGCACACTTGATAGAGATCTTGCTTCGACTTGTCATTTTCACCGTCCCATGCATCATGATATATATGCCTTGTGTGTTGCATCCAATTCTTGGATTACTTGCTCCTCTCATATGTTTGGTTGCAACAATGTCATCCCTTCACATATGCCATGTCCCATTGCTTGTCACATGATTGACTTGATTGCCTCACACATGATGAACAATTGCTCTTTCTATTGTGTTGAGTGCCACACTTTGTTCACTACACCCTATGCACATTATGCTTGGATTGTCTTGCACTTAACCCATGTGTTTAGACATCTCATCTTCTTATGTGTCGTGAATGATTCCTATGCCTACCATAGACCTTTCATTGAGCGCTTTGCCCATGCTTGCTATGAACCTGAGGTAGATGCTTATTCTCTTGACACACATATTTGCATCTCTACCTCCAATTTACATGCTTGCCCCCATGATATCTTTGCTTGTGCTCGATTGATATACTTACATGCCATGTCTCAATCCTTTGTCACACCATATGCTTTGCATGATGACGACACTTGTTTGGTGAATCACCTCTTGAATGCTTGGTTTTGCACTAACGCTAACCACATTTGTTTTTCCAAGTGTTTGTTGTCCTTACTCCTTTTGAAGGAATCACAAGACGGTGCGACATTGGAGAGTGCCCATTTCGAGCTTCAAGATGACACGTACTTGGTGAACGTCCACTTCTACACGACGAAGCCATCTCTTTTCCATGGTGATTTCGTTTTTGATCCGAGGTCGGATCTTTCCCAAGGGAGGGGAGATGATGCGGAGCATCCTATGGACATCACCATGTCAAGAGTCCATTCGGCGAGTGACACGTGCGACATCTACTTCACATACGCAAAGGTGAATCATCTCCTTTACACGTGCTCACTTGACCCCTTCGAGGATGGTATACTACTTGACACTCCACTCGTGTGCATGCATATGTATTATCGGAACACTACGGACGACGAGGAGGAGTGCAAGCGCCAAGGTACAACTACACCATCCGCGAGGAAGGCCTAGAAGCGACGACGGAAGAAGACGGAGCTGCTGAAGCTACAGTGGCCGGACATCCGAGCCAAAGGCCGGACATCCGGCGCCTGTGCAGCCGCCAAGGAGCTGCACCAACAGACGGCCAACAGCATCAGCGGCCGGACATCCGGCACCAGCCCCGGACATCCGGCGCCTCGCCAAAGCCCGGACATGCGGCCCTTCCCCCGGAAATCCGGCATCGACGACAGAAGACATCCAGAAGTTTTACCCTCCAGCCCGGACATCCGGCCCCCAGCCCGGACATCCGGCCCCTCCTGAAGCCCCGGACATCCGGCCACCCCTATCTGCGCACAGTAAGGGCCGAGGCCCGTGTACCCCTTCGACCCCTTAGACTATATATACTCTTTCTCCTCCATCTTCCTAGGGTTAGCAAAGGATTAGCTCATTTAGAGATAGAGCTTTCCTCATCCATATCGGATCTACTCCACGAGAGAGACTGCGGCCCCTCTACGGAGAAGATCCACCTTGGATTCAAGACCCCTCACGGGAAGATCCCCTCGTGGATTCAAGACCTCCTCACGGAGAAGAACCGGTTACCGTTTGTATCGTCCGTTGTTGACTTTGGATCTTGTATCTTACCTTTGTGTTCATCGATCTAGCGCATGTGTGATCTATTCTTGTTGGTTGAGTGATTTCTCTTGTGTTCCCCTCGTGTTTCCCTCGTGTTCCCCCTCGTGTTCATCACGTTCTTCGTAGGGATCCGCTCCTTTCGTGAAAGATCAGCCATCTAGGGTTCCACCCTACATCACCAGCTCGATGCAGACGAGGGGACTTGGCGCTGTGGCTTCAGACGAAGCAGGGCGCGACAACGGCTGCACGGGGGGTGCGAAGCAGAGGCAATGGTGGCGGCTGGCGATGGACTCGGCATGACGACGGCTATCGATCTGGCAAAAATGAGGGAGGGGCGATGAACGGGCGACGAACATGGCGGTGATTGGAGCTCCAGGACGCCCTGGTTGCTGCTGTCCAAACAGAGAAGACAAGGAGAGCGGGGAAGGTTAGAGAGAGAGGAACGAGAGGAAAGACGAAGGAGAGGGCGCGACGGGGCCTGCCTGCGATTGCCGGCGAGGACGAGGCCGGTCGGGGTCCTTGGCCCAGGCGCGAGCGGGCGATGACGAGCGGCTGGGCTGGTTTGGGCACCTCGAGGAAGAAGGAGAGGAGGAGCCCGGCTTGTCCTTGCAGAGGAGGTCGAGGCGGTCGGCCATGAGGGAGACGGCTGGCGCGACGCCGCGAGATGCAGATGAGGCCGATGCAGGGACGACACGGGGTCGGTGTGAGGCGCAGGGGAGTTCCGGCCGGTCGGGTTCCGACAAGGCGAGGTGGACGGGGCTGGAGAAGGCCCCCGCCGGCCATGGTGTTCGTCCATGGAGGTCCCCTGGTCATTCCCGGTGACGGAGCCGGTAGTCGGACGGCGAGGCGAGGAGGAGGCGAGGGACGATGTGCTTGGGAGGTGGAGGCACAGATCGAGCAAGAGCTCGCTTGGGGACGTGCTCGGGCAGAGGGGATCGGGTGCTGGTTGGTTCAGATGCAGGTGGGCTCAGTGGATTTGGATCGGGGCAAGGTGGAGGCTGCCGGTTGGGGTGGTGCTGAAAACGAAGGAGAAATGGTGGCTGGATCGGGAGGGTTCCCGAGGATGGAGGGAGGCTGTCGGCTGGCTCGGTTGGTCGGGGAGGATCCCGAGGAAGGTGGAGACTGGGTGGCGGTGCGAGGAGGGGAATAGGGTTAGCCTAGGGTTTGATCTGATTTAGTAAGTGGGTGGACTATATATAGGGAAATAGGATTGAGGTTGGACCCTCCGATCGTAATCGGGCGGTCGAGAATAAATAGCTTAGGGGGAGTCCAACAAGAACCAAAGACATTTTAGGGATGTTTGGGGATGATCCGAATCCAACAGTCATGACTGAGCGGTTCGGGTTCGGGACAGTTTCGGATGAGCAAGCGAGGGGTTTGAGCACTGAGCAAAGAGATTAAGCGGCCAGACAAGAGGGACTCGAAAAACCCGGTTGGTCTCGGAACGGTCAACGAAGGCAAGGAGGACGCGACAACTACGAATGGATGCAAGCTTTATGAAAACATGCAGATGCAAAACGCATGATGCCATGATGAAAATGCAACATACAAATAAAACACACGGCGGTCACGCAAAACATGGAAGGCGTCTGGAGCGTCGGTCTCTGGTCGTTACAACTCTCCTCCACTTACAAGAGATCTTGGCCCGAGATCTAGAGATGGCACCGGAGAAAAGCGGAAGAGGAAGAGGTACAACAAAGTTGCTTCTTTGACAAACGAGTGAAACCACGAACCTCGAGAGGTTGAACAACTTGAAAGAAAGAATACATCGGAGATGAATGAGATTGCAAACAGTCCGTAGGACAAGAGTAACAACGAATACGACTAGAACCAAGAGCTTAAGGGACAAGATAGACTTTGAAACCACTCCGGTTAAAACGAGACGAGAAAGGAAGAATTCGGGCAGCACTCCAACTGAAAAGAGAGGCAAGACTTGATAAGACGAAAAGAACTTGAGCAGAGGACACAACACTCCTGATAAATGGATAAGCATGGAAAAGAACATGATGTTTACAAAATGAGATGATGGGTCAAAGGGAGTAACATCACAATGCCTCTGAAAAAATGTAAGAATGGAATCAAAAGAACAGAGAAGAAAACAACATGTTCTACCTCAAATCAATTTGAGAGAGCATCCTTCAAAGAAGGATTGAATGGAGTTTTTGGAAGAATCAGCAAGCAAAAGATATGCTTCTCGTGAGCTTATGGTAAACATCTCAAAATTATGAGGTGACAACCGGCCACTAAAGGAAAACAATTGCCTACTTTAGATCGACGAAGAGATGAAAAACTTCTTCCACCAAGATGATAAAAAGATAACTTGGATAATTGATAAGCACCACAAATAGCAACATTCCTTAGGGAAGGCTATAAGTGAAATCTATACCAAGATAACACCAATGAAGAGATTGATGGGTTTAAAAGATCTTGTGAACAAATTGAAAATGATGGGTTTAAAATATGTCACTCTTGAAAACTTGTGAGTCATGAAACACGAAGGGAAATTATCAAGAATGACATAACACCACCTCAAAAGATAATGGAGAACAATTGCAGTTCGGAATGCAAGATGAAGAATGCTTGAGCTCCTCCAATAAGAATCTTGGCGAACACTTCGAGCAGGAATTAAATCCTTGATGAACCATCATGTAGAGCCTCCATGAAGAACTCCGGTAACAAAAGGACGATGAGAAGGAAGTGATGGATGAAAACAATATGATTGAAGTCTTGCAGTGATTTAGATGGAGCTTCGCGGCGAGTTAACTGAGAGAGTTTGAAACTATGGAAACAAAAGATGAACAACTTAGCACCGACAAATTGATATCATGAACGAACTCCGGAAGAAGGAATTAATCACTTGGATGAAGCAAGAATAAGAATTATGTTATGTGCATCCTTCACCAATTTAAATTGATGACGAGCAATGGATTTGACATACTACTTATTCTTCTTGAAAAGATTGAAGAGAGATATAGCGGGAACTTTGGAAAATCTTCAATGAGCCACCGGTAGGATTTTTGGGAAGAAAAAATGAATTGGTGTGATTACAAAGAAAGATTAATCTTGAATGAACCATCGTAAGAATTGAAAACGAACGAACAAAAGAGAACGAAACACCGGGAAGAATTAGAAAACAAACGAAGATACTTGAGGGAATTTAGATACAAGAGAACGAAGAGATCATGAGCTGACTAAAGTATACTTGCACGAAGCACCGGAAGAATTGGAGAATGAATGAAGAGACATCAATTTAGAATAATTGGAGAACAAAGTGAAAACTTAGAACGAAGAAATCTTTTGAAATGATGGCCTTTGGATGATCAAGAAATGAAAACAACTCCTGAAATGCTCCGGATGGGAATGAAAAGAATTTCTCACGATCGGAACAATTATGAGAGGATGGCGTGAAGGTAGAACCACGAATCTTCAAGAGGACGGAGCAAGATTTAGAGAAAAGCTCTTCTTCGGTCTTCAAAAGCTGAGAATGACGACGAGAAACACCACCATGAATTGTTGAGGCACTCTGGAATGAAGAAAAGAAAGGTTGAACCAATGATGAAAAGAATTTGAAAGATCTTGGAGAAAGACATATGACTGATGAAAAATCATTCTACGTCAAACTTTGAAAGAATTTGAGAATAACTGCGGAAACAAAAATTAGAAGAGTCAGGTAAGATCCTGGGAAAAGACCTGTGGGTTAGGGCCCACTGAAAGATACACCGTTGGACGATTACTTGAGAGGGAGATTGCACCGGTCGATTTAAATGGCTTGAATGAGATATCAACCACGAAATATCTTGAATGAATTAAGAATAGAAACACGAATCTTCTGAGATATCTTCAACACTCCGGATATGAATATAGAGAGGTGAATAAATAAGAGAGCCTTGGATAAGAACTTCCAACATGTATAAGAACCTGGCTCTGATACCAACTTGTAGCACCCAAGATGCGATTCTATCCCAATCACATGATGAGTTCATGATTGGGGCACAACCGCATTTCGAGCGCATAGCAAGGTGGATATCATTACAACATACCATGTACTGAATAGATGAGAATACAAGATAAAGGCTTACACTCGCCAGAAGTTACACCATTTATACAGCAATACATCAATACATAGCAACCATCATACAGAAGAGTAGGATCCGACTACGGATGAAATCGAACGAAAAAGAAGAACGGCATCCACCCTGCTAATCCCAGGTTCCCCGACCCAGAACCTATCCCTTGATCGAAGAAGAAGAAGCAGAAGAACTCCAAACAAGCAAGCATCACACTCGCGTCAGAGCTTTGCTTTACCTGTACCTACAACTGTTGTTGTAGTAATCTGTGAGCCACGAGGACTCAACAATCCCATTACCATGGGTATCAAGACTAGCAAAGCTTAATGGGTATGGAATGGATGGGTGGTGAGGTTGCAGCAAGTGACTAATCATTGTATGGTGGCTAACTTACGAGGACAAGAGCAAGATGAGAAACTACGCAAACGGTCACAAACTAGTAATGATCAAGAAGTGATCCAGAACTACTTAAGTTCAAACATAACCCAACCGTGTTCTCCTCTCGAACTTCCCCGAAAAGAGACAGTCACGGTTACGCACGCGGTTGGTGTATTTTAATTGAGTTTACTTCAAGTCCACTACAACCGGTTATTAACAAATTCCCATCTGCCACATAACCGCGGGCACGGCTCTTGAAAGTTTAAACCCTGTAGGGGTGTCCCAACTTAACCCATGACAAGCTCACGATCCGCGGAGACAATCCTCCATCGCGGGACCCTCCGATCAGACTCGGAATCCCGATGCACAAGACATTTCGACAATGGTAAAACAAAACCATCAAGACCTCCCGATGCACCAACCTAGCCTAATAGGTGTCATACGTATCTCCTTCTCAGGGTACACCAGATGGGCAAGACGTCGGGTTGGCTGAGACCCTGGTTGCCCAGGGGGCACTGGACATCGCTCGGTTTGGACAAACACTCATGAGGAGCATTGGCCCGGGTGTTGATTAAGAGTCCTCGGGTGCTAGCCGGTCCCTATGCAAGTTTTAGTTGTTATTAGGCAAATGGTAAAACCAATGTTGGGCCTTGCTGGAAGAGTTTTATTCAAAGCAAACTATCAAGAGGGGCCCATAAACCCTCACCGTGTTAGGGACGTAAAATCAAGGAACATAACACCGGTATGACGAAAACTAGGGCAGCAAGAGTGGAACAAAACACCAGGCATAAGGCCGAGCCTTCCACCGTTTACCAAGTATATATATAGATGCATTAAGTAAATAAGAGATATTGTGATGTCCCATGATATCCATGATATCCATGTCCCAACATGGAACAACCTGCAACTAGCAACGCTATAAGAGGGGCTGAGCAGGGCGGTAACATAGCCAACCAACGGTTTGCTAGGAAGGGTGAAAAGGTTAGAGGCTGGCATGGCAATTGGGGAGGCTTGATAAACAAGTGGTAGGTAGCATGACATAGCGATAGCATCGAGACAACTAGCAAAGCAAAGGGAGTAGTGAGATCCAAGGTGACGGTCATCTTGCCTGAAATCCCGCTAGGAAGAAAAATGAATCCATGAAGAAGACGATCCCACGTAGTCGAACGAATCCTCACAATCGCAACGAAACAGGAACTATTGAGAAGGAGCACAACCGGAAAGAAGCAAACAACATGGTAAACACACAACACATATCATGACATGATGCTCAACCAAGTATGATGCATGTCCAGTTTAAAGAGGCATGGCATGACAAAGTGCAACAAACAATACTACAAGTTAAGTGGAGCTCAATATGCAACGAGTTGCATATTGACGAGACACCACATTTGAATTATTTAGTTCGCTCTCGTTTATGTACCGAACAATATTAAATGTTATTAAACATGGCAAGAGCTGAAACATATATAAACTATCTATTTAGGCAAGTTTAAATGAGGGCGGAAACAACAAACAACAATTCCGGAAAATCCTCATGTCCATATTTCGAATTAGCTACTATTCCGCCCTAAAACATATTTTAATGTTGTTAATCTAGGCATTTTACATATATAATATTTTTACATGTGATGCACGGTTGGTGAGTTTTGATATGCATGAAGTGCAAGGGCTTTTCTGCAAAACTGTTTTTACTGGACTAATGCTAAATTCGCTGGAATGGAAAAAAACATATCAGGCTGAAACTAAAGCATGTTAGGCTAGCAGAAGAAAAACAAAAGAGGCGCTGCAGGGGGGGCCTCAGCATGGGCCAAGCCCAAGTCGGTGGAGAGGCCAAGCCAGGCCGGCTGACTTGGCGCTGGGCCTTGACGAGGCAAGAGGAGGGTCAACACGAGCACTCAGGGAAGGGCAGGGCAGCTTGATGCAGAAGAGGGGACTTGGCGCTGTGGCTTCAGACGAAGCAGTGCGTGACAGCGGCTGCACGGGGGTGCGAAGCAGAGGCAATGATGGCGGCTGGCGACGGACTCGGCGCGACGGCGGCGACCGATCTGGCGAAAATGAGGCAGGGGCGATGAACGAGTGACGAACATGGCGGTGATTGGAGCTCCAAGATGCCCTGGTTGCTGCTGACAAAACAGAGAAGACAGGGAGAGCGGGGAAGGTTAGGGAGAGAGGAACGAGAGGAAAAACGAAGGAGAGGGCGCGATGGGGCCTGCTTGGGGTTGTCGGCGCTGACGAGGCTGGTCGGTGTCCTTGGCCCAGGCGCGAGCGGGCGAGGACGAGTGGCTGGATTGGTTCGGGCACCTCGGGGAAGAAGTAGAGGAGGAGCTGTGACGCCCCCGATTTGACCGTACACTAATCATGCACGCAAATGTGTACGATCAAGATCAGGGACTCACGGGAAGATATCACAGCACAACTCTACAACATAAATAAGTCATACAAGCATCATAATACAAGCCGGGGGCCTCGAGGGCTCGAATACAAGTGCTCAATCATAGACGAGTCAGCGGAAGCAACAATATCTGAGTACAGACATAAGTTAAACAAGATTGCCTTAAGAAGGCTAGCACAAAAGAAACAACGATCGAAAAGGCAAGGCCTCCTGCCTGGGACCTCCTAACTACTCCTCGAAGCCGAACTCCACGTAGAATCATCCTCGGGATCTCTAGCTCCTGGACTCCAGCATCTGGTTGCGACAATCAGGTATAGAAAGGGGAAAAGAGGGAGAAAAGCATCCGTGAGTACTCATCCAAAGTACTCGCAAGCAAGGAACTACACTACATATGCATGGGTATATGTGTAAAGGGCCATATCGGTGGACTGAAATGCAGAATGCCAGAATAAGAGGGGGATAGCTAATCCTGTCGAAGACTACGCTTCTGGCCACCTCCATCTTGCAGTATGTAGAAGAGAGTAGATGGTAAGTTCACCAAGTAGCATCGCATAGCATAATCCTACCCGGCGATCCCCTCCTCGTCGCCCCGTTAGAGAGCGATCACCGGGTTATATCTGGCACTTGGAAGGGTGTGTTTTATTAAGTATCCAGTTCTAGTTGTCATAAGGTCAAGGTACAACTCCGGGTCGTCCTTTTACCGACGGACACGGCTAGTCGAATAGATAAACTTCCCTGCAGGGGTGCACCACATAACCCAACACGCTCGATCCCATTTGGTCGGACACACTTTCCTGGGTCATGCCCGGCCTCGTAAGATCAACACGTCGCAGCCCCACCTAGGCACAACAGAGAGGTCAGCACGCCGGTCTAAATCCTATGGCGCAGGGGTCTGGGCCCATCGCCCATTGCACACCTGCACGTTGCGAACGCGGCCGGAAGCAGACCTAGCCTAGCAGGCGTTCCAGTCCAATCCCGCGCGCGCCACTCGTTCGCTGACGTCACGAAGGCTTCGGCTGATACCACGACGTCGAGTGCCATAACTGTTCCCGCGTAGTTGGTTAGTGCGTATAGACCAAATGGCCAGACTCAGATCAAATACCAAGATCTCGTTAAGCGTGTTAAGTATCCGCGAACACCGACCAGGGCCGGGCCCACCTCTCTCCTAGGTGGTCTCAACCTGCCCTGTCGCTCCGCCACAAAGTAATAGTCGGGGGCCGTCAGGAACCCAGGCCCACCTCTACCGGGATGGAGCCACCTGTCCTTTCAGCCCCCTCATCAGAACCACTTGCAGGTACTCAACGAGCTGACCCGACTTTAGTCACCACATGTGTTATGTATATAAAGTATATAGTATATACCCGTGATCACCTCCCGAAGTGATCACGGCCCAGTAGTATAGCATGGCAGACGGACAAGAGTGTAGGGCCACTGATGGAAACTGTGGCAACAATGACAGGCTATGCAACTGAATAGGATAAACCGAAATCAGTACCATGCTACAATACTCTAATGCAAGCAATATAGAGAAGAATAGGCGATATCTGGTGATCAAGGGGGGGGGGGCTTGCCTGGTTGCTCTGGCAAGAAGGAGGGGTCGTCAACAGCGTAGTCGGTCGGGGCACCAGCAGCGGCGTCGGTCTCGTAGTCTACCGGAGAGAAGAGGGGGAAGAAACAATGAATACAATGCAAACAGATGCATAACGATGCATGACATGACAAAGCGCGGTGCTAGGTGTGCCCTAACACGGTAGTAGGTGATATCGGCGAAGGGGGAAAACATCCGGGAAAGTATCCCCGGTGTTTCGCGTTTTCGGACAGATGAATCGGAGGGGAAAATTTGCGTGTTCGCTATGCTAGGGATGCGTCGCGGACGAACGGGCCTCGTAACCGGATTCGTCTCGTCGTTCTGAGCAACTTTCATGTACAACGTTTTTCCATCCGAGCTACGGTTTATTTTATATTGATTTTAAAAGATTTAAATCATTTTTTGCATTTATTTAATTATTTTAAACCAACATTATCCAGAACAGTGCACGCTGACGTCAGCAGCCAACACAGGCGTTGACTGGTCAACTGACATGTGGGTCCCGTTCGTCATTGACTGTTTAGTCTAATTAGGGTTTAACTAATCTAATTACTGTTTAATTAAAACTAACTAGTTAATTAGATTAATCAAATAGGATTAATTATCTTAATTAATTCATTCATTAATTAATTAATTTAATTATTTTTTATATTCATCATTTTTTAGAACGTTCCAGGGGCTGGGCCCCACTTGTATGTGGCCCTGGGGGCCTTAGCGGGCGTGTGGGCGTTGCGGGTGCGGGCGTAGGGCGCCACAGGCAAGGCGCCCGTCGGGGCGGACCCGAATGCGACGGGGCGGGCACTCGCCGGCGTGTGGCGACAGGTGAGGCCCAACGCGAGGCCCCGACGCCACCGGCAGCACGGGCGCGTGTGCGACGAGTGCAGCGGCGAGCGGGGAGAGGCAGCGCGGCGTGGGGAAGGGGCGACCAGGGGCAGCGGTGGCGGACGCCGGTGGAACCGCGAGCAGAGGCGTGTGGGGAGGCGGGCGCGCGTGCGCGTGGCCGCGGCCAGGGACGGAGGAGGGCGACCAACCAATGCAGGGGCACGCC
Organism: Triticum aestivum; assembly: GCF_018294505.1. NCBI lineage: Eukaryota > Viridiplantae > Streptophyta > Magnoliopsida > Poales > Poaceae > Triticum > Triticum aestivum. The sequence goes on along the minus strand of NC_057811.1, from coordinate 250,498,743 downwards.
CCTGGGCATGCGCGGGCGACAGTCAAGGGCGCACGGGTGGCAGGGATGCCTCGGGCGCGGGCAGGCGTGGCAAGGAGCAGGGGCGCGTCGACGCTTGCGCGCGTGGCGAGGCGGGGCAGTGGCTACGCAAGCGGGGCGACGGCCGGGCGTGCGAGCGCGTGGCGTGTTCATGGGGATGAGGGGAAAGTAGGAGGAGGCCGGGGGCCTCACCGTGCGGGCGTAGGGTACGGGCAGCGAGGGTCGAGGTGGGGGGGCGGGGACGACACGACGTGGAGGAAGCAGACCGGTGAGGTTTCTCCGGCGACGTCGTCGTGCGGCGAGGGCGAGGCGGCGTCAGTGTTCGGGCGGCGAGCGGCGGCCTCCAGGGTCGGGGAGGTGACGAGGCGGTCCGGCGGGGAGGTGGCGTCCGCGAGGTGGTGGCGAGACGAGGCGGCGACGTCGGAGGCTGGCGCGGCGGCGACCGCGGGGTCGGGCGCCGTGGGGGGTTCCTTCCCCCGATCCCAATCTGGATCGGGGAGGGGGAGAGAGACGTGGGGGAGGAGTGTGGGTGTGCGGTTGTGGGCTAGGGTTTCGGGGGTATGGGTGGATAAGGGAGTGAGGGGGGAGTGGGTGGCCTGTTGGGCCAGGTGGGGCGGCCTGGTGGCCTACTGGGCCGTGGCCCAGTTGGGCCGGGGGTTTGCCCCTTTGTTTTCCCTTTTTTATCTTTTGTTTACTTTTCCTATTAATTAGTTTTGCTATTTTATCTACTACACATTTTAGTTTTGTTCATTATAAAAACAGCACCTAATGTAGTATTACTAGTTATACCACTGCCAATACTAGTTAGGCATTTAATTAAAAAATAGTTTGTAACCTTATATCTTAAAAGGTATTTAATTAATTGTTCTAGTTGCTGTTTTAGTTAATTTAGAGCATTTAAATATTTTATAAACATGTGGTTTCTCCACCATTACTACTTACGATTTATTTGACACAACCCGGACATTTTAGTTTTAGTTTTTGAAAACTTTTGTTGTTTGCCTTTAATTCAATTTTGAAGTTGGATCAACTTTTAATTAACGTGAGATTAACAAGGGTAATCATAGTGACATGGCATCATTACCAGAGGGTTACCGTAGCTTGATTACCCGGGCGTCACAGGAGCCCAGCTTGTCCTTGCAGAGGAGGTCGAGGCGGTCGACCACTAGGGAGACGGCTGGCGCGACGCCGCGAGACGCAGAGGAGGCCGGTGCAGGGACGATACGGGGTCGGTCCGAGGCGCAGGGGAGTTCCGGCCGGTCGAGATCCGGCAGGGCAAGGTGGACAGGGCTGGAGAAGGCCCCGCGCAGCCATGGTGTTCGTCCATGGAGGTCCCCTGGTGATTGCCGGCGGCGGCGCCGGTCGTCGGACGACGAGGCGTGGAGGAGGCCAGGGACGATGTGCTCGGGAGGTGGAGGCACAGATCGAGCAAGAGCTTGCTTGGGGATGTGCTCGGGCAGAGGGGATCGGGTGCTGGTTGGTTCAGACGCGGGTGGGCTCGGTGGAATTGGATCGGGACAAGGTGGAGGCTGCCGGTTGGGGTGGTGCTGAAAATGAAGGAGAAATAGTGGCTGGATCGGGAGGGATCCCGAGGATGGAGGGAGGCTGTCGGCTGGCTCGGTTGGTCGGGGAGGATCCCGAGGAAGGTGTAGACTGGGTGGCGGCGCGAGGAGGGGAATAGGGTTAGGCTAGGGTTTGATCTGATTTAGTAAGTGGGTGGACTATATATAGGGAAATAGGATTGCGGTTGGACCCTCCGATCGTAATTGGGCGGTCGAGAATAAATAGCTTAGGGGGAGTCCAACAAGAACCAAAGATATTGTAGGGATGTTTGGGGATGATTCAAATCCAACGGTCAGGACTGAGCGGTTCGGGTTCGTGACAGTTTCAGACGAGCAAGCGAGGGGTTTGAGCACTGAGCAAAGAGATTAAGCGGCCAGACAAGAGGGACTCGGAAAACCCGGTTGGTGTCGGAACTGTCAACGAAGGCAAGGGGGACGCGGCAACTACGAACGGATGCAAGCTTTATGAAAACATGCAGATGCAAAATGCTTGATGCCATGATGAAATGCAACATAGAAATAAAACACATGGCGATCACGCAAAACATGGAAGGCGTCTGGAGCGTTGGTCTCGGGTCATTACACTGCGCCTGGGGGGTGCCCCGAGGGGGGCACAACCCACCAGGGCGCGCCCTGGCGGGTTGTTCCCACCTCGGGTGCCCCTCGGACTGCCTCTTTGCTCTATAAATACCCCAATATTCCAGAAACCCAAAAGGCATCCACGAAATATTCATCCAGCCGCCGCAGAGTCCAGAACAACCAGATCCAATCTAGACACCATCTCGGATGGGGTTCACCACCTCCATTGGTGTCTCTCCGATGATGCGCGAGTAGTTCTTTGTAGACCTTCAGGTCCATAGTTAGTAGCTAGATGGCTTTCTCTCTCTCGCTCGATTCTCAATACAATGGTCTCTTGGAGATCCATATGATGTAACTCTTTTGTGGTGTGTTTGTTGGGATCTGATGAACTTGGAGTTTATGATCAGTTATATCTTTTTACCATGAAAGTTATTTGAGTTATCTTGATCTCTTATATGCATGATTGCTTATAGCCTCGTATTTCTTCTCCGATATTTGGGTTTTGTTTGGCCAACTTGATCTATTTATCTTGCAATGGAAGAGGTGCTTTGTAGTGGGTGCGATCTTACGGTGCTTGATCCCAGTGACAGAAAGAGAACCGACACGTATGTATCGTTGCTACTAAGGATAAAACGATGGGGTTCTATCTCTACATAGATATATCTTGTCTACATCATGTCATCGTTCTTATTGCATTACTCCGTTTTTTCATGAACTTAATACACTAGATGCATGCTGGATAGTGGTTGATGTGTGGAGTAATAGTAGTAGAAGCAGGCAGGAGTCGGTCTACTAATCTTGGACGTGATGCCTATATAATGATCATTGCCTAGATATCGTCATGATTATTCGAAGTTCTATCAATTTCCCAATAGTAATTTGTGTACCCACCGTTTGCTATTTTTCTCGAGAGAACCCACTAGTGAAACCTACGGCCCCGGGTCTTCTTTCTCATATATTTGCCTTTGCGATCTATTTTTCTTTGCTTATATTTTCAGATCTATTAAACCAAAAATACAACAATACTTTGCTGCACTTTATTTTATTTGCGATCTATTTATTGAATCTATTACAACTTTCTCCCGTCCGCGCACCGTTTCTGGCCCCGTTACCCGAAAGGGACTGACAACCCCTTTAACACGTCGAGTTGCGAGTGGTTGTTATTTGTGTGCAGGGGTTGTTTATGTTGTGTTGCTTGGTTCTCCTACTAGTTTGATAACCTTGGTTTAATTTCTGAGGGAAATACCTACCGCCGCTGTGCTGCATCATCCTTTCCTCTTTGGGGAAATACCGACGTAGCTTCAAGCGACATCAGCGGCCGAGTGACGGTGGCAGGCTGCTTGACATTCATTCCCATTTCTTGCATGGGACCTAAGCATGCAGCCAAGGACACAAATTTGTTTTTTCAACCAATTTATATGCACTCGAGCATGTCCATGTAGTTCAAATTTGAATTATGCACATAAAATGCCTAGAAAACCCAGTTAAGGTAAAAAAATGTCCAAACGAACCCCGGAAAATTCCAAAATTTAACACAACACTCCTATTGTTCTATGTTGACACTAGAAATTTTTTGAAAGCAATAAGAGGCAACGGATATGGTTTCGTCCCCAAAGGTGGCACGTTCCCTACCGAAACCATCACGCTTGTTCTGAGAAGCTTATAGCCAAACCGGCCCCATATGGGACAAATTTTTACCACGGCATGTTGATGCTACTCCATGAGAGCATGCCAAGTTTCATGAATTTCAGACGAGTTTCAGATTTACTAGAATTTAAAAACCAGGTATCTCAATGTTTGCAGCCGAGTGACGGTGGCAGGGTGTTTGACATTCATTCCAGTTTCTTGCATGGGACCTCAGCATGCAACGAAGGACACAGATTTGATTTTTCAACCAATTTGTATGCACTTGAGCATGTGCATGTAGTTCAAATTTGAATTATGCACATAAATTGCCTAGAAAACCCAAATAATGTATAAAAATGTCCAAACAAACCCTAAAAATTTCGAAAATTTAACACAACACTCCTGTTGTTCCATGTTGCACTAGAAATTTTTCGAAAGCAATAAGAGGCAACAGATATCGTTTCGTCCCCAAAGGTGGCCCGTTCCCTACTGAAACTATCAGGCTTGTTGTGAGAAGGTCTCGTTTGTGAGAATCTTACACCCAAACCTGCCCCAAATGGGACAAAAAATTTACCACGGCATGTTGATGCCGCTCCATGATAGCATGCCAAGTTTCACGAATTTCAAACGAATTTTGGATTTACTAGAATTTAAAAACCAGGTATCTCAATGTTTGCGGCCGAGTGACGGTGGCAGGGTGTTTGACATTCAATCCAATTTCTAGCATGGGACTTAAGCATGCAACCAAGGACACATATTTGATTATTCAACCGATTTATATGCACTGGAGCATGTGTATGTAGTTCAAATTTAAATTATGCAAATAAAATGCCTAGAAAAGCTAGTTAATGTACAAAAATGTTCAAACAAACCCTGAAAAATTCCAAATTTAACACAACAGTCCTGTTGTTCTATGATAACACTAGAAAAATTCTGAAAGCAATAAGAGGCAAAGGATATCGTTTCGTTCCCAAAGGTGGCACGTTCCCTACTGAAACCATCATGCTTGTTGTGAGAAGCTCTAGTTTGTTAGAAGCTTATACCCAAACCTGCCTCAAATGGGACAAAAAATTTACCACGGCATCTTGATGCCGCTCCATGATAGCATGCCAAGTTTCTTGAATTTCAGATGAGTTTTGTATATACTAGAATTTAAAAACCAGGTATCTCAATGTTTGCGGCCGAGTGACGGTGCCAGGGTGTTTGACATTCATTCCCATTTCATGCATGGGACCTAAGCGTGCAACCAAGGACACAGATTTGATTTTTTAGCCAATTTATATGCACAGGAGCATGTGCATGTAGTTCAAATTTGAATTATGCACATAAAATGCCTAGAAAACCCAGTTAATGTATAAAAATGTCCAAACGAACCCCTAAAAATACCAAAATTCAACACTAATCTCCTGTTGTTCTATGTTGACACTAGAAATTTTTGAAAGCAATAAGAGGCAATGGATATCGTTTCGTCCCGAAAGGTGGCACGTTCCCTAACGAAACCATCACGCTTGTTGTGAGAAGCTTATACCCAAACCTGCCCCAAATGGGACAAATTTTTTACCACGGCATGTTGATGCTGCTCCATGATAGCATGCCAAGTTTCATGAATTTCAGACGAGTTTCGGATTTACTAGAATTTAAAAACCAGGTATCTCAATGTTTGCAGCCGAGTGACGGTGGAAGGGTGTTTGACATTCATTCCCATTTCTTTCATGGGACCTCAGCATGCAACGAAGGACATAGATTTGACTTTTCAACCAATTTATATGCACTGGAGCATCTGCATGTAGTTCAAATTTGAATTCTGCACATAAAATGCATATAAAACCCAGTAATGTATGAAAATGTCCAAACGAACCCCCAAAAATTAAAAAATTTAACACAACACTCATGTTCTTCTATGTTGACACTAGAATTATTTTGAAAGTAATAAGAGGCAACGGATATCGTTTCGTCCCCACAGGTGGCATGTTCCCTGCTGAAACCATCAGGCTTGTTGTGAGAAGCTCTGGTTTGTGAGGATCTTATACCCAAACCTGCCCCAAATGGGACAAAAAATTTACCACGACATGTTGATGCCGCTCCATGATAGCATGCCAAGTTTCACGAATTTCAGACGAGTTTTGGATTTACTAGAATTGAAAAACCATGTATCTCAATGTTTGCGGCCGAGTGACGGTGGCAGGTTGTTTGACATTCAATCCAATTTCTTGCATGGGACCTAAGCATGCAACCAAGGACACATATTTGACTTTTCAACCAATTTATATGCAGTGGAGCATGTGTATGTAGTTGAAATTTGAATTATGCACATAAAATGCGTTGAAAACCCAGTTAATGTGTAAAAATGTTCATACGAACCCTGAAAATTTCCAAAATTTAACACAACAATCCTGTTGTTCTATGTTGACAGTAGAAAAATTCTGAAAGAAATAAGAGGCAACGGATATCGGTTCGTCCCAAAGGTGGCACGTTCCCTACCGAAACCATCACGATTGGTGTGAGAAGCTCTGGTTTGTTAGAGGCTTATACCCAAACCTGCCCCAAATGGGACACATTTTTTACCACGGCATGTTGATGCCGCTCGATGATAGCATGCCAAGTTTCATGAATTTCAGATGCGTTTTGGATTTACTAGAATTTAAAAACCAGGTATCGCAATGTTTGCAGCCGAGTGACGGCGGCAGGGTGTTTAACATTCATTCCCATTTCTTGCATGGGACCTCAGCATGCAACGAAGGACACAGATTTGACTTTTCAACCAATTTATATGCATTGGAGCATGTGCATGTAGTTCAAATTTGAATTATGCACATAAAATGCCTATAAAACCCAGTAATGTATAAAAATGTCCAAACGAACCCCCAAAAATTCAAAATTCTAACACAACACTCATGTTGTTCTAAGTTGACACTATAATTATTTTGAAAGCAATAAGAGGCAACGGATATCGTTTCGTCCCCACAGGTGGCACGTTCCCTACTGAAACCATCAGGCTTGTTGTGAGAAGCTCTGGTTTGTGAGGATCTTATACCCAAACCTACCCCAAATGGGACAAAAAATTTACCACGACATGTTGATGCCGCTCCATGATAGCATGCCAAGTTTCACGAATTTCAGACGAGTTTTGGATTTACTAGAATTTAAAAACCATGTATCTCAATGTTTGCGGCCGAGTGACGGTGGCAGGTTGTTTGACATTCAATCCAATTTCTTGCATGGGACCTAAGCATGCAACCAAGGACACATATTTGACTTTTCAACCAATTTATATGCACTCGAGCATGTGTATGTAGTTGAAATTTGAATTATGCACATAAAATGCCTTGAAAACCCAGTTAATGTGTAAAAATGTTCAAACGAACCCTGAAACATTCCAAAATTTAACACAACACTCCTGTTGTTCTATGTTGACACTAGGAAAATTCTGAAGGAAATAAGAGGCAACGGATATCGGTTCGTCCCCAAAGGTGGCACGTTCCCTACCGAAACCATCACGCTTGGTGTGAGATGCTCTGGGTTGTTAGACGCTTATACCCGAACCTGCCCCAAATGGGACAAAAATTTTACCACGGCATGTTGATGCCGCTCCATGATAGCATGCCATGTTTGAAGAATTTCAGATGTGTTTTGGATTTACTAGAATTTAAAAACCAGGTATCGCAATGTTTGCGGCTGACTGACGGTGGCAGGGTGTTTGACATTCATTCCCATTTCTTTCATGGGACCTAAGCGTGCAACCAAGGACACATATTTGTTTTTTCAACCAATTTATATGCACTTGTGCAGGTGCATGTAGTCCAGTTAATTTGAATTATGCACATAAAATGCCTAGCAAACCCAGTTAATGTATAAAAATGTTCAAACGACCCCTGAAAAATTCCAAAATTTAACACAACACTCCTGTTGTTCTATGTTGACACTAGAAAATTTCTGAAATCAATAAGAGGCAACGGATATCGTTTCGTCACCAAAGGTGGCACGTTCCCTACCGAAACCATCATGCTTGTTGTGAGAAGCTCTGGTTTGTGAGAAGCTCATACCCAAACCTTCCCCTAATGGGGCAAAAAATTTACCACATCATGTTGATGTCGCTCCATGATACCATGCAAAGTCTCACGAATTTCGGACGAGTTTTGGATTTACTAGAATTAAAAAACCCAGGTATCTCAATGTGTGCGGCCGAGTGACGGTGGCAGGGTGTTCGACATTTATTCCCATTTCTTGCATGGGACTTAAGCATGCAACCAATTTATATGCACTTGAGCAGGTGCATGTAGTTCAAATTTGAATTATGCACATAAAATGCCTAGAAAACCCAGTTAAAGTATCAAAATGTCGAAACGAACCCCGAATAATTCCAAAATTTAACACAACACTCCTGTTGTTCTATGTTGACACTCGAATTTTTTTGAAATCAATAAGAGGCAACGGATATCGTTTCGTCCCCAAAGGTGGCACGTTCCCTACCAAAACCATCACGCTTGTTGTGAGAAGCTCTGGTTTGTTAGAGGCTTATACCCAAACTTGCCCGAAATGGGACAAATTTTTTACCATGGCATGTTGATGCTACTCCATGATAGCATGCCAAGTTTCAGGAATTTCAGACGAGTTTTGGATTTACTTGAATTTAAAAACAAGGTATCTCAATGTTTGCAGCCGAGTGATCGTCGAAGGGTGTTTGACTTTCATTCCCATTTCTTGCATGGGACCTCAACATGCAACCAAGGACACATATTTGATTTTTTAACCAATTTATATGCACAGGAGCATGTGCATCTAGTTCAAATTTGAATTATGCACATAAAATGCCTAGAAAACTGACTTAACGTATAAAAATGTCCAAACGAACCCTGAAAATTCCAAAAATTAACACAACACTCCAGTTGTTCTATGTTGACACTAGAAAAAATCTGAAATCAAGAACAGGCAATGGATATCGTTTCGTCCCCATAGGAGGCACGTTCCCTACCGAAACCATCACGCTTGTTGTGAGAAGCTCATACCCAAACCTTCCCCAAATGGGGCAAAAATTTTACCACAGCATGTTGATGCCGCTCCATGATAGCATGCCAAGTTTAATGAATTTCGGACGGGTTTTGCATTTACTAGGATTTTAATGTGTGCGGCCGAGTGACGGTGGCAGGGTGTTTGACATTTATTCCTATTTCTTGCATGGGACCTAAGCATGCAACCAAGGACACAGATTTGTTTTTTCAACCAATTTATATGCACTTGAGTAGGTGCATGTAGTTCAAATTTGAATTATGCACATAAAATACCTAGAAAACCCAGTTAAAGTATCAAAATGTTGAAATGAACCTCGAATAATTCCAAAATTTAACACAACACTCCTGTTGTTCTATGTTGACACTAGAATTTTTTTGAAATCAGTAAGAGGCAACGGATATCGTTTCGTCCCCAAAGGTGGCACGTTCCCTACCGAAACCATCACACTTGTTGTGAGAAGCTCTGGTTTGTTAGACGCTTATACCCAAACCTGCCCCAAATGGGACAAATTTTTTACCACGGCCTGTTGATGCTGCTCCGTGATAGCATGCCAAGTTTCATGAATTTCAGACGAGTTTTGGATTTACTTAAATTTAAAAATCGGGTATCTCAATGTTTGCAGCCGAGTGACGGTGGAAGGGTCTTTGACATTCATTCCCATTTCTTGCAAGGGACCTCAACATGCAACCCAGGACACAGATTTGATTTTTTAACCAATTTACATGCACATGAGGATGTGCATGTAGTTCAAATTTGAATTATGCACATAAAATGATTAGAAAACCGAGTTAATGTATAAAAAATGTCCAAACGAGCCCCTAAAAATTCCAAAATTTAACACAACACTCTTGTTGTTTGATACGTCTCCAACGTATCTATAATTTTTGATTGCTCCATGCTATATTATCTTCTGTTTTGGACATTATTGGGCTTTATTATTCACTTTTATATTATTTTTGGGACTAACCTATTAACCGGAGGCCCAGCCCAGAATTGCTGTTTTTTTGCCTATTTCAGAGTTTCGCAGAAAAAGAATATCAAACGGAGTTCAAACGGAATGAAACCTTCGGGAAAGTGATTTTTGGAACGAACATGATCCTGGAGACTTGGACCTTGCGTCAAGAAACAAAAGAGGAAGCCACGAGGTAGGGGGGTGCGCCTACCCCCCAGGCGCGCCCTCGACCCTCGTGGGCCCCCTGTTGCTCCACCGACGTACCCCCAAACGATCAGATACGGAGCCAAAAACCTAATTCAACCGCTGCAACCTTCTGTACCCACGAGATCCCATCTTGGGGCCTGTTCTGGAGCTCCACCGGAGGGGGCATCGATCACGGAGGGCTTCTACATCAACACCATAGCCCCTCTGATGAAGTGTGAGTAGTTTACCTCAGACCTTCGGGTCCATAGTTAGTAGCTAGATGGCTTCTTCTCTCTTTTTGGATCTCAATAGAATGTTCTCCCCCTCTCTCGTCGAGATCTATTCGATGTAATCTTCTTATGCGGTGTGTTTGTTGAGATCGATGAATTGTGGGTTTATGATCAAGATTATCTATGGACAATATTTGAATCTTCTGAATTCTTTTATGTATGATTGGTTATCTTTGCAAGTCTCTTCGAATTATCAGTTTGGTTTGGCCTACTAGACCGATCTTTCTTGCAATGGGAGAAGTGCTTAGCTTTGGGTTCAATCTTGCGGTGTCCTTTCCCAGTGACAGTAGGGGCAGCAAGGCACGTATTGGATTGTTGCCATCGAGGATAACAAGATGGTTTTTTTTATCATATTGCATGAATTTATCCCTCTACATCTTGTCATCTTGCTTAAGGCGTTACTCTGTTCTTATGAACTTAATACTCTAGATGCATGCTGGGTAGCGGTCGATGTGTGGAGTAATAGTAGTAGATGCAGGCAGGAGTCGGTCTACTTGTCTCGGACGTGATGCCTATATACATGATCATACCTAGATATTCTCGTAACTATGCTTAATTCTGTCAATTGCTCAACAGTAATTTGTTCACCCACCGTAAAATACTTATGCTCTTGAGAGAAGCCACTAGTGAAACCTGGGGCCCCCGGGTCTATCTTCATCATATTAATCTTCCAACACTTAGTTATTTCCGTTGCTTTTTACTTTGCTTTTATTTTACTTTGCATCTTTATCATAAAAATACCAAAAATATTATCCTATCATATCTATTAGATCTCACTCTCGTAAGTGAAAGTGTAGGGATTGACAACCCCTTATCGCGTTGGTTGCGAGGATTTATTTGTTTTGTGTAGGCGCGAGGGACTCGCGCGTAGCCTCCTACTGGATTGATACATTGGTTCTCAAAAACTGAGGGAAATACTTACGCTACTTTGCTACATCACCCTTTCCTCTTAAATGGAAAACCAACGCAGTGCTCAAGAGGTAGCAAGAAGGATTTCTGGCGCCGTTGCCGGGGAGGCTTACGCAAGGTCAAGTGAAGATTTGGACTCCCGACAACGAGCCATTTCTGGCGCCGTTGCCGGGGAGGTCTACGCAAAAGTCAACATACCAAGTACCCATCACAAACCCTTATCTCCCGCATTACATTATTTGCCATTTGCCTCTCGTTTTCCTCTCCCCCACTTCACCCTTGCCGTTTTATTCGCCCTCTCTTTTCCGTTCGCTTCTTTTCCTTTTGCTTGTCGTTATGGCTAGCTCAGTCTTCATCCCTTCGTCTCTAGACTTTGAAGTTCTCCACTTCAAGCAAAGACAAGGGGAAAATTTAAAAGATGCTTGGTTTAGGATGCTCTAATCCTGTCGTAGTTGCAATTTAGAGGGAGATTTTAAAATCTTGCGTCGCAATTTTTATGTTGGGCTAACTTTGCCCCATAGACAATTCCTCGATTTTACTGCCAAGAGTAGTTTTATTGATATCGATCCTAGCTTCGCTTACGAAATTATAGAGGGGATAGTGGGAGTACTCCCCCTAAAAAAGGATCCTCCCCTACCCAAGAAGAAACTCAAATCCTAGAAAAATTATGTGAATTGCAAAAAATTGTTGAACCTCTTAAAAGTATTGGTGGGAATATCAACTGTATGAATAATTTGATTACGCTTTGCAATAAGCGGATGGATACTTTGGATCAAAGGATCACCGAGCATAACTCCATTAAGAAATTGCCCACCAAAGATGGCAATACCTAGATCTATCCTTGCTTTTATGCCTAGCTAGGGGCGTTAAACGATAGCGCTTGTTGGGAGGCAACCCAATTTTGTTTTTAGTTTTTTGATTTTTGCTTCTGTTTAGGAATAAATATTTGATCTAGCTTGTGGTTAGATGTGTTTTTATGTTTTAATTAGTGTTGGTGCCAAGTTAAACCTATAGGATCTTCTTGGATGATAGTTATTAGATCTTGCAGTAATTTCCAGAAACTTTCTGTTCACGAAAATAATTGTTAAAAACCACCAGAACGTGATAAAATAGGCATTCCAATTGCTGCTGATCAATAAACAAATTGCCTAGGTCTTCCTATTTTGGCTGATTTTTGGAGTTCCAGAAGTTTGCGTTACTTACAGATTACTACAGACTGTTCTGTTTTTGACAGATTCTGTTTTTCGTGTGTTGTTTGCTTATTTTGATGAATCTATGGCTAGTAAAATAGTTTATAAACCATAGAGAAGTTGGAATACAGTAGGTTTAACACCAATATAAATAAAGAATGAGTTCATTACCGTACCTTGAAGTGGTCTTTTGTTTTCTTTCGCTAACGGAGCTCACGAGATTTTCTGCTGAATTTTGTGTTGTGAAGTTTTGAAGTTTTGGGTAAAAGATTTGATGGATTATGGAACAAGGAGTGGAAAGAGCCTAAGTTTGGGGATTCCCATGGCATCCCCAAGATAATCTAAGGACACCATAAAGCCAAAGCTTGGGGATGCCCCGGAAGGCATCCCCTCTTTCGTCTACTTCCATTGGTAACTTTACTTGGAGCTATATTTTTATTCACCACATGATATGTGTTTTGCTTGGAGCGTCTTGCTTGAGTCTTTATTTGTTAGTTGACCACAATCATCCTTGTTGTACACACCTTTGAGAGAGACACACATGATTCGGAAATTATTAGAATACTCTATGTGCTTCACTTATATCTTTTGAGCTATATAGTTTTGCTCTAGTGCTTCACTTATGTCTTTTAGAGCACGGTGGTGGATTTGTTTTATAGAAACTATTGATCTCTCATGCTTCACTTATATTATTTTGAGAGACTTAAAATAGCATGGAAATTTTCTTTAATTAATATCATGAGAAATTTGATGCTTGATAATTGTTTTGAGATATAAATGTGGTAATATCATAGTTGTGCTAGTTGAGTAATTGTGGAATTGAAAAATACATGTGTTGGAGTTTGTGATTCCCGTAGCATGCACGTATGGTGAACCGTTATGTAACGAAGTCGGAGCATGAAGTATTGGTTGATTGTCTTCCTTTGTGTGGTGGTCCGGATCGAGCGATGGTTAACTCCTACCAACCCTTACCCTAGGAGCATGCGTAGTAGTACTTTGCTTCAAGGGCTAATAAATTTTTGCAATAAGTATATGAGTTCTTTATGACTAATGTGAGTCCATGGATTATACGCACACTTACCTTTCCGCAATTTTCTAGCCTGTTTAGTACCGCGCATTGCCCTTTCTCACCTTCAGAGTTGGTGCAAACTTCGCCGGTGCATCCAAACCCCGTGATATGATACGCTCTATCACACATAAACCTCCTTATATCTTCCTCAAAACAGCCACCATACCTACCTATCATGGCATTTCCATAGCCATTCTGAGATATATTGCCATGCAACTTTCCACCGTTTCATTTATCATGACATGCTCCATCATTGTCATATTGCTTTGCATGATCATGTAGTTGACATTGTATTTGTGGCAAAGCCACCGTTCATAATTCTTTTATACATGTCGCTCTTGATTCATTGCATATCCCGGTACACCGCCGGAGGCATTCATATAGAGTCATATTTTGTTCTAAGTATTGAGTTGTAATTCATGAGTTGTAAGTAAATAAAAGTGTGATGATCATCATTATTAGAGCATTGTCCCAAGTGAGGAAAGGATGATGGAGACTATGATTCCCCCACAAGTCGGGATGAGACTCCGGACTAAATAAAAAAAAGAGGCCATAAAAAAAGAGAAAAGGCCCAAAAAATGAGAGAAATAGAGAGAAGGGACAATGTTACTATCCTTTTACCATACTTGTGCTTCAAAGTAGCACCGTGATTTTCATAATAGAGAGTCTCTCATTTTATCACTTTCATATACTAGTGGGAAATTTCATTATAGAACTTGATTTGTATATTCCAATGATGGGTTCCTCAAATGCCCGAGGTCTTCCCGAGCAAGCAAGTTGGATGCACACCCACTTAGTTTCTTTTTGAGCTTTCATACACTTATAGCTCTAGTGCATCCGTTGCGTGGCAATCCCTACTCCTCGCATTAACATCAGTTGATGGGCATCTCCATAGCCCGTTGATTAGCCTCGTTGATGTGAGACTTTCTCCTTTTTTTTGTCTTCCCACATAACCCCTACCATTCTACCTTATCCACCATATTGCTATATCCATGGCTTGCGCTCATGTATTGCGTAAGAGTTGAAAAGGCTGAAGCGCATTAAAAGTATGAACCAATTTCTTGGCTAAAACCGGGGTCGTACATGAGATGAATATTTTGTGTGGGGAAGATGGAGCATAGCGAGACTATATGATTTTGTAGGGATAACTTGCTTTGGCTATGTTATTTTGATAAGACATAATTGCTTAGTTAGTATGCTTGAAATATTATAGTTTTTATGCCAACATTAAACTTTTATCTTGAATCATATCAAATCTAAACATTCATGCCACAATAAGAAGAATTACATTGAAATCATGCCAAGTAGCATTCCGCATCAAAAATTCTGTTTTTATCATTTACCTACTCGAGGACGAGCAGGAATTAAGCTTGGGGATGCTTGATACGTCTCCAACGTATCCATAATTTTTCATTGCTCCATGCTATATTATCTTCTGTTTTGGACATTATTGGGCTTTATTATTCACTTTTATATTATTTTTGGGACTAACCAATTAACCGGAGGCGCAGCCCAGAATTGCTGTTTTTTTGCCTATTTCAGAGTTTCGCAGAAAAAGAATATCAAACGGAGTTCAAACGGAATGAAACCTTCGGGAAAGTGATTTTTGGAACGAACATGATCCAGGAGACTTGGACCTTACGTCAAGAAACAAAAGAGGAAGCCATGAGGTAGGGGGGAGCGCCTACCCCCCCCCCCCAGGCGCGCCCTCCACCCTCGTGGGCCCCTTGTTGCTCCACCGACGTACTCCTTCCTCCTATATATACCTACGTACCCCCAAACGATAAGATACAGAGCCAAAAACCTAATTCCACCGCCGCAACCTTCTGTACCCACGAGATCCCATCTTGGGGCCTGTTCCGGAGCTCCGCCGGAGGGGGCATCGATCATGGAGGGCTTCTACATATACACCATAGCCCCTCCGATGAAGTGTGAGTAGTTTACCTCAGACCTTCGGGTCCATAGTTAGTAGGTAGATGGCTTCTTCTCTCTTTTTGGATCTCAATACAATGTTCTGCCCCTCTCTCGTGGAGATCTATTCGATGTAATCTTCTTTTGCGGTGTGTTTGTTGAGACCGATGAATTGTGGGTTTATGATCAAGATTATCTATGAACAATATTTGAATCTTCTGAATTCATTTATGTATGATTGGTTATCTTTGCAAGTCTCTTCGAATTATCAGTTTGGTTTGGCCTACTAGATTGATCTTTCTTGCAATGGGAGAAGTGCTTAGCTTTGGGTTCAATCTTGCGGTGTCCCTTTCCCAGTGACAGTAGGGGCAGCAAGGCACGTATTGTATTGTTGCCATCGAGGATAACAAGATGGGGTTTTATTATCATATTGCATGAATTTATCCCTCTACATCATGTCATCTTGCTTAAGGCGTTACTCTGTTCTTATGAACTTAATACTCTAGATGCATGCTGGATAGCGGTCGATGTGTGGAGTAATAGTAGTAGATGCAGGCAGGAGTCGGTCTACTTGTCTCGGACGTGATGCCTATATACATGATCATACCTAGATATTCTCATAACTATGCTCAATTCTGTCAATTGCTCAACAGTAATTTGTTCACCCACCGTAAAATACTTATGCTCTTGAGAGAAGCCACTAGTGAAACCTATGGCCCCCGGGTCTATCTTCATCATATTAATCTTCCAACACTTAGTTATTTCCGTTGCTTTTTACTTTGCTTTTATTTTACTTTGCATCTTTATCATAAAAATACCAAAAATATTATCCTATCATATCTATCAGATCTCACTCTTGTAAGTGAAAGTGTAGGGATTGACAACCCCTTATCGCGTTGGTTGCGAGGATTTATTTGTTTTGTGTAGGTGCGAGGGACTCGCGCGTAACCTCCTACTGGATTGATACCTTGGTTCTCAAAAACTGAGGGAAATACTTACGCTACTTTGCTGCATCACCCTTTCCTCTTAAATGGAAAACCAACGCAGTGCTCAAGAGGTAGCAAGAAGGATTTCTGGCGCCGTTGCCGGGGAGGCTTACGCAAGGTCAAGTGAAGATTTGGACTCCCGATAACGAGCCATTTCTGGTGCCGTTGCCGGGGAGGTCTACGCAAAAGTCAACATACCAAGTACCCATCACAAACCCTTATCTCCCGCATTACATTATTTGCCATTTGCCTCTCGTTTTCCTCTCCCCCAATTCACCCTTGCCGTTTTATTCGCCCTCTCTTTTCCGTTCGCTTCTTTTCCTTTTGCTTGTCATTATGGCTAGCTCGGTCTTCATCCCTTCGTCTCTAGACTTTGAAGTTCTCCACTTCAAGCAAAGACAAGGGGAAAATTTAAAAGATGCTTGGTTTAGGATGCTCGAATCCTATCGTAGTTGCAATTTAGAGGGAGATTTTAAAATCTTGCTTCACAATTTTTATGTTGGGCTAACTTTGCCCCATAGACAACTCCTCGATTTTGCTGCCAAGAGTAGTTTTATTGATATCGATCCTAGCTTCGCTTACGAAATTATAGAGGGGATAGTGGGAGTACTCCCCCTACAAAAAGGATCCTCCCCTACCCATGAAGAAACTCAAATCCTAGAGAAATTATGTGAATTGCAAAAAATTGTTGAACCTCTTAAAAGTATTGGTGGGAATATCAACCGTATGAATTATTTGATTACGCATTGCAATAAGTGGATGGATACTTTGGATCAAAGGATCACCGAGCATAACTCCATTAAGAAATTGCCCACCAAAGATGGCAATACCTAGATCTATCCTTGCTTTTATGCCTAGCTAGGGGCGTTAAACGATAGCGCTTGTTGGGAGGCAACTCAATTTTATTTTTAGTTTTTTGCTTTTTGATTATGTTTAGGAATAAATATTTGAGGTAGCCTCTGGTTAGATGTGTTTTTATGTTTTAATTAGTGTTGGTGCCAAGTTAAACCTACCGGATCTTCTTGGATGATAGTTATTAGATCTTGCAGTAATTTCCAGAAACTTTCTGTTCACGAAAATAACTGTTAAAAATCACCAGAACGTGATAAAATAGTGATTCCAATTGCTGCTGATCAATAAACAAATTTCCTAGGTCGTCCTATTTTGGCTGATTTTTTGGAGTTCCAGAAGTTTGCGTTAGTTACAGATTACTACAGACTGTTCTATTTTTGACAGATTCTGTTTTTCGTGTGTTGTTTGCTTATTTTGATGAATCTATGGCTAGTAAAATAGTTTATAAACCATAGAGAAGTTGGAATACATTAGGTTTAACACCTATGTAAATAAAGAATGAGTGCATTACAGTACCTTGAAGTGGTCTTTTGTTTTCTTTCGCTAACGGAGCTCACGAGATTTTCTGCTGAGTTTTGTGTTGTGAAGTTTTCAAGTTTTGGGTAAAAGATTTGATGGATTATGGAACAAGGAGTGGCAAGAGCCTAAGCTTGGGGATGCCCATGGCACCCCAAGATAATCTAAGGACACCATAAAGCCAAAGCTTGGGGATGCCTCGGAAGGCATCCCCTCTTTCGTCTACTTCCATTGGTAACTTTACTTGGAGCTATATTTTTATTCACCACATGATATGTGTTTTGCTTGGAGCGTCTTGCTTGAGTCTTTATTTGTTAGTTTACCACAATCATCCTTGCTGTACACACCTTTTGAGAGAGACACACATGATTCGGAAATTATTAGAATACTCTATGTGCTTCACTTATATCTTTTGAGCTATATAGTTTTGCTCTAGTGCTTCACTTATGTCTTTTAGAGCACGGTGGTGGATTTGTTTTATAGAAACTATTGATCTCTCATGCTTCACTTATATTATTTTGAGAGACTTAAAATAGCATGGCAATTTTCTTTAATTAATATCATGAGAAATTTGATGCTTGATAATTGTTTTGAGATATAAATGTGGTAATATCATAGTTGTGCTAGTTGAGTAATTGTGGAATTGAAAAATACATGTGTTGGAGTTTGTGATTCCCGTAGCATGCACGTATGGTGAACCGTTATGTAACGAAGTCGGAGCATGAAGTATTGGTTGATTGTCTTCCTTTGTGTGGCGGTCGGGATCGCGCGATGGTTAACTCCTACCAACCCTTCCCCTAGGAGCATGCGTAGTAGTACTTTGCTTCAAGGGCTAATAAATTTTTGCAATAAGTATATGAGTTCTTTATGACTAATGTGAGTCCATGGATTATACGCACACTTACCTTTCCGCAATTTTCTAGCCTCTTCGGTACCGCGCATTGCCCTTTCTCACCTTGAGAGTTGGTGCAAACTTTGCCGGTGCATCCAAACCCCGTGATATGATACGCTCTATCACACATAAACCTCCTTATATCTTCCTCAAAACAGCCACCATACCTACCTATCATGGCATTTCCATAGCCATTCCGAGATATATTGCCATGCAACTTTCCACCGTTTCATTTATCATGACATGCTCCATCATTGTCATATTGCTTTGCATGATCATGTAGTTGACATTATATTTGTGGCAAAGCCACCGTTCATAATTCTTTTATACATGTCGCTCTTGATTCATTGCATATCCCGGTACACCACCGGAGGCATTCATATAGAGTCATATTTTGTTCTAAGTATTGAGTTGTAATTCATGAGTTGTAAGTAAATAAAAGTGTGATGATCATCATTATTAGAGCATTGTCCCAAGTGAGGAAAGGATGATGGAGACTATGATTCCCCACAAGTCGGGATGAGACTCCGGACTAAATAAAAAAAAGAGGCCATAAAAAAAAAGAGAAAAGGCCAAAAAAAAAGAGAGAAAAAGAGAGAAGGGACAATGCTACTATCCTTTTACCATACTTGTGCTTCAAAGTAGCACCGTGATTTTCATAATAGAGAGTCTCTCATTTTGTCACTTTCATATACTAGTGGGAAATTTCATTATAGAGCTTGGTTTGTATATTCCAATGATGGGCTTCCTCAAATTCCCGAGGTCTTCGTGAGCAAGCAAGTTGGATGCACACCCACTTAGTTTCTTTTTGAGCTTTCATACACTTATAGCTCTAGTGCATCCGTTGCATGGCAATCCCTACTCCTCGCATTAAGATCAATTGATGGGCATCTCCATAGCCCGTTGATTAGCCTCGTTGATGTGAGACTTTCTCCTTTTTTTGTCTTCCCACATAACCCCTGCCATTGTACCTTATTCCACTATAGTGCTATATCCATGGCTTGCACTCATGTATTGCGTAAGAGTTGAAAAGGCTGAAGCGCGTTAAAAGTATGTACCAATTGCTTGGCAAAAACTGGGGTCGTACATGATATGAATATTTTGTGTGGGGAAGATGGAGCATAGCCAAACTATATGATTTTGTAGGGATAACTTTCTTTGGCTATGTTATTTTGATAAGACATAATTGCTTTGTTAGTATGCTTGAAATATTATTGTTTTTATGTCAACATTAAACTTTTATCTTGAATCATATCAAATCTAAACATTCATGCCACAATAAGAAGAATGACATTGAAATCATGCCAAGTAGCATTCCGCATCAAAAATTCTGTTTTTATCATTTACCTACATGAGGACGAGCAGGAATTAAGCCTGGGGATGCTTGATACATCTCCAACGTATCTATAATTTTTGATTGCTCCATGCTATATCATCTTCTGTTTTGGACATTATTGGGCTTTATTATTCACTTCTATTATTTCAGTGTTTCGCAGAAAAAGAATATCAAACGGAGTTCAAACGGAATGAAACCTTCAGGAAAGTGATTTTTGGAACGAACATGATCCAGGAGACTTGGACCTTACGTCAAGAAACAAAAGAGGAAGCCATGAGGTAGGGGGCGCGCCTACCCCCCCCCCCCCCCAGGCGCGCCCTCCACCCTCGTGGGCCCCCTGTTGCTCCACCGACGTACTCCTTCCTCCTATATATACCTACGTACCCCCAAACGATCAGATACGGAGCCAAACACCTAATTCCACCTCCGCAACCTTCTGTACCCACGAGATCCCATCTTGGGGCCTGTTTTGGAGCTCCGCCGGAGGGGGCATCGATCATGGAGGGCTTCTACATCAACACCATAGCCCCTCCGTTGAAGTGTGAGTAGTTTACCTCAGACCTTCGGGTCCATAGTTAGTAGCTAGATGGCTTCTTCTCTCTTTTTGGATCTCAATACAATGTTCTGCCCATCTCTCGTGGAGATCTATTCGATGTAATCTTCTTTTGCGGTGTGTTTGTTGAGATCGATGAATTGTGGGTTTATGATCAAGATTATCTATGAACAATATTTGAATCTTCTGAATTCATTTATGTATGATTGGTTATCTTTGCAAGTCTCTTCGAATTATCAGTTTGGTTTGGCCTACTAGATTGATCTTTCTTGCAATGGGAGAAGTGCTTAGCTTTGGGTTCAATCTTGCGGTGTCCCTTTCCCAGTGACAGTAGGGGCAGCAAGGCACGTATTGTATTGTTGCCATCGAGGATAACAAGATGGGTTTTTTTATTATCATATTGCATGAATTTATCCCTCTACATCATGTCATCTTGCTTAAGGCGTTACTCTGTTCTTATGAACTTAATACTCTAGATGCATGCTGGATAGCGGTCGATGTGTGGAGTAATAGTAGTAGATGCAGGCAGGAGTCGGTCTACTTGTCTCGGACGTGATGCCTATGTACATGATCATACCTAGATATTCTCATAACTATGCTCAATTCTGTCAATTGCTCAACAGTAATTTGTTCACCCATCGTAAAATACTTATGCTCTTGAGAGAAGCCACTAGTGAAACCTATGGCCCCCGGGTCTATCTTCATCATATTAATCTTCCAACACTTAGTTATTTCCGTTGCTTTTTACTTTTCTTTTATTTTACTTTGCATCTTTATCATAAAAATACCAAAAATATTATCCTATCATATCTATCAGATCTCACTCTTGTAAGTGAAAGTGTAGGGATTGACAACCCCTTATCGCGTTGGTTGCGAGGATTTATTTGTTTTGTGTAGGTGCGAGGGACTCGCGCGTAGCCTCCTACTGGATTGATACCTTGGTTC
Source organism: Triticum aestivum (assembly GCF_018294505.1). Taxonomy (NCBI): domain Eukaryota; kingdom Viridiplantae; phylum Streptophyta; class Magnoliopsida; order Poales; family Poaceae; genus Triticum; species Triticum aestivum. The sequence goes on along the minus strand of NC_057811.1, from coordinate 250,477,361 downwards.
TCAAAAAATGAGGGAAATACTTATGCTACTTCGCTGCATCACCCTTTCCTCTTCAAAGGAAAATCAACGCAGTGCTCAAGAGGTAGCATTGTTCTATGTTGACACTAGAATTTTTTTGAAAGCAATAAGAGGCAACATATATCGTAGAAGCTCTGGTTTGTGCGAAGCATATACCCAAACCTGCCCCAAATGGGACAAAAAATTTACCACGCCATGTTGATGCTGCTCCATGATAGCATGCCAAGTTTCATGAATTTCAGACGAGTTTCGGATTTACTAGAGTTTAAAAACCAGGTATCTCAATGTTTGCAGCCGACTTACGGTGGCAGGGTGTTTTACATTCATTCCCATTGCTTGTGAGGGACCTCAGCATGCAACGAAGGACACAGATTTGAATTTTCAACCAATTTATATGCACTGAAGCATGTGCATCTAGCTCAAATTTGAATTATGCACATAAAATGCCTAGAAAACCCAGGTAATGTATAAAAATGTCCAAACAAACCCCAAAAAATTCCAAAATTTAACACAACACTCCTGTTGTTCTATGTTGACACTAGAAATTTTTTGAAAGCAATAAGAGACAACGGATATCGTTTCATCCCCAAAGGTGGCACGTTCCCTACTGAAACCATTTGGCTTGTTGTGAGAAGCTCTGGTTTGTGATAATCTTATACCCAAACCTGCCCCAAATAGGACAAAAAATTTACCACGACATGTTGATGCCGGTCGATGATAGCATGCCAAGTTTCACGAATTTCAGACGAGTTTTGGATTTACTAGAATTAAAAAACCAGGTATCTCAATGTTTACGGCCGAGTGACGGTGGCAGGGTGTTTGACATTCAATCCAATTTCCTAAATGGGACCTAAGCATGTAACCTAGGACACAAATTTGATTTTTCAACCAATTTATATGCACTGGAGTATGTGTATGTAGTTGAAATTTGAATTATGCACATAAAATGCCTAGAAAACCCAGTTAATGTATAAAAATGTCCAAACAAACCCTGAAAAATTCCAAAATTTAACACAACACTCCTGTTGTTCTATGTTGACACTAGAAAAATTCTGAAAGCAATAAGAGGCACAAATATCGTTACGTCCCCAAAGGTGGCACGTTCCCTACCGAAAGCGTCACGCATGTTGTGAGAACCTCTGGTTTGTAAGAAGCTCATACCCAAACCTTCCCCAAATGGGGCAAAAATTTTACCACGGCATGTTGATGCCGCACCAAGATAGCAAGCCAAGTTTCATGAATTTCGGACGGGTTTTGGATTTACTAGAATTTAAAAACCAGGTATCTCAATGCTTGTGGCTGAGTGACGGTGGCAGGGTGTTAGACATTTATTCCCATTTCTTGCATGGGACCTAAGCATGCAACCAAGGACACATATTTGATTTTTCAAGCAATTTATATGCACTTGAGCATGTGCATGTAGTTCAAATTTGAATTATGCACATAAAATGCCTAGAAAACCCAGTTAAAGTATAAAAATATCGAAACGAACCCCGAAAAATTCCAAAACTTAACACGACACTCCTGTTGTTCTATGTTGACACTAGAAATTTTTTGAAATCACTAAGAGGCAACGGATATCGTTTCGTCCCCAAAGGTGGCACGTTCCCTACCGAAACCATCACACTTGTTGTGAGAAGCTCTAGTTTGTTAGAAGCTTATACCCAAACCTGCCCCAAATGGGACAAAGAATTTCCACGGCATGTTGATGCCGCTCGATGATAGCATGCCAAGTTTCATGAAGTTCAGATGAGTCTTGGATTTACTACAATTTAAAAACCAGGTATCTTAATGTTTGCGGTCGAGTGACGGTGGCAGGGTGTTTGACACTCATTCTCATTTGTTGCATGGGACATAAGCGTCCAACCAAGGACACAAATTTGATTTTTAGCCAATTTATATGCACATGAGCATGTGCATGTAGTTCAAATTTGAATTATGCACATAAAATGCCTATAAATCCCAGTTAATGTATGAAAATGTCCACACGAACCCCTAAAAATTCCAAAATTTAACACAACACTCCTGTTGTTCTATGTTGACACTAGAAATTTTTGAAAGCAATAAGAGGCAACGAATATCATTTCGTCCCCAAAAGGTGGCACGTTCCCTACCGAAACCATCACGCTTGTTGTGAGAAGCTCTGGTTTGTGAGAAGCTTATACCCAAACATGCCCCAAATGGGACAAAATTTTTACCACGGCATGTTGATGCCACTCCCTAATAGCATGCAAAGTTTCATGAATTTCAGACGAGCTTTGGATTTACTAGAATGCAAAAACCAGGTATCTCAATGTGTTGGGGCCGAGTGACGGTGGCAGGGTGTTTGACATTCATTCCCATTTCTTGCATGGGACCTAAGCATGCAACCAAGGACGCGTATTAGATTTTTCAACCAATTTATATGCACTTGAGCATTTGCATGTAGTTCAAATTTGAATTATGCACATAAAATGCCTAGAAAACCCAACTAATGTATAAAAATGTCCAAACGAACCCTGAAAAATTCCAAAATTTAACACAACACTTCTGTTGTTCAATGTTGACACTAGAATTTTTTTGAAAGCAATAAGAGGCAACGGATATCGTTTCATCCCCAAAGGTGGCACGTTCCCTACTGAAACCATCAGGCTTGTTGTGAGAATCTCTAGTTTGTGATAATCTTATACCCAAACCTGCCCCAAATGGGACAAAAAATTTACCACGGCATGTTGATGCCGCTCCATGATAGCGTGCCAAGTTTCACGAATTTCGGACGAGTTTTAGATTTACTAGAATTAAAAAAACCAGGTATCTCAATGTTTGCGACCGAGTGACGATGACAGGGTGTTTTAAATTCCATCCAATTTCTTGCATGGGACCTAAGCATGCAACCAAGGACACGTATTTGATTTTTGAACCAATTTATATGCACTGGAGCAGGTGGATGTAGTAGAAATTTGAATTATGCACATAAAATTCCTAGAAAACCTAGTTAATGTATAAAAATGTTCAAACACACCCTGAAAAATAATTAAACACAACACTCCTGTTGTTCTATGTTGACACTTGAAAAATTCTTAAAGCAATAAGAGGCAACAGATATCGTTACGTCCCCGAAGGTGGCATGTTCCCTACCGAAACCATCACGCTCGTTGTGAGAAGCTCTGGTTTGTGAGAAACTCATACCCAAACCATGCCCAAATGGGGCAAAAATTTTACCACGGCATGTTGATGCCGCTCCATGATAGCATGCCAACTTTAATGAATTTCGGACGGGTTTTGCATTTACTAGGATTTTAAAACCAAGTATCTCAATGTTTGCAGCCGAGTGACGGTGGCAGGGTGTTAGACATTTATTCCCATTTCTTGCATGGGACCTAAGCATGCAACCAAGGACACATATTTGATTTTTCAACCAATTTATATGCACTCTTGCATGCGCATGTAGTTCAAATTGGAATTAGGCACATAAAATGCCTAGAAAACCCAGTTAATGTATAAAAATGTTCAAACAAACCCAGAAAAATTCCAAAATTTAACACAACACTCCCGTTGTTCTATGTTGACACTATAAAAATTCTGAAAGCAATAAGAATCAATAGATATCGTTACATCCCCAAAGGTGGCACGTTCCCTACCAAAACCATCATGCTTGTTGCGAGAAACTCGGGTTTGTGAGAAGCTCATACCCAAACCTTCCCCAAATGGGGCAAAAATTATACCACGGCATGTTGATGCCGCTACATGATAGGATGCCAAGTTTCATGAATTTCGGATGGGTTTTGCATTTACTAGGATTTAAAAACCAGGTATCTCAATGTTTATAGCCAAGTGACGGTGGCAGGGCGTTAGACATTTATTCCCATTTCTTGCATCGGACCTAAGCATGCAACCAAGGACACATATTTGATTTTTCAAGCAATTTATATGCACTTGAGCATGTGCATGTAGTTCAAATTTGAATTATGCACATAAAATGCCTAGAAAACCCAGTTAAAGTATACAAATGTAGAAACGAACCTCGAAAAATTCCAAACTTTAACACAACACTCCTGTTGTTCTATGTTGACACTAGAATTTTTTTGAAATCAATAAGAGGCAACGGATATCGTTTCTTCCCCAAAGGTGGCACGTTCCCTACCGAAACCATCATACTTGTTGTGAGAAGCTCTAGTTTGTTAGAAGCTTATACCCAAACCTGCCCCAAATGGGACAAAGAATTTCCACGGCATGTTGATGCCGCTCGATGATAGCATGCCAAGTTTCATGAAGTTCAGATGAGTCTTGGATTTACTACAATTTAAAAACCAGGTATCTTAATGTTTGCGGTCGAGTGACGGTGGCAGGGTGTTTGACATTCATTCTCATTTGTTGCATGGGACATAAGCGTCCAACCAAGGACACAAATTTGATTTTTAGCCAATTTATATGCACATGAGCATGTGCATGTAGTTCAAATTTGAATTATGCACATAAAATGCCTATAAATCCCAGTTAATGTATGAAAATGTCCACACGAACCCCTAAAAATTCCAAAATTTAACACAACACTCCTGTTGTTCTATGTTGACACTAGAAATTTTTGAAAGCAATAAGAGGCAACGAATATCATTTCGTCCCCAAAAGGTGGCACGTTCCCTACCGAAACCATCACGCTTGTTGTGAGAAGCTCTGGTTTGTGAGAAGCTTATACCCAAACATGCCCCAAATGGGACAAAATTTTTACCACGGCATGTTGATGCCACTCCCTAATAGCATGCAAAGTTTCATGAATTTCAGACGAGCTTTGGATTTACTAGAATGCAAAAACCAGGTATCTCAATGTGTTGGGGCCGAGTGACGGTGGCAGGGTGTTTGACATTCATTCCCATTTTTTGCATGGGACCTAAGCATGCAACCAAGGACGCGTATTAGATTTTTCAACCAATTTATATGCACTTGAGCATTTGCATGTAGTTCAAATTTGAATTATGCAGATAAAATGCCTAGAAAACCCAACTAATGTATAAAAATGTCCAAACGAACCCTGAAAAATTCCAAAATTTAACACAACACTTCTGTTGTTCAATGTTGACACTAGAATTTTTTTGAAAGCAATAAGAGGCAACGGATATCGTTTCATCCCCAAAGGTGGCACGTTCCCTACTGAAACCATCAGGCTTGTTGTGAGAATCTCTGGTTTGTGATAATCTTATACCCAAACCTGCCCCAAATGGGACAAAAAATTTACCACGGCATGTTGATGCCGCTCCATGATAGCGTGCCAAGTTTCACGAATTTCGGACGAGTTTTAGATTTACTAGAATTAAAAAAACCAGGTATCTCAATGTTTGCGACCGAGTGACGGTGACAGGGTGTTTTAAATTCCATCCAATTTCTTGCATGGGACCTAAGCATGCAACCAAGGACACGTATTTGATTTTTGAACCAATTTATATGCACTGGAGCAGGTGGATGTAGTAGAAATTTGAATTATGCACATAAAATTCCTAGAAAACCTAGTTAATGTATAAAAATGTTCAAACACACCCTGAAAAATAATTAAACACAACACTCCTGTTGTTCTATGTTGACACTTGAAAAATTCTTAAAGCAATAAGAGGCAACAGATATCATTACGTCCCCGAAGGTGGCATGTTCCCTACCGAAACCATCACGCTCGTTGTGAGAAGCTCTGGTTTGTGAGAAACTCATACCCAAACCATGCCCAAATGGGCAAAAATTTTACCACGGCATGTTGATGCCGCTCCATGATAGCATGCCAACTTTAATGAATTTCGGACGGGTTTTGCATTTACTAGGATTTTAAAACCAAGTATCTCAATGTTTGCAGCCGAGTGACGGTGGCAGGGTGTTAGACATTTATTCCCATTTCTTGCATGGGACCTAAGCATGCAACCAAGGACACATATTTGATTTTTCAACCAATTTATATGCACTCTTGCATGCGCATGTAGTTCAAATTGGAATTAGGCACATAAAATGCCTAGAAAACCCAGTTAATGTATAAAAATGTTCAAACAAACCCAGAAAAATTCCAAAATTTAACACAACACTCCCGTTGTTCTATGTTGACACTATAAAAATTCTGAAAGCAATAAGAATCAATAGATATCGTTACATCCCCAAAGGTGGCACGTTCCCTACCAAAACCATCATGCTTGTTGCGAGAAACTCGGGTTTGTGAGAAGCTCATACCCAAACCTTCCCCAAATGGGGCAAAAATTATACCACGGCATGTTGATGCCGCTACATGATAGGATGCCAAGTTTCATGAATTTCGGATGGGTTTTGCATTTACTAGGATTTAAAAACCAGGTATCTCAATGTTTATAGCCATGTGACGGTGGCAGGGCGTTAGACATTTATTCCCATTTCTTGCATCGGACCTAAGCATGCAACCAAGGACATATATTTGATTTTTCAACCAATTTATATGAACTTGAGCATGCACATGTAGTTCAAATTCGAATTATGCACATAAAATGCCTAGAAAACCCAATTAAAGTATACAAATGTAGAAACGAACCCCGAAAATTTCCAAACTTTAACACAACACTCCTGTTGTTCTATGTTGACACTAGAATTTTTTTGAAATCAATAAGAGGCAACGGATATCGTTTCTTCCCCAAAGGTGGCACGTTCCCTACCGAAACCATCATGCTTGTAGTGAGAAGCTCTAGTTTGTTAGAAGCTTATACCCAAACCTGCCCCAAATAGGACAAAAAATTTACCACGACATGTTGGCGCCGCTCCATGATAGCATGCCAAGTTTCATGAATTTCAGACGAGTTTTGGATTTACTAGAATTTACAAACCAGGTATATTAATGTTTGCGGCCGAGTGACGGTGGCTGGGTGTTTGACATTCATTCCCATTTCTTGCATGGGACCTAAGCGTGCAACCAAGGACACAGATTTGATTTTTAACCAATTTATATGCACATGAGCATGTGCATGTAGTTCAAATTTGAATTACGCACATAAAATGCCTAGAAAACCCAGTTAATGTATAAAAATGTCCAAACGAACCCCTAAAAATCCCAAAATTTAACACAACACTCCTGTTCTTCTATGTTGACACTAGAAATTTTTTAAAGCAATAAGAGACAACGAATATCGTTTCGTCCCCAAAAGGTGGCACGTTCCCTACTGAAACCATCACGCTTGCTGTCAGAAGCTCTGGTTTGTGAGAAACTTATACCCAAACCTGCCCCAAATGGGACAAAAAAATTACCACGGCATGTTGATGCCGCTCTGTGATAGCATGCCAAGTTTTATGAATTTCAGACGAGGTTTGGATTACAAGAATTCAAAAACCAGGTATCTCAATGGTTGCGGCCGAGTGACGGTGGCAGGGTGTTTGACATTCATTCCCCTTTCTTGCATGTGACCTAAGGGTGCAACCAAGGACACATATTTGATTCTTTTAACCAATGTATATGCACAGGAGCATGTGCATGTAGTTCAAATTTGAATTATGCACATAAAATGCCTAGAAAACCCAGCTAATGTATTAAAATGTCCAAACGAACGCCGAAAAATTCCAAAAATTAACCAACACTCCTGTTGTTCTATGTTGACACTAGGAATTTTTTGAAAGCAATAAGAGGCAACAGATATCGTTTCGTCCCCAAAGGTGGCACGTTCCCTACCGACACCATCACGCTTCTTGCGAGAAGCTCTAGTTTGTGAGATGCTTATACCCAAACCTACCCTAAATGGGACAAAATTGTTACCACGACATGCTGATGCCGCTCCATGATAGCATGCCAACTTTCATGAATTTCAGATGAGTTTTGGATTTACTAGAATTAAAAACCAAGGTATCTCAATGTTTGCAGCCGAGTGACGGTGGCACGGTGTTTGACATTCATTCCCATTACTTACACGGGACCTCAGGATGCAACAAAGGACACATATTTGATTTTTCAACCAATTTATATGCACTTGAGCATGTGCATGTAGTTCAATTTGAATTATGCACATAAAATGCCTAGAAAACCCAGGTAATGTACAAAAATGTCCAAACAAACCACGAAAAATTCTGAAATTTAACACAACACTCCTGTTGTTCCATGTTCACACTAGAAATTTTTAGAAAGCAGTAAGAGGCAACGGATATTGTTTCATCCCCAAAGGTGGCATGTTCCCTACTGAAACCATTAGGCTTGTTTTGAGAAGCTCTGGTTTGTGAGAATCATATACCCAAACCTGCCCCAAATGGGAAAAAAATTTACCACGGCATGTTGATGCCGCTCCATGATAGCATGCCAAGTTTCACGAATTTCAGATGAGTTTTGGATTTACTAGAATTTAAAAACTAGGTATCTCAATGTTTGCGGCCGAGTGACGGTGGCAGGGTGTTTGACATTCAATCCAATTTCTTGCATGGGACCTAAGCATGCAACCAAGGACACATATTCGTTTTTTCAACCAATTTATATGCACTTGAGCATTTGCATGTAGTTCAAATTTGAATTATGCACATAAAATGCCTAGAAACCCAGCTAATGTATAAAAATGTCCAAACGAACCCTGAAAAATTCCAAAATTTAACACAACACTCCTGTTGTTCAATGTTGACACTAGAAATTTTTTGAAAGCAATAAGAGGCAACGGATATCGTTTCGTCTCCAAAGGTGGCACGTTCCCTACTGAAACCATCAGGCTTGTTGTGAGAAGCTCTGGTTTGTGAGAATCTTATACCCAAACCTGCCCCAAATGGGACAAAAAATTTACCATGGCTTGTTGATGCCGCTCCAAGATAGCATGCCAAATTTCACGAATTCCAGAGGAGTTTTGGATTTACTAGAATTAAAAAACCAGGTATCTCAGTGTTTGCGGCCGAGTGACGGTGGCAGGGTGTTTGACATTCAATCCAATTTCTTGCATGGGACCTAAGCATGCAACCAAGGACACATATTTGATTTTTCAACCAATTTATATGCACTGGAGCATGTGTATGTAGTTGAAATTTGAATTATGCACATAAAATGCCTAGAAAACCCAGCTAATGTACTAAAATGTTCAAACAAACCCTGAAAAATTCCAAAATATAACACAACACTCCTGTTGTTCTATGTTGACACTAGAAAAATTCTGAAAGCAATAAGAGGCAACAGATATCGTTACGTCCCCAAAGGTGGCACGTTCCCTACTGAAACCATCACGCTTGTTGCGAGAAGCTCTGGTTTGTGAGAAGCTCATACCCAAACCTGCCCCAAATGGGGCAAAAATTTTACCATGGCATGTTGATGCCGCTCCATGATAGGATGCCAACTTTCATGAATTTTGGATGGGTTTTGCATTTACTAGGATTTAAAAACCAGGTATCTCAATGTTTGCAGCCGAGTGATGGTGGCAGGGTGTTAGACATTTATTCCCATTTCTTGCATCGGACCTAAGCACGCAACGAAGGACACATATTTGATTTTTCAACCAATTTATATGTACTTCAGCATGCGCATGTAGTTCAAATTTGAATTATGCACATAAAATGCCTAGAAAACCCACGTAATGTATAAAAATGTCCAAATAAACCCCGAAAAATTCCAAAATTTAACACAACACTCCTGTTGTTCTATGTTGACAATAGGAATTTTGTGAAAGCAATAAGAGGCAACGGATATCGTTTCGTCCCCAAAGGTGGCATGTTCCCTGCTGAAACCATCAGGCCTGTTGTGAGAAGCTCTGGTTTTTGAGAATCTTATACCCAAACCTACCCCAAATGGGACAAAGTTTTTACCACGGCATGTTGATGCCGCTCCATGATAGCATGCCAAGTTTCACGAATTTCAGATGAGTTTTGGATTTACTAGAATTTAAAAACCAGGTATCTCAATGTTTGTGACCGAGTAACGGTGGCAGGGTGTTTGACATTCATTCCCATTTCTTGCATGGGACCTAAGCATGCAACCAAGGACACATATTTGATATTTCAACCAATTTATATGTACTTGAGCATGTGCATGTAGTTCAAATTTGAATTATGCACATAAAATGCCTAGAAAACCCAGCTAATGTATTAATATGTCCAAACGAACCCCGAAAAATTCCAAAATTTAACCAACACTCCTGTTGTTCTATGTTGACACTAGGAATTTTTTGAAAGCAATAAGAGGCAACAGATATCGTTTCGTCCCCAAAGGTGGCACGTTCCCTACCGAAGCCATCACGCTTGTGGCGAGAAGCTCTAGTTTGTGAGAAGCTTATACCCAAACCTACCCTAAATGGGACAAAATTTTTACCACGACATGTTGATGCCGCTCCATGATAGCATGCCAACTTTCATGAATTTCAGATGAGTTTTGGATTTACTAGAATTTAAAAACCAGGTATCTCAATGTTTGCAGCCGAGTGACGGTGGCAGGGTGTTTGACATTCATTCCCATTTCTTGCATGGGACCTCAGCATGCAACGAAGGACACATATTTGATTTTTCAACCAATTTATATGCACTTGAGCATGTGCATGTAGTTCAAATTTGAATTATGCACATAAAATGCCTAGAAAACCGAGTTAATGTACAAAAATGTCCAAACAAACCCCGAAAAATTCTAAAATTTAACAAAACACTCCTGTTGTTCAATGTTTACACTAGAAAATTTTTGAAAGCAATAAGAGGCAACGGATATCCTTTCATCCCCAAAGGTGGCACGTTCCTACCGAAACCATTAGGCTTGTTTTGAGAAGCTCTGCTTTGTTTGAAGCTTATAACCAAACCGGCCCCAAATGGGACAAAAAATTTACCACGGCATGTTGATGCCTCTCCATGATAGCATGCCAAGTTTCATGAATTTCAGACGAGTTTTGGATTTACTAGAATTTAAAAACCAGGTATCTCAATGTTTGCGGCCGACTGACGGTGGCAGGGTGTTTGACATCCATTCCCATTTCTTAATGGGACCTAAGGGTGCAACCAAGGACACATATTTGATTTTTTAGCCAATTTATATGCACAGGAGCATGTGCATGTAGTTCACATTTGAATTATGCACATAAAATGCCTATAAAACCCAGTTAACGTATAAAAATGTCCATACGAACCCCTAAAAATTCCAAAATTTAACACAACACTCCTGTTGTTCTATGTTGACACTGGAAATTTTTTGAAAGCAATAACAGGCAATGGATATCATTTCGTCCCCAAAGGTGGCACGTTCGCTACCAAAACCATCACGCTTGTTGTGAGATGTTCTGGTTTGTGAGAAGCTTATACCCAAACCTGCCCCAAATGGGACAATTTTTTTTACCACGGCATGTTTATGCCGCTCCGTGATAGCATGCCAAGTTTCATGAATTTCAGACGAGCTTTGGATTACTATAATTTAAAAACAAGGTATCTCAATGTTTGCGGCTGAGTGACGGTGTCAGGGTGTTTGACATTCATTCCCATTTCTTGCAAGGGACCTAAGCATGCAACCAAGGATACATATTTGATTTTCAACCAACTTATATGCACTTGAGCATGTGAACGTATTTCAAATTTGAATTATGCACATAAAATGCCTAGAAAACCCAGGTAATGTACAAAAATGTCCAAACAAACCACGAAAAATTCTGAAATTTAACACAACACTCCTGTTGTTCCATGTTCACACTAGAAATTTTTAGAAAGCAGTAAGAGGCAACGGATATTGTTTCATCCCCAAAGGTGGCAGGTTCCCTACTGAAACCATTAGGCTTGTTTTGAGAAGCTCTGGTTTGTGAGAATCATATACCCAAACCTGCCCCAAATGGGAAAAAAATTTACCACGGCATGTTGATGCCGCTCCATGATAGCATGCCAAGTTTCACGAATTTCAGATGAGTTTTGGATTTCCTAGAATTCAAAAACCAGGTATCTGAATGTTTGCGGCCGAAAGATGGTGGCAGGGTGTTTGAAATTACTTCCCATTTCTTGCATGGGACCTAAGCATGCACCCGAGGACACATATTTTATTTTTCAACCAATTTATATGCACTGGAGCATGTGCATGTAGTTCAAATTTGAAATATGCACATAAAGTGCCTAGACAACCCAGTTAATGTATAAAAATGTCCAAACGAACCCCGAAAAATTCCAAAATTTAACACAACACTCGTGTTGTTCTATGTTGACGCTAGAATTTTTTTAAAGCAATTAGAGGAAACGGATATTGCTTCGTCCCCAAAGGTCGCACATGCCCTACCAAAACTATCACGCTTGTTGTGAGAAGCTTTGGTTTCACTAGAGGAATCAACTACTTTGCCGTCTGCCACGGCATACGGCAAAGGCAAGGATGGCGGACGGCAAAGGCCTTTGCCGTCTGCCGCGGACGGAAAAGGCTCCGGCAAAGTAGGCTACGGCAAAGAGCTTTTTTGTCGTCTACTTTCTGAAGCGGACGGCAAAGGGGCCTTTGCCCTCAGTGGCGGACGGCAAAGAAAGGCGACGGCAATAAATGTGCGGTTAGTCCGTTAGGCGGCTAACGGCAGCCTTTGCCATCCGCCGCTGACGGCAAAGAGCATCCGGCCTTTGCCGTCCGCCGAATGACGTCAGCTGGACGTCACTGCGGGACAAGTCTTTGCCGTCTGCCACTGTAGGCAAAGCCTTTGCCGTCCGCCGCTGTAGGAAAACTGACCAAATGGGTCAGCTCCCAGGGAGCACAGGTGGTCACCGCGTGGCTCCTTTGCCATCCGCGGTGGACGGCAAAGGCGCCTTTGCCATCAGCGGCTGACGGCCAAGGTGCCTCTTTTTTTTTCTATTCTTTTAAATCCAGCAATTTTCACAGCAAATATATGACATATATATATATATATATATATATATATTTCACAGGGCTATTTAACAGCAAACATATGACATATCCAGCACATAAGTTTCATCATGCACACATATATAGTTCCATCCATTCATACATAGCAAGTTGCACATACACATTGTTCCATCCATACATATTACAATGCAAAGTTTCATCAAGATAGCAAGTTCCATCATAGCAAGCTAGAAGAATACTAGAGGAGAACGAAAGAAAAAACAAGCACTCCATCATAGCAAGCTAGCTTCCGTGAAGTGAATGAAATCTGCAAAAAGGCAAATAAGAAAGTTAGAAAAAGGTGACTAGAAGAAGAAGTATATGCCATTTATGAGCTAACTTAGGTGAAATGGATCATTTATTAGCTAACTTAGTTGAAATGGATCGTTTATGAGCTAAACTAGGTGTAATAGATTGTTTATGAGCTAACTTAGGTATAATGCATCATTTTAGAGCTAATCTAGGTAAGATGGGTCATTTTGGAGCTAACCTAGGTGAAATGGATCGTTTTTGAGCTAAGTTAGGTGAAATGGATCATTTATGAGCTAACCTAGGTGAAATAGATCGTTTATGAGATAACTTTGGTAAAATGCATCATTTTAGAGCTAACCTAGGTGTGATGGGTCATTTTGGAGCTAAACTAGGTAAAATGGATCGTTTGTGAGCTAACCTAGGTGAAATGGATCGTTTATGAGCTAATCTAGGTAAAATGGGTCATTTTGGAGCTAACTTGGGTAAAATGCATCATTTTGGAGCTAACCTAGGTAAGATGGGTCATTTTGGAGCTAACCTAGGTAAAATGGGTCATTTTAGAGCTAACATAGGAAAATGGATCATTTTGGATTTAGTCTAGGTAAAATGGGTCATTTTAGAGCTAACTTGGGTAAAATGGATCATTTATGAGCTAACTAAGGTATAATGGGTCATTTTGGAGCTAACTTAGGTAAAATGGATTGTTTATGAGCTAACTAAGCTAATTATGCCATTTTTGACATAAGTAAGCTAAGTACATGTCATTATTGAGCAAACCTAGTTAACTAAGCATACTAGAGCTAACTTAGGTCATTTTGGAGGAAACAAAGCTAAGTATAGATCGTTTTAGAGCTAACTTAGGTAAAATGGATGGTTTTGGAGGTCAGTAAGCTTATTAAGTCATTTTGGAGGAAAAGAAGCTAACTCTAGGTCATTGTGGTAAGCATATGGGAGGAAATAAGGCTAAGTCTAGGTCTTTATGCATTTGTTAAGCAAAACACTAGAAGAAACTTACCAGCGCCCACCATCTTTCAACACCTGCCATGACAAAGAGTAAACGAAATTAGTACAACATAAAAAAATACCGACATGAATAATAATATGTATATCACTTAAGTGTATCATCATCAAGTACAACATAAAAAAATTATATACCTGACACTACTAATAATCTCGATCACTATCATCAATAAATGCATAATCATCATCATCACTATAATCAATGACGGGCTCATAGGGTTCAGTGGCATCAACATGTGGAAGGCCACCTTGACGTAATCGGTCAAGCATTGACAGGTCATCCGCAGCAGTAACCTCTTCTTGTTCCGGCTCTTCTTGTTCCTCCTCTGGGTTGATGTCGGATTCACTGTCGCTGTCTACTTCAATATTTTGGGGTGAAGTATAGCGGTTCTTGAAACACTTTTGGAAAGACGTGTCTCTTGGAAGAATTCTCCTTCATATGTGTCTGGGTTAATGTGAGGTTCATAATCCTCTTCCTTTGGGGGAGATAGTCTAGCACGTGGCGGCACTTCATAAACGACATCCCAACCTTTCAGATTTGGATTAGTTTGGCAGGCCCACGGTAGATAGAATACTTGGGTCGCCTGTTGAGCCGTAATATAGACATCAGGAACATCTAAATGGGTGCTTTGTTTGATTTCAACTAGCCCTATATGTTCATGAGTCCTTCTAGTCTCCTTCGGCTGAAACCAATAACATTTGAAGAGTACGACATTCGGTGGGTTGTCACCATAGAATATAAGTTCATAAATTGCTTCAACTCTCCCATAATACTCGGTACCTCCTTCGCCGATAGCAGATACACAACAATTTGTAGACTTTCGGTCGGCCATAGATAGCTCTTTGCCATAGGTACGAAAGCGATACCCGTTGATGTCGTATTTGTCAAATGAACGGACCTTATAGTCAAAACCATTAACGACTTGTCTCAATTCGGCGTCCATAGACTCTGAATTAGCCTACAAGTTTAATACGAAAGGATTGTTGCATTAGGCAGAAATTAGCGAATGTAATGAAATGGTCTAATAGAAATTACCGTTTGTTTGAACCAAGAGATGAAACCGGGATAGCCGCCTCCTTGCTTTGCGAGAAGCTCATACTCTTCGACGGAATCCTTTTGGATTACCGCTCCATACGAGAATATGGCGACTTATCGACTGTATGAAATATCCAGGAATAAGAGCAGTTCAAAGGAAATAGAAGTTGTGAAACAATGTACCGAGAACTTACTCGATGTACGGGCGCACTTCTGTCAGGTTGTTGAAGATAGACAACGTAATGGTCCGCCATTCTTCGTTATCCAAAGATACTGGTTTCGAACCACTGGCTGGTGCGAGATTCCCTTTGAGTAGGCTGAGGTTGGATCCACCCTTTTGAGGTTCGTCAGCATTGTACCGAGGCTTCGGATTATGCAAATGACGATTTTTGGCTTCATAGTGTGCTGTCATGAAGTTTGCCGCCTCCTCAATGATGAATGCCTCAGCCATCAATGCTTTAATTCTACGTTTATTTTTACATTTTGGTCGAAGCGTCTTCTACATCCTCTCAGTTGGGTAGCACCAACGATTTTGCACGGGCCCCCCCAATCTTGCCTCGGTTGGGAGATGCAAATCAAATGCTGCATTGGATTAAAGAATCCCGGTGGAAAGATCTTCTCTAACTTGCAGATCAACTCCGGCGCCAACTCTTCCATTTCTTCTAGCACGCCAGGTGATAGTTCTCTCGCACAAAGAACACAGAAGAAATAGCTGAGTTCTGCCAGTACTAGCCATTCATTCTCAGGGATGAAGCCACACAACATCACCGGCATTACCCGCTCAATCCATATGTGCCAATCATGACTCTTGAGACCAAATATCTTCACTTTATCAAGACTCGCTCCCCTCTTTAGATTCGCTGCATACCCATCGGGGAACATCAACTGCATTTTCACCCACAAGATAATTTCCCTCATAGCTGGCCTTCAAATATTGAACCATGCCTTTGGCTTCGTCCAGTTCTGCTTTCCTTTCGGTTCTTTCATGTTTTGTAACGGCCTATCACATAGCGCCTCCAGATCGACTCTAGCCTTAGTATTATCCTTTGACTTCCCATCTATGCCAAACAATGTACCAAAAAGTGCCTCGGCGATATTCTTCTCAGTGTGCATCACGTCGATGTTGTGTGGGCAAAGGAGGTCTTTGAAGTAAGACATATCCCATAAGCATGTCTTGTGAGTCCAGGCGTGCTTAGAATTATACCCCTTGAAGTACCCTGGATGCTCTGGATCTGGCTCGAGAGCGTTTAACTGATCCAGGGTTTGTTGGCCTGTCAACGCAGGTGGTGCAGAGTTTTTGACAACTCTACCTCTGATGAAGTTCTTCTTGTCTTTCCTGAACTTATGGCGAGGATCCAGGAACTGTCTATGCATGTCGAAGCAAGAAAACTTGCGACCGGCCTGAAACCAACGAAACTCAAGAGCTCCCTTGCATGTGGGGCACGGGAACCTTCCATGCACACACCAGCCAACGAATAGCGCATACGCCGACAAGTCATGCGTCGAGTACATGTACCAGACACGCATTATGAAGTTCCGTTTGCTATAGGCGTCGTATGTCTTGAACCCATTATCCCAGGCTTCTTGCAATTCGTCCTTAAGCGGCTGCATGTACACATTCATATTTTTCCCCGGATAGTTGGGCCCTGGAATTATCAACGTCAGGAAAATGTTCTTTCTTTGCATAATCTGTCCGGGGGGGGGAGATTGAGTGGAAAGACAAATACGGGCCAACAACTGTATTGGGCTGCCGTCATACCAAACACACTGAACCCATCCGTGCTGATGCCGACTCGAGGATGCCTCGGATCTGCCGCTTTGTCAGCATGTAATTCATCAAACTTTTTCCACGCAACACCATCCGATGTGTGTACCATCATCAGATTCCCATCTGCATCTAGTTCGGTTCTTTTGCCTGTTTTGTGCCATGTCATCTGTCTGGCCGTCTCTTCGACCATGAAAAGACGTTGAAGTCTTGGTACGATTGGCATATACCGAAGAACACTAACGGGGATTTTGGTCTGTGTCTTCTCACCCATACCGTTGTCTACCACAACATACCTGGAAGACTTGCAAATGGGACAATAGTTCAAGTCCGCATAGTCAAGCCTAAATAAGGGCACATCCTTTCTCACAGGCATGTATCTTCTCATAGGGCATCTTCAGTGCACGGAGGATTTTGTCCGACTGGTACAGGTTTGCAGGCATTACATGGCCTTTGGGTAGAAAGCGTCCAAATACTGTCATTATTGCGTCGTAGCATTCTCTGCCCAAGTTGAACTAAGCCTTCAGAGCCATTACTTGTGAGATGGCATCCAACTGACAAAGCTCAGTGTGCTCGTGGAG
This sequence comes from Triticum aestivum, assembly GCF_018294505.1. Classification (NCBI taxonomy): domain Eukaryota; kingdom Viridiplantae; phylum Streptophyta; class Magnoliopsida; order Poales; family Poaceae; genus Triticum; species Triticum aestivum. Next base: position 250,459,932 of record NC_057811.1, on the reverse strand, counting down.
CGGACGTTTTGAAGACTCCAACATTTCATTGAAGGCCTTTGCAGATTCCTCCATCTCCTCGTCCGAATCCCGAGCATCATCATAGTCTTGCACCATGTTTTCCATCCTGGTACCATGCTCGTCGGTGCGACGACGATCCACCTCAGCTCTGTCACGTTGGGCAGACTCACCATGAAATGTCCACACCGTATAATTGGGTGTAAAACCACTCTTCTGCAGGTGTTTGCCCATTTCATCCTCTGTCCTCTTTTCCCAATTGCCGCACCGGAAACAGGGGCACCAGGTTTTCCTCTGGCCATTTGCAAATGCGGCTTGCACAAACCCCTTGGTTTTTGTGAACCATTCAGCGCTCCATTTGTTCTGACCAGTGTGACCGGTATACATCCACGCACGATCACTCATCTTGACTTTCAGAGCTACTGGACACACAACAAATATATATATATATATAATTCACCATGTATATATTCATCAGTTGATCTACTTTGTCAATTTTATTACGTCCATGCAACCTACACTCTAATAGGTAATGATAGGTCCTAATCCCACCCGAGTATGTGTAGATTGGGTTCATTTTCCCATGCTATGCTACGGATCCAACGCAAAATTTCGGCAGCACCTCCCCGCTGTTCTCCTGATACACGTCTCTGCAATAAACAGAGAGGATGTGTACCCGGAGAACAACAGGGGAGGCACTGACGAAATTTATGCGTCGGATCCGGAGCAAAGCATATGGGAAAACGAACCCAATCTACACATACTCGGGCTGTCCATGGATAGCGTTGGACAATTCGAAAGAATCAAGGTTATAAATATGCAAATGCATGCATATTTATAACTATAACGCTTTCGAACGGGAGACACATATTGGTTACGCATACTGATGATTCAAGACACATATATAGCTAGCTATCAAGTTTCATCGGCACGAACACCGGAACAGAGCAAATAATTAATGGGGGAGGAGGACATGTCATTTGTGCTCACCCACGAACGAAGGGGCAGAGCTCGTTAAACGCACGGTGAGGTCGTCGAACACCAAACTTCGCAGCGATGAAACAACTGCACATTTAAATCTACCCGATCAACACAATTATATATGATGTTTTCCATAAAAAAAATCGAAAAATATATGACCTAACTCATAATTCACAAATATATGACCCCGTCGGCCTCTGGACGGCCAAAGAGCACCTTTTCGGGAGGTGTCGGGGGTCGGGGTGTCGTGTCGGTGTCGGGGTGCCGTGTCGGGGTTGGGGTGCTGTTTCGGGGTCGGGGTGTCGTGTCGGGGTCGGGGTGTCGGGGTCAGGGGGTCGGGGTGTCGTGTCGGGGTCGGGGTGTCGGGGTGTGGTGTCGGTGTCGGGGTGTCGGGGTCAGGGGGTCGGGGTGTCGGGGTGTCGTGTCGGGGTCGGGGTGTCGGGGTGTGGTGTCGGGGTCGGGGTGTGGTGTCGGGGTTAGGGGGTCAGGGGGTCGGGGTGTCAGGGTGTGGTCTCGGGGTCGGGGTGTCGGGGTCGGGGTGTCGGGGTCAGGGGATCGGGGTGTTTCCTTCTATCCTTCTTCTTCTTTCTTTCTCTTCTTCTTCTTCTTCTTCTTCTTCTTCTTTCCTTTCTTCTTCTTCTTCTTCTTTCATCTTTTTTCTACTTCTTTTACTTCTTTTACTTCTTTTCGTTTCTTCTTTTCTTCTTCTTCTACTTCTTCTACTTCTTTTCTTCTTCTTCTTTTTTCATCTTTTTTCTACTTCTTTTCTTTTCTTCCTTTCTTCTTCTACTACTTCTTTTCTTCTTCTTCTTTTTTCATCTTTTTTCTACTTCTTTTCTTTTCTTCTTTTCTTCTTCTTCTACTTCTTTTCTTCTTCTTCTTCTTCTTCTTCTTCTTCTTCTTCTTCTTTTCTTCTACATATTCTTTTTTCTTCTACTTCTTTTCTTCTTTTCTTCTAACACTAACACTATATAACACATATCTAGCACTAAATCTATCACTAACAATTAAACAACAAAAAAATATATGAAAAAACAGAAAAAAAGAAAAAAAATAACTCACTAGAGCAATGGGACGGTCGGGGCAGTGGGGCGGGTGGGCCGACGACGTGGTGGCGCGGCGGGGCAATGGGACGGTCGGGGCAGAGGGGTGGGTGGGCCGACGACGTGGTGGCACGCCGGGGCGCCGAGATGGTGGAGCGACGGGGCGTCGGCGGGTGGGGTGGGGGCGGCGGGGTGGTGGGGTGACGGGGCAAGTGGGGGCGGGGGCGGCACCGGGCGGCGGGATGGTGGGGCGACGGGGCGTCGGCGGGTGGGGTGGGGACCGTGGGGTGGTGGGGCGACGGGGCAAACGGGGGCGGGGGCGGCGCCGGGCGGCGGTGGGTGGATCTGGTGGCGTGGCGTCGGGGAGAAGAGAGGGAGAGAAACAGAGAGGAGTAACGGCCGGGGGGGCTCGATCGGCCGTTAGTTAGGTTAGGTTAGTTAGCCATTGCCGTCCGCTTTTTTTTATCTTTGCCGTCTGCTAGCAGACAGCAAAGAGGGGGGCCGTTAAGTTTTTTCTAATCGGCTCGTTAGTGGGGGCCACCTCTCTCTTTGCCGTTAGCCAGCTGACGGCAAAGATTCTTTGCCGTCAGCCAGCAGACGACAAAGATTCTTTGCCGTCAGCCAGCAGACGACAAAGAATTGACAGATGGCAAAGACCTTCTTTGCCGTCTGCCAGTTGTTTGCCGTCTGCTTTTTGGTAGCTGATGGCAAAGACCTTCTTTGCCGTCTGCTAGCGGACGGCAAAGCACTGGCAGACGGCAAAATCCCTGATTCCAGTAGTGTTTGTGAGAAGCTTACACCCAAACCTGCCCCAAATGGGACAACTTTTTTACCATGGCATGTTGATGTTGCTCCATGATAGCATGCCAAGTTTCATGAATTTCAGACGAGTTTTGGATTTACTAGAATTTAAAAACTAGGTATACAATGTTTGCGGGGGAGTGACGGTGGCAGGGTGTTTGACATTCATTCCCATTTCTTGTATGGGATCTCAGAATGCAACCAAGGACACATATTTGTTTTTTCAACCAATTTATATGCGCTGCAGCATGTGCATGTAGTTCAAATTTGAGTTATGCGCATAAAATGCCTAGAAAACTGAGTTAATGTATAAAAATGTTCAAACGAACCCTGAAAAATTTCAAAATTTAACACAACACTCCTGTTGTTCTATGTTGACACTAGAAAAATTCTGAAAGCAATAAGAGACAACGGATATCGTTTCGTCCCCAAAGGTGGCACGTTCCCTACCGAAACCATCACGCTTGTTGTGAGAAGCTCTGGTTTGTTTGAAGCTTATACCCAAACCTGCCCCAAATGGGACAAAAAATTTACCACGGCATGTTGATGCCGCTCCATGATAGCATGCCAAGTGTCATGAATTTCAGACGAGTTTTGTATTTACTAGAATTTAAAAACCAGGTATCTCAATGTTTGCGGCCGATTGACGGTGGCAGGGTGTTTGACATTCATTCCCATTTCTTGCTTGGGACCTAAGGGTGCAACCAAGGACACATATTTGATTTTTAACCAATTTATATGCACAGGAGCATGTGCATGTAGTTCAAATTTGAATTATGCACATAAAATGCCTATAAAACCCAGTTAATGTATAAAAATGTCCAAACGAACCCCTTAAAATTCCAAAATTTAACACAATACTCCTATTGTTCTATGCTGACACTTGAATTTTTTTGAAAGTAATAACAGGCAATGGATATCGTTTCGTCCCCAAAGGTGGCACGTTCGCTACCGAAACCATCACGCTTGTTGTGAGAAGCTTATACCCAAACCTGGCCCAAATGGGGTAAATTTTTTAGCATGACATGTTTATACCGCTCCGTGATAGCATGCCAAGTTTCATGAATTTCAGACGAGCTTTGGATTTACTATAATTTAAAAACAAGGTATCTCAATGTTTGCGGCCGAGTGACGGTGTCAGGGTGTTTGACATTCCTTCCCATTTCTTGCAAGGGACCTAAGCATGCAACAAAGGATACATATTTGATTTTTCAACCAACTTATATGCACTTGAGCATGTGCATGTATTTCAAATTTGAATTATGCACATAAAATGCCGAGAAAACCCAGCTAATGTATAAAAATGTCCAAATGAACCCCAAAAATTTCAAAAACATAACACAACACTCTTGTTGTTCTATGTTGACACAAGGAATTTTTTGAAAGCAATAAGAGGCTGGAGATATCGTTTCGTCCCCAAAGGTGGCACGTTCCCTACCGAAACCATCACGCTTGTTGCGAGAAGCTCTAGTTTGTGAGAAGCTTATACCCAAACCTACCCCAAATGGGATTTTTTTTACCAAGGCATGTTGATGCCGCTCCATGATAGCATGCCAAGTTTCTTGAATTTCAGACTAGTTTTGGATTTACTAGAATTTAAAAACCAGGTATCTCAATGTTTGCGGCCGAGTGCCGGTGGCAGGGTGTTTGACATTCATTCGTATTTCGTGCATGGGACCTAAGCATGCAACCTAGGACACATATTGGATTTTTTAACCAATTTATAAGCATTGGAGCATGTGCATGTAGTTCAAAATTGAATTATGCACATAAAATGCCTAGAAAACCCAGTTAATGTATAAAAATGTACAAATGAACCCCTAAAAATTCCAAAATTTAACACAACACTCCTGTTGTTCTATGTTGACACTAGAAATTTTTTGAAAGCAATAAGAGGCAACGTATATCGTTTCGTCCCCAAAGGTGGCACGTTCCCTACTAAAACCATCACGCTTGTTGTGAGAGGCTCTGGTTTGTGAGAAGCTTATACCCAAACCTGCCCCAAATGGGACAAAAATTTACCACGACATGTTGATGCCGCTCCATGATAGCATGGCAAGTTTCATGAATTTCAGATGAGTTTTGGATTTACTAGAATTGAAAAACCAGGTGTCTCAATGTTTGCGGCCGAGTGACGGTGGCAGGGTGTTTGATATTCATTCCCATTTCTTGCATGGGACCTAAGCATGCACCCAAGGACACATATTTGATTTTTCAGCAAATTTATATGCACCGGAGCATGTGCATGTAGTTAAAATTTGAATTATGCACATAAAATGCCTAGACAACCAAGTTATTGTATAAAAATGTCCAAACGAAGCCCGAAAAATTCCAAAATTTAACACAACACTCCGATTGTTCTTTGTTGACACTAGAAATTTTTTGAAAGCAATAAGAGGCAAAGGATATCGTTTCGTCCCCAAAGGTGGAACGTTCCCTACTGAAACCATCACGCTTGTCTTGAGAAGCTTTGGTTTCTGAGAAGCTTATACCCAGACCTGCCCCAAATGGGACAAAAATTTTACCACAGCATGTTGATGCCGCTCCATGATAGTTTGCCAAGTTTCAGGAATTTCAGACGAGTTTTGGATTTACTAGTATTTAAAAACCAGGAATCTCAATGTTTGTGGCCGAGTGACGGTGGCAGGGTGTTTTACATTCAATCCAGTTTCTTGCATGGGACCTAAGCATGCAACCAAGGGCACATATTTGATTTTTCAACCAATTTATATGCACTGGAGCATGTGTATGTAGTTCAGATTTGAATTATGCACATAAAATGCCTAGAAAACCCAGTTAATGTATAAAAATTTCCAAACGAACCCTGAGAAATTTCAAAATTTAACACAACACTCCAGTTGTTCTACGTTGACACTAGAAAAATTCCGAGAGCAATAAGAGGCAACGGATATCATTTCGTCCCCAAGGGTGGCACGTTCCCTACTGAAACCATCACGCTTTAATGTGAGAAGCCCTCGTTTGTGAGAAGCTTATTCCCAAACCTTCCCCAAATTTGGCAAAAAAATTACCATGTCATGTTAATGCCGCACCATGATAGCATGCCAAGTTTCATGAATTTCAGATGAGTTTTGGATTTACTAGAATTGAAAAACCAGGTATCTCAATGTTTGCGGCCGCCCGACGGTGGCAGGGTGTCTGACATTGATTGCCATTTCTTGCATGGGAACTAAGCATGCACCCAAGGACACATATTTGATTTTTCAACCAATTTATATGCACTAGAGCACGTGCATGTAGTTCAAATTTGAATTATGCACATAAAATGCCTAGAAAACCCGGTCTAAATGTATAAAAATGTCCTAACGAACCCCATAAATTCCAAAATTTAACACAACACTCCGGTTGTTCTATGTTGACACTAGAATTTTTTAGAGAGCAATAAGATCCAACATATATCGTTTCATCCCCAAAGGTGGCACGTTCCCTACTGAAACCATCACGCTTGTCTTCAGAAGCTTTGGTTTGTGAGAAGCTTATACCCAAACCTGCCCCAAGTGGGACAAATTTTTTACCATGGCATGTTGATGCCGCTCCGTGATAGCATGCCAAGTTTCATGAATTTCAGACGAGTTTTGGATTTACTAGAATTTAAAAACGAGGTATCTCAATGCTTGCGGCCGAGTGACGGTGGCAGGGTGTTTGACATTCATTCCCATTTCTTGCATGGGACCTAAGCATGCAACCAAGGACATATATTTTATTTTTCAACCAATTTAGATGCACTGGAGCATGTGCATGTAGTTCAAATTTGAATTATGCACATAAAATGCCTAGAAAACCCAGCTAATGTATAAAAATGTCCAAACGAACCCCAAAAATTCCAAAACTTAACACAACACTCCTGTTGTTCTATGTTGACACTAGAAATTTTTTGAAAACAATAAGAGGCAACTGATATTGTTTTGTCCCCAAAGGTGGCACGTTCCCTACCGAAACCATCACGCTTGTTGTGAGAAGCTCTGGTTTGTGAGAAGCTTATACCCAAACCTACCCCAAATGGGACAAAAAAAATTCCACGGCATGTTGATGCCGCTCCATGATAGCATGCCAAGTTTCATGAATTCCAGATGTCGGTGTACAAAAGTAGGGGTCCCTTCTTGTACCCCTTTACTTGTGCGCGGGCAGTCGCAGCCCCACGCCCCTGGCCACGCTCGGCGGGGCAAAGGAAGCAAAGACACAAGACGACCAGAGCAACGCCAAGCTAGAAACACGAAGAGCAGAAGTGCGAGGTGAACTCCCCCGGCAAGGCCCTTGCCGGGGCATCCTCCACAGCCCCGGCAAGAACCTTGCACAGGCAACTTGCCCAATGCCAGCAGGGCTCCCACCCTTGAGCCTAAGAGTTCCGATGCCCCCAACCACATTGGAAGCAAAGCTCGGGAGGCGCCTCCATGGCGGCATGCAGATCTTTGTGAAGACCAAGAACATAAAAGACTAGATGAGAATCAGAAGACGAAGATCCTCGGCAAGATCCGTGCCAAGGATACCCACGAGACCCCCGGCAAGACCCTTGCCGAGGATGCCCACAACGCTGCGGCAAGACCCTTGCCGAGGCTCCGGCAAGACTCTTGCCGAAGACATCCGCGGGGCCACAGCCAGGCCCCCACCCGCCAAGACTCCACCACCGTTCCCATACAGCCGCCAGCCCACCAACTAGGCGAGCACCTGCGTGGCGACGTGTGGCCTCCAGGCCAACTCAGCAAGCACCTGTGTGGTGGCATGCAGATCTTCGTGAAGACTCTGCCACCGCACCAACTGAGCAGCCAGCCGGCCAGCGTGGCCCTACACGCCTCGTCAACTCGGGCGCGCGTCGAAGCCAGGCGAGGCGGCGACAACTGGGATGAGCTTCCTTGCCATCCCCGATAAAGCAAGAAGGGCACGTCGGCAGCGCATTAAATGCGTTTGTCCTACGGTGCCAGGAGATAGACTCGACTACTATACAAACTTTCCACCTCCTGTGTGCCACTGTGGCAGCCCCTTTTGACTATAGAAGGAGGCCCGCAGCGTACTGAGAGAGGATTCGGACTTTTTGGACCCTGCACGCTTTGTAGCTAGTCCAAGAACACCAGATGAACATAAACCAGCAGGAGTAGGGTATTATGCATCACTTGCGGCCCGAACCTGGATAATCCCCCTGCGTTGATCTTCTAATCCCGCTCCTTCCATAGCTCTGCGCCGGCCAACCGTAGCAAAAGGGATTCTACGTGATCCCGTAGGTTTCGTTTCCGCCGACATCTTTGGCGCGCAAGGTAGGGGGCGCAAGCTATGAAAATCTAGTTTGGAGGTTAGCACACCGACTTCATCATCACCATGGCCCCCAAGAGAAAGGGGATCACAGCAATCGGCTCGTCCGGGGCCGGCCCGTCCGCGCGAGCACAAGCAGGCGGCCGGGTGGCCACGGATGGGGCTAGAGACGTGCCCGCGAGCATCCACGACATTCTGGCAATCGGAGCCAGGCGAGCGGCGTCGTCCGAATCCGAGACGACGAGCCACATGCCGATGGGTCCAGGGGCGGGGCCGTGCTCCCCACGGGCGGCGCAGCAGCCTCTACGGCACCCCAGCTGGCACCCACGGCGCGCCCTTCCCAGGTCGCGCGTGATGAGAAACACCGCGATGCCGGAGCCCCCGGGCACCGCCGTGGAAAGAGCCCTGTGTGCCACTCGCAGGGCGAACCAGGCCGGCGTGCGCACTCAGACGCCGGTGCAGGTGGCATGCGACCGCGAGACCGCGACAGAGACCCTTCTAACCCGGTTAGAAGTCGGAGCGCGTCACGGTCTATGCAGATCTCGCCGCCGCCTACGCCAGCAGAAGCGCTAGCGCGCGTGCAGCTGCTCCTCGACTTCCCCCTGCTGCGGAGAAGCTCGACGAGTGGAGAGCCACCATCCGAAGCCTTGTCAGCTTCGCCAACAAAGACGAGCCACTCCCAACGGGACCCTCGCACCGGCCTGCTGACGAGCCGGTGCATGCCGGCGGTGGGGGGACCAGAGACGCTGCGACCACGGTGCACCCCCCCCCCCGCGCCGCGACAATAGCTGCCGGCACGTTGACCCGACGTCTGTGATAATGTTTCCACAACGTCATCTGACCCGCGAACCCGCCGCGACCAACGTCAAGTCCTTCGGGAACGGGGCCAGGAAGACGCTCGAACTACCATCGAACGACGATGAGAGACGCGCCATCAGTCGGATCAGCGTGCGGGGCCTACTATGGACCACCCGGCACCGGGGGCCCCGGCGACCTGCCTTACGAGGTGGGTTGTCCAGCCTTTACTTGAGAGCTGCGGCAATTCCACTGGCCCTCCCACCGCACGTTCAAGCCCGATGTTGGCGAGAAGTACAATGGCAAGACCCACCCATCGGAGTTCCTCAGCATCTACACCATCGCGATGCAAGCTGCTGGAGCTCGCGACGACAAGGTGCTCGCCAATTACTTCCTGTTGGCACTCAAACCCAACATCATGTCGTGGTTGATGCACTTGCCAGTGGATTCCATTTCTTCTTGGTCGAATTTGTGTCATGAGTTTGTTTGCGCCTTCACTGGAGGCCACCAAGCTCATGGCCAGGCAAGTGATTTGCATATCATCCCCCAGAAAGAAGGTGAAAACCTGCGCAAGTACATACAGAGGTTCAGCCTGGTGCAGTACAACATCCCAGATGTTCATCCTGCCGCTGTCATCAGCGCGTTCCATCAGAATGTGCGCAACTGCAAGATGCGCAAAGAGTTGGTGATGAACAAGGTCAAGGACGTGGCCGAACTTTACGTTCTGGCCGATAGATGTGCTCGAGCTGAAGAGGGGAGGAAGTACCCCAGCAAAGACGCCGGTGCGGAAACCGAATGCACAGACGAAGATACCGCCGCCCCGACAAAGAAGGGCCGGCGCCGCACCAGGAAGCGCAAAGGCAAGACTGTGCTTGCCGTTGAGGGATCTGCCGAGCCCGGCGCCGCCAAAAAGGCCAAGGCTGACGACCCCAGCAAGGAGGTTGCCGGGTGTGCCGCCTGCTTGGCCTTGCCAGCCACCGGCAAGCCAGGAGGCTCCGACAAGCAGTACTGCAAGATCCACCGCACCAAGGGCCATGACCTCCAGAACTGCTGACAGGTTGAGCTGCTTGCAGAAAAGCAGAAGGCTGAATATGAAAGGCGAGACAAGGAGAAGGGTCAGGATGGTGTTGAGGGGTCCGTCAAGAAGCGTGGCGGCCAAGGGGGTCGTCGCGGCAAAGATAACCAACAAGAGAGGCCCGCTCGGGGCCGTGACAAGAAAGAGGAAGATGATGATCACGACGAGGAGGACGAGTCCGGCGAGCACGAGTTCCAGAAGGCTACAGAGGCCATGTGCGTCGACGGTGGTGCCTCTGATGAGGACATCAATACCATTGTTACACCCACAGCCCCTGCTGCTATACATACTGGACCAATTACTAGAGCTCGCGCACGCCAATTAAATTACCAGGTACTTTTGTTTCTTGGTAATGATTCTAATGTTCATGAGAATATGATGCTGCCTAAATTGGATACATTTGTTTTGCTTACAAATGAAGGGCCTAGCTTTGAGAAGGATGAACATTGGAGCAAGAACAAGCATGGAGATATGGCATGCGCATGGGGAACAAGAACGGAGTTACAAGTGATGATTTCAGGACGTTGAAGCCACCATAATGCGTGCATGAAGCCTTGGACGAAATATACAAGATGCTACTTCATAACTTTCGTCCAGAGGCTATTCTAGGTGCTGCGTCACCTTATTATTGGGCCAGGCCCATGTAATTTCGAAATACTTGAGTATAGGCTGTTTTTAGAGTCCGCATGTGTGGGGAAACAAGAGATAGGGTTGGTTTCGGACCCCTTTCCCAAGGGCCACGAAATTCCCCCCTCTTCCTCCATATATACAGCCCTTAGGGCATCGTTTAGACTTTGGGTTTTGTTTAGATTAAAAGTTTGCCATAGCTGCAACTTCGTGTACTTCGTTTGTGTTCAACGACCAGACAAAGGCGTCACAGAACCCCACCTTTATCAATAAAGCTTTCATCTTATATTCGCAATATCCAGATTGCAATCTCAGTTTCTTGCTTGTTCTTCGTTTGCTCGCAGGAAACAGACCCTCGTGGTCAGGTTGATCGTGCTCCGGCATGGTCAATAACCTCTCGGAGCTGGTTTAGCGATTGCTAAGGCGCGACGTCATCGCACGTTCATAGTCGGATCGTCAAAGTCGACTTCCACCAAAGCGATAGCCATCATCTCATCGAAAGACGGGACACCTTTGCCTCTATCAAGTGGTATCAGATTTCCAGGTTGCTCGGTGAGATTTTACAGTTTTTCGTAGTTTAGATCGAGTTTGTTCTTCATACCTATAGTCCACGAAAAAGCCAAAAAAAAAATTTAGGGTTAGTTCATCCTATCCGAACCAATCTGAGCCTTTGCATAATCTTTTCTGTGCTTGCTTTGTTGAATTTGCGGTTGCATCGTCGTGTCAAGTTGCTGGTCTTAGCGTCTAGTCCTTTAGAGTTTCGAGTTCTGTTCATAGGTTGTCACGTCGCCGCTGCCATATATCACCACCGCATCATCATCATCGCTGCTGCCATATACCACCACCGCACCAACTTCATCGCCGCTGCCATATACCACCACCACATATTCACCGCCAATCCGAGTCCATATACGCCACCACATATCCGCCGCCATCACACCAATCCAAGTACACCTGCAACATATATCCGCCACCAGTCCGAGTTCCACCAGATTCATCTCCGCCACCAGTCCTAGTCCAAGTCCAGTATTTTGTTACTCTGTTTTGGATTTCCAGATCACGCCATACTCCGAGTCGTGACAGAGAAGGACTCCCAAACTTTTGTGTTACCCGTAGTAGAAAAATAGTTCCAGTTTAAAAAAAAACTAAGTCTGGAAAATTCTGGCTAGGCAGTTTTTAGACCATTTGTAGACTTTTTCGAAAAACATTTGTTGCGGAGCAAAAAAAAGTGCAAAAAAAGTGAAAAAAAATTCAGAGTGTGCTCCTCCCTTGTTTACATGCAGCGCCGTGATTTTGTTAGTGTTCTAGGCTCGCGTCTCTAGCACGGTCTAGCCTAGGACCAGCACAGTACCGTCGTGGAGCGTTTATTCAACTTTGCATATCTGAATTGGTTATTGCTGACCCTTTTTGCTACCATATTATAAGCCTTCCCAGCTCCACATACATCTACGTCGTGCGTTTGACTCTCCCTGGTAATCGCTCTATCCAAGCTTTGAGAGTTTTGGCTACAACGGTTGCCGATCACCACCTGCTGCTGGGTAAGAATTGGTAAGAATTTGAGATTCGCTTGAAGGATTTGTGACACACCACCATCACCACCACTTCCTAGTAGTCTGTAGGATCATATTCTTTTGTGCTTCTATTGCTGCTAACCATGGCAGGATCACAAGCCGATGAGACTGATTGGGAGAACATGACGAACAAGGGGTTGCATGATAAATTTCAGCAAATGATGAGTGGCCAGGTGGGAGATGTGCTAAACAGATTTGAAGAGGCTATGGAGAAGATAGATGCCGTGGAGAAGTCGTTTGAGACAAAGCTGGATAACAGGTTTAATGAATTGCTCAAGCGTCTTCCCCAACCACCACCGGCTGCACCTGTCGCACCTCTACAACAACAACAACCACATCTCCAACGCCGCCTTCCAAATCAAGTGGGACGAGCACAGCGCGTTCCAATTGAGACTGGTCAAAATTCGGGTGCCGCTGCACCTACTGTTGATGCTTCTTTGGCTCCTACTACTGTGGCGGCTGAGGAGGATGACGATTATGCGGGCGATTATGAGGATGAGGTTGATCAAAATCAGAACTACGTGCAGCCACCAGCACCACCTCCAGCAGGTCGACCTCAGGTATATATTCGCAACGGTAGGCCTGCACCACCACCTCAGGTACGAGATCATGACCATGTTCCTAAACTGAAATTGAATATTCCATCGTTTGAGGGTAGATACATTCTTGATGTATATCTTACTTGGGAGTTAGAAATTGAACAACGTTTTACATGTTTACAATATCCCGAGGAGAGACGGGTTGCTGCTGCTGTTTGTGCTTTCACTAGTTTTGCATGTGTATGGTGGTCTGAACATTGTAGATTATATCCTATTCCAGCTACTTGGGCTGCTTTGAAAACTGCTATGCGTACTCGTTGGGTTCTACCATATTATCAACGTGAATTGCTTCAAAAACTGCAGCGTTTACGACAAGGGAAAAATTCTGTAGAAGAATATTATCAGGAATTACAAACTGGCATGATTAGATGTGGTACTGTTGAGGAGAATGAAGCTATGCTTGCATGTTTTATGGGTGGTTTAAATAGAGAGATTCAGACCATTCTAGAGTATAAGGAGTATACTAATATCACTCGTTTATTCCATCTTGCTTGTAAAGCTGAACGTGAAGTGCAGGATCGACAAGCATTGGTGCGAACTAACTTCTCTGCAGGTCGACCTTCATCATGGACACCGCGTGCATCTTCTACTTCCACTGCACCAGCACCTCCATCAGGTTCCACCTCCAGCCGTGATACAAGAAAGCAGGCACAACCACCACTATCTGCCAAGAGCGCACCTGCCGGGCCTGCACAGAGCTCTTCTTCTTCCATGGCGTCAACAGGGCACACAAGTGATATTATTTGTCGTCGTTGTAAGGGAAGAGGACATTATGCGCGAGAATGCAAATCTCAGCGTGTAATGATTGCTACTGAGGATGGTGGGTATGAGTCCGCTAGTGACTATGATGAGGAGACTTTGGCTCTTATTACACGTGAAGAACATGGTGGAGATGATTCTGAAAATGAGACGCAATACATGGCTCCTGAAGACGCTGACAGGTATGAATGTTTAGTTGCTCAACGTGTTTTGAGTGTGCAGGTCACACAAGCAGAGCAAAATCAGAGGCATAATTTGTTCCATATAAAGGGAGTTGTGAAGGAACGTTCTGTTCGCGCCATCATAGATGGAGGGAGCTGTAACAACTTGGCTAGCATGGAGATGGTGGAGAAACTATCTCTCACCACAAGACCACATCCACATCCTTACTACATCCAATGGTTCAACAACAGCGGCAAGGTTAAGGTAACACGTACTGTTCGTGTGCATTTTAGTATCTCTACATATGCTGATTATGTTGATTGTGATGTGGTACCCATGCAAGCATGTTCCTTATTACTTGGTAGACCATGGCAATTTGATAAAAATTCTGTACACCATGGTAGAAACAATCAGTATACTCTTGTTCATAAGGATAAAAATATTACTTTGCTTCCTATGACTCCTGATTCCATTTTGAAAGATGACATTAATAGAGCTAATAAAGCAAAACAGGAGAAAAATAAGAGTGAAAATCAGATTGTGGCAAAAGAATTTGAGCAACAAATGAAACCTAATAATAAACCATCTAGTGTTGTTTCTGAAATTAAATTGAAAAGTGCATGTTTACTTGCCACAAAATCTGATATTGATGAGCTAGATTTCAACAAATCTGTTTGCTATGCTTTTGTGTGCAAAGAGGCATTATTTTCATTCGAGGACGTGCCTTCCTGTTTGCCCCCTGCTGTCACTAACATTTTGCAGGAGTTCGCTGACGTCTTTCCACAAGACGTGCCACCAGGATTACCACCTATTCGAGGGATTGAGCATCAAATTGACTTAATTCCCGGTGCATCGCTACCCAACCGTGCACCATACCGTACCAATCCAGAGGAGACGAAGGAGATTATGCGTCAAGTACAGGAACTGCTCGACAAAGGTTATATACGCGAATCTCTTAGTCCTTGTGCTGTTCCTATTATACTTGTGCCTAAAAAGGATGGTACATCGCGTATGTGTGTTGATTGTAGAGGCATTAATAACATTACTATTCGTTATCGTCATCCTATTCCTAGGCTAGATGATATGCTTGATGAATTGAGTGGCTCTACAATATTTTCCAAAGTTGATTTGCGTAGTGGATACCATCAAATTCGTATGAAACTGGGAGATGAATGGAAAACAACATTTAAAACTAAGTTTGGTTTATATGAGTGGTTAGTCATGCCTTTTGGGTTAACTAATGCACCTAGTACTTTCATGAGACTAATGAACGAAGTTTTACGTGCTTTTATTGGACGATTTGTGGTAGTCTATTTTGATGATATACTGATTTATAGCAAATCTTTGGAAGAACATTTGGAACATTTACGTGCTGTTTTTATTGCTCTACATGATGCACGTTTGTTTGGTAACCTTGGGAAGTGCACCTTTTGCACCGACCGAGTATCTTTTCTTGGCTATGTTGTTACTCCACAGGGAATTGAAGTTGATAAAGCCAAGATGGAAGCTATTGAGAGTTGGCCGCAGCCCAAAACGGTCACACAAGTGAGGAGTTCCCTTGGCCTCGCTGGTTTCTATAGGCGTTTTGTGAGAGATTTCAGCACCATTGCTGCACCTCTCAACGAGCTTACAAAGAAGGATGTGCCTTTTGTTTGGGGTACCGCACAGGAAGCAGCCTTCACGGTATTGAAAGATAAGTTGACACATGCTCCTTTACTCCAACTTCCTGATTTTAATAAGACTTTTGAGCTTGAATGTGATGCTAGTGGAATTGGATTAGGAGGTCTGTTATTACAAGATGGTAAACCTGTTGCATACTTTTCTGAAAAAATGAGTGGGCCTAGTCTGAATTATTCTACTTATGATAAAGAACTATATGCTCTTGTTCGGACTTTAGAAACATGGCAACATTATTTATGGCCCAAAGAATTTGTTATACATTCTGATCATGAATCTTTGAAACATATTAAAAGTCAAGCTAAACTGAATCGTAGACATGCTAAATGGGTTGAATTCATTGAAACTTTCCCTTATGTCATTAAACACAAGAAGGGTAAAGAAAATGTTATTGCTAATGCATTGTCTTCGTCGCTATACTATGCTGTCACAACTTGGCTTCAAAATATTTGGTTTGGAGACCATCAAAGATCAATATGTGCATGATGCTGATTTTAAAGATGTTTTGCAGAATTGTAAAGAAGGAAGAACCTGGAACAAGTTTGTCTTTAATGATGGATTTGTGTTCCGTGCTAACAAGCTATGCATTCCAGCTAGCTCTCTTCGTCTTTTGTTGTTGCAGGAGGCGCATGGAGGAGGATTAATGAGACACTTTGGCATGAAGAAGACGGAGGACGTACTTGCTACACATTTCTTTTGGCCAAAGATGAGACGGGATGTTGAGCGTTTTGTTGCTCGCTGCACTACATGTCAAAAAGCTAAGTCACGACTCAATCCTCATGGTTTATATATGCCTTTGCCTGTACCTAGTGTTCTTTGGGAGGATATATCTATGGACTTTGTTTTAGGTTTACCTCGAACAAAGAAGGGGAGGGATAGCATATTTGTTGTCGTGGATAGATTCTCAAAAATGGCACACTTTATACCATGTCATAAAAGCGATGATGCTGTTAATGTTGCTGATTTGTTCTTCCATGAAATTATTCGTTTGCATGGTGTGCCAAGTACTATTGTGTCAGATCATGATACTAAATTTCTTAGCCACTTTTGGAGATGTTTATGGGCTAAGTTGGGGACTAAACTGCTTTTTAGTACTACTTGTCACCCCCAAACTGATGGACAAACTGAAGTAGTCAATAGAACATTGTCTACTATGCTTAGGGCTGTTTTGAACAATAATAAGAAAATGTGGGAATAATGATTGCCTCATATTGAGTTTGGTTATAATCGTTCATTGCATTCTACTACTAAGATGTGCCCTTTTGAAATTGTGTATGGTTTCCTACCTCGTGCACCTATTGATTTGTTGCCTCTTCCATCTTCGGAGAAGGTTAATTTTGATGCTAAACAACGTGCTGAATTGATCTTAAAAATGCATGAGTTAACTAAGGAAAACATTGAGCGTATGAATGCTAAATATAAACTTGCTGGAGATAAGGGTAGAAAACATGTTGTGTTTGCACCTGGAGATCTTGTTTGGTTACATTTGCGTAAGGATAGATTTCCTGATTTGCGCAAATCAAAGCTAATGCCACGTGCTGATGGTCCTTTTAAGGTGTTAGAGAAAATAAATGATAATGCATATAAACTTGAGCTGCCTGCAGATTTTGGGGTTAGTCCCGCTTTTAACATTGCAGATTTGAAGCCTTATTTGGGTGAGGGAGATGAGCTTCCGTCGAGGACGACTTCATTTCAAGAAGGGGAGGATGATGAGGACATCAATACCATTGTTACACCCACAGCCCCTGCTGCTATACATACTGGACCAATTACTAGAGCTCGCGCACGCCAATTAAATTACCAGGTACTTTTGTTTCTTGGTAATGATTCTAATGTTCATGAGAATATGATGCTGCCTAAATTGGATACACTTGCTTTGCTTACAAATGAAGGGCCTAGCTTTGAGAAGGATGAACATTGGAGCAAGAACAAGCATGGAGATGATGGCATGCGCATGGGGAACAAGAACAGAGTTACAAGTGATGATTTCAGGACGTTGAAGCCACCATAATGCGTGCATGAAGCCTTGGACGAAATATACAAGACGCTACTTCATAACTTTCGTCCAGAGGCTATTCTAGGTGCTGCGTCACCTTATTATTGGGCCAGACCCATGTAATTTTGAAATACTTGAGTATAGGCTGTTTTTAGAGTCCGCATGTGTGGGGAAACAAGAGATAGGATTGGTTTCGGACCCCTTCCCCAAGGGCCACGAAATTCCCCCCTCTTCCTCCATATATACAGCCCTTAGGGCGTCGTTTAGACTTTGGGTTTTGTTTAGATTAAAAGTTCGCCATAGCTGCAACTTCGCGTACTGCGTTTTTGTTCAACGACCAGACAAAGGCGTCACAGAACCCCACCTTGATCAATAAAGCTTTCATCTTATATTCGCAATATCCAGATTGCAATCTCAGTTTCTTGCTTGTTCTTCGTTTGCTCGCAGGAAACAGACCCTCGTGGTCAGGTTGATCGTGCTCCGGCGTGGTCAATAACCTCTCGGAGTTGGTTTAGCGATTGCTAATGCGCGACGTCATCGCACGTTCGTAGTCGGATCGTCAAAGTCGACTTCCACCAAAGCGATATCCATCATCTCATCGAAAGACGGGACACCTTTGGCTCTATCAGCCTCGTTGCACACCTCACACCGCCAGCTGAAGCAGTGGGCGCGTGAGGTCATTGCGGCGGAGCCGTCGTTCGATGCCCAGAAGCCACTGAAGTGGTCACGTACGCCCATCATTTTTGACACCGAGGATCACCCGATCGCACAACTGTGGTCAGGGTGTTTGCCGTTGTTGGTTTCACCAACAATACGCAACCTCAAGGTGACCAAAGTGCTGGTTGACGGTGGGGCCGGTCTGAATTTGATCTCGCCCGCTGTGATCAAGAAACTGCAGATTCCTGATGGAGATCTCGAGGAGACGGGCACATTCCAAGGGGTCAACCCGGGAAAGAGTCAGCCGAAAGGTAAAATCACGCTGCCCGTTACGTTCGGAGGCGAGCTGAACTACAAGACATAGAAGATTGTTTTTGATGTTGCCGAGATCCCCCTGCCGTACAACGGGATCCTTGGCCACCCAGCGCTGGCCAAGTTCATGGCGGCATCACACTACACCTACAACACATTGAAGATGCCGGGGCCGCTCACCATCATCACCGTCCCCTCTGACAAGAAAGACGCGCTCGTCTACGCTGACCAACTCTACCGAGAGGCAGTTGCAGCAGCTGCCGCCAGGGCACTTGCTCCTACCGCTGTAGCCCCGGGAAGGAAGAAGGCCGGCAAGACCTCTTGCACCCACTCCGGCAAGCGCACCTCTTCGGAGTGATGTGCTCCTGTTGAGGACGTGCCAGAGAGCTCCACCGGCAAGAGCAAGAAGACAGCTCCCCTTGAGGACGTGCCAGAGAGCTCCACCGGCAAGAGCAAGAAGTCCAAGGCTGCACTACCAGAAAACCAAGAAGGTGTCCGTCAAGGAGGACGGCACGGGCGGGGCTTTTACTATAAGCTCCACCCTCGACAGCAAATAGGAAAGCGCGCTCATCGCCTTCCTGCGGGCGAATGTTGATGTATTTGCATGGCAAGCATCTGGCATCCCCGACATTCTCAGGGAGGTGATTGAGCACCATCTTGCTGTCTGTCCTCACGCACGGCCCGTCAAGCAGAAGGTCAGGAAGCAAGCTTTGGAGTGACAAGAGTTCATGATTGAAGAGATCAAGAAGTTGGAGGTGGCAGGCCTGGTAAGAGGAGTACTCCACCCCACGTGGTTGGCCAATCCGGTGGTGGTGCGTAAGGCAAATGGGAAGTGGAGGCTGTGTATTGATTACACAGACATCAATAAAGCCTGTCCAAAGAATCCTTTCCCTCTGCCACGCATCGGCCAGATTGTAGACTCCACTGCCGGGTGTGACCTGCTGTCATTCCTCGATGCCTATTCAGGATACCACCCGATCTTCATGATGAAGGAAGACGAAGAGAAGACCGCGTTCATCACCCCATGTGGTACGTACTATTTTGTACGAATGCCTTTCGGGTTGAAGAGCGCTGGTTCAACATTTGCCCGAGCTGTCCAGATTGGTTTTGAGCCCAGCTACATAGAAATATGGAAGCTTATATGGATGACATAGTGGTCAAAACCAAGGACAGGGCCACACTCGTGCAAGACTTAGAAGAAACATTCGCAAATTTGCGCAAGATAAACCTCAAGCTCAACCCAGAGAAGTGTGTATTCGGTGTCCCCTCCGGCAAACTTCTCAGGTTCTTTGTGTCTCAACACGGAATCCAAGCAAATCCCGACAAGATCAAGGCGATCGAGCAGATTGAGGCACCAAAATGGGTCAAAGACGTCTGTAGGCTCGCAGGCTGCATTGCTGCCCTGAGTAGGTTCATCTCCAAATCTGCTGAGCGCGCCCTCCCCTTTTTCAATTTTGAAAAAGGCAAGTCCAGTAAAATGGACTCCGGAGGCAGAGGCAGCACTGCAAGATTTGAAGAGGCACTTCTCCTCCACGCCAATACTAGTCGCGCATAAACCACGGGAGCCATTGTTGCTGTACTTAGCAGCAACGAATCAAGTGGTCAGTTCTGCGTTGGTGGCGCAGAGGGAACTTGTGGGAGAAGCAGCAATTGCAGCAGAGCCGTTGGATGGCGAGCCGGGGTTCTCCTCGGCATAGCCTGACGCCGGCAAACCAGAACCCCCCGGCAAGGCCCGGTCCCGGCGAGGCAGAGTCTGAGCGGATGGGTGAAGTGGGACAGAAGAAGAAGATGGTGCAACACCCAGTGTATTTTGTCAGTTCCCTCTTGCAGGCGGCTAGGTCAACATATTCTGGAATGCAGAAGCTGCTTTTCGGCCTCCTCATGGCCTCGAGAAATCTATGCCACTATTTCCAAGCGCACGAGATCACCGTCGTCACCCGCCTCCATTTGCAACGGATTTTGCACAACCCAGATGCAACAGGGAGGATTGTGGACTGGGCATTGGAGCTGTCGAGCTTTGGCCTCAGGTTTGAAAGTACTTCAACGATCAAGAGCCGAGCTTTGGCAGAGTTCATAGCAGAGTGGACCGCAACGCCCGACGAGGAGATTCAAGAGACCACCCTTCCCGACAAGGAGACGAGCAGTGAGTGGATTACATACTTTGATGGAGCTTTCTCACTCCAAGGTGCTGGTGATGGCGTGCTACTCGTCGCACCGACCGGAGAGCACCTCAAGTACGTAATCCAGATGCACTTTCCCCAGAAAAAATCAACGAACAATACGGCGGAGTACGAGGGGTTGCTTGCCGGTCTCAGGATCGCGTCAGACCTCGGAATCAAGAAGCTCATCATCAGAAGTGATTCGCAGCTCGTCGTCAAGCAAGTTAACAAGGATTACCAGAGCCTGCTGATGGAGGCCTACGTGAATGAAGTGAGGAAGTTGCAAGAACGTTTCGACGGCCTACAAGCAGAGCTTGTTCCCTGAGCGGAGAACGGCGTTGCCGATGACTTGTCGAAACGCACTGTCCTCAAGTTGCCTATGGAACCAGGTATCTTTGTACTTCAGTTAACTCAGCCATCCGTTGAGCCATCAGCAGGGAAGAACAAGCGATGGAAGACAAGCCCCGGCAAGTACCTCCCCGCCGAGCTCCCAGGAGCCGCCGACAAGGAGGTTGCCGGGTACCCCAAGCTTGCCGAGGGGAAACTACCTCCGACAGGGCCCCAGGCCCTGACCGTAGAGGCAGCTGCCCCTACGGCCGAAGATGTGCCTTTGGTCCTTGCCGTCGAGCCCCAGGCTCTGGCATGGGCGCATCCCACCATCCGTTTCCTCCAAACAGGAGAGCTCCCCGAGGAGCAGGAAGAAGCAGAGAAAGTAGCCCGTCGGTCCAACATGTACCAGTTTGTGGATGATACCCTGTACAGAAGGAGGCCAAACAGTGTGAGGCTGAAGTGCATTCCTCAAGACGACGGACTAGAGCTGTTGGAAGAGATACATGAAGGTGTATGTGGCTCCCACATAGGGTCAAGGGCCCTTGCCGACAAGGCATTCCGACAAGGTTTCTTCTAGCCCACAACCCTCTAGGATGGAGCTGCGCTAGTAACCAAGTGCGAAGCGTGTTAGTTCCATTCAAAGAAGCTTCATCAACCAACTCAAGCCCTTCAAACAATCCCTCTCTCCTGGCCATTTTCGGTATGGGGGCTCGACATACTAGGCCCCTTCCCCCGTGCTGTCGGGGGCTTTGAGTACTTGTACGTCGCAATCGCCAAGTTCACAAAGTTGCCCGAAGTGGAAGCAGTGAGGAAGGTGACAACACAGTCTGCCGTCAAGTTCTTCAAGGGGCTAGTTTGCCGTTTTGGTGTGCCGAACAGGGTCATCACCAACAACGGCATGCAGTTCACAAGCCGCACCTTCATGCAATACATCCAGGACCTCGGTAGCAAGGTCTGTTTCGCTTCAGTGGCACACCCATGGAGCAATAGCCAGGTGGAGAGGGCAAATGCTGAAGTACTGCGAGGCCTGAGGACAAAGACTTTTGACAGGCTGCACAAGTGTGGAAGGCATTGGCTTGATGAGTTGCCGACGGTTCTTTGGTCGATCAGAACGACGCCAAATCGAGCCACCGGCCAAACACCCTTTGCCCTGGTAAAGGGGGCAGAAGCAGTTCTCCCCACAGAACTCACATACGGGTCACCTCGAGTGCTCGCTTATGACGAGCTTGAGCAAGAGTAGTTGCGGCAAGATGACGCGACGGTCCTCGAGGAAGATCGTCTTCGGGCGGCTGTGCGAGCTGCATGCTACCAGCAAGCCTTGCGCCGCTACCGTAGCCGCAAGGTTCATGCCCAAAGTCTTGAGGAAGGCGACCCTATTCTTCAGCGCGTTCAGTCGGCCAAGAATTCCAACAAGTTGACGCCGAAGTGGGAAGGCCCTTATTGGGTAATACAAGTCACCAGGCCTGGCACAGTCCACCTGGAGACCGAAGATGGTATCCCAGTGAGCAACTCCTGGATCATCGAACATCTTCGTAAGTTTTACCCATGAGGCGTGGTTGCCGGGCGTCCCGGCAAACCACCTTTTGTATGAGCCTTGCTGACAAGGCATGTAACCCTTTGTACAGAGCCAAGCGCAGACCCTGAGCATAAATAAATGAAGCGCTGGCGCCCTAAGTTTTAGCCTGCATGCTAGGTTAAGTCTCTCTCTTTGATAGGGTTGATAGTGCTCAGCGGCAACTAACCCCTAGCATAGAGGTCTTTGATAGAGGTCGGGTTGCCTGGGGGCTGCAGATTCAGATAAGTCTTTTATCCCCTGTTATGCATTTCTATATGGAACTAGGACGTATGAAGCCTCGTTTATTCCCGGGCCACTGTGCTCCCCCTTTCCTGTGCCCAAGAACTATTCTCTGGGCCGGAACTTGGTTGTAGTTGCGGTGACAAGGAAGCAAACGAAGGGCCTAATCCTACTTCGCCCCTGCCTCCGTCGAGAGCGTGAGATATGGTTGTGCCATGAAGTGAGGGGACGGCAAGGCCTGTTGCCGGGCGACAATGTTTATCTTAAAAGTAACAAGGATTCATTCCTTGGCATGGGCCTCGCTCACGCACAAAGAACCCGGCAAGCACCCTTTTTCATTAATATGTTCCAAACAGGTACAGTTCGTACGGAATGTAAACATGAGCAAGGGGATTACAAGGTTTAAATCTAACAAGTGCCCGCAGACTTAAAAACTAAAAAAGATAAGTGCCCCGTGAAGCCCGTTCTTGCCCCTTTCCTCCCAGGTGCGGCAGGTGAAGGCAAAAAGGAGGTGACGGGGAACGCGCCGATGGAGAGCTTGACGAGGAAGACCCTCGGCAGGGCACGTGGCCGAGGGAGGAGGGCGGCGCGGTCAGTCGGAGTCGGCGTCCTCCTGCTTAGCGCCCTCGTCGTCGCTGTCCCTGTCCTCCTCATCACTCCCGCTTGAGGAGGATTCTTCATCAACGGAGGAGCTCTCCACGCAACACCTTAGGCGAGGTCCCAAGTGCCCAAAGTCCTTGACGGAGAGCAGGTCATTCTCCATTAATTTGAAGTGGAGAACGAGCCCCTCCGATAGGCTGTGGGCACGAGCGAAGGTCTTCCATCCATGATGAAGATACATGACGTGAGGGGCGGGGAAGTCGACGTCGACCCGCATGCTGCCATTCCCACAGCCCCACATATGCAACCTCACAGCCTGTGGCAGGTCGAGCTCCATCTCTTGAGCG
This sequence comes from Triticum aestivum, assembly GCF_018294505.1. Taxonomy (NCBI): domain Eukaryota; kingdom Viridiplantae; phylum Streptophyta; class Magnoliopsida; order Poales; family Poaceae; genus Triticum; species Triticum aestivum. The sequence goes on along the minus strand of NC_057811.1, from coordinate 250,436,387 downwards.
AACAGAGTAGGGAGACGAAGACGACGGCGCACTGGCCTGTGCAGCCTGATGAGGAATTTGCGGGGCTGGTCTCCGACATGGCCCTCCATTGTGGGAGGGGCCGCTGGCGGAGGCGAGGCCGGTGCGCCGCCCCATCCTCCTCTTCCCCGAGCACCACGGCGGCCTCGGCCTTGCCCCCTCTGCCTTCCTCTCACGGCCGGCTCCGCCGCCATGAGCTCTTGGGAAGGAGGGGCACACTGTCGAGCAGAGACCCTCGTCACCGCCATCGGAGTGCCAGCGTGCCCTCTCGCCATAGCAGAAGGAAGGAGCCAAGGTGGAAGGAGATGAATGATGAAGGATTGAGGGATGCCATCCCCCTCCCCTTCTTATAAAGGGGCGGGGCTGGGGCTCGGCCGCCCCACTTAACCAATCCGGCCGCTAGGGGAGCAGGGAATCGAGACCGACTCGCTGCTCCAATCAGCGACGACCCGGTTTCCCACCTTGCCATTACCGAAAAAGGCTTTCGCCCCGCTTTATATATAAAGCACCAAACAACAGCACCTGGTACAACGCACGCCCCATAACACACACACACACCCAAGGCAGGATACATAGGCACCGAGCGCAACAACACCAACCTTAGCACTATGCGAAGAGGTGAAGCCACATATGACGAACCGTGGGCTCCTAGGAGGTGCCTTCAGGAAGGGAACGACACCGGAGCGCCGCCACCGCCCGATCTGAGGATCAGAGTTTCCCCTCGAGCAACACAATGGGCAACAAGGGCCGCGGCGACACCTTCCAGAAGGGAACGAGCTTCGCCGCCGCCGGTCCGTCCGAAGATAGAGCAGGTTTTCACGCCGGCCACCATTCATCGCCGCTGAACGCCACACCCCAGTTACCACGCCGTCCACACGGCCATGGAAACCGGGCAGCACCAAGCCATGGGCTCTGCCCATGAGCACCGCGGACCCACCACCAGGGCCGCCGCCCCGGCATCCATGACCTTGACACCACCTCACCCGAGATCCGCCGCTACCCCAATCAAAGTCACGAGTGGAAAGGACCCCACCTTTCACGCCCCTGGTCTGCCCCCAGTGCCGAGACCCGATAGGCCTGCCAAAACTGGCCTCCATAGCCTCGTTCTGCGGCACCGGTCGCGAGACGAGCTCGGTCCTGCTGCCGGGCGCGAGATAAGCATGATCCTGCTGCCGGGCGCGAGACGAGCTCGGTCCTGCTGCCGGGCGCGAGACAATGTCGGTCCTGCTGTCGGGCGCGAGACGAGCTCGGTCCTGCTGCCGGGTGTGAGACAAGTGATGGATCGCAGCTGGGGAGGGCCAATCATTCGACGAAGGTTGCATCCAGATGACGAGGAGAGAGCTCGAAGGTCGCAACGGGCCGCCTACAGACGAGCCGACACCGGAGATCCAGCCGTCACCTCAACCGACCCGTCAAGGGCAGCAGCCACGCCGGGCCACTGCCCACCCGGCGAGCTCCAAGCATCGGAGCCGCCGGGCACGCACCGCTGCACTACCACGCTGCTGCTACCTCCACCGAGCCAATGAGGAAACAGCCGACCGTGGCCCAGGCCAAGTGCAGCCCGTGGCACCAAGGAACTCAGCCTGCAGCAAGAAACGCCTCCCTCCGCCACCCCAGTCCACCCCACCACCACCGCCACCACAACCGACCCCTACCGATGACTGGAGAGGCCAGCCATGGCAAAAGCTGCCCACAGCCCCCGCCGAAGGATGAGCCGCCGGCGCTGAATCCAGCCGGATCTGGGCCGGGCCACCCCAAGCGCCACCACCTGGAGAAGATGACCCACCGCAGCCGCCGTGCGCCGTCCAGGCCCCAGGTCGCCGGTGCACCGCCGCCGTCCCGCGCTGCCAGCGCCGTCCAGGCCCCAGGTCGCTGGTGCACCGCCACCGTCCCGCGCTGCCAGCGCCGCGCCGCCGGGCCCGTGGCCACCCGACGCCACCTGCGCCATGCGCTGTCCCGCGGCAGCAGCCGACCACGCCGAGGGGGAGAGACTCCCCCCTTCCACCCACGCCAGCCGGGCTTTGCCCGGCGGCTTGTCGCGGTGGCGGCGGGGGAGGGAGGCTGGGAGGAGGGGACGAGGAGGCGGCGGCTAGGGTTGCTCCCCGCCGCCTCGCCATTTAAGGCCCGTGCCCCCTGCGTCCACCGCCTACCATCTTTGAGGCATGGAGGACACATGGCGAGCAAGCCAAAATCGAGAAGACAAGTGAAGCGACTGTTTTCCACCGCATGATCGTGGGGCACGGGCGCCTTGAAGGCCACGACTCGAGTCCACTTAGTAAATGAGTCGCGCCGCCTGCGTTTTCCTCTTTTTTATGGGCAAGGCGCGAGCTGCCTCTTTACCATGATGTGACGCATGCATGCAGCAACCGCCCCCTGCATGACCCCCACGTCACGCATTCAATGCGGGTCATGGGGAAGCGCAACTAGTGAGGGAGTTATGCCGGTAAAAACTCGGCCGCGCGCGCGCACTGTTCTGGGCCTGACCGAATAACGCCCCGCGCTTATATGTGGCCAGGGCCCGGGGGCTCCTGTCGGTGTACAAAAGTAGAGATCCCTTTTTGTACCCCTTTACTTGTGCACGGGCAGTCGCGGCCCCACGCGCCTGGCCACGCTTGGCGGGGCAGAGGGGCGAGTTGAACTCCCCCGGCATGGCCCTTGCCGGGGCGGCCTCCACAGCCCCGGCAAAAACCTTGCCGGGGCAACTTGCCCAACACCAGCAGGGCTGCCACCCTTGAGCCTAAGAGTTCCGACGCCCTCAACCACATTGGAACCAAAGCTCGGGAGGCGCTTCCATGGCGGCATGCAGATCTTTGTGAAGACCAAGAACATACAAGACTAGATGAGAATTAGAAGACGAAGATCCTCAGCAAGATCCTTGCCGAGGATCCCCACGAGACCCCCCGGGAAGACCCTTGCCGGGGACGCCCACGACACCGCGGCAAGACCCTTGCCGGGGCCCCGACAAGACTCTTGCCGAAGACATCCGCGGGGCGACAGCCAGGCCCGACCTGCCAAGACTCCACCGCTGTTCCCATACAGCTGCCAGCCCACCAACTAGGCGAGCACCTACGTGGCGACGTGCGGCCTCTAGGACAACTCAGCAAGCACCTGCGTGGTGGCATGCAGATCTTCGTGAAGACTCTGCCACCGCACCAACTCAGCAGCCAGCCAGCGTGGCACTACACGCCTCGTCAACTCGGATGTGTGTGGAAGCCAGGCAAGGCTGCGACAGCTGGGATGAGCTTCCTTGCCATCCCCGATAAAGCAAGAAGGGCACGTCGGCAGCGCATTAAATGCGCTTGTACAAACTTTCCACCTCTAGTGTGCCACTGTGGCAGCCCCATTTGACTATAAAAGGAGGCCCGCAGCGTACTGAGAGAGGATTCGGACTTTTTGGACCCTGCGCGCTTTGTAGCTAGTCCATGAAAACCAGATGAACATAAACCAGCAGGAGTAGGGTATTACGCATCACTTGCGGCCCGAACCTGGATAATCCCACAGCATTGATCTTCTAATCCCGCTCTTTCCACAGCCCCGCGCCCGCCAACCGTAGCAAAAGGGATTCTACGTGATCCCGTAGGTGTCGTTTCCCCCGACACCAAGCGAGTTTTGGATTTACTAGAATTGAAAACCAGGTATCACAATGTTTGCGGCCGAGTCACGGTGGCAGGGTGTTTGACATTCATTCCCATTTCTTGCATGGGACTTAAGCATGCAACCAAGGACACAAATTTCATTTTTCAATCAATTTGTATGCACTGGAGCATGTGCATGTAGTTCAAATTTGAATTATGCACATAAAATGCCTAGAAAACCCAGTTAATGTATAAAAATGTCCAAACAAACCCCAAAAAATTCCAAAATTTCACACAACACTCATGTTGTTCTATGTTGACACTAGAAATTTTTTGAAAGCAATAAGAGGCAATAGATATCGTTTCGTCCCCAAAGGTGGCATGTTCCCTACTGAAACCATCACGCTTGTCTTTAGAAGCCTTGGTTTGTGAGAAGCTTATACCCAAACCTGCCCCAAATGGACAAAAATTTTCCCACGGCATCTTCATGCCACTCCATGATAACATGCCAAGTTTCATGAATTTCAGACGAGTTCTGGATTTACTAGAATTTAAAAACCAGGTATCTCAATGTTTGCGGCCGAGTGACGGTGGCAAGGTGTTTGACATTCATTCCCATTTCCTGCATGGGACCTAACCATGCAACCAAAGACAAAGATTTGATTTTTCGACCCATTTATATGCACTTGAGCATGTGGATGTACTTCAAATTTGAATTATGCACGTAAAATGCCTAGAAAACCAAGTTAATGTATAAAAATGTCCAAACGAACCCCAAAAAATTCCAAAATTTAACACAACTCCTGTTGTTCTATGTTGACACTAGAAATTTTTTGAAAGCAATAAGAGGCAACTGATATCGTTTCGTCCCCCCAAAGGTGGCACGTTCCCTATTGAAACCATCACGCTTGTTGTGAGAAGCTCTGGTTCGTGAGAAGCTTATACCCAAACCTGCCCCAAATGGGGCAAATTTTTTACCATGGCATGTTGATGCCGCTCTATGATAGCATGCCAAGTTTCATGAATTTTGGATAAGTTTTGGATCTACTAGAATTTAAAAACCAGGTATCTCAATGTTTGCGGCTGAGTGATGGTGGCAGGGTGTTTGACATTCATTCCCATTTCTTGCGTGTGACCTAAGCATGCAATCAAGGACACATATTTGATTTTTCAACCAATTTATATGCACTAGAGCATGGGCATGTAGTTCAAATTTTATTTATGCACATAAAATGCCTAGAAAACCCAGTTAATGTATAAAAATGTCCAAACGAACCCCAAATTTTTTTAAAATTTTGCACAACACTCCTGTTGTTCTATGTTGACATTAGAAAATTTTTGAAAGCAAAAAGAGGCAACATATATTGTTTCGTCCCCAAAGGTGGCACGTTCCCTACCGAAACCATCTCGCTTGTTGTGAGAAGCTCTAGTGTGTGAGAAGCTTATACCCAATCCTACCCCAAATGGGACAAAAAATTTACCATGGCATGCTGATGCCGCTCCATGATAGCTTGCCATGTTTCATGAATTTCAGAGGGGTTTTGGATTTACTAGAATTTAAAAACCAGGTATCTCAATGTTTGCGGCCGAGTGACGGTGGCAGGGTGTTTGACATTCATTCCTATTTCTTGCATGGGACCTAAGCATGCAACCAAGGACACATATTTGATTTTTCAACCAATTTATATGCACTGGAGGATGTGCATGTAGTTCAAATTTGATGCACATAACATGCCTAGAAAACCCAGTTAATATATAAAAATGTCCAAACGAACCCCGAAAAATTCCAAAATTAACGCAATGCTCCTGTTGTTCTATGTTGACACTAGATTTTTTTTAAAGCAATAAGAGGCAATAGATATCGTTTCGTCCCTAGAGGTGGCACATTCCCTACTGAAACCATCACGCTTGTCTTGAGAAGCTCTCGTTTGTGAGAAGCTTATACCCAAACCTGCCCCAAATGGGACAAATTTTTTACCATGGCATGTTGATGCCGCTCCATGAAGCATGCCAAGTTTCATTAATTTCAGACAAGTTTTGGATTTACTAGAATTGAAAAACCAGGTATCTCAATGTTTGCGGCCCAGTGAAGGTGGCAGGGTGTTTGACATTCAGTCCCATTTATTGCATGGGACCTAAGCATGCAACCAAGGACACATATTTGATTTTTCAACCAATTTATATGCACTGGAGCATGTGCATGTAGTTCAAATCTGAATTATGCACATAAAATGCCTAAAAACCCAGTTAATGTATAAACATGTCCAAATGAACCCCAAAAATTCTAAAATTTAACACAACACTCCTGTTGTTTTATGTTGACACTAGAATATTTTTGAAAGCAATGAGAGGCAACAGATATCGCTTCGTCCCTAGAGGTGGCACGTTCCCTCCAGAAACCATCACGCTTGTCTTGAGAAGCTCTGGTTTTTGAGAAGCTTATACCCAAACCTGCCCCAAATGGGACAAAATTTTTACCACGGCATGTTGATGCCGCTCCATGAAGCATGCCAGGTTTAATGAATTTCATATGAGTTTTGGATTTACTAGAATTTAAAAACTAGGTATCTCAACGTTTGCGGCCGAGTGACGGTGCCAAGGTGTTTGACATTCGTTCCCATTTATTGCATGGGACCTAAGCATGCAACCAAGGACACATATTTGTTTTTCAACGAATTTATATGAAGTGGAGCATGTGCATGTAGTTCAAATTTGAATTATGCACATAAAATGTCTAAAAAAAACCCAGTTAACGTATAAAAATGTCCAAACAAGCCCCGAAAAATTTCAAAATTTAACACAACATTCCTGTTGTTCCATGTTGACACTAGAATTTTTTTGAAAGCAGTAAGAGGCAACGGATATCATTTCATCCCTAAAGGTGGCACGTTCCCTACCGAAACCATGACGCTTGTGGTGAGAAGCTCTGGTTTGTGGGAAGCTTATACCCAAACCTGCCCCAAATGGCATTTTTTTTACCACGACATGTTGATGCCGCTCCATGATAGCAGGCCATGTTTCATGAATTTCACACGAGTTTTGGATTTACTAGAATTTCAAAACATGTATCTCAATGTTTGTGGCCGAGTCACGGTGGTAGGGTGTTTGACATTCATTCCCATTTCTTGCATGGGACCTAAGAAGCAACCAAGGCCACATATTTGATTTTTCAACCAATTTATATGCACTGGAGCATGTTCATGTAGTTCAAATTTGAATTATGCACATAACATGCCTAGAAAACCCAGTTAATGTATAAAAATTTCCAAACGAACCCCGAAAAATTCCAAAAATTAACACAACACTCATGTTGGTCTACGTAGACATAAGAAAACTTTTGAATGCAATAAGAGGCAATGGATATTGTTTCGTCCCCAAAAGTGGCACCTTCCCTACTGAAACCATCACGCTTCTTGTGAGAAGCTCTGGTTTGTGAGAAGCTTATACCCAAACCTGCCCCCAATGGGGCAAAATTTTTACCATGGCATATTGATGCGGTTCCATGATAGCATGCCAAGTTTCATGAATTTCAGACGAGTTTTGGATTTACTAGAATTTAAAAACCAGGTATCTCAATGTTTGCGGCCGAGTGATGGTGGCAGGGTGTTTGACATTCATTCCCATTTCTTGCATGGGACCTAAGCATGCAACCAGGACACAAATTTGATTTTTCAACCAATTTATATGCACTGGAGCATGTGCATGTACTTCAAATTTGAATAATGCACATAAAATGCATAGAAAACCCAGTTAATGTATAAGAATGTTGAAACGAAACCCGAAAAATTCCAAAATTTAACACAACACTCCTGTTGTTCTATGTTGACACTAGAAATTTTTTTAAGGCAATAAGAGGCAACAAATATCATTTCGTCCCCAAAGGTGGCACGTTCCCTACTAAAACCACCACGCTTGTGGTGAGAAACTCTGGTCTGTGAGAAGCTTATACCCAAACCTCCCCCAAATGGGGCAAAAAATTTAGCACGACATGTTGATGCTGCTCTATGATAGCATGCCAAGTTTCATGAATTTTAGATAAGTTTTGGATCTACTAGAATTTGAAAACCAGGTATCTCAATGTTTGCGGCCGAGTGACGGTGGCAGGGTGTTTTACATTCATTCCCATTTCTTGCGTGTGACCTATGCATGCAACCGAGGACACGTATTTGAATTTTCAACCAATTTATGCACTGGAGCATGGGCATGTAGTTCAAATTTTAATTATGCACATAAAATGCCTAGAAAACCCAGTTAATGTATAAAAATGTCCAAACGAACCCCGGAAAATTCCAAAATTTAACACAACACTCCTGTTGTTCTATGTTGACACTAGAAATTTTTTGAAAGCAGAAAGAGGCAACGGATATCATTTCATCCCTAAAGGTGGCACGTTCCCTACCTAAACCATGATGCTTGTGGTGAGAAGCTCTGGTTTGTGAGAAGCTTATATCCAAACCCGCCCCAAATGGGACCAAAATTTTACCACGGCATGTTGATGCCGCTCCATGATAGCAGGCCATGTTTCATGAATTTCACACGAGTTTTGGATTTACTAGAATTTCAAAACCAGGTATCTCAATGTTTGTGGCCGAGTGACGGTGCCAGGGTGTTTGACATTCATTCCCATTTCTTGCATGGGACCTAAGCTTGCAACCAAGGACACATATTTGATTTTTCAACCAATTTATATGTACTGGAGCAAGTGCATGTAGTTCAAATTTGAATTATGCACATAAAATGCCTAGAAAACCCAGTTATTACAAAAATGTACAAACGAACCCCGAAAAATTCCAAAATTTAACACAACACTCCTGTTGTTCTATGTGGACAGTAGAATTTTTTTGGAAGCAATAAGAGGCAACGGATATCGTTTCGTCCCCAAAGGTGGCACGTTCCCTGCCGAAACCATCACGCTTGTTGTGAGAAGCTCTGGTTTGTGAGAAGCTTATACCCAAACCTGCCCCAAATGGGACAAAAAAGTTACCGCGGAATGTTGATGACGCTCCATGATAGCATGCCAAGTTTCATGAATTTCAGACGAGTTTTGGATGTACTAGAATCTAAAAACCAGGTATCTCAATGTTTGCGGCCGAGAAACGGTGGCAGGGTGTTTGACATTCATTCCCATTTCTTGCATGGGACCTAAACATGCAACCAAGGACACAAATTTGTTTTTTCAACCAATTTATATGCACTGGGACATGTGCATGTAGTTCAAATTTGAATTATGCACATAAAATGCCTAGAAAACCCAATTAATGTATAAAAATGTCCAAACGAACGCCGAAAAATTCCAAAATTTAACATCACTCCTGTTGTTCTATCTTAACACTAGAAATTTTTGAAAGCAATAAGAGGTAACCGATATCGTTTCGTCCCCAAATGTGGCACGTTCCCTACTGAAACCATCACGCTTGTCTTGAGAAGCTCTGGTTTGTGAGAAGCTTATACACAAACCTGCCCCAAATGGGACAAAAAATTTGACATGGCATGTTGATGCCGCTCCATGATAGCATGCCAAGTTTCATGAATTTCAGACGAGTTTTGGATTTACTAGAATTTAAAAACAAGGTATCTCAATGTTTGCGGGCGAGTGACGGTGCAGGCTGTTTGAAATTCATTCGTATTTCTTGCATGGGACCTAAGCATGCAACCTAGGACACAGATTGGATTTTTTAACTAAATTGTCAGCACTGGAGCATGTGCATGTAGTTTAAATTTGAATTATGCACATAAAATGCCTAGAAAACCCAGTTAATGTATAAAAATGTCCAAACGAACACCGAAAATTTCCAAAATTTAACATCACTCCTGTTGTTCTATCTTGACACTAGAAATTTTTTGAAAGCAATAAGAGGTAACGGATATCGTATCGTCCCCAAACGTGGCATGTTCCCTCCCGAAAGCATCACGCTTGTCTTGAGAAGCTCTGGTTTGTGAGAATCTTATACCCAAACTGGCCCCAAATGGGGCAAATTTTTTAGCACGGCATGTTGATGACGTTCCATGATAGCATGCCAAGTTTCATGAATTTCGGACGAGTGTTGGATTTACTAGAATCTAAAAACCAGGTATCTCAATGTTTGCGGCCGAGTGACGGTGGCAGGGTGTTTTACATTCATTCCCATTTCTTGCATGGGACCTAAACATGCAACCAAGGACACAAATTTGTTTTTTCAACCAATTTATATGCACTGGGACATGTGCATGTAGTTCAAATTTGAATTATGCACATAAAATGCCTAGAAAACCCAGTTAATGTATAAAAATGTCCAAACGAACACTGAAAAATTCCAAAATTTAACATCACTCCTTTTGTTCTATCTTAACACTAGAAATTTTTGAAAGCAATAAGAGGTAACCGATATCGTTTCGTCCCTAAATGTGGCACGTTCCCTACTGAAACCATCACGCTTGTCTTGAGAAGCTCTGGTTTGTGAGAAGCTTATACACAAACCTGCCCCAAATGGGACAAAAAATTTGACATGGCATGTTGATGCCGCTCCATGATAGCTTGCCAAGTTTCATGAATTTCAGACGAGTTTTGGATTTACTAGAATTTAAAAACCAGGTATCTCAATGTTTGCGGGCGAGTGACGGTGCAGGCTGTTTGAAATTCATTCGTATTTCTTGCATGGGACCTAAGCATGCAACCTAGGACACAGATTGGATTTTTTAACTAAATTATCAGCACTGGAGCATGTGCATGTAGTTTAAATTTGAATTATGCACATAAAATGCCTAGAAAACCCAGTTAATGTATAAAAATGTCAAAACGAACACCGAAAATTTCCAAAATTTAACATCACTCCTGTTGTTCTATCTTGACACTAGAAATTTTTTGAAAGCAGTAAGAGGTAACGGATATCGTATCGTCCCCAAAGGTTGCACGTTCCCTCCCGAAAGCATCACGCTTGTCTTGAGAAGCTCTGGTTTGTGAGAATCTTATACCCAAACAGGCCCCAAATGGGGCAAAAAATTTACCACGGCATGTTGATGGCGTTCCATGATAGCATGCCAAGTTTCATGAATTTCGGACGAGTGTTGGATTTACTAGAATCTAAAAACCAGGTATCTCAATGTTTGCGGCCAAGTGACGGTGGCAGGGTGTTTTACATTCATTCCCATTTCTTGCATGGGACCTAAACATGCAACCAAGGACACAAATTTGTTTTTTCAACCAATTTAGATGCACTGGGACATGTGCATGTAGTTCAAATTTGAATTATGCACATAAAATGCCTAGAAAACCCAGTTAATGTATAAAAATGTCCAAACAAACACCGAAAAATTCCAAAATTTAACATCACTCCTGTTGTTCTATCTTAACACTAGAAATTTTTGAAAGCAATAAGAGGTAACCGATATTGTTTCGTCCCCAAATGTGGCACGTTCCCTACTGAAACCATCACGCTTGTCTTGAGAAGCTCTGGTTTGTGAGAAGCTTATACACAAACCTGCCCCAAATGGGACAAAATTTTTGACATGGCATGTTGATGCCGCTCCATGATAGCATGCCAAGTTTCATGAATTTCAGACGAGTTTTGGATTTACTAGAATTTAAAAACCAGGTATCTCAATGTTTGCGGCCGAGTGACGGTGCAGGCTGTTTGAAATTCATTCGTATTTCTTGCATGGGACCTAAGCATGCAACCTAGGACACAGATTGGATTTTTAACCAAATTATAAGCACTGGAGCATGTGCATGTAGTTTAAATATGAATTATGCACATAAAATGCCTAGAAAACCCAGTTAATGTATAAAAATGTCCAAACGAACACCGAAAATTTCCAAAATTTAACATCACTCCTGTTGTTCTATCTTGACACTAGAAATTTTTTGAAAGCGATAAGAGGTAACGGATATCGTTTCGTCCCCAAAGGTGGCACGTTCCCTCCCGAAAGCATCACGCTTGTCTTGAGAAGCACTGGTTTGTGAGAATCTTATACCCAAACTGGCCCCAAATGGGGCAAAATTTTTACCACAGCATGTTGATGACGTTCCATGATAGCATGCCAAGTTTCATGAATTTAGGATGAGTGTTGGATTTACTAGAATTTAAAAACCAGGTATCTCAATGTTTGCGGCCGAGTGACGGTGGCAGGGTGTTTGACATTCATTCCCATTTCTTGCATGGGACCTAAGCATGCAACCAAGGCCACATATTTGATTTTTCAACCAATTTATATGCACTAGAGCATGTGCATGTAGTTCAAATTTGAATTATGCACATAAAACGCCTAGAAAACCCAGTTAATGTATAAAAATGTCCATACGTACCCCGAAAAATTCCAAAATTTAACACAACACTCATGCTGTTCTACGTTGACATTAGAAATTTATTTAAAGCAATAAGAGGCAACGGATATCGTTTCATGGATTTACTAGAATTTAAAAACCAGGTATCTCAATGTTTGCGGCCGAGTGATGGTGGCAGGGTGTTTGACATTCATTCCCATTTCTTGCATGGGACCTAAGCATGCAACCAGGACACAAATTTGATTTTTCAACCAATTATATGCACTGGAGCATGTGCATGTACTTGAAATTTGAATAATGCACATAAAATGCATAGAAAACCCAGTTAATGTATAAAAATGTTGAAACAAAACCCGAGAAATTCCAAAATTTAACACAACACTCCTGTTGTTCTATGTTGACACTAGAAAAAATTTCAAGGCAATAAGAGGCAACAGATATCATTTCGTCCCCAAAGGTGGCACGTTCCCTACTAAAACCACCACGCTTGTGGTGAGAAGCTCTGGTCTGTGAGAAGCTTATACCCAAACCTCCCCCAAATGGGGCCAAAAATTTAGCACGACATGTTGATGCTGCTCTATGATAGCATGCCAAGTTTCATGAATTTTAGATAAGTTTTGGATCTACTAGAATTTGAAAACCAGGTATCTCAATGTTTGCGGCCGAGTGACGGTGGCAGGGTGTTTTACATTCATTCCCATTTCTTGCGTGTGACCTATGCATGCAACCAAGGACACATATTTGATTTTTCAACCAATTTATGCACTGGAGCATGGGCATGTAGTTCAAATTTTAATTATGCACATAAAATGCCTAGAAAACCCAGTTAATGTATAAAAATGTCCAAACGAACCCCAAAAAATTCCAAAATTTAACACAACACTCCTGTTGTTCTATGTTGACACTAGAAATTTTTTGAAAGCAGCAAGAGGCAACAGATATCATTTCATCCCTAAAGGTGGCACGTTCCCTACCTAAACCATGATGCTTGTGGTGAGAAGCTCTGGTTTGTGAGAAGCTTATATCCAAACCCGCCCCAAATGGGACCAAAATTTTACCACGGCATGTTGATGCCGCTCCATGATAGCAGGCCATGTTTCATGAATTTCACACGAGTTTTGGATTTACTAGAATTTCAAAACAGGTATCTCAATGTTTGTGGCCGAGTGACGGTGGTAGGGTGTTTTACATTCATTCCCATTTCTTGCATGGGACCTAAGCATGCAACCAAGGACACATATTTTATTTTTCAACCAATTTATATGCACTAGAGCATGTGCATGTAGTTCAAATTTGAATTATGCACATAAAATGCCTAGAAAACCCACTTAATGTATAAAAATGTCCATACGTACCCCGAAAAATTCCAAAATTTAACACAACACTCATGTTGTTCTGCGTTGACATTAGAAATTTATTTAAAGCAATAAGAGGCAACGGATATCGTTTCGTCCCAAAAGGTGGCACGTTCCGTACTGAAACCATCACACTTGTTGTGAGAAGCTCTGGTTTGTGAGAAGCTTATACGCAAACCTGCCCCATATGGGGCAAATTTTTAAACATGGCATGTTGATGCTGCTCCATGATAGCGTGCCAAGTTTCATGAATTTTGGACGAGTTGTGGATTAACTAGAATTTAAAAACCAGGTATCTCAATGTTTGCGGCTAAGTGACGGTGGCAGGGTGTTTCACATTCACTCCCATTTCTTGCATGGGACCTAAGCATGCAACCAAGGACACATATTTGATTTGTCAACCAATTTATAAGTACTGGAGCAAGTGCATGTAGTTCAAATTTGAATTATGCACATAAAATGCCTAGAAAACCCAATTAATGTAGAAAAATGTCCAAATGAACCCCCAAAAATTCCAAAATTTAACACAACACTCCTGTTGTTCTATGTTGACACTAGAAATTTTTTGAAAGCAATAAGAGGCAACGGATATCGTTTCGTCCCCAAAGGTGGCACGTTCCCTGCTGAAACCATCACGCTTGTTGTGAGAAGCTCTGGTTTGTGAGAAGCTTATACCCAAACCTGCCCCAAATGGGACAAAAAGTTACCACGACATGTTGATGACGCTCCATGATAGCATGCCATGTTTCATGAATTTCAGACGAGTTTTGGATTTATTAAAATCTGAAAACCAGGTATCTCAATGTTTGCGGCCGAGTAACGGTGGCAGGGAGTTTGACATTCATTCCCATTTCTTGCATGGGACCTAAACATGCAACCAAGGTCACATATTTGTTTTTTCAACCAATTTATATGGACTGGAACCTGTGCATGTAGTTCAAATTTGAATTATGCACATAGAATGCCTTGAAAACCCAGTAAATATATAAAAATGTCCAAATGAACACCAGAAAATTCAAAAGTTTAACATCACTCCTGTTGTTCTATCTTGACACTGGAAATTTTTTGAAAGCAATAAGAGGTAAGGGATATCGTTTTGTCCCCAAAGGTGGCACGTTCCCTACCGAAACCATCACGCTTGTCTTGAGAAGCTCTGGTTTGTGAGAAGCCTATACCCAAACCTGCCCCAAATGGGACAATAATTTTGAAACGGCATGTTGATGCCGCTCCATGACAGCATGCCAAGTTTCATGAATTTCAAACGAGTTTTGGATTTACTAGAATTTAAAAACCAGGTATCTCAATGTTTGTGGCCGAGTGACGGTGCAGGCTGTTTGAAATTCATTCGTATTTCTTGCATGGGAGCTAAGCATGCAACCTAGGACACTGATTGGATTTTTAACCAAATTATAAGCACTGGAGCATGTGCATTAGTTCAAATTTGAATTATGCACATAAAATGCCTAGAAATCCCAGTTAATGTAGAAAAATGTCCAAATGAACCCCCAAAAAATCCAAAATTTAACACAACACTCCTGTTGTTCTATGTTGACACTAGAAATTTTTTGAAAGCAATAAGAGGCAACGGATATCGTTTCGTCCCCAAAGGTGGCACATTCCCTGCCGAAACCATCACGCTTGTTGTGAGAAGCTCTTGTTTGTGAGAAGCTTATACCCAAACCTGCCTCAAATGGGACAAAAAGTTACCACGACATGTTGATGACGCTCCATGATAGCATGCCAAGTTTCATGAATTTCAGACGAGTTTTGGATTTACTAAAATCTGAAAACCAGGTATCTCAATGTTTGCGGCCGAGTAACGGTGGCAGGGAGTTTGACATTCATTCCCATTTCTTGCATGGGACCTAAACATGCAACCAAGGACACAAATTTGTTTTTTCAACAAATTTATATGGACTGGAACCTGTGCATGTAGTTCAAATTTTAATTATGCACATAGAATGCCTTGAAAACCCAGTAAATATATAAAAATGTCCAAATGAAGACCGGAAAATTCAAAAGTTTAACATCACTCCTGTTGTTCTATCTTGACACTGGAAATTTTTTGAAAGCAATAAGAGGTAACGAATATCGTTTTGTCCCCAAAGGTGGCACGTTCCCTACCGAAACCATCACGCTTGTCTTGAGAAGCTCTGGTTTGTGAGAAGCCTATACCCAAACCTGCCCCAAATGGGACAATAATTTTGAAATGGCATGTTGATGCCGCTCCATGATAGCATGCCAAGTTTCATGAATTTCAGGCGAGTTTTGGATTTACTAGAATTTAAAAACCAGGTATCTCAATGTTTGTGGCCGAGTGACGGTGCAAGCTGTTTGAAATTCATTCGTATTTCTTGCATGGGACCTAAGCATGCAACCTAGGACATTGATTGGATTTTCTAACCAAATTATAAGCACTGGAGCATGTGCATGTAGTTCATATTTGAATTATGCACATAAAATGCCTAGAAAACCCAGTTAATGTATAAAAATGTCCAAACGAACACCGAAAAATTCCAAAATTTAACATCACTCCTGTTGTTCTATCTTGACACTAGAAATTTTTTGAAAGCAATAAGAGGTAACAGATACCGTTTCATCCCCAAAGGTGCCACGTTCCCTACCGAAACCATCACGGTTGTCTTGAGAAGCTCTGGTTTGTGAGAAGCTTATACCCGAACCTGCCCCAAATGGGGCAAACATTTTACCACGGCATGTTGATGAAGCTCCATGATAGCATGCCAAGTTTCATGAATTTCGGACGAGTTTTGGATTTACTAGAATTTAAAAACCAGGTATCTCAATGTTTGTGGCCGAGTGACGGTGGCAGGGTATTTGAAATTCATTCCCATTTCTTGCATGGGACCTAAGCATGCAACCAAGGACACATATTTGATTCTTTTTCAACTAATTTATATGCACTCGAGCATGTGCATGTAGTTCAAATTTGGATTACGCACATAAATTACCTAGAAAACCCAGTTAATGTATAAAATTGTCCAAACAAAGTGCAAAAAATTCCAAAATTTGACACAACACTCCTGTTGTTCTATGTTGACACTAGAATTTTTTTGAAAGCAATAAGAGGCAATGGATATCATTTCATCCCCAAAGGTGGCACGTTCCCTACCGAAACCATCACGCTTGTTGTGAGAAGCTCTGGTTTGTGAGAAGCTTATACCCAAACCTGCCCCAAAATGGGACAAAATTTTACCAAGGCATGTTAATGCTGCTCCATGCACTACTAGGAAAAGGCCTACTAGTGGTGCACCAGTTTTGCCTACTAATGGCGCACTATTGGTGCGCCACTAGTACCACGCCACTAGTATTAAATACTAATGGCGCACCACTGGTGCGCCATTAGTATCTGGTATAATAATGGCGCATCACGCCGTGCGCCATTAGTATAGACCAACATGCGCCATTAGTGTGCCTCCCAGGGGGCGATATTTACACAAGTGCTTTGCCATACTAATGGCGCACTGTGGGGTGATGCGCCATTGCTATTTTTGAATTTTGAATTTGGATCTGGATCGCGATTTTTTGCCCATTTTTTGCTCGTTTTTTGCACGATATTTTTTCAAATTTTGTTCTCGTTTTTGGATCTTGTACGTTCTTTTGCCGTGTTCTTTTGCCAGAGAGGAGTTCGCCGGAGAGGAGGGCCGAGGTCACCGGAGTGGAGGAGGAGGTCACCGGAGAGGCGCTCACCTACATCGCCGGAGAGGAGGAGGAGGTCGCTGGAGAGGAGTTCACCGGAGCATCGGAGTGGAGGAAGGAGAAACCATGAGGGGAGGGGAGGAGAGGAGAGGAGGAGCTCACCGGAGAGGAGGGAGGAGGAGATCACCGGATAGGAGGGAGGAGGAGATCACCGGAGAGGAGGGAGGAGGAGATCACCGGAGAGGAGGGAGGAGAAACCGTGAGAGGAGGGGAGGAGAGGAGGGAGGAGGAGGTCGCCGGAGAGGAGGAGGAGGTCGCCGGAGAGGAGGAGGGGAGTATGGTGGAGGAGAGAAGGGGAGATGGAGTGGAGGAGAGGAGGAGATGGAGTGGAGGAGAGGTGGAGTGGAGGAGAACAATGAAGAGGTAAGGAGGAGAGGTCCCCGCCCAGCCATATATACGACATAGTAATGGTGCATCGTGGGTAGGTGCGCCATTACTAACTTTTTTTGATTTATTTTGAATTTTGAAGGCGGGCAGATAGTAATGGCGCACCGTGGGCAGGTGCGCCATTACTAACTTTTTTATTTTTTTGATATAGTTTGAATTTTGAAGGCGGGAAGATAGTAATGGCGCACCATGGGCAGGTGCGCCATTACTGAGTTTGTTTTTTTTGAATTTTTTGCCTATCCGGATCTTAAAAGCCCCGTAACTTTTTTTCCTGTTAGGTTTTTGAGGATTCTGAAAATGTTTAACGGGGTACCCCCTAGTTAAATTCAGATGTATCTTTTCGAGTAGATGATTTTTCATATAAAAAACTTTTTAATCCGAGTTCGTATGCAAAAGTTATGCCCATTTTACAAATTCCAGAGAGATTTTGCAAAAAAAGTCGAAATTCATATTTGTAAATTTTCCCAACAAGTAGACCACATATCACATGGGAAACTTATTTTGTTTTATTTTTTTGACATTTCCATCATTTTCTTTTATTTTTTCTAAAACTTAAAAGGCGGTCGACCGGGGGGGGGGGGTGCATTCGGTGGAATTTTTGGGGCAAGTTACTAATGGCGCACCGTGGGAGTGGTGCGCCATTACTAGTTCAACTAGTAATGGTGTACCACACACACGGTGCGCCATTAGTAGTTTTGAAAAAAAATTAAAAAAAATTGAAAAAAATTACTAGTGGCGCACCGTGGATGTGGTGCGCCATTACTAGTTTTGAAAAAAAAATTGTTAGTAGTGGCGCACCGTGGATGTGGTGCGCCATTAGTATTTGGACACTAATGGCGCACCAACACATGGTGCGCCACTGCTATATAGTAGTGGCGCACCACATGTCTGGTGCGCCATTAGTGTCCATATCATCTATAGCCATTTTCCTAGTAGTGATGATAGCATGCCAAGTTTCATGAATTTCAGACGAGTTTTGGATTTACTAGAATTTAAAAGCCAGGTATCTCAATGTTTGCGCCCGAGTGATGGTGGCAGGATGTTTGACATTCATTCCCATTTCTTGCATGGGACCTAAGCATGCAACCAAGGACACATATTTGATTTTTCAACCAATTTATATGTACTGGAGCATGTGCATGTAGTTCAAATTTGAATTATGCACTCGTCGCCGGCGAGCCTCCTTCAAGCTTCTTGGCCTCGTCTATCCAGGCAGGTAATCCACACCCGACCCCCATCCTCCTCCTCCTTCCACATCCCACATGCCCTGACCGCCGGCATGACACCTTCCACTCAAATCAACGACCCCTCCACCAAATAAGTGTTGCCCTAAGTCATGGTGCATGCAGTATAGCCGGGATCTCAAGGAACAATTGGAAGCAGAGAAGCAAATCGGGGCCGCACGCGCGGATGAGGTCGCGATGGCTGCCATTCGTGCAGAACCCCATATCTCGGAGGAGCACCTCGCCGTCCAGGCCACCATCGACGCCTCGCGTGACGCCGTGATGCGATTGGCTACTTTAAATGACAGTTCGTGGTGTTTTCTTGAGGCCACCCTCGGTGCCTTCGACGAAGACTACGAGGTGTTTTCTGAGCATGGACGTGCTTACCTCATCTCGAGAGCCAGTAGGTTGGTGCCCGGAGCGCCTCAAGCAACTCACCACTACGACGAGGGCACCCATGATGTGGAGGCCTCTCCCTCTTCCATGTCCAAGGAGCCAATCGTCATCGATATCTCCGACAATGAGGAGTAGCTTGTCTTATTAGCTCACTATAAGGACCCATGTTCAGTTTGCTAGCTACTGCCTTTCCTTAACAAATTCTAGTGAATTGTGCTATCTACTTTTACCATGCAATCTGTTGCTCTAGTGTATATGTTCTATATGTCGTGCAATGTGGTGCTCACTTATTAACTGTTGGTTAATTAGTTGTCGTGTTCAGTTAACTATTTGGTTCAATTATGCAAATGTGATGTTCAATTCTCCAGGGTGCAATTTTGTATTGTCTTCCATGTGAGAAATAAATCAATTTTTTCTTTACAAAATACATGAGAAACAAATACAATTGCTATATTTCCAATTTGTCAAGCATGCTTGGTTTGGTTAACTATCTGATCTTCTAGTATTTTATACATTTGGCAATGTGGTGCTGAGTTAACGTTTGGTTCATTTGTTATGGTGTTTCGTTAATTGTTTGGTTCAATTCTGCAATGCGATATTCAATTGTTGTGGGTGCATTCTGTTACTGTATACCACGTGAGAAATATATCGAATTTGGCTGTACTAAATACATGAGAAACAAATGCAATTGCTATATTTCCAAGTTGTTAAGCATGCTTGGTTCGGTTAACTGCCTGATCTTCTATTAGGAGTATGTTATATTGTGCAATGTGGTGCTCAGTTAATGTTTGGTTCATTTGTTGTGGTGTTTAGTTAACTGCTTGGTTCAATTCTGCAATGCGATGTTCAATTGTTGTGGGTTCATTCTTTTATTGTATACCATGTGAGAAATAAATTGAATTTGGCTGTACTAAATACATGAGAAACAAATACAATTGCTGTATTTCAGAGTTGTTAAGCATGCTTGGTTTGGTTAGCTGTCTGATCTTCTATTAGGAGTATGTTATATTGTGCAATGTGGCCAGTTAATGTTTGGTTCATTTGTTGTGGTGTTTAGTTAACTACTTGGTTCAATCCTGCAATGCAATGTCCAATTGTCGTGGGTAGAATTTTGTATTGTTGTGCATGTGAGGAATAAATCGAATTTGGCTGCACTTAATACATGAGAAACATATACAAGTGCTATATTTCCTACTTCTTAATCATGCTTGGTTTGGATAAATGAGTTTTCCATGTGGCTTGAATTAATCTGATGAATCTGCAATGTGCTTATTTTTCATCAACATATTTTACTGATAGCATGCGAACCCTTACTTAACCTGATGACTAACTACCTTATATGTGTTGCAGGGATACAATGTGAAGCACTGAGGTTTACAATCGAGGTTAGCATGTGCATGGTCCATTGTCTAATAACACATTGTTCTGCAATTGCATGAACCATTCTAATATTTTGGTTTTTAACAATTTAGTCTTGCACATGTAGGTCCTACTGTCAGAGGTTTCGACCCACTGTTCGACCCTTTTTGCATATGGGGAAATGAGTTGTCCATGATATCAGTCAAGTCAAGAAACTTAGAAAGATTGTTAGGATAAAGAAATTAGTGAAAAAAAACAACAAGATCTTTGTCTGCACAATGAAGAAGACATCAGTTCACTACAGGATGGTAATAACTATTATACCTTTCCTTTTTTATTCCTTTGCCCCATTTCCAATATAGAGAAGATATTTATGCACATCCTTGTTTTCAGGCCTTTCCAAAGTAGTTCACTGATATTACCTCTCAAACCACCTGTATGGTCAGGAGGCAAGGAAGGTATTCATACAACACCCACGGTTCAATATTGAAGTGTTCCTGAAGAGGACGAAGGATGGATGGTCAACCATCCACAGGCACTGGCCTAAAGTTGCAAAGACCTTCAACATAAATGAAGGCTCAATATTCGCCTTCTGCTTCAGCAGTTTTCCAGGTGAGATACATCTGTCTATGTACCGTCTATGATGCTAATTTCGAAAGGTTATAGATGTTGCATGTGAAACTTGGTGCTGGTGCAGTTGTCTAATGGGGTAGCTGAGTGTTGAAGCTATATGATGTTGTACTCTGATGTATTTAAATTATGAAAACGAAATATATTGTGTGCTTAATATGAAATGTCAATTAGATTAATAAATGGATTATTAATAATAGGATAATTAGCCTGCTAATTGGGTTTTTTCTATTGCAAATGCTTATTGAGAAAACACCGTGGGCGATGACCTCAGGCAAAGCACACAGTTTCTAGGAATCAACCGTGTTGGATTAATGAACAATGACCCACGACATCCTCTTGAAAACTGTTTGTGATGTACAACCTTTGCAACATAGTTTCTTCTACGCACCATGTGTGATGCATTCAATAATGCAAACGATAAAATTGTTAATACCATGTGCAATGGAAACGCTATCACAAATGATTTAACAGGGAAAATTGTGTGTGATGTACCTGCGAACAGAAACATTTTCCTTGGAGCGACTCTGAGGGATGTATATACGAACGGAAACGTTTAGCAGGGACTGACTATGTGGGATGTACTTACGATCAAAAATGATTACACCTATATAATTGTATTTTTTTGAGCACTACTGTATGTATAACCGTATTTGATTGCTCGTCGGCCGGACACGACCTCATTTTGCCGAGCATGTGTGCCAGGAGGGCATATCCCCAACAGTTTCTGGGTCGTGTGGGAAGGACCCCCTATCGCCCACACTCACTAGGCGACGGTACCAAATGCCGTCGCGAAAAGGGGTTAAAAACTGTTTGTATAGCACCTCGCTGTACTAGTGTAAGTAAACATAGATATAAGCAAACTCAGGCATAGATACAAAAGCATAGTTCAACAGATATTAAGCATACAACAGCATAGTTATAATTAAGACACTACATAGCCATATATAGTTCAATCCCACATCTCATCTGCCGGCAGGCCTACACGAAGGTGAAGGTTCTCTAGGTACTCAGCGTACACTGTGTTTGCCACCCTGTGAGAATATTTCTTCCTGAAGGAGCGAGCGGCTCGTCCTCTTGCATGCGCCAAAACACTTCCATACGCGTCATGAAGCTTTTGGTTGCAAAACGGGAATGCAAAGCCCCGATTCCAGGTCCTAATACGCCTGTTATGATTTAAAGCTCCCTGAGATTTTGCCTCTTGTACCTCCTCTGGCCATCTTCATCCTCATTGTCGACATCGTCAGATAGCACCTATACATATAGTAGAAAAATGTGGCTTCAATATAATTTATAATAATGCGAATTCAGCAGGCGGAGTTTATGAAACATGACATATCCTTTGCCAGCGTGAACCCAAAATCATCAAGTGATCTTGATGAAAGAAATGCATAAATAAAGAGCACAAACCTTACTGCAACAAAATTAAGAGTTTGATTGGTTTGCTACCAACATTTGGCAAAATCAAAAGTTGCCAACACTTGGCAACCTTTTACAAGATTGGCAATGAACAATGGAGTACAAACTAATCTCTAGCGAACATTTGGCAGTTGCCCAAATTTGGCATCAAATCAATTTTTACATGCCGTAAAGTAGGGTTAGGATTTTATGGCTATTTTTAAGACATATCCAAAGATTATGGTTTGATTTTTTAGCACAATAATATATGTACATACCAATCTTGAAAGAAATTGTTTGGCGCAAACATATATGTAGGACATTGAAAATTGTAAAGATTTGGCTAGGAATTATTAACATGAACACTAACCCTAGTCAGATTATTAGCAGAAATCATTTGTACAGATGAAACAATTAATCACTTATCATTTGTACCATTGAAACAATCAATACACTAGAGGGATCTAGCGAAACTTACTCAAATTTCTTGGATTGAGAGAACATAACCATAGGATTTCTATTCCAAAAAGGGGGAGGCAGGACTAACAAGAGAAACCCTAGGATATATTTGCCACATAAATGGGTATAGATGACTAACCGGCTCTCCGTCGTCGTTGGAGTTGTCACCGGAGTCGCTATGGACCTCCGGCTCCGGCTGTGGAAGCACAACGTTGTCGACGACGTCAAGGTCGTGCTTCTGCCCACGCGAGACCTTGTCAGCGGCGATGACAACCTCTATCTCTAGCTTCACGCTGTGCTCAGGTGCTTCAACAGCCCCGACGTCGCCACTCCCTCTGATGGTGCACTTCAGCGGCATCCTCATACACTAACGGCGGTGACGATTGAGAGCGCCATCGAGGATGCAGGAGGAGAGAGAGGATTGTGTGTTTAGAGAGAATGCGGGGTGCGGCCGCCTATTATGACTAGTGGCTTGGGCGCGCCATTAATATGGAGCAGTGGGAGCAAGGCGGGCGACGTCAAAGGGGTAACTCGCCTCCCGGTGAGCCTGTGCAGCGGACTACTGGCATCCCTACCGTCATTTCACACAGCTACTCGCATGCCTCCCAGTTACACTGGCACATCAAACACGCCTCCCGTCAATTCACACACTGATGTCTACTACACAACCTTCTTCTTGTAGACGTTGTTGGGCCTCCAAGTGCAGAGGTTTGTAGGATAGTAGCAAATTTCCCTCAAGTGGATGACCTAAGATTTATCAATCCGTGGGAGGCGTAAGATGAAGATGGTCTCTCTCAAGCAACCCTGCAACCAAATAACAAAGAGTCTCTTGTGTCCCCAACACACCCAATACAATGGTAAATAGTATAGGTGCACTAGTTCGACGAATAGATGGTGATACAAGTGCAATATGGATGGTAGATATAGGTTTTTGTAATCAGAAAATATAAAAACAGCAAGGTAGCAAGTGATAAAAGTGAGCGTAAACGGCATTGCAATGCTAGGAAACAAGGCCTAAGGTTCATACTTTCACTAGTGCAAGTTCTCTCAATAGTAATACCATAATTGGATCATATAACTATCCCTGAACATGCAACAAAGAGTCACTCCAAAGTTACTAATAGCGGAAAACAAACGAAGAGATTATTGTAGGGTATGAAACCACCTCAAAGTTATCCTTTCTGATCGATCTATTCAAGAGTCCGTAGTAAAATAACACGAAGCTATTCTTTCCGTTCGATCTATCATAGAGTTCGTACTAGAATAACACCTTAAGACACATATCAACCAAAACCCTAATGTCACCTAGATACTCCAATGTCACCTCAAGTATCCGTGGGTATGATTATACGATATGCATCACACAATCTCAGATTCATCTATTCAAACCAACACAAAGAACATCAAAGAGTGCCCCAAATTTTCTACCAGGGAGTCAAGACGAAAAATGTGCCAACCCCTATGCATAAGTTCACAAGGTCACTGAATCCGCATGTTGATCACCAAAACATACATCAAGTAGATCACGTGAATATCCCATTGTCACCACAGATAAGCACATGCAAGACATACATCAAGTGCTCTCAAATCCTTAAAGACTCAATCCGATAAGATAACTTAAAAGGGAAAACTCAATCCATTACAAGAGAGTAGAGGGGGAGAAACATCATAAGAACCAACTATAATAGCAAAGATCGCGAAACATCAAGATCGTGCCAAATCAAGTACATGAGAGAGAGAGATCAAACACATAGCTACTGGTACATACCCTCAGCCCCGAGGGTGAACTGCTCCATCCTCGTCATGGAGAGCACCGAGATGATGAAGATGGCCACCGGTGATGGATCCCCCCTCCGGCAGGGTGCCGAAACAGGGTCTCGATTGATTTTTGGTCGCTACAGAGGCTTGCGGTGGTGGAACTCCCGACCTAGGTTATTTTCTGGAGGTTTCTGTATTTGTAGGAAGTTTTGGCGTAGGTCTCACGTCAGGGGGGTCTCCGAGTCATCCACGGGATAGGGGGACGCGCCCAGGGGGTAGGGGGCGCCCCCACCCTCGTGGAAAGCCCGTGACTCTTTTGGCCCAACTCTTTTACTCCAGGGGCTTTTTTGGTCCATAAAAAATCATCAAAATTGGCACGTCAATTGGACTCTGTTTGGTATTCCTTTTCTGCGATACTCAAAAACAAGGAAAAAACAGAAACTGGCACTGGGCTCTAGGTTAGTAGGTTAGTCCCAAAAATCATATAAAATAGCATATAAATGCATATAAAACTTCCTAGATTGATAATATAATAGCATGGAACAATAAAAAATTATAGATACATTGGAGACGTATCAAGCATCCCCAAGCTTAATTCCTTCTCGTCCTCGAGTAGGTAAATGATAACAATAGAATTTTTGATGTGGAATGGTACCTAACATAATTTTCAATGTAATTTTCCTTATTGTGGCATGAATGTTCAGATCTGAAAGATCCAAGACAAAAGTTTAATATTGACATAAAAATAATAATACTTCAAGCATACTAACCAAGCAATTATGTCTTCTCAAAATAACATAGCCAAACAAAGCTCACCCCTACAAAATCATATAGTTTGGCCATGCTTCATTTTCGTCACACAAAATGCTCTCATCATGCACAACCCCGATGACAAGCCAAGCAATTTAGCATTTTCAAACTTTTCAACTTTCACACAATATATGAGCGCGAGCCATGGACATAGCACTATAGGTGGAATAGAATGTTATGATGGAGGTTGTGTGGAGAAGACAAAAAGGGGGAAAGTCTCACATCGACGCGGCTAATCAACGGGCTATGGAGTTGCCCATCAATTGATGTCAATGCGAGGAGTAGGGATTGCCATGCAATGGATGCACTAGAGCTATAAATGTATGAAAGCTCAAAAGAAGAAACTAAGTGGGTGTTGATACGTCTCCGTCGTATCTACTTTTCCAAACACTTTTGCCCTTGTTTTGGACTCTAACTTGCATGATTTGAATGGAACTAACCCGGACTGACGCTGTTTTCAGCAGACTTTCCATGGTGTTATTTATGTGCAGAAACAAAAGTTCTCGGAATGACCTAAAACTCCACAGAACATCTTTTCAGAAAATATTAAAAA
Source organism: Triticum aestivum (assembly GCF_018294505.1). Lineage (NCBI taxonomy): Eukaryota > Viridiplantae > Streptophyta > Magnoliopsida > Poales > Poaceae > Triticum > Triticum aestivum. The sequence goes on along the minus strand of NC_057811.1, from coordinate 250,410,489 downwards.
TACTGGAAGAATAATCCACGTCAGGGGGCCCACACCCTGTCGATGAGGGTGGGGGGCGCGCCTGCCCCCCTGGGCACGCCCCCTACCTCACGGGCCCCTGACGCTCCACCGACCTCAACTCCAACTCCTTATATTCACTTTCGGGAGAAAAAAAATCGGAGAGAAGGATTCATCACGTTTTACGATACAGAGCCGCCGCCAAGCCCTAAAACCTCTCGGGAGGGCTGATCTGGAGCCCGTTCGGGGCTCCGGAGAGGGGGGTTCGTTGCCGTCATCATCATCAACCATCCTCCATCACCAATTTCATGATGCTCACCGCCGTGCGTGAGTAATTCCATCGTAGGCTTGCTGGACGGTGATGGGTTGGATGAGATCTATCATGTAATCGAGTTAGTTTTGTTAGGGTTTGATCCCTAGTATCCACTATGTTCTGAGATTGATGTTGCTATGACTTTGCTATGCTTAATGCTTGTCACTAGGGCCCGAGTGCCATGATTCCAGATCTGAACCTATTATGTTTTCATGAATATATGTGAGTTCTTGATCTTATCTTGCAAGTCTATAGTCAGCTACTATGTGTTATGATCCGGCAACCCCGAAGTGACAATAATCGGGACCACTCCCGGTGATGACCATAGTTTGAGGAGTTCATGTATTCACTATGTGCTAATGCTTTGTTCCGGTACTCTATTAAAAGGAGGCCTTAATATCCCTTAGTTTCCAATAGGACCCCACTGCCATGGGAGGGTAGGACAAAAGATGTCATGCAAGTTCTTTTCATAAGCACGTATGACTATATTCGGAATACATGCCTACATTACATTAATGAATTCGAGCTAGTTCTGTGTCACCCTATGTTATGATTGTTACATGATGAACCGCATCCGGCATAATTCTCCATGACCGATCCAATGCCTACGAGCTTTTCACATATTGTTCTTCGCTTATTTACTTTTCCGTTGCTACTGTTACAATCACTACAAAACACCAAAAATATTACTTTTGCTACTGATACTTTTGTTACCGTTACCACTACTATCATACTACTTTGCCACTAAACACTTTGCTGCAGATACTAAGTTATCCAGGTGTGGTTGAATTGACAACTCAACTGCTAATACTTGCGAATATTCTTTGGCTCCCCTTGTGTCGAATCAATAAATTTGGGTTGAATACTCTACCCTCGAAAACTGTTGCGATCCCCTATACTTGTGGGTTATCAAGTGTGCATCCAACTTGCTTGCTCTCGAAGACCTAGGGCATTTTGAGGAAGCCCGTCGTTGGAATATACAAGACAAGTTCTATAATGAAAAATTCCCACTAGTATATGAATGTGACAATATAGGAGACTCTCTATCATGAAGATTATGGTGCTACTTTGAAGCACAAGTGTGGTAAAAGGATAGTAGCATTGCCCCTTCTCTCTTTTTCTCTCATTTTTTTGTTTGGGCCTTCTCCCCTTTTTATGGCCTCTTTTTTTTGTCCGGAGTCTCATCCCGACTTGTGGGGTAATCATAGTCTCCATCGTCCTTTCCTCACATGGGACAATGCTCTAATAATTAAGATCATCACACTTTTATTTACTTACAACTCAAGAATTACAACTCGATACTTAGAACAAAATATGACTCTATGTAGATGCCTCCGGCGGTGTACCGTGATGTGCAATGAATCAAGAGTGACATGTATAAAAAATATGAACGGTGGATTTTCCACAAATACAATGTCGACTACATGATCATGCAAGGCAATATGACAATGATGAAGCGTGTCATAATAAACGGAGCGGTGGAAAGTTGCATGGCAATATATTTCAGAATGGCTATGGAAATGCAATAATAGGTAGGTATGGTGGCTGTTTTGAGGAAGATATAAGGAGGCTTATGTGTGATAGAGTGTATCATATCACGGGGTTTGGATGCACTGGTGAAGTTTGCACCAACTCTCGAGGTGAGAAAGGGCAATGCACGGTACCGATGAGGCTAGCCATGATGGAAGGGTGAGAGTGCGTATAATCCATGGACTCAACATTAGTCCTAAAGAACTCACATTCTTATTGCAAAAATCTACAAGTCACCAAAACCAAGCACTACGCGCATGCTCCTAGGGGGATAGATTGGTAGGAAAAGACCATTGCTCGTCCCCGACCGCCACTCATAAGGAAGGCAATCAAAGAACACCTCATGCTTCAAATTTGTCACACAACGGTTACCATACGTGCATGCTACGGGACTTGCAAACATCAACACAAGTATTTCTCAATTTCACAATTACTCAACTAGCACGACTCTAATATCACCACCTTTATATCTCAAAACAATTATCAAGTATCAAACTTCTCATAGTATTTAATGCACTCTATATGAAAGTTTTTATTATACCCATCTTGGATGCCTATCATATTAGGACTAATTTTATAACCAAAGAAAATTACCATGCTGTTCTAAAAGACTCTCAAAATAATATAAGTGCAGCATGAGAGTTCATCTATTTCGTCAAAATAAAACCACCGCCGTGCTCCAAAAGGATATAAGTGAAGCACTAGAGCAAATGACAAACTACTCTGAAAGATATAAGTGAAGATCAATGAGTAGTCGAATAATTATGCAACTATGTGAAGACTCTCTAATATTTAAGAATTTAAGATCTTGGTATATTATTCAAACAGCAAGCAAAACAAAATAAAATAAAATGATGCTCCAAGCAAGACACATATCATGTGGTGAATAAAAATATAGCTCCAAGTATAGTTACCGATGAACGAAGACGAAAGAGGCGATGCCATCCGGGGCATCCCCAAGCTTAGGCTCTTTGTTTTCCTTGAATATTACCTTGGGGTGCCTTGGGCATCTCTAAGCTTAGGCGCTTGCCACTCCTTATTCCATAGTCCATCGAATCTTTACCCAAAACTTGAAAACTTCACAACACAAAACTTAACAGAAAACTCGTAAGCTCCGTTAGTATAAGAAAATAAATCACCACTTAGGTACTGTTGTGAACTCATTCTAAATTCATATTGGTATAATATATACTGTATTCCAACTTCTCTATGGTTCATACCCTCCGATACTACTCATAGATTCATCAAAATAAGCAAACAACACATAGAAAACAGAATCTGTCAAGAACAGAACAGTCTGTAGTAATCTGTATCATTCGAATACTTCTGTAACTACAAAAATTCTGAAATAAATTGGTGGACCTGAGGAATTTGTCTATTAATCATCTGAAAAAATAATCAACCTAAAAGCGCCCTCCAGTAACATATGGCAGCTAATCTCGTGAGCGCAAAAGTTTCTGTTTTTTACAGCAAGATAGCAAAGACTTCACCCAAGTCTTCCCAAAGGTTCTACTTGGCACAAACACTAATTAAAACATAAAGCCACATATAAACAGATTATATATGAATTATTTATTACTAAACAGGAGCAAAAGGCAAAGAACAAAAATAAAATTGGGTTGCCTCCCAACAAGCGCTAACGTTTAACGCCCCTAGCTAGGCATGATGATTTCAATGATGCTCACATAAAAGATAAGAATTGAAACATAAAGAGAGCATCATGAAGAATACGACTAGCACATTTAAGTCTAACCCACTTCCTATGCATAGGGATTTTGTGAGTAAACAACTTATGGGAACAATAATCAACTAGCATAGGAATGCAAAACAAGCATAACTTCAAAACTTTAAGCACATAGAGAGGAAACTTGATATTATTGCAATTCCTACAAGCATATGTTCCTCCCTCATAATAATTTTAAGTAGCATCATGAATGAATTCAACAATATAACCATGACATAAAAGCATTCTTTTCATGATCTACAAGCATAGAAAATTTACTGCTCTCCACATAAGCAAGATTATTCTCATTCGGAATAATGGGAGTATCATAAGAAACTCGAATACTATAAACTGTTTCCTCATTAAAAGATTAATGTTCAGAAAAAGGGTAATCATAATCATGACAAGTTTTAATATAATCATCACTACTTTTTATAGCATAAGTGTCATCACAATAATCATCATAAGTAGCAATTTTGTTCTCATCATAATCAATTGAAACCTCTTACATGATAGTGGAATCATTAATAAATAAAGTCTTGACCTCTCCAAATCCACTTTCATAATTGTCACAATAAGATTCAACATGCTCCAAAATAGTGGGATCATTACTTCCTAAAGTTGACACTCTTCCAAACCCACTTTCATCAATATAATCATGATAAATAGGAGGCATGCTATCATCATAATGAATTTGCATATCAAAGCTTGGGAGGTTAAACATATCATCTTCATAAAACATAGCATCCCCAAGCTTGGGACAAACATTAATTGCAGCAAATAAATTCTCAAACATGTCATTCTCATCAAACATAGCATCCCCAAGCTTGGGCCTTTTCATATCATAAGCATAATCACTCTCATCATTAATAGTATGGATAGCACCAATAATAGTATAGCAATTATCATCATCACAATGAGTAATAGAAGCAACATCATTTGGGAGGGATACCTTTTTACCTTTGCTTCTCTGTCTTTTCCTTTTCTTCTTCACATCATGTGTGGGTTTAATCCTCTTTTTGGAGCTCCTTATTAATGAGATTGGTTGAATAGAAAGCTCCTCCTCGTTACCTGATTCATCATACGAAAGAATAGGAGGATATTGGGAAATATCTTCCCTTTCATTAGTATTATCTTCATCTTCTATTTGTTTTCTTGTCTTTATGTAATTGGCAATATAACGATTTTCAATGCAATTCACTGCACAATACATATAAATTTCCTCTAGATAAAAATCAAGAACTTTATCAACGGCAAATTCTGGAATATCCTTAGTTATACGTTTCCTTTCTTCATAATCCAGAAGCAAACTAAATTCATTATGATGTGCAAGGGAAATCAAGTCATCACAATTTTTGGACACGATTCGATCATGAAACAATTTGCATTGGATATTTAAATGACCGCGTTCATTGCAAAGTTCACAAGGATGGCTAAGAAAATTTAATTTTTTAGCACAAACATCTAGTCTCTCTTGCAACCATTTAGTTTCTAAATACTTATGCCTCTTGAAAAATCTATCTTCCCTATTTGGTGTGTACTTGCAAACTCTATGCACTCCAACAAAATTTACATGCTTATAAGAGACATTTTCATCATGACTAGTGCAATCATCATTAGTACTATGGATATTCAAAGATTTCGTACTAACAACATTGCAATCATGCTCATCATTCAAAGATTTAGTGCCAAACATTTTAATGCATTCTTCTTCTAGCACTTGGGCACAATTTTCCTTTCCATCATTTTCACGAAAGATATTAAAAAGATGAAGCATATGATGAACCCTCAATTCCATTTTTTTGTAGTTTTATTTTATAAACTAAACTAGTTATAAAACAAGAAACTAAAAGATTCGGTTGCAAGATCTAAAGATATACCTTCAAGCACTCACCTCCCCGGCAACGGCGCCAAAAATTGCTTGATGTCTACTACACAGCCTTCTTCTTGTAGACATTGTTGTGCCTCCAAGTGCAGAGGTTTGTAGGACAGTAGCAAATTTCCCTCAAGTGGATGACCTAAGGTTTATCAATCCGTGGGAGGCGTAGGATGAAGATGGTCTCTCTCAAGCAACCCTGCAACCAAACAACAAAGAGTCTCTTGTCTTCCAAATGCACCCAATAGAATGATAAATTGTATAGGTGCACTAGTTCGGCGAAGAGATGGTGATACAAGTGCAATATGGATGGTAGATATAGGTTTTTGTAATCTGAAAATATAAAAACAGCAAGGTAGCAAGTGATAAAAGTGAGCGTAAACGGTATTGCAATGCTAGGAAACAAGGCCTAAGGTTCATAGTTTCACTAGTGCAAGTTCGCTCAACAATAACAACGTAATTGGATCATATAACTATCCCTGAACATGCAGCAAAGAGTCACTCCAAAGTTACTAATAGCAGAGAACAAATGAAGAGATTATTGTAGGGTACGAAACCACCTCAAAGTTATCCTTTCTGATCGATCTATTCAAGAGTACGTAGTAAAATAACACGAAGCTATTCTTTCCGTTCGATCTATCCTAGAGTTCGTACTACAATAACACCTTAAGACACATATCAACCAAAACCCTAATGTCACCTAGATACTCCAATGTCATCTCAAGTATCCGTGGGTATGATATACAATATGCATCACACAATCTCAGATTCATCTATTCAAACCAACACAAAGAACTTCAAAGAGTGCCCCAATGTTTCTACCGGAGAGTCAAGACGAAAACGTGTGCCAACCCTATGCATAAGTTCACAAGGCCACTGAACCCGCAAGTTGATCACCAAAACATACATCAAGTAGATCACGTGAATATCCCATTGTCACCATAGATAAGCACATGCAAGACATATATCAAGTGTTCTCAAATCCTTAAAGACTCAATCCGATAAGATAACTTCAAAGGGAAAACTCAATCCATTACAAGAGATTAGAGGGGGAGAAACATCATAAGATCCAACTATAATAGCAAAGCTCGCGATACATCAAGATCGTGCAAAATAAAGAACACGAGAGAGAGAGAGAGAGAGAGAGAGAGAGATCATACACATAGCTACTAGTACATACCCTCAGCCCCAAAACTACTCCCTCCTCGTCATGGAGAGCGCCGGGATGATGAAGATGGCCACCGGTGATAAATCCCCCCTCCGGCAGGGTGCCGGAACAGGGTCTCGATTGGTTTTGGTGGCTACAGAGGCTTCCGGCGGCGGAACTCCCGGTCTAGGTTATTTTCTGGAGGTTTCTGTATTTATAGGAATTTTTGGCGTAGGTCTCACGTCAGGGGGATCTCTGAGTCGTCCACAAGATAGGGGGACGCACCCAGGGGGGTAGGGCGCGCCCCCCACCCTCGTGGACGGCCCGGGACTCTTCTGGCCCAACTCTTTTACTCTGGGGGCTTCTTTTGGTCCATTAAAAATCATCAAAAATTGGCACGTCAATTGGACTCCGTTTGGTATTCCTTTTCTGCGATACTCAAAAATAGAAACAGGCACTGGGCTTTAGGTTAATAGGTTAGTCCCAATAATCATATAAAATAGCATATAAATGCATGTAAAACATCCTAGATGGATAATATAATAGCATGGAATAATAAAAAATTATAGATACGTTGGAGACATATCACACACCTACCCGCACGCCTCCCGGCCAGCAAGCGTGGTGGACTGCTCAGATGCATCTCGTCAACTCACGCCTGCTCACATGGCACATGGGACATGTGTCGGTACGTATATTGTTTTTACTTTTTTTGATGATTAATTCTTCCACTTTATTGCTTAACCGAAGCATGGCATGTACATTGTTGGTCTAATGCCCACGGTTCAAATAAATAACCTGTTTGCGATATTGGTTGCCAATTATTAATAATCTCCCGTCTGCAAATTATATCAAAACTTGTCTCAAATTTGACAAAAAATACAATATCATAGTCTATTAGTGTCCATATGACACCACAATAAGTTTCATGAATTGTAACTAAGTTTTGGATTTACTGATTTTAAAAATCAAGATTCTCAATGTTTGAAATTTCTTGCATGGGGACTAAACATGCACCCAGGGACACACATATGATTTTCCAACCCATTCTGGTGCACTATCACGTGTGCATGTAGCGCAAATTTGATTTTTGCACATTATATCCGTAGGAAATCAATAATGTATAAAAACGCCCGAGTGAACTCTGATTTTTTTCTTTCAATTTTAACACGACACTCCTTTGGTCACATATGTTCACCGTGGAAAAAGTTTAACATGCCTCGTAGTGGTAGTGGTGGTGTGGTGTGTGTGTGTGTGTCTTGGGGGGGGGACAGTACACTACGAGTCGTGAGCTACCGTGTGGGATTGACCATTTTGTGAGTCATGTGCCACATCAAAGTCGTGAATTGGTTATTTAAAACATGACACAACCCTTTCATACATACATATTTGGGCCACATGCATGCATGGTGGTCATCGGACACTCCCTCATGCGGTTATCAGTGATGCGCCCATTCGTTAGCTCGCGAAGGTTATCACTTTTCATGGACATCGAGAGGCATTTGACCAAAGGTAGATTCATCTTGGGATGTGTTATGGTGTGGATCATGGTGAGATTACAGATCAAAGTTCAAGCGCGTGCGTACACATGAATCCCTCCACCAGCTCGAAGTGAGGGGACCAGCGCGAGCGTTTGCGAAGCATGTGCCACATCAAAATTGTGCAGTCGGTATTCAAACATCAAACAACACCTCTTTGGGCCACATGCATGCGGTGGTTGTCCTAGGACACTCACTCACGTGTGACGCTTTTTGTGTGCCCGCGAGGTTGTTGTCGATCACTTTGAAATACATCGAGAGAGGTTAATTTGACCAACAAGGATGATTCTTTTTGGTTTGTGTTACGATAGGAGTATATAGTACACGTCGAAGAGGGGGGAGGGGACTAGCATATACTATGTGTCACTAACCTCGCTCCTTGTGGGGACTTTCCGGTTTTTGAGGCAGGTGCCACATCAAAGTTGTGCATTGGATATTCGAATATCACACAACACCTCTTTGTCCACATGCATGCGGTGGTTATCCCAGGACACTCACTTACGTGTGATGCTTCCATCAGTGGGCCCGCAAGGTCGTCATCCATGCATCACCTTGACCTACAGTGAGAGAGGTTAATTTTACCATCAAGGATGATTCTTTATACTTTGTGTTACACTAGGAGTATATAGTACGCGTCGAAGAGGGGCAAGGGGACCAACATATACTACGCCTGATGAACCTCGCTCCATGTGGGGACTTTACGTTTTCAAGGCAGGTACCACATCAAAGTTGTGCATTTCGGGTATTCAAACATCACAACCACACCTCCATACATATGTTTGGCTCACATGCAAGTGATGCTGGCTGTCCTATGGCACACACTCACGCTGTTATCAGCGGTATCGATGCTTTCCATCTGTGTGCCCGCTTGGTCCATCACTTTGACCGATAGCGAGAGAGGTTAATTTGACTTAGGAGGGCATTAATTTTTGGTTTGTCTTATGGTACAGGTCATGATGTGAGACATAATATAGTTTGAGCGCATGCATGTGTATGCATGAATCCCTCGCACCGGATCAAAGTGGGGGGCGGGGGGGGGGGGGGGCAGCACATGACGCGTCATGGACCGATTTTGCTCTGTGTGGGGACTATACGATTTTCGACGCAGGCACCACATCAATGTTGTGCATGGTATTCAAACATGCTTGCATCACCTCCATACATATGTTTGGGACACATGCATGCAGTGGTTGTCTTTAGATAGTACTCTCCTATGCGTGGTTATCGGCAGCAAGTGTGTATATTCGTGGGCCCGCATGGACATCCATCACTTCGACCGACAATGAGAGAGCTTACCAGGGTGGATTCTTCTTCTTCGGTTTGTGTTAACATTGTAGGTCGGTGAGATTCCAGACCTAAGTTTAAGCGCATGCGTATGGATGAATCCCCGTCACTGGCTCAAAGTGGAGTGACATGCATACTACGCGTCGTGAACCCTCGCCCCGTGTGAGAACTTTCCGGTTCCAAAGCACGGTGCCACCGCAAAGTTGTGCATTGGGCATTCATACAACACACAACACTTCCATATAGATGTTTGGGCCACATGTAAGAAATGGTTGTCTTTGTGCACTACTCCCTTGCATGGTATCGGCGAGCTAGCCCATCTGTGGGGTCGCGTGGACGTCCATCACTTTGACCAAAAACAAGAGAGGTTACACGACCAAGGTGAATTCTTCTTGGTTCGTGTTACAGTACGTCTTGGTGATATGTTCTCTCCCACTGACTCAAAGTGTGTGTGTGTTTGTGGGTGGGGGGGGGGACTACTTCGCACTTCCTGAAACTCCGTGGGGTCAGGGATGTCCAGTTAATTTGTGAGGCACATGTGCCACATCAAAGTTGTGAATTGCGTATTCAAATATCACAGCACCCTTTTCATACATATAGTTGGGCCACCTGCAGGTGGTTTGTATGTGGTCTTACCCATCTCGCGCCACAAGTACACATTTGTGGGCCCACACACGATCCACGTTTGACCAAAAGCGAAAGGGGGTTTGACCATGATGTACTCCTCTAGGTTTAGTGTTACGGTAGGGTGAGATGTCAAACCTAGCTATTTGGGGGCATGCATTCATAGCTAGGATTCCCCTCCCGCCGACACGAAGTGGGGGGGGGGGGGTGGCGGACTACCAATATTGTGCGCTTTGTGAGACAGGTGCGACATCAAACCAGCCTTTTCATACATATTTTTGGTCCACATGCAAGTGTTTTCGTGTTCTGACCCCTTCTCGTGTTTTTTTTTTGCCAAATTTATAAACATCAGACAAGTTGGATGCAACAACCGTCTGCGATTGTAGATGCAACAGCCACGGTTCTGTTAGACTACCTATGTGCCAAGCTCGTGCCCTGTCACTCACATCAGCACATTAGAGTGGTGATGCGGAGCATCCTATGGTCATCCCCATGTACACTACAACTACTCCCCTTGCCCCAAGCGGACATACAGCAAGACCTCAAGCATACGCCATTGGACACAAGGTGAACCCTCTCCTAAATGCTTCCCCTTTCCATTCATGCGAGACATGATTGCTACCTCATGCAAAGACACTACATTTGCTCAGGAACCGAGGACATGACCATGGAGATGCTCAAACCATAGGACAAGTACCAAGTACATGGACGAAGGAGCACGACGAAAGGATCCAAGCCCTGAAGACTAGAGCACCAGCTGCAAGCCAGCTCCAGGCCCCGGACATCCGGTGCCTGCCCGGACATTTGGCCCGACCCGCGGAAATGCGGCCCCTCCTTCATAGAACGCAACCAAAGCCAGCCCCGGACATTCGGCCCGTCTTAAAGGCCCGGACATCTAGCCCGTCCTGAAGGTCCGGACATCCACCCCCCTGCGCGCAGTGTAACGGGCCACATGCCCATGTACCCATACATTCCCCCAACTTGTACTAGCACTATATATAGACCCTCACCTCCTCCTAGTTATGGTTAGCAAAGTGATAGCTCATTTGTATATGAGCTCTGTTCCTACCTACCTTTCTCTTGAGAGAGAGACACCACTCCCATGGAGTTCAAGACCTCCATGTGACAAGATCCCTAGTGGATTCAAGACCCCATCTAGGGAAGATCGATCTCGGATTCAAGACCTCAACTCCTCACAGATTGGGACGAACTAGCTAGCATTTGTACCGCCCTTTTTTGGATTTTAAGCATGTATCTCTCTTTGTGTTCATGGATCTAGCACATGTGTGATCGTTTCTCGTTGATTTGAGTGTTTCCTCTCGTTTCCCCTGGTGTTTTCCCTTGTGTGTTCATCGTGTTCTTCGGGAATCCCCCTCCAAATCGTGAAAGATCGGCCCCTAGGGTTCCACCCTAAATCATCTTGGTATCACGAGCTACGTTTATCATGATTTTGGAGTCTCCCCCCTTCGTTTTCTCGCCCAATTTTGCTTGATTTTGTCCTAAATTCAGAAATCCCCACCAAAAATAGCCGCCAATTTTTTTCTGTTTTGTTGGTTTGATGATGTTTTGTTGGATTTGATCCATGGATTTGGTGTGTTGCAGGTAGATCTAGCTTCTCCACAAGTTTCCCCACTTTCCATCCACGAAATCTCCGCAATTTGGCCACCGAAATCATCAATTTCTGCCCCCAAATCGAGTTCCTCGAGTTCATCCTAGGATTAGGAGCCCGGTCATCCGGCCCGTGGCCTAGGACATCTAGCCCGTAGTCCCGGATATCCGGCTCCTGGAGCGCAAAATCGTGCGCGGTTCTGGACATCGGCCCCAGATTTCCGGCCAAGCCCCCGGATGTCCCACCCCTGGGATTTCAGCCTCCCGTGTTTCACCGTTTTCACCATAACTAATTCATCCGGAGTCCGATTTTGACGTTCTTTAGCTCTTTTTGAAGCTATTGGCATTCCCCATCCCAAAAAAATACTACCACCATCGTTTGACTCCATAAAATATTTGGAACATTGGCATCTTTGCCTAGGGCTTCCACCATATCATCCGCATTACCACCACCGACTTCCGCAACCTAACCCATTTTGTTTCTAATTGCATTTGAGGTTGTTTGAGTTGTAGTTTGTGTCTCCTAAGGGGTTTCGGCTACTTAGGGACCAAGCCTTCAACCCCGACACCGTGTATAGCCCATCATACCCTTCCGCCAACTTAACCCATTTGACTGGGTTTCCGCCCATACTTCCGCAACCACCACCGCATTTTGCTACCACCATTTGAAATTTGCCTTTGAGATTTTGAGTTTGCAGTTTTTCCATTTCCTAAGGTGTTTTGGCTAATTAGGAACAGTCTACATCAAGAGCACCGCCACTAATCATCGCCACGAGGTCGTCATCGACAACGACCACTTCATCATTTTGACACCTCCAACCGTAAGCAAGGAACGGTAACCTTGACGACACCATTGTATATTCCCCTTGCCATTGCATTGTTAACCCCTCGAGCCCATTTTGTGTCAGTTGCCTATCGAGACTAGCCATTGAGTATTGCCAGCAATGTTACTTGTGCACATTAGTGATCATCGATTGTGCACCTTCCATTGCATACACACTGTATCATCTTGGTATCCTCATCTTGGTATCATCATATCATCTCTTGTGTCACAAGATTGTTCCTGCATATACACAATTGCTATCTTGGTATGTGCATTTCGCATAGTGGCCATAACAAAAAACAGAATAAGCTTTTAAGCAAAGAGAAAAACAAAGAGCTTGTAAGCAATAGCCATAGCCATAGCATCGCCACATTGCATATCATATACCATTATTGATCATCTTGGATCATTGTGTGCAAAACCGGGAATCATATATACATAGCATAGTTGGGATAGAAGTCGTTACATTTTTGTCTCTTATAGGTTGCGCACAAGTGTCGTATCCGCCTATTGAGCAATCGTCCAAGCGTCTCTCTAGAGTTGTGCAACAAGAGAATTTTCTGTGGATTCCACATTTTGAGCTTGTTCCTTGGTTGCACGACCCCATTTATTTATCTGTGTGTGTGTTTTCGTGTTCCATTCATTGCTATTGGTCTACTTGTTTCCCTCGCGAATTTGTAAATCTCTTTCAACATTATTGACTCTTCCTAACATTTTGCATCAAATTTTTGTGCCACTATCCGTACCAAGCTACTCCATAAGCCTTACTTGTAGGTGTGACAATTGACAAGATCCGGTACCAGTTGTGCTATTTCTATAATACATCATTGAGTGATCATTGATCCATCTTCAACATCGGATAAGGTACATTGGTCTAGTTCTTTCCTTTCTACCACTCATATTTGCTCGAGTCTTGTGATGGATAGGCAAAGCACATCATCTCTAGTCTTTGATGACAATGATAGCGCCAACAACTATGTCACAAAAACACCACTCTTCGGACTACAACAAGCAATGCAAGGCATTGAGAGACTCGCCATCGATATATGTCACTCCGAAGCAAGGAAAAGGGACTACATCGACACCAAGTTGGATGAACACATGGATCAAGTACGACACATGGTGGCCAACTACAAGTATTCTTCCCCTTCGTCATCTTCAAGGCGGTGATGCTCAAGTCGAACATCTTCGGAGCGGCCAAGCGATGTAAGCGCAATTCGTCCGCGTCCACATCTCCATGGTGACCATCATCACATTAGTGATCCACATCGTCATGAAGGGCAAGTCACCTCCAAGCATAATGTGCGCGACAATGAACGACATCTACTACGAGCTCAAGGACAACAACGACACCATCAAGATGAAGATGCTCAACACGCACAAACCTACAAGTCCCAACAAGCTCTACATCAAGCTATAGCCAAACTTCATGAGCACATGAGAAGACCGCGAGAAAAGCACCACCAAGAGGAAGCTACAGCTACCACCAACACTTTGGCATCTTCACCAAGTGTTATCAAGGCATCTTCGCCTTTGGACGTACAACATCTTCGCCTACTTCCCACGAGTACACCTACATCGACATCATCAAGTACAAGGCGACCACCTACAAGCGAGGGCGACACTTCCATCTTCGGAAGCCCCTCAAGGAAGATGGCCGAGCATGGGAAATTCCCTTCGGTCATGGACGCGAGCTACGAGGTGCCACATCATATGGGCCTCCTACAATAAGACAGCGACAAGACAGTCGAGCAAGGGCCATCCCCTTCGACCACGGCAGCGAGCGCGAACCTCTTCAACAGCATGAAGATGGAGCCCCAATGGGACTCCATGTCAAGCTACGAGACCGCATATGAGACCCTATCTTTGGTCTCGGAGCAGAGTGATAATTTTCCACTTCCTACACCATTCATCTTTGGAGGCCTTATGGATGAGGAGGTTGAGCATGGGACTATCCCTTCAACCAAGGTGGCGATTGGAGTTGAGCATGAAGACATTTGCACCTACATTTCTCCGACACCCACATATGACGAGATGTCCCAATTGCCATGTGAGGAGAGCCACCACCCCATGAGTGACATGAGTGACTGCACTATATATGACATTGAGTGCATTTTCTATGAGAGGATGAGTGTGACCACCACTAGCCCCACACATGAGAGCATGCCACACATCCTATGTGAGGTTGAGAGCCATTTGAGTGACTCCACCAACCATATGAGTGAGAGCATCTTACAGGGAGTGAGTGAGCCACAACACTTAGTGAGTTAGGTAGTTGCAACGACATGTGAGGCCACTATGATCTCTAATGACTTAACCTCTACTCCGAGTGTGTTTTCTTCATTGGTGCGAGATCTCCTACAAGATGAAGCGCCAATCCTCGACGAGTCCATACCTCCAATGGGCAAACCGATGGCCATGATGGACGATATTGCACCTCCCACATGGTACCATCAAGTTGATGAAGCTATTGACCAATCGTCAATTTTCGCCGCCTCACCTACAACACATGAGCGGAGCTCTAAAGGTGACATAGTTGATGGTACTTCAGTTGTCCCACCAGTGGACTATCTTGACATCGATTGCTTGGATGATGTTGATGACTTTATGGATTCACCACATACTATGTCTTCTACATGTTTAGATTTGCCACGTATTTTTGATGAATATGATGATGAGCATGTTGAATTGCCTAGTTGTGATGCTATGCTCCATAGGATATCATGTGAAAATTCTATCGATAACGTCATGTTTGACAATCCATTAAACTTGTCATATGTTATGAGCGAGATATCCCATATTGCATCATTGCAAACTCATCGTAGTAACTAAGCATATCCAATTAAAATCAATCCCATTTGCACTTATGGCATAGATGATGAGATCATGGTTATTGTATTTTGCTTCTCTTGCGATGGTATTCCTATGCTACCTTTGCAAAATTTATGCAATTCATTTCATATGCCATGCCGTGAAAATTATTGTGTATCCTTGTGCGCAACATATGCATACCACTCATGATAATGCTCTAGATATTCATAGTGATGCATTACACAATTTGAGTCTCCATTATACATAACAACAAACCTATAATGATGGATGACATGTTTTTATATCATGCGTCTCATTTATTTGAAAATTGGATATTTTGTGCTAACCAACACATGCATGTATGCATCACAATGGATGATGTGTACATATACCACGCACACACAATTTTCCCTTTTCCTTTGTTTTGTGTAGGTACTCAAGAATACTTGTGATGACCCACAAGTATAGGGGATCTATCGTAGTCCTTTCGATAAGTAAGAGTTTCGAACCCAACGAGGAGCAGAAGGAAATGACAAGCGGTTTTCAGCAAGGTATTCTCTGCAAGCATTGAAATTATCGGTAACAGATAGTTGTGTGATAAGATAATTTGTAACGGGTAACAAGTAACAAAAGTAACTAAGGTGCATCAAGGTGGACCAATCCTTTTTGTAGCAAAGGACAAGCCTGGACGAACTCTTATATAAAGCAAAGTGCTCCCGAGCACACATGTGAATTGTTGTCAAGTTAGTTTTCATCATGCTCATATGATTCGCGTTGTTACTTTGATAATTTGATATGTGGGTGGACCGGTTCTTGGGTGCTGTCCTTACTTGGACAAGCCTGCCACTTATGATTAACCCCTCTCGCAAGAATCCACAAATACGAATGAATAATTAAGATAAATCTAACCATAGCATGAAACATGTGGATCCAAATCAGCCCCTTACGAAGCAACGCATAAACTAGGGTTTAAGCTTCCGTCACTCTAGCAACACATCATCTAGTTATTACTTCCCAATGCCTTCCTCTAGGCCCAAATAATGGTGAAGTGTCATGTAGTCGACGTTCACATAACACCACTAGAGGAGAGACAACATACATCTCATCAAAATATCGAAGGAATACCAAATTCACATGTGACACCCCAAAATTTTGACCTGGTTTTATTAATTTAAATTTTGCCAGGAAATTAAACTTTTCCACTTGTCTAGATTTACTCTTTGGATATTATGGTTTTTTCCTCAAGTGGAACTTTCCAAAACTTTTATTGGACTTATATGCCCTTTTTATAAAAACAATTCTATATCAGTGGATTTATTTGCATAATTAATTTCCATGAACTTTAATGCCTTTAAAATGATCTTTCATATTTTTGGAGCCCCTTTTTGCACTGCAATCTTTTGATAAATGCATTCAAAATTTTCACCAAAATTTGGGGATGTCATGTGATGTTTCCACATCACTTTTATGCAAAAATATCTTGTGGTCATTGGAGATTTTGAGCTCTACACCAACTTTTCCAATCTGGTCCAGTAGGCATTTTTGCACTACAACCTATTTAAATATTCCTTTAAAAATTCTTCCAAATGTTTGGAGATGTCAGTAGATGCATATAATTCACCTTCATGCAAAAACCCAGTGATGATCTTTGAAAAACTTGAGTGGATCAACCTCTTTTTCATTCTGGTCCAGTTTGGTGATTTGTTCTGCAACCCTATTTTATTTTGCTCTAGTGCACTTGAGTTTTTTCCTACTTATAGTTCTCCCTACCAAACCCTTAAGTCCAGGAGATTGGACCCATTGGAGGATTTTAAGTGCCTGCAATGAGCCCCTGTTCTTTCTGGCCAAAACTGAAGTTTTGCAAAACTTGCACTAGCAAGTTTCTGGTTTTGCCCAAGTGATCTTGCCATCATCTCCTACATCTAAAGAGACCCTGATCTGGAGATTTTGGACACTCCAAGAGTTGCCTGAGTGCACTTGGCATTCTGTCGAACACTTGGTGTGCACAGTCAGTTTTGGGCATGTTTCCTAGTTTGCACTGTGATCTTGATCCACTGACCCAGCAACCTTGTCCACTAAACTCCTAGCTATCCCTACCCTAGTCCTGTTAATTGCCAGCCTCACCCTCGCACTCTAGGCCGCCCTGGCATTTCGTCGAGCATGTCCCGTGCGTGCTCTGGGCGCGCCCAGAGCGCACGTTTTGCACGTGCGCGCACTGAGCCGCCGCGTCGCACTGCCGCCCTCGTCGCGTCCCGTCCCTGGCCCCTGCTCGCCCGCTGAACCGCGCACTATCGCGCCCACTCTCCACGCCACCTCTGGCGCCCTACAGCGCCGCTGGCAGAGCTCTTGGCGGCACGCCGGCGTCGGCAGCGAGCCTCTGCCATGGACGGCGCCGCCCAAACCACACCAGCGCGCCAGCTGCCCCTATGAACAGCTCGATCTTATCCAGAAGCTCGTTGGCACGCGCTCGTCGCCGCCACGTCGCTCTGCAGCTACAGCACGGCTGTCGCCGGCGTTCTTATCCACAGCCGCCGCGGTCCAGCCTCGAGCGCCTATTTAAGGGATCCCCGAACTCGTTCAAGACCTCAGGCGACCTCCAGCCTCCCCTCTAGAGCTCCCCAAGCAGTGGATTGGCCGGGAGAAGCCATCTTCCCCAACTCCGGCCAGTTCGGCCGCGCCGAGCTCCGGTGCAATACGTCGCAGCCAGGCTCTCCCCCGCCCATCCAACACCACCAAGAGTCTCCCCATAGCCTTGCGGAGCTGCCTAGCGACTCAGCCTCGGCCAAGGACCACCATAGCCCGAAGCTCACTTTGCTCCCGAACCTCCGTCCGCCGCGGAGCTCGTCGCCGGTGACCTCCTCCGTCCCCACCTGCCTAGCGCCCACCGAGAGGACCGCCTCGGTCTGGCCGATCCATCCCTGGCCTCAGGTGCCCTCGTGGAGCCGGCGATCGCCGGAGCCCCGCTCCCGTTCGGGCAGAGAAGAGGAGGGAGAGGGAGGAATGGTCAAACCTGACCAGTGGGCCCTCTGGACCCACTGTCAGTGACCCGCGCGCCGTCTTCTCTAGTTGAGTGATAGCGCAAAGTCCCGAGTACGTCTCCTCTGCTGCGAAAGCGTAATCTTCCCGAAATGTTTTCTTTTCTGTTTTTTTAAACAGAAGTTTGACTGATCTTTGACTGGCTATATCTTTTAAAATAAAAATCCAAATGAGTTGATTCTTTTTCCTACCTTCCTCAAATTTCATCTAGTTTATTTTAAGATTTATTTCAAAAAATATTTGGGACAACTTTTTGTACTGTGTTTGAAATATTTTGTTATTTGAATTTTTTTCAAAATAGGAAATGGAGAGAGAAGAAAGCTTTCAAAAAGTGCACCCTTTGCATACTCTTGAAGGCAAGCATTTCTGAACTCTGGCATAATATTTTGTGTGGTGTTTTAATACGGTTACAACACCACGTGGACGTGGAGTATGTGTTATCTTTATGTAACGATAAAGTCTCATGCATGAGTGCATTTTGG
This sequence comes from Triticum aestivum, assembly GCF_018294505.1. Taxonomy (NCBI): domain Eukaryota; kingdom Viridiplantae; phylum Streptophyta; class Magnoliopsida; order Poales; family Poaceae; genus Triticum; species Triticum aestivum. Next base: position 250,391,697 of record NC_057811.1, on the reverse strand, counting down.
AGGTGTTTTGTGGTTAGTATTTGGAGGTACTAATGATAGTGATCATCCTCGTGAGCTTCTCATGCATACCGGAAGGAAGCCGGGAAGGTCGTGGTCTTGGGTAGACGCGAGCTTGTCCCTAGTTCCTCGTTGAGACGAGTATGTCCGGTATGGCATGGTAAGGCTTGATGAGTGGTGAGTTTATCTGTTAATGGTAATATTGTTGGAGAATACCTGGACCTCCTGAGTCGATCGTAGGTCGAGTCTTGTTTAGTATCTTCCCCTACTTGTTTTGTACTACCACTTGTCCCTGCCGCGGGTAGGGTACGGTTCAGTAGGTTGTCAACCCCTTACCAAAGCACACACCGTACAGAGAGGCCATGGTGGAAGATACCGGAGGCCTCCGGTAGGCATGCCACCTGGTCCGGGGCATGGGTGTTTCCGGTTGGGACCGAGAGGGGGGCACCGCTTAGAGCGCGCGAATATAAATTTGATCCCATGCTACGTCGAGGTTGTAGCCTCCCCACTTAGAGTTTTGCTTGGCAGGTGTCGTGGGTGATTCCAGACACCGGTAAGTTAAGCTGGTGTGTGCAGGTGAGGCGTGTTTTCAATTAAAAGGCCGTATGCGGAATTAGTCCCGATGGACTAAATAAATCCGTTACTCGTGGGAAAAGAGTACACCCTCTGGAGAGGTTATATCTTTTCAGACAGCCACATCCTTGTGTAAGGACTACAGTCTGAGATGGATATAGTAACGGTATTTGGATGGAGACACGGCTTGACTAGATCATAGTAACGGTATTCGAATGGAGACACGGCTTGACTAGATCATAGTAACGGTATTCGGATGGAGACACGGCTTGACTAGATCGCAGTAACGGTATTTGGAGGGAGAACGGCTAGACTGGATCGTAGTGACGGTCTTTGGATGGAGAAACGGCTTCACTAGGATATTGTTTATGACCCGTGACATCTGAGGATCCTGTGTATTATTATTATCATGGACTAACCATTTACATATTTGAATTATTGAGTATCCCTGGGATGGTTCTACCTCCTGGATATTCACTGTCTTTTGTCTTTATAAGCCCTTTATGTGGTGTCGCTGAGACGCCAGATTGCGGCATGTTTGTTATTTATTTATCCCTTATAAGCCCTTTATGTGGTGTCGCTCAGACGCCCGACTGTGGCATGTTTGTTATTTATTTATCCCTTATAAGCCCTTTATGTGGTGTCGCTGAGACGCCAGATTGCGGCATGTTTGTTATTTATTTATCCCTTATAAGCCCTTTATGTGGTGTCGCTCAGACGCCCGACTGTGGCATGTTTGTTATTTATTTATCCCTTATAAGCCCTTTATGTGGCGTCGCTCAGACGCCCGACTGTGGCATGTTTGTTATTTATTTATCCCTTATAAGCCCTTTATGTGGTGTCGCTCAGACGCCCGACTGCGGCATGTTTGTTATTTATTTATCCTTTATAAGCCCTTTATGTGGTGTCGCCCAGACGCCCGACTGCGGCATTGTCATTTTATTTGCAACCTTTCGAGGAGTCATTTCAGACACTCGCTCAGTGCATTCCATTTTTACTCCCGTATTGCATGTTCATTTCTCTCTGCATGCGTGCATCCCAGATTTTCGTGGCAGACGTTATGATCATGAGTATTTCGGAGCATGATTGTCTCTTATTATATTATACCCGTGTTCTAAATGTTTGCGAGTACATTCAAACGTACTCACTGGCTTGTCCCTGGCTATTGTCTTGGCCAGATTTCTTGCGTGGAGAAGAGCGTTACAACGGCAGCCCCGGAACCTACGTGTTGACGATAGCAGCCTCGCGATGATAGGAGTTATCCTGGTCAGCTGTTCTTGTGGGAAATGGAGTCCCATAGACGCAGATGAACCACAAACCGCTTCCGCCATCAGCCACTAGAAACCAAGTGTTGTACTCCTAGGCCACAATGGTCTTGTACTACATATTTTGTACGTTGCTTGGAATTCTTGTATCAAGTTGGTGCCTCATCAGCTAACAGTAGTCCTGGGGCTGGTGAGCACAAAGACCATTTTCTGGGAAATTAATTTCCCGAAAATCCGGTCGTGACAGACTTGGTATCAGAGCGAGGCTGACCATTGGCTAATCCTATCTTAGCCAGGTCAATAAACCTAGGTTAACCAAACCACCAGTCCTTAACCTAGTCCCGGCCAAGCTTCTCGCGTAAGATAGCCCCACAGTGACCCGACGCCTTTCGGCGGACGGTGCCCAACCTATCAGCCTAGCCCGTCGATCACGCGCCAGTGACCGACACCCAACCCGTCTCATTCGCAAGTGTGCGAAGGAAGACTCCGTCCCCTTTTCCTATAAAAAGGGCACGCTAGCCTCAGCACTGCACAACCCTTTCCCCAAACCAAGCCACGATGCCTGGCCCCATTGTTCACAATGAGACCACAGCAACCAACCTTGGAGGTTTTGTGACCGTGCTCGCAAACCTCACCCGCCGTGCCTATGCGTTAGAAGAGCCTCCCGAATATGTTGTGTACCAAGGACCCATGTACGGTGAGAGCCGTCAGTACTGGGCCACTGTGCACATCTATGGTAGGGGTCTGTCGCCAGAACGCCCCTACAGGTTCACTGGAAGGACAACTTCCTTTGAGCCACAAGCCATCCAACTGGCAGCTCGAGAAGCTATAGTTCAACTCCGGCACTTGTCACTCAGAGTTAACTATCGCTCGTTCTACTACTACCCCAGTCGTGACGGGTATGGTAGGCCGCCCCAGGTTGCCAACGAAGATGACGAGACAGATCCTGCACTATTGCATCTGGTGCGCTATGTAAGCGCACTGGAGCAACTGCTCGATCAGGTCACCCTTGATCTGATCGCAGCTCGTGGAGAACTGGTTCGCCGAGCCCCGGCAAGAAGAGAAGCGGAGCCCGACGCCGACAACCCAGTCGTGCTATTCGGACACCCGATCGATCCCTTGAGGTCTGCCCAAGCCATTAACCAGAGTGCTTTGGTGTCCCCAGAAGCGCTTCGTCGCCTTTTGGGAACCCATTCCAACGGGATTGTGGCCAGCAACCCCCGCGATGGTCATCACCACTTCCCCGACCCTGCAGCCCCTCAACCTCAACCAGCAAATCCTGACGGAGAGACCCGTGGAGAAACCTCGGCATCCGCCAGGCCAGCCCACTTAGATATCAACAAAGTGGACTAAGTCGCTCGAGTAGTATCGAGCCTTAGTTCACCTCCGTTTGTAACGGTGTGACCTTGTATCGCTCTTATTTAATGCTGTCTGCTTGTGCGTCCCTATTTTTGGAGTAGTAGCTATGCATATGTACGTTGGCGTACAGTTGCATTTGTAAATTTCGGGCGCAGCTACCAAGACCAATCCCGACGGCACCCACAGTAATGCGTCACATTTGAGTGATATGTATATCTGTGGCTTTGACCCGAGAACAGGATCGACAACCAGTTACCCTTCACCACGGTAGAAAACCCAGCCCCAGTGCTATATAAAAGGCCACCTCGTGACCTTGCCAAGTACCCCTCACCTTGTGCACTACGCTCACAGCCATTTCTTTGCCATGCCGACCCCCAGTATTTATCTTAGAACCCCAGACGCTACCCCGGGTAGTTTCGTTAAATTATTGTGCGACTTTACCTGCAATACCATGAGTGCCACCCATCCACCCCAGTACGAGTTGCTCAAATCGAGGATCACCCCTTCCACCTCGAAATATTGGGCACTGGTGCACATCCCTCCCGCTTACCCAAACCAAGACCCAACGGAAGTTTCCTTCGTGGGAAAATCCATGCCGACTCCGCATATGGCCATAGAAGCTACTGCGTACGAGGCGCTCGCTCGTCTTCGTTTCGCGGTGCCCTATGCCAGCGAACGAGGATATTATTATTTTCCGAGTCGTGCAGCACCCGGAGAAGTTGCATCCTTTCCCGGTGGGCGAATTGAGAGAGATCCAGTACTGGCCAACCTTGCTTAGTACGTTATCGCCCAGGAGCGTTTGACTCAGCGAGTAATGGGTTATCTCCAGAGCCTCGCTGATTTAAATCCTCGGATCGCTATTGGCAGACCACTGAGGCCTGACCAGGAGAGGCGCATTCATCGACTGGTCAACCTGCTCCCCCCGATAGAAGAGGAGTGTGCCCCCGTACCAGAGGCGATTTCCCAGGACCCTGTCCTTTTACCGTTTTCTTTGTAAACGTCACCGCTGTGTTTATTATCCCAGTATTTATTTATGTGTTGTAACTTGTGCGTGGTACCCAAATTTGTGCTACGGATCGGATTTTTGGTTTCAATTATGTGGGCAATTTTGCTGCTATTGATTTTGTTTTAACTAGACTTTTTTTCGCTCGCGATAAATTTTTTGTAATGAGTTTTGTTTCCCCGAGTTGCTGCAGCGTATATATATCTTCGAGACATAGATTTTTATTCGCGCAGCACCGTAACAGCAGACTCACAGCTACAACCACTCGCCCTCGTGCACATGTTGCAAATCCTCGTACACATTGTTACGCCTAACTGATCACACCCGAGTACTCCACAGTCTCAGTAAGAGAGATTTGTGAGTGATCATTCGGGCGCGAGCTGCCCCAGCACTCCGACAGCAGTTAGCCCTCGATGCCGCGCCTAATCCACGTGATCGCCGCCGCCGCGAAGAGCTAACACTCGAGCGGCAGCATCACGACGATCATCCAGGATCATCGCGCAAAGGAGCACGGAGAACCCCAGCAGCACCGCCAAGCCTCCACACATCAGGACCACGTACCAGTCCGGCATCGCCTCCGCCATTAGGGCCTCGTCTCGAGCTCCTGCTAACAGCAATGGAGGAGGAAGGAGGAGTAGAAGCGAGGCCAGGTGTGAGGAAGAAGAGAGGAGCACCACGATCGTTTTATAGCTCGAGATCGGTGTACAGTGGGCGAGGTCCACCAGCGCCACTCGTCGCTTGATCGCCGGTGTTCGGAGGCGAGTCCGCGAGCAGTGCCGACAGCGCACTTGCCCACGAGGTGAGTGCACGCTGCCCCGGCAGCTAGCATGCCGCGCACTACCGCAGTACGGCCTAGATGCCCTACAAGCTAGGCATCGCCGGTGGAGGAGGCGCGGGAGAGCACGCGAGAGAGAAGAGAGAGCCCGATGTAGAAGAAGAGGCCGACAGTGGGCCCTGGGTCCACCTGTCAGCCAGAGAGAGCACTGTGCTCTCGGGTGCGACCAACGTGTTTTAGTAATTTAGAATTTATTCTAAATTACTGTATCCGCGTAGAAATATCCCGTTTTACTCGACCGTGGATTTTTCCACGCTACGCCAGTGTACCACACTGTGGTTTTACACCACTTATTACCCTCACACTGTAGCCGCTTTGTTTTTGCACAGTTGAATGATTTCTTTTGGAGAGAGCAATGTTTGTTCAAAACAGCTTTTAACAAATCTCGAGGACGAGATTTTTCCTTAAGGGGGGTAGTGTTGTGACACCCCAAAATTTTGACCTGGTTTTATTAATTTAAATTTTGCCAGGAAATAAAACTTTTCCACTTGTCTAGATTTACTCTTTGGATATTATGGGTTTTTTCCTCAAGTGGAACTTTCCAAAAGTTTTATTGGACTTATATGCCCTTTTTATAAAAACAATTCTATATCAGTGGATTTATTTGCATAATTAATTTCCATGAACTTTAATGCCTTTAAAATGATCTTTCATATTTTTGGAGCCCCTTTTTGCACTGCAATCTTTTGATAAATGCAAAATTTTCACCAAAATTTGGGGATGTCATGTGATGTTTCCACATCACTTTTATGCAAAAATATCTTGTGGTCATTGGAGATTTTGAGCTCTACACCAACTTTTCCAATCTGGTCCAGTAGGCATTTTTGCACTACAACCTATTTAAATATTCCTTTAAAAATTCTTCCAAATGTTTGGAGATGTCAGTAGATGCATATAATTCACCTTCATGCAAAAACCCAGTGATGATCTTTGAAAAACTTGAGTGGATCAACCTCTTTTTCATTCTGGTCCAGTTTGGTGATTTGTTCTGCAACCCTATTTTATTTTGCTCTAGTGCACTTGAGTTTTTTTCCTACTTATAGTTCTCCCTACCAAACCCTTAAGTCCAGGAGATTGGACCCATTGGAGGATTTTAAGTGCCTGCAATGAGCCCCTGTTCTTTCTGGCCAAAACTGAAGTTTTGCAAAACTTGCACTAGCAAGTTTCTGGTTTTGCCCAAGTGATCTTGCCATCATCTCCTACATCTAAAGAGACCCAGATCTGGAGATTTTGGACACTCCAAGAGTTGCCTGAGTGCACTTGGCATTCTGTCGAACACTTGGTGTGCACAGTCAGTTTTGGGCATGTTTCCTAGTTTGCAATGTGATCTTGATCCACTGACCCAGCAACCTTGTCCACTAAACTCCTAGCTATCCCTACCCTAGTCCTGTTAATTGCCAGCCTCACCCTCGCACTCTAGGCCGCCCTGGCATTTCGTCGAGCATGTCCCGTGCGTGCTCTGGGCGCGCCCAGAGCGCACGTTTTGCACGCGCGCGCACTGAGCCGCCGCGTCACACTGCCGCCCTCGTCGCGTCCCGTCCCTGGCCCCTGCTCGCCCGCTGAACCACGCACTACCTCGCCCACTCTCCACACCACCTCTGGCGCCCTACAGCGCCGCTGGCAGAGCTCTTGGCGGCACGCCGGCGTCGCTAGCGAGCCTCTGCCATGGACGGTGCCGCCCAAACCACACCAGCGCGCCAGCTGCCCCTATGAACAGCTCGATCTTATCCCGAAGCTCGTCGGCACGCGCTCGTCGCCGCCACGTTGCTCTGCAGCTACAGCACGGCTGTTGCCGGCGTTCTTATCCACAACCGCCATGGTCCAGCCTCGAGCGCCTATTTAAGGGATCCCCGAACTCGTTCAAGACCTCAAGCGACCTCCAGCCTCCCCTCTAGAGCTCCCCAAGCAGTGGATTGGCCGGGAGAAGCCATCTTCCCCAACTCCGGCCAGTCGGCCGCCGCCGAGCTCCGGTGCAAAACGTCGCAGCCAGGCTCTCCCCCTCCCATCCAACGCCACCAAGAGTCTCCCCATAGCCTTGCGGAGCTTCCTAGCGACTCAGCCTCGGCCAAGGACCACCATAGCCCGAAGCTCACTTTGCTCTCGAACCTCCATCCGCCGTGGAGCTCGCCGCCGGTGACCTCCTCCGTCCCCACCTGCCTAGCACCCACCGAGAGGACCGCCTCGGTCTGGCCGATCCATCCCTGGCCTCAGGTGCCCTCCAGGAGCCGCCGTTCATCGCCGGCGATCGCCGGAGCCCCGCTCCCGTTCGGGCAGAGAAGAGGAGGGAGAGGGAGGAATGGTCAAACCTGACCAGTGGGCCCTCTGGACCCACTGTTAGTGACCCGCGCGCCGTCTTCTCTGGTTGAGTGATAGCGCAAAGTCCCGACTATGTCTCCTCTGCTGCGAAAGCGTAATCTTCCCGAAACGTTTTCTTTTCTGGTTTTTTTAAAACAGAAGTTTGACTAATCTTTGACTGGCTATATCTTTTAAAATAAAACTCCAAATGAGTTGATTCTTTTTCCTACCTTCCTCAAATTTCATCTAGTTTATTTTAAGATTTATTTCAAAAATATTTGGGACAACTTTTTGTACTGTGTTTGAAATATTTTGTTATTTGAATTTTTTTTCAAAATAGGAAATGGAGAGAGAAGAAAGCTTTCAAAAAGTGCACCCTTTGCATACTCTTGAAGGCAAGCATTTCTGAACTCTGGCATAATATTTTGTGTGGTGTTTTAATATGGTTACAACACCACGTGGAGGTGGAGTATGTGTTATCTTTATGTAACGATAAAGTCTCACGCATGAGTGCATTTTGGAGGTGTTTTGTGGTTAGTATTTGGAGATACTAATGATAGTGATCATCCTCGCGAGCTTCTCATGCATACCGGAAGGAAGCCGGGAAGGTCGTGGTCTTGGGTGGACGCGAGCTTGTCCCTAGTTCCTCGTTGAGACGAGTATGTCCGGTATGGCATGGTAAGGCTTGATGAGTGGTGAGTTTATCTGTTAATGGTAATATTGTTGGAGAATACCTGGACCTCCTGAGTCGGTCGTAGCTCGAGTCTTGTTTAGTATCTTCCCCTACTTGTTTTGTACTACCACTTGTCCCTGCCGCGGGTAGGGTACGGTTCAGTAGGTTGTCAACCCCTTACCAAAGCACACACCGTACAGAGAGGCCATGGTGGAAGATACCGGAGGCCTCCGGTAGGCATGCCACCTGGTCCAGGGGCATGGGTGTTTCCGGTTGGGATCGAGAGGGGGGCACCCCTTAGAGCGCGCGAATATAAATTTGATCCCATGCTATGTCGAGGTTGTAGCCTCCCCACTTAGAGTTTTGCTTGGCAGGTGTCGTGGGTGATTCCAGACACCGATAAGTTAAGCTGGTGTGTGCAGGTCAGGCGTGTTTTCAATTAAAAGGCCGTAGGGGGAATTAGTCCCGATGGACTAAATAAATCCGTTACTCGTGGGAAAAGAGTACACCTTCTGTAGAGGTTATATCTTTTCGGACAGCCACATCCTTGTGTAAGGACTACAGTCTGAGATGGATATAGTAACGGTATTCGGATGGAGACACGGCTTGACTAGATCATAGTAACGGTATTCGGATGGAGACACGGCTTGACTAGATCATAGTAACGGTATTCGGATGGAGACACGGCTTGACTAGATCGCAGTAACGGTATTCGGAGGGAGAACGGCTAGACTGGATCGTAGTAACGGTATTCGGATGGAGAAGCGACTATACTAGGATATTGTTTATGACCCGTGACATCTGAGGATCATGTGTATTATTATTATCATGGACTAACCATTTACAATATGTATTTTATTGAGTATCCCTAGGACGGGTCTACCTCCTGGATATTCACTATGTTTATTCTTATATAAGCCCTTTATGTGGTGTCGCTCAGACGCCTGATTGCAGCATGTTTGTTATTTATTTATCCCTTATAAGCCCTTTATGTGGTGTCGCTCAGACGCCCGACTGTGGCATGTTTGTTATTTATTTATCCCTTATAAGCCCTTTATGTGGTGTCGCTCAGACGCCCGACTGTGGCATGTTTGTTATTTATTTATCCCTTATAAGCCCTTTATGTGGTGTCGCTCAGACGCCCGACTGTGGCATGTTTGTTATTCATTTATCCCTTATAAGCCCTTTATGTGGTGTCGCTCAGACGCCCGATTGTGGCATTGTCTTTTTTATTTGCAACCTTTCGAGGAGTCATTTCAGACACTCGCTCAGTGCATTCCATTTTTACTCCCGTATTGCATGTTCATATTCTCTCTGCATACGTGCCTCACAGATTTTCGTGGCAGACGTTATGATCATGAATATTTCGGAGCATGATTATCCCTTGTTATATTATACCCGTTTTCTAAATGTTTGCGAGTACATTCAAACGTACTCACTGGCTTGTCCCTGGCTATTGTCTTGGCCAGATTTCTTGGTTGGAGAAGAGCGTTACAACGGCAGCCCCGGAACCTACGTGTTGACGATAGCAGCCTCGCGATGATAGGAGTTATCCTGGTCAGCTGTTCTTGTGGGAAATGGAGTCCCATAGACGCAGATGAACCACAAACCGCTTCCGCCATCAGCCACTAGAAACCAAGTGTTGTACTCCTAGGCCACAATGGTCTTGTACTACATATTTTGTACGTTGCTTGGAATTCTTGTATCAAGTTGGTGCCTCATCAGCTAACAGTAGTCCTGGGGCTGGTGAGCACAAAGACCATTTTCTGGGAAATTAATATCCCGAAAATCCGGTCGTGACATCACATGAGTACTAATAGCAAGACTTCTCCCATGTCCTCAGGAACAAACGTAATTACTCACAAAGCATATTCATGTTCATAATCAGAGGGGTATTAATATGCATAAAGGATATGAACATATGATCTTCCACCAAATAAACCAACTAGCATCAACTACAAGGAGTAATCAACACTACTAGCAACCTACAGGTACCAATCTCAGACTTAGAGACAAGAATTGGATACAAGAGATGAACTAGGGTTTGAGAGGAGATGGTGCTGGTGAAGATGTTGATGGAGATTGCCCCCCTCCCGATGAGAGGAGCGTTGGTGATGACGATGGCGATGATTTCCCCCTCCCGGAGGGAAGTGTCCCCGGCAGAACAACTCCGCCAGAGCCCTAGATTGGTGCCCGCAAGGTTCCGCCTCGTGGCGGCAGAGTCTCGTCCCAAAAGCTTGCTTATGATTTTTCTTCGGACGAAAGACTTCATATAGCAGAAGATGGGCACCGGAGGGCCACCAGGGGGCCCACGAGGCAGGGGGCGCGCCCAGGGGGGTAGGGCGCGCCCCCCACCCTCGTGCCCAGGGTGTGGGTCCCCTCTGGTATTTTCTTCGCTCAGTATTTTTTATTATTTCCAAAAATAACTTCCGTGGAGTTGCAGGACTTCTGGAGTTGTGCAGAATAGGTCTCTAATATTTGCTCCTTTTCCAGCCCAGAATTCCAGCTGTCGGCATTCTCCCTGTTTATGTAAACCTTGTAAGAGAGAATAGGCATAAGTATTGTGACATAATGTGTAATAACAGCCCATAATGCAATAAATACCGATATAAAAGCATGATGCAAAATGGACGTATCAACTCCCCCAAGCTTAGACCTCGCTTGTCCTCAAGCGGAAGCCGATAATGATAAATATGTTCACTTGTTTAGAGGTAGAGGTGTCGATAAAATAAAATACGGACATGAGGGCATCATGATCATTCTTATAACAGCAACATATATGGATATTGTCATATGATTTCTTATGCTTAAGTAATAATCTATTCACAATGTCAAGTATGAATCAGAAACTTGATTGAGAACCAACAAAGTATAATCTCAGTCATTGAAGCAATTGCAATTTATCATAACATCGGAAAGAGTCTATGTCAGAGCTTTTCAGCAAGTCCACACACTCAACTATCATTTAGTCTTTCACAATTGCTAAAACTCGCGCAATACTTGTGGTTACAGAGTCTTAATCGGACACAGAGAAAGATAGGGGCTTATAGTTTCGCCTCCCAACCTTTTGCCTCAAGGATAATGTCAACAATAATAGTTCATGCGACCTTACATCCAATTAGATATATATATATATATATATATATATATATATATATATATATATATATATATATATATCAGGATCTTTCCAACACACTGTGCTTGCCAAAGGATAAAATGAAAAAGAGGAAAGGTGAAGATCACCATGACTCTTGCATAAGGGTAAGAGATAAAAGTAAAAGATAGGTCCTTCGCGGAGGGAACCAGAGGTTGTCATGCACTTTCAGGGTTGGATGCACAAAATCTTAATGCGAAAGAACGTCACTTTATATTGCCACTTGTGATATGAACCTTTATTATGCAGTCCGTCGCTTTTATTTCTTCCACATCACAAGATCGTATAAAGTTTATTTCCTCCACACTAATAAATCATACATATTTAGAGAGCAATTTTTATTGCTTGCACCAATGACAACTTACTTGAAGGATCTTACTCAATCCATAGGTAGATATGGTGGACTCTCATGGCAAAACTGGGTTTAAGGATATTTGGAAGCACAAGTAGTATCTCTACTTGGTGCAAAGAATTTGGCTACCATGAGGGAGAAAGGCAAGCTCAACATGTTGGATGATCCATGACAATATACTTTATCTCAGATATAAGAAAACATAACTCATTATACGTTGTCTTCCTTGTCCAACATCAACTCTTTAGCATGTCATATTTTAATGAGTGCTCACAATCATAAAAGATGTCCAAGATAGTATATTTATATGTGAAACCTCTCTTTCTTTATTACTTCCTATTAATTGCAATGATGACCAAAGCTATGTTTGTCAACTCTCAACAACTTTTAATCATCATACTCTTTCTATGTGAAGTCATTACTCTCCATAAGTCAATATGATCTCTTTATTTCTTTTTGTTCTTTTCTCTTTTCTTATATTCACTCAAGATCATGGAAAAATAATCAAGCCCTTGACTCCACACTAATCTTTATTATATATAGCTCACGGACTCGATTACATAAAGGGATCATAAAGCAAAACTCAAAACTAAATCATACTAAAAACTTTATTCTACTAGATCAAGATATTATTAAAAGGATCGAACTAAGAAAATGGTAAAGATAGAGATGTGATGGAGATACGATACCGGGGCACCTCCCCCAAGCTTGGTAGTTGCCAAGGGGAGTGCCCATACCCATATGATTGTGTCTCCTTTGCCAGTGAAGAGGGTGGTGGAGTTGTTGATGATGTGGGCTTGTTGTCCATCTTCCAAGGCATAGGCTCACCATCATAGAAGGATGATCGAGTCTCCGGGATCCTCAAATCTGCAGCCAAACTCATCCTCTTGAATCTATATTCATACTCACGGTTTTGGTTTTGCAGGTCATAGATTTGGGCTTGGAGGTGCTCGATCTTCTCGTGAAGCTTGAAGATGGTCTCCCCAATGTTCTTGGCATCCAACTTGTGGTTGTTGGTGAACTCCACGATCATCATATGGTTGGCGTTAAGTCCGCGTTCCACCATCCCCTGGCACTTGAAAACTTGTTGCTCCATTGCTTCGAGTCTCGTCTCCACGCTTCCAGTCCTCCTTGGTCCCTCAACATCGCGGATGTGCAGCAACCCATCACGCATCTCAATGGTTTGAGGGTGTTGCAGCACCTTCGCGAGGTAGGGGTTGATGACCTTCTCGAAGAACTTGTCCTTGGGGGTGGTTGGAGATGTCATGGTGATCCAAATCTGTCAGAAAAATAGCTCGAAACGAAAACAGAGCATATTTGCGTGATACAGGAGTCAAAACCTTCGGGAGATTATATAATGAATTTTTACCGACCAAAATACGTATCGTGCAAGAAAACGGAGTCCGGAGAGCACACGAGGTGCCCACAAGGCAGGGGGCGTGCCCAGGGGGGTAGGGAGCGCCCTCCACCCTCGTGGAGGCCTCGTGTTCTTCCCGGACTGCTTCTTATTTTTCTATTTTTCTAAATATTCCAAAACGGAGAAAAATTGCCATTAGAACTGTTTTGGAGTCGGTTTACTTACCGTACCACATACCTATTCCTTTTCGGAGTCTGAAACGTTCTGGAAAGTGTCTCTTATGTATTCCTCCGGTTACGGTTTCGATAACATTAGTTTCAACATTTATAGGATTACCTGAGATATAATGTTTGATTCTTTGACCATTCACCACCTTCGGATTTGTGCCTTCGAAGTTGTTGATTTTTATGGCACCGGAACGATAGACCTCCTCGATAACGTAAGGGCCTTCCCATTTAGAAAGAAGTTTTCCTGAAAAAAATCTTAAACGAGAGTTGTATAGCAATACATAATCACCTACATTAAACTCACGCTTTTGTATTCTTTTGTCATGCCATCTTTTAACTTTTTCTTTAAACAGTTTGGCATTCTCATAGGCTTGGGTTCTCCATTCATCAAGTGAGCTAATGTCAAATAACCTCTTCTCACCGGCAAGTTTGAAATCATAGTTGAGCTCTTTAATGGCCCAATATGCCTTATGTTCTAGTTCGAGAGGTAAGTGACATGCTTTTCCATAAACCATTTTATACGGAGACATACCCATAGGATTTTTATATGCAGTTCTATAGGCCCATAATGCATCATCAAGTTTCTTGGACCAATTATTTCTAGATCTATTAACAATCTTTTGCAAAATTAATTTGAGTTCTCAATTATTCAATTCTACTTGACCACTAGACTGTGGGTGATAAGGAGATGCAATTCTATGATTAACATCATACTTAGCAAGCATTTTACGAAAAGCACCATGAATAAAATGTGAACCACCATCAGTCATTAAATATCTAGGGACTCCAAACCTCGGGAAAATAACTTCTTTAAGCATCTTAATAGAAGTGTTATGATCAGCACTACTAGTTGGAATAGCTTCTACCCACTTAGTAACGTAATCAACAACAACTAAAATATGAGTATATCCATTAGAGGCAGGAAACGGTCCCATATAATCAAAGCCCCAAACATCGAATGGTTCAATAACAAATGAATAATTCATAGGCATTTCTTGACATCTACTAATATTACCAATTCTTTGACATTCATCACAAGATAAGACAAACTTATGAGCATCCTTGAAGAGAGTAGGCCAATAAAAACTGGATTGCAATACCTTATGTGTAGTTCTATCTCCAGCGTGGTGTCCTCCATAAGCCACGGAATGACACTTGCGTAGGATCTGTTCCTGTTCATGCTCAGGTACACAATGTCTAATAACACCATCTACTCCTTCTTTATAAAGATGTGGGTCATCCCAGAAGAAATGTCTTAAATCATAGAAAAACTTTTTCTTTTGCTGGTATGTGAAACTAGGTGGTATAAATTTAGCAACAATGTAATTAGCACAATCAGCATACCATGGAGCAGTATGAGAAGCATTTATGACATTTAATTGTTCATCAGGAAAGCTATCATCAATAGGTAGTGGGTCATCAAGAACATTCTCTAACCTAGACAAGTTGTCTGCAACGGGGTTCTTAGCTCCCTTTCTATCGATAATATGCAAATCAAACTCTTGTAGCAAGAGAACCCATCTAATAAGTCTAGGTTTAGCATCTTTCTTTTCCATAAGGTATTTAATAGCAGCATGATCAGTGTGAATAGTTACTTTAGAACCAACAATATAAGGCCTGAACTTATCACAAGCAAATACAACTGCTAAGAATTCTTTTTCAGTAGTGGCATAATTTCTTTGGGCACTGTCTAGAGTTTTACTAGCATATTCAATAACATTTAATTTTTTATCAACTCTTTGCCCTAGAACAGCACCTACAGCATAATCATTAGCATCACACATAATTTCAAAGGGTAAATTCCAATCAGGTGGCTGAACAATAGGTGCAGAAATTAATGCTTTCGTAAGTATTTCAAATGCTTCTACACAATCATCATCAAAGACAAATGGTATATCTTTTTGTAGTAGATTAGTCAGAGGCCGAGAAATTTTTGAGAAGTCCTTAATGAACCACCTATAAAAACCGGCATGACCAATCAAACTTCTTATACCTTTGATGTCCTTGGGCCATGGCATCTTTTCAATAGCATCAACTTTAGCTTTATCAACTTCGATACCTCTTTCAGAAATTTTATGCCCCAAGACAATACCTTCATTAACCATAAAGTGGCACTTTTCCCAATTCAAGACAAGATTAGTTTCTTCACATCTCTCCAAAACTCGATCAAGGTTGCTCAAGCAATCATCAAAAGAGGATCCATAAGCGGAGAGATCGTCCATGAAAACCTCACAAATCTTTTCACAAAAGTCAGATAATATAGCCATCATGCATCTTTGAAAGGTAGCAGGTGCATTACATAAACCAAAAGGCATACGTCCATAAGCAAAAGTACCGAAAGGGCAAGTAAAAGTGGTCTTAGCTTGATCATCAGCTGACACAGGTATTTGAGAGAAGCCAGAATAACCATCTAGAAAGCAAAAATGTGTTTGTTTGGATAATCTTTCTAGCATTTGATCAATAAAAGGTAAGGGGTAATGATCTTTTTTAGTAGCTTTATTTAATTTGCAGAAATTAATTACCATCCTATAACCTGTAATAATTCTTTACGGAATCAATTCTTCTTTATCATTAGGAACAAAAGTAATACCTCCTTTCTTAGGGACACAATGGACAGGACTTACCCACTGACTATCAGCAACGGGATAGGTTATACCTGCCTCAAGAAGCTTTAATATTTCCTATCTTACCACTTCTTTCATCTTAGGATTCAGCCGTCGTTGGTGATCAATAACTGGTTTGGCATCTTTCTCCAAATTTATTTTGTGTTGGCATAGAGTGGGCCTAATGCCCTTAAGATCATCAAGAATATATCCAATAGAAGCACGGTGCTTCTTCGGAGTTTTCAATAATTTTTCTTCCTCCTTCTCTGAAAGGTTAGCACTAATAATAACAGGATATATCTTCTTTTCATCAAGATAAGCATATTTAAGAGTATCAGGCAATGGTTTAAGCTCAAACACGGGATCACCCTTGGGTGGAGGAGGATCCCCTAGGATTTCAACAGACAAGTTGTGTTTCAGAATAGGTCCCTGCTTAAAGAACACTTCATCTATTTCCCTTCTTTCATTCATAAACATATAATTTTCATGGTCTAGCAAATATTGTACTAAAGGATCACTAGGAGGTACGGCAATAGAAGCAAGACCAATAATTTCATCTTTACTAGGCAATTCCTCTTCGCGGTGTTGTCTACGAAATTTAGAAAAGTTAAACTCATGAGACATATCACCTAGACCAATAGTAACCACATCCTTTTTGCAGTCTATCTTAGCATTAACAGTGTTTAAGAAGGGTCTACCAAATATAATGGGACAAAAGCTATCTTGTGGCGAACCAAGAACAAGAAAATCGGCAGGATATTTAGTTTTCCCACACTTGACTTAAACATCTCTAACAATTCCAATTGGTGATATAGTATCTCTATTGGTAAGGTTAATGGTAACATCAATTTCTTCTAACTCAGCGGGTGCAATATCATGCATAATTTCTTTGTATAAGTCAACAGGTATTGCACTAGCAGTAGCACCCATATCACACAAGCCATGATAACAATGATCTCCTATTTTAATAGAAGTAATAGGCATGCCTACCACAGGTCTATGTTTATCCTTAGCACTAGGTTTAGCAATTCTAGCAGTCTCATCACAAAAATAAATAACATGCCCATCAATATTACCAGCCAAGAGATCTTTAACAATAGCAATATTAGGTTCAACTTTAACTTTCTCAGGGGGTGCATAAGTTCTAATATTACTTTTACGAACCACAGTTGAAGCTTTTGCATGATCCTTTATCCTAACAGGGAAAGGTGGTTTCTCAACATAAGCAGTAGGAACAATAGGATCATTATAAGTGATAGTCTTTTCTTCAACTTTAATAGGTGCAACTACTTTTACTTCTATGGGAGGATTATATTTAAACCACTTCTCCTTAGGGAGATCAACATGAGCAGCAAAAGATTCACAAAAAGAAGCTACTATCTCAGAGTCAAGTCCATATTTAGTGCTAAATTTACAGAAAACATCGGTATCCATAAAAGATTTAACACAATCAAACTTAGGTGTTATACCTGACTCATTACCTTCGTCGAGGTCCCAATCTTCAGAGTTGTGTTTAATTCTTTCCAGTAAATCCCATTTGAATTCAATAGTCTTCATCATAAAAGAACCAGTACAATAAGTATCGAGCCTGGTGCGATTGTTGTCTGAAAGCCGAGCATAAATTTTTTGAATAATCATTTCTCTTGAGAGCTCATGATTGGGGCATGAATATAACATTGACTTAAGCCTCCCCCAAGCTTGAGCGATGCTTTCTCCTTCGCGAAGCCAAAAATTATATATGTAATTATGATCACGATGAACAAGATGCATAGGATAAAACTTCTGATGAAATTCCAATTTCAATCGTCTGTAGTTCCATGATCCCATATCATCACATAGCCTATACCATGTCAATGCATCTCCCTTCAAAGATAAAGGGAAGACCTTCTTCTTGATAACATCATCGGGCATACCTGCAAGCTTAAATAATCCACAAACTTCATCCACATAGATTAGGTGCTTATCAGGATGTAATGTTCCATCTCCTGCAAAAGGATTAGCTAGCAGTTTTTTCTATCATACCCGAAGGAATTTGAAAGTAAACATTTTCATTTTCAGTAGGTTCAGTAGGTCGAGGAGCAACTCTTTGCTCTACTGGTCAAGGTGAAGATACCCCGAACAAGCCTCTCAAAGGATTACTTTCCATAGTGACAAGTGACAGTAAATTTCAGCACACTATATAAATTTTTCCTTACCAAATTCCACCTACCAAAGGAGCTTAACTCCCCGGCAACGGTGCCAGAAAAGAGTCCTGATGACCCATAAGTATAGGGGATCTATCGTAGTCCTTTCGATAAGTATGTGTGTCGAACCCAACAAGGAGCAGAAGGAAATGATAAGCGATTTTCAGCAAGGTATTCTCTGCAAGCACTGAAATTATAGGTAATAGATAGTTTTGTGATAAAATAATTTGTAACGAGCAACAGGTAACAAAAGTAAATAAAGTGCAGCAAGATGGCCCAATCCTTTTTGTAGCAAAGGACAAGCCTGGACAATTTCTTATATAGAGAAAATTGCTCCTGAGGACACATGGGAATTATCGTCAAGCTAGTTTCATCACGTTCATATGATTCGCATTCGGTACTTTGCTAATTTGATATGTGGGTGGACCGGTGCTTGGGTGCTGTCCTTACTTGGACAAGCATCCCAGTTATGATTAACTCCTATTGCAAGCATCCACAACTACAAAAGAAGTATTAAGGTAAACCTAACCATAGCATGAAACATATGGATCCAAATCAGCCCCTTACGAAGCAACGCATAAACTAGGGTTTAAGCTTCTGTCACTCTAGCAACCCATCATCTACTTATTACTTCCCAATGCCTTCCTCTAGGCCCAAATAATGGTGAAGTTTCATGTAGTCGATGTTCACATAACACCACTAGAGGAGAGACAACATACATCTCATCAAAATATCGAACGCATACCAAATTCACATGACTACTAATAGCAAGACTTCTCCCATGTCCTCAGGAACAAACGTAACTACTCACAAAGCATATTCATGTTCATAATCAGAGGGGTATTAATATGCATAAAGGATCTGAACATATGATCTTCCACCAAATAAACCAACTAGCATCAACTACAAGGAGTAATCAACACTACTAGCAACCTACAAGTACCAATCTCAGACTTAGAGACAAGAATTGGATACAAGAGATGAACTAGGGTTTGAGAGGAGATGGTGCTGGTGAAGATGTTGATGGAGATTGGCCCCCTCCCGATGAGAGGAGCGTTGGTGATGATGATGGCGATGATTTCCCCCTCCTAGAGGGAATGTCCCCGGCAGAACAGCTTCGTCAGAGCCCTAGATTGGTTCCGCCAAGGTTCCGCCTCGTGGCGGCGGAGTCTCGTCCCGAAAGCCTGCTTATGATTTTTCTTTGGACGAAATACTTCATATAGCAGAAGATGGGCACCGGAGGGCCACCAGGGGGCCCACGAGGCAGGGGGTAGGGCGCGCCCCCCACCCTCGTGCCCAGGGTGTGGGTCCCCTCTGGTATTTTCTTCACTCAGTATTTTTTATTATTTCCAAAAATAACTTCCATGGAGTTTCAGGACTTCTGAAGTTGTGCAGAATAGGTCTCTAATATTTGCTCCTTTTCCTGCCCAGAATTCCAGCTGCCGGCATTCTCCCACTTTATGTAAACCTTGTAAAATAAGAGAGAATAGGCATAAGTATTGTGATATAATGTGTAATAACAGCCCATAATGCAATAAATATTGATATAAAAGCATGATGCAAAATAGACGTATCAGCCGGGAGGGAAGTTTCCCCGGCAGAATAGCTCCGCCGCAGCCATAGATTGCTTCTGCCCAGGTTCCGCCTCGAGATGGTGGCGCTTTGTCCTGAAAGCTTCCTTATAATTTTTTCCAGATCAAAACCCTCCATATAGCAGAAGATGGGCACCGGAGACCTGGTAGGGGCCCACAAGCCACAGGGGCATGCCCCCTAGGCTTGTGGCCTCCTGGTGGGTCCCCTCTGGTATTTTATTCGCCCAATATTTTATATATATTCCGAAATAAGTCTCCATAAATTTTTAGGACTTTTGGAGTTGTGCAGAATAGGTCTCTCAGAGTTTCTCCTTTCCGGTCCAGAATTCCAGTTGCCGGCATTCTCCCTCTTTGGGTAAACATTGTGAAATAAGAGAGAAAAGGTATAAGTATTGTACCATAATGTGTAATAACATCCCATAATGCAATAAATATCAATATAAAAGCATCATGCAAAATGGACGTATCAACTCCCCCAAGCTTAGACCTCGCTTGTCCTCAAGCGGAAGCCGAAATCGAAAAATATGTCCACATGTTTAGAGATAGAGGTGTCGGTAAAACAAAATATGAACATGAGGCGATCATGGCCATCTTTAGAACAACAGTATATATTTATATTGTGATCTTTTATACCAGAGTAATAATTTGTTCACAAGATAAAGTATGAATTAATAACTTCATTGAAAACTAACAAACTATGATATCAGTCATTGAAGCAATTGCAATTTATCATAATGTTGGAAAGAGTCAATGAAAGAGCTTTTGTATAGCAAGTCACATACTCAACCATCTTCTAGTCTTTCACGATTTCTAAAACTCAAGCGATACTTATGAGTTCAAAGCCTCAGTCGGACATAGAGAAAGATAGGGGCTTATAGTTTCGCCTCCCAACCTCTTACCTCAAGGGTAACGTCAACGATAATACTGTCGGCGTCCTGGGAACGGGGGTCCCTAGACTTGCCTGCCTGTGGCCCGTGGCATGGGTCCACCAGCGGCCCTGTACGGCCCATCTTCATGAGGGAACACTCAAGACCCACGCGAGGGGCCAAGCCTCGCGAGGCGGATGACACAACACCTCCTCGGGGACAGCCTCACTAGGCTGGGTCGCGAGGGGCGGAGAGATCAAGGCGAGGGGTACCTCGTGAAGTCCCTGTGACACAAGCCATGACGACCAAGGCCAGGCGGGCACCAGAGCACGCAGTGTGCTCGTTTCCTCTTTGGTGCAAAAGAGGCAAGCGCAGGCGACGAGTCCCGAGGCATCAGACAAAGGTTGCCATATCGGTGCAACAAGACCAAGACCAGCAGGACGGCAGGACAGAGGTCACCGTGGAGCCCAGGACGGCGTCACCACCAGAACCTTTGGCAGACGAAGACCACCTTTAGTCAGGATAACTTGTACTGGTTGTCTCCCTTCAAATTTAGCCGTTGTTGGATTCCTTCCCGCCTACATTTTGGAAGAGGGCCAGGGCCTCTATAAATAGGACCCACCGAGCCGGGCGCCCGCGCGAGAAGAAGGAAGCTGCCAAGAGGTTCCCCGGCCGCAAGAAAACTCTCCTGCGCTCCAGGCACCACCATGACAAGTCCGCGTGCGCCTGCGGCAGCGGTGCACGGACATCATGGGTAGGCTCCACATCTGCAAAGGGCCCCGGTGGCCACAGCAGGCTGCCGCGCCTTCACTCCAGAGCTGCGCAGCGTCGTTTGGCCGGGCAAGTTCAAGCCGGACCTACCTCCTCGCTACGACGACACCCCCGACCCTACTTAGTTCTTGTAGCTCTACGAGCTGAGCATTGAGGCGGCCAACGGCGACGAGAAAGTCATGGCGAACTGGTTCCCCATGGCTCTCAAGGATGGTGCTCGCTCGTGGCTCCTGAACCTGCCCCTAGGCTCGATCTCCTCCTTGGGTGAGATGCGCGACCGCTTCGTCGCCAACTTCCAGGGCACTTGCGACCGTCCGCCGGCCACAGGTGACCAAGCCGCATCATGCAACAGCCAGGAGAGACCCTGCAGAAGTACATCTAGCGCTTCAACAACGTTCGCCTCAAGATCCCCAAGGTGACGGACGAGGCCATCATTTCTGCATTTTCCGACGGCGTCCGCGACATCAAGATGAAGGACGAGCTCGCCATCCACGAGGAGCTATGCATGGCTCTGGAGCTGTTCAACATGGCAACCAAGTGTGCAAGAGCTAAGGAAGGGCGCCTTTCCCTCCTCGAGCTCCCTACTACCGACCTAGAGGAGAAGAAAGCCAAGGCCAAAGACGTGAAGCGCAAGAGGATGGCCGTGCTCATGGCGGAGCCAGACACGAAACGCGGACGGGACCAGCCCGAGTCATCCAAGAGCAGCCGTCCGTTCTGCGCCTTCCACAACGTACACAACCACAACACCAACGATTGTCAAGAGCTCAGGGCCATTCAAGATGGACGCTTCGGTCGACGCCCCGAGCGCAATGACCGGGGCTACGGCCGAGGAGGACGACGAGGTGGAGGATGCTGGGACGATCGCGGCCCCCGCATGGAGTGGCGTGACCCGCCTCGCGAGGACAGCTAGCAGGACCAGCCTCGCGAGGGCGCATGGAGGGACCAGCCTCGCGAGGACCGCCCTGAGGGCAATGCTGGTCTCCCTCCATTGCCGCCACTGCCAAGAAGGAACGATGACCACCATTAGGACGAGGGGGCTGGGGGCTTCTAGGAGCCACGCGCTATCGCCTGCATCTTGGGCGGAGCTCAGGCCCCAGCATCCCAGCGCGTCTTCAAGCAGTTTGCTCGCGAGGTGAACGCGGTTCTTCCCAGACTTGAGGCCATGCGCCCGCTCAGGTGGTCCAAGTGCGCCATCACCTTCAGCTCGTCAGACCATCTCAAGTGCGTGGCGACCACCGGCGCCCTCCCGATGTTGTGCTCGCCCATCATCAGCAACGTCCAAGTCACCAAGACCCTCATCGACGGCGGCGCAGGGCTTAACGTCCTGTCTGTCAAGACATTTGACAGCCTCCAAGTGCCATACAATCAGATATAGCCTACTAAGCCCTTCTCAGGAGTGACCGACAGCTCCACCACGTCGATAGGGCAAGTTCGCCTCCCTGTCACCTTCGGCCAGTGCGACAACTACCGCACTGAGCTCATTGACTTCGACGTCGCCCACATCCGTCTGCTGTACAATGCCATCCTTGGGTATCCAGCATTAGCCAAGTTCATGGCAGTGACTCACCACGGCTACAACGTCCTCAAGATGCCAGGAAGCGGCGGAATCATCACCGTCCCTTGCGAAGAAAGAGATGGCGTGTGCTCCCTCGAGCGCGCCTTCCAAGCCATGGCAATCGAAGACCCTGACAGCGAGGGCATGCAGTACCCTCCTGAGGCCATCCCCAAGAATAAGAAGCAGGTACTCTGCACAGGGCCTCAGGGGGGCAGTGTCTCTAGCGGCACCGTCTCAGGATCAGGGCCCACACCTGGGACGCCTCCCTCCCTCGCATAGGAAGGCGCGCCCGACGCCCTCCTCGGGTGAGGCTCGGGGGCTCTCTTCTGGAGGGCCTCGGACATAGCCAAAATCACGAGGGAGGCGCTCGGGCACCACGTGGAGGCGTGCTTTGCGGCATGTTTCCCTCAGGAGGGCACCGGGCGAGGTGCGCCCGACGCTCAGGAGTTCATCGTCAAGGCCACCCAGGAGCCTCAAGAAGTAAGGGCCATGCGCGGCGACCGCCGCCCACCTGGTGCAGCTCCCCATCCAGGAGAGGATGGCGGGCTGCGCGTGTGCATCGACATCCCAGGGCTCAACAGGGCCGCATCTCAGGAGCGCTTCTGGCCTTTGCGCGTTGGACGGCGCGAGGGTCCACCTCACAGCTATGTTCACATGCCGTTTGGCCTGCCGAGTGTGGCAGCCGCCTTCTAGCTCAACCTACAGAGCATCCTGGCAACTCAGGAGACCAGGCATCACGCAGTCCTGGCGGAGACGGAGACGGTCCTCAAGGAACCACCCGAGCCCCCAGAGCCTCCCGAGGCTTAGGGTCTTGGCGGCTCATGAGGAGCAACTTCTTCAGCGCTCGCCTTCAGCTACCCAAACACTCCTTTGACAACGAAACCAGGTGACATGTTCCAAGCTTCCTTAGCTGGGAGTGCCCCTCGGGCTGCATCATTCCCAGGTCGCATGGGCCTGTCCCCGCGGCATGTATCCTTCCGCATTTTTAGCTTACCCTACTGGAGGCGCCCCTCGGGCTGCATCATCCCCAGGCCGCTCGGGTCCGTCCCGGTGGCATGTATCGTTCTCGCATCTATCTAAGCTAGTTCTCTTCCTCTCATGAGTTATCTATGGTTATCACTCGCCTACCTGGTACTTCGATACCGTGAGGGTCATACGCCCTTGCAAGCCCACCCACGACCACCTCATGATCGAGGACTGGAAAAGCGTCTATAAGGGTCCATCCCTGCAACATTGCTAAATCCAAGAGGCTGAGCTCTGGCTCGCGGGCCTGCCCCACGCATGTCACCTCCCATGGCCCTTGGTGCCTTGTTCTCATGCGAGCCAATAGTAGATGGGTAGGCCAGGGCGCGTGGCCCGGTGCATCGCCACCATGGGAGCCGCGCGCCGATCGTCTTTCTTCAGGATCCTTCGCATGAGAAGACTAGGCACGGCGCCTGTGCTCAGGCCTGTCCCTGCAGCGTCAATAAACCCAACGGCTGAGCTCTGTTTGGCAGGCCGACCCCGTTCACGTAACCTCCTAGGGTCGTTGGTGATTGGCCTTCTCATGCGATAGCCTCAGGAGATTCGCTCGGTGCAGGTTGCCTAACCATCTCGCAGGACTACCACAGTCATCAAGAACCAAGACCAGGCGCAACCCGCCTTGAGGTAGGGCCTCGTGAGTCCCGCGCTGGCTCACGAGTTCCCAGACACACCTCGTCCAGCCCTGCCTTGCAAGCCATGTGTCAGGGCGGGGCTGTACACGCTCCGGGGGCTCCACTTAGAGGGAGCCCTCACCCATGCACTAGTGGAAGCACCATGCTCCGCGCTGGCAGTCGACACGGCCGAGGAGCGGCTATGCCCAAGCAAGTGCGGAAGCGCTATGCTCTGTGCTGGTGATAAACAACTGAGGATGGCCCCATGGCCGTATCAACCTCAGGGAACCTCCGAGCTCAGTGTCTGGCCTCATCGCAACACCTCCCCTCGGGAGAGTCGCGCGAGGGGGCTGGGCACGAGGGCTGCGCTCAGGTCATGCCCAAGCGTACGCCACCCTGCCAGGTCCCTCGGACCTGTTCATCGCGCGCCCCTCCCAAGCGGAGCCTTGGCGAGGGAAAATGTATGAAGGTCGTTTGAGCGTCAAGGGGAACTCCTGAGCATCGCGACTCAGGAGCCTAACTGGCCACGTAGCCCCTCACCCCTTGGTCTCATCCAGGTGATCCGGACGACCCAACGGCGCCTGAGGTATGTGCGGGGTCGGGCCCTACCGACGTAGAACACTAGGCCTACTCCTGCATCTCGTTTCTGTAAGCTATTTGCGCGTCAAGGGGACTGCTGAGCATCGCGACTCAGGAGCCTAACTGGCCACGTAGCCCCTCACCCCTTGGTCTCGTCCTGGTGATCCGGATGACCCAATGGCGGCTGAGGTATGCGCGGGGTCGGGCCCTGCCGACATAGAACATGAAGCAAACAGGAAGGAAATCGCGGAACCTAAATAAATATTACAAAACATATTGTTCTTTAAATACCAAACACAAGTTTAACGCCTCCACAAGGCATGGTACGTGTTGCACCAGCAAAGCAGGAAAAGGAGTCGCCAGCAAGTCATCTCCTCACCCCTGGACGCCGCCATCGCATGCAAGAGGTGCCCCTTCGACGGTAATGTTGCCCTCACCTATGCCGCCCGTCGGAGTTGCAGGTTCAGCAGCACCACCAGGTGAGGGCGCAGGGTCGAAGGCGCGGAACTTCTTCAGCAAAGCCTCCACCTGGCCCTTCACGGCTTCGGCAGCAGCTGCGCAACGCTCGTCATCCACAGGCTCTAGCAGCTCATCGAGGTTGGCGTCAGGATCACGAAGATGGAGGTGGCTGAAGACGCGCGTCAGCGCGTCTGAGAAAAGCGTGCGGGCTTCTCCCTCCACCAAGGGGCCGATACCACCCATGACTTCCTCAAGCGCCGCGACCAGATGAGGAAGCAGCAAGGTGGGGCCCTCGTCGTCTGTAGCCAGCGGCTCCTCCAAGCCCTTCTCGTAGAGTGCCCGCAGCGCCACGCGGGACCTCTCCTCGAGGGACTTGAAGGCCACGCGGTCCTCAGCCAGGACCTTCGCCTTGGTTTCTAGCTCGGCCTTCTCTGTCTTCATCTTCTGCTCCAGCTTCTCCAGCCGGCTGCGCTCCGTAGCCTGCGCCTTCGCCAACTGCTCCAGCTCGGCGTCGCGACCCCTGATGGCGTCCTCTTGGGCCTTCATCTCCTCCTCCTCTGTCTTGCGGCCTCGAGCTTCGTACGCACGCTCACTGCGCATGGTCTCCAGCTCGGCCTCCAACGACCGACAATGATCCTGGGCGGCCTCGGCATCCTCCAGCGCCACCTCGCGGGCAGCCGCAGCTTGGGCAACAGCCTGCTTGTCCTTCTAGGAGGCCGCCGTAGCCTGGCTCAGCGCCGCCCGAACAGACACGTTAGAGTGAAGCCAGCCAAAGATCAGCTCCAAGCGCCCGGCCACCAGGCAACGGTCGGTGCCTTGAAGATCCTCCCGCAGCAGGGTCAACGCAGAAAGACCGTGCTCCAGGACGTCAGGGGAGGCGGAAGGATCCTTGGTCAGCAGTGCGGCGGGAGAAGGAGGAGGCAACGTCATCACCATGTCCTGGGAGGCTGGGAGCTCCTGAGCTTTGGGGACCCCAGCAACCGAGCCGGACGTCGGCACCTCCGGAGCCAGCGGGGCTACGGGGGCTGCCTCCTTCGGAGGACGCTCCCCCAAGTCTCGCGAGGACGATCGGGCTGGGGAAGCGCGAGCGCTGTCACTGCCCTTCTCCACAGAGGAGGGTGCAGCCATCGCAGGCGATTTGGTCCCGAACAGTACCACCGCTTCCTCCTTCCTTTCCTTTGCCAAGGGCGTCGGCCTAATTGCGCATCGGAGAAGCACCAAGAATCAGCAGCAGAAGCAAGAACAAGGCAGGACGAGAATACTTACTGGTCCACCGCGGCGTAGTCTCTCCGCTTCCTAAGCTTGAAACCTGAGAGCCTCGCAGCCTGAGGCGCGGGCGCGCGGGCTCCAGGCACAGAAGAAGGGGCAGCAGATAGGACGGAAGCAGCTCCAGGCAGCGTCAGAACAGGGGCGTCATCTCGGGAGATCAGCGCCGACCTTCCCCTCGTCGGAACCTCGGCCGGTGACCTCCTCCGGGGACTGACCTTGGACATCGTGGAGCCCCCTGCCATGTGCAGCTCCCCCCTTTCCAGGGGGACATCAGCCTCGTCATCGTCATCAGGCAGGGTGCAGAAGATGTCGGCCTTGTGCAAAGGGGAGGTCTCCCCCGCCCCTTCGCGGGTCGCCTCCGAGTCGCGCTCCTCCTGCTCCTGTTCTTCCTGCTCTTCCTCCTCGCGAGACTCGTCGGAAGACACGTCCACCGGAGTCGTCGTCACCCGGACATTCAAGGGCACAGGCAGCACAAGCCCACCCCGTCGAAGACGGGCATGGCGGCGGCAACCACCGCCCCATCTGAGTGGCGGAACAAGGGAACAAAGGAGTACGGCGGGTACCCTTGGTCGTCCCCAACCAAGGAGCGGAGGGCCGAGCGCAACTCCTCGTTAGAAAGGTTCTCCGGGCGCAGGCGGAGGTCATCCCCGTCGTCTGCAAGCTTCCACAAGGGGCGCGGGCGCGCCTGAAGGGGAGCCACACGCTGCTTCATGAATTCTTTGACGATCATGGCCCCCGTCAGCTTCGCCGCCCTTGAGTCACTAGGCCTCAGGTCGGCGACCATCCTCTCCAACACCTGCGCCGCCCGGGGGTCGGTGAGCTTTGCGCGAAGCCACCCCACTTGGGACACAGGCATCTGTGTCGGCAGCACCAGCCGGGGGTGGGAGCACTTGGCGTCCATCAAGACCCACTTGCTCCTGAAGCCCTCAGCCTTCTTCCTGGCCTTCGAGATGGCGTTGGTCTTGTTGGCCGCGACGAAGCCAACGTACCCAGAGTAGTGTCCCTCCTTGATCCGGAGGAAGAAGAAGTGGTGCAGCAGCGCCACGGACGGCATCACTCCAACATACGCCTCGAAGTAGAAGGCGAAGATCAACAAGAGGAGGATGGAGTTGGGATGAAGATGGAGTGTGTGAATCTTGTAATGGCTAAGCACGGAGTAGAAGAAGTCGGAGAAGGGGGGAACCAACCCGGCGACTATGCTGCTCATGAAGAAGGGGTAGAAAGTGCTGCCTGAGGCCTCCGGCTCGGCGGAGCCAGCCCGGAGCACAGTCTTCCTCTTCTAATCACCCTCCACCGTCATCAGGAGCACGGCGGCAAGGTTCTTCTCCAAAAAACTCGGCGCGTCGAGCGCAGGCTCGTACAAAGATGGCGGAGGAGTGGCCCGAGCTTTTTTGGGCGCCACTGGTGGCAGGCGGGAAGGGGGATCTGGGTGGATCTGGAGTCTCTACAAGCCAGGAGCAAGAAAGGGGATCAGCAGCAAAATGAAGGAAATCAATGAAGGCAAATGCAACCCGCACCAGCCTTTTGTCAGTCAGGCAGTTGCTGAAGCAGCATGGGGAAGCGGAGACGCCCACGTCCCATCAATCGCCACGCGCCTACCGAGGCCGCAGGCTGTTGGGGCCCGTGGCGCTCCGCACTTACCCCTTGGCTTCGCCTCGAAGCCAAGTCCGTGTGCGCCTTGGGCCCGGGGGTTACTGTGAGCGTCCTGGGAACGGGCGTCCCTAGACTTGCAAGCCTGCGGCCCATGGCGTGGCTCCGCCAGCGGCCCTGTACGGCCTATCTTCATCAGAGAACACTCAAGACCCTCGCGAGGGGCCAAGCCTCGCGAGGCGGACGACGCAAGACCTCCTTGGGGGCAGCCTCACTAGGCTGGCTCACGAGTGGCGTAGAGATGAAGGCGAGGGGCACCTCGCGAGACCCCTGTGATGCAAGCCATGACGACCAAGGCCAGGCGGGCACCAGTGCGCGCAGTGTACACATTTCCTCTTTGGTGCTAAATAGGCGAGCGCAGGCGAGGAGTCCCAAGGCATCAGGCAAAGGTTTCCATATCGGTGCAACAAGACCAAGACCAGCAGGACGGCAGGATGGAGGTCACCTAGGAGCCCAGGACAGCATCACCACCAGAGCCTTTGGCAGGCGAAGACCACCTTTAGTAAGGATAACTTGTACTAGTTGTCTCCCTTCAAATTTGGCCGTTGTTGGATCCTTTCCTGCCTACATTTGGGAAGAGGACCAGGGCCTGTATAAATAGGACTAGCCACCACAGTAGGAGGCAACAGATCTTGGACCATTCAGATCATCCTCAACCACACAAGCTCACTGAGCTCAAGGACACCTCTCCTCAGGAGGCTGTTCTTCCATTGTACTTGTTCATCGTCAGCCCAAGAGGCAATCCACCACACCACACTGGAGTAGGGTATTATACCACATCGGTCGCTCGAACCAGTATAAACCCTATGTCCTTTGTTCTGCGAGTTCGACGTGCTGAGCTTTGAGATTGTGGTGAGAGCGTGATGTAGGGGGAGGAGAGATCTTCGTGCGCACCCCAGAGTTCGAACCTGAACGGTTTTGCCGGAACCCGAAATCCGACAAATACTTTATGATAACCTACATCTGGGTGGATATATATGGATCTTTCTCCAACACATAGTGCTTGCCAAAAAGAAAAAGTGTAAAAAGGAAAGGTGAAGATCACCATGACTCTTGTATAAGGGTAGAAGATAAAAGTAAAAGATAGGCCCTTCACAGAGGGAAGCAGATGTTGTCATGCGCTTTTATAGTTGGATGCACAAAATCTTAATCCAAAAGAACGTCACTTTATATTGCCGCTTGTGATAAAGAACTTTATTATGCAGTCTGTCGCTTTTATTTCTTCCACATCACAAGTTCGTATAATGCTTATTTTCTCCACACTAAAAGATCATACATATTTAATTTATTGCTTGCACTGATGACAACTTACTTGAAGGATCTTACTCAATCCATAGGTAGGTATAGTCCACTCTCATGGCAAAACTGGTTTAAGGGATGTTTGGATGCACAAGTAGTATCTCTACTTGGTGCAGAAGATTTGGCTAGCAATGGGTAAGAAGCAAGCTCAACATGTTGGAGGACCCATGACAATATAACTTCTATTCGGATATAAGAAAACATAACCCATTATGTTGCCTTCTTGTCCAACATCAAGTTTTTAGCATGTATTATTTTAATGAGTGCTCACAATTACAAAAGATGTCCAAGATAGTAGATTTATATGTGAAACCTCTCTTTCTTTATTACCTCCTATTAATTGCAACAATGACCAAAACTATGTTTGTGAACTCTCAACAACTTTTATTCATCATAATTTTTATATGTGAAGCCATCACTCTCCATAAGATCATTATATGATCTTCTTATTTCTATTTTTTTCTTTTCCCTCAAGATCATAGCAAGAAAGCAAAGCCCTCAACTCAAAACTATTCTTTATTATATAACCCACAGACTCGATTACATAGATATATCTCAAAACAAAACTCAAAGCTAGATCATGCTAAAAACTTTATTCTACTAGATCAAGATATAACCAAAATGATTGAACTAAGAAAAACGATAAAGGTAAAGGTGTGATGGTGATACGATACCGGGGCACCTCCCCCAAGCTTGGAAGTTGCCAAGGGGACTGCCCATACCCATGTATTTAGATCTCTTTATTCGGAGGTGGTGATGATTGAGTTGTTGATGTTGTAGGCTTGTCCTCCAGCTTCCAGGGCATAGGCTCACCATCATAGAAAGATGAACGAGTCTCCGGGATCCTCAAATCTGCAGCCAAACTCATCCTCTTAAATCTGTATTCATACTCACAGTTTTGGTTTTGCAGGTCATAGATATGGGCTTGGAAATGCTCGATTTTCTCGTGAAGCTTGAAGATGGCCTCTCCGATGTTCTTGGCGTCCAACTTGTGGTCACGGGTGAATTCCGCAATCATGGAGTGGTTTGCATTGAGTCCGTGTTCCACCATCCCTTGGCACTTGAAGACTTGCTGCTCCATTGCTTTGAGCCTTGTCTCCATGCTTCCGGTCTTCTTTGGCCCTTGAACATCGCAGATGTGCAGCACCCCCTCATGCATCTCGATGGTTTGAGGGTGTTGTAGCACCTCCGCAAGGTAGGGGTTGATGACCTTCTCAAAAAACTTGTCCTTGGGGCCGCTTGGAGATGTCATGGTGATCTAGATCTGTCAGAAAAACAACTCGACACAAGAACAGAGGATTCTGTAGTGGTGCGGTGGTCAAAACCTTCGGGAGATTATATAATGAATTTTTACCAACCAAAAGAAGTGTTCCACAAGAAAACGGAGTCCGAAGGGCACACAAGGTGGCCACAAGCCACAGGGGTGCGGCCATGGGGGTAGGGCGGCCCCCCCAGGCTTTTCGCCACCTCGTGCACTCTTCGAACTACTTCTAATTTTCCTAATTTTTTAAATATTCCAAAACGGAGTAAAATTGCCATTAGAAAAGTTTTGGATTCGGTTTACTTACCGTACCATATACCTATTCCTTTTCGTAGTTTGAAACGTTCCGAAAAGTCTTCCTTATGTACTCCACCAGTGTTATGGTATTAATAATATTGGTCTCAACATTTATGGGAGTACCTGAAATATAATGTTTGATTCTTTGACTGCTTACCACCTTCGGGTTTGTGCCTTCAGCATTGTTGATTGTGATGTCACCGGAACGATAAACCTCCTTGATAATGTAAGGACCTTCCCATTTAGAGATAAGCTTTCCTGCAAAAAACCTTAAACGAGAGTTGTATAGCAAGACATGGTCACCTACATTAAATTCACGCTTTTGTATCCTTTTGTCATGCCATCTTTTAAATTTTCTTTAAACAACTTGGCATTCTCATAGGCTTGGGTTCTCCATTCACCAAGTTAGCTTATGTCAAATAACCTCTTCTCACTAGCAAGTTTGAAACCATATTTGAGCTCTTTGATCTCCCAATACGCTTTGTGTTCTAGTTCAAGAGGTAACACTACAAAAAAAAGACACATCTGTGACATTTTGGGCCGAACGAATTTTTTTTGTCATGCTTATGACACTTCTATGACGATAATTGTGACAAAACCTGGTATCATCTTAGATGTCGTGGGCTCCTACTTCTATGACAAATAACCATGATAGAAAATGGGCTTTTTGTCCTGGGCGGGCCGGAGACGCAACTGCATGACATTCTTTGGGCCGTCCATGACAAGAAAAAACCGTGGTAGAAGCAAGGGCGAGGAAAATATTAGGGAGTTCTCGGTTATGGTGGGTGGTCGGGGCCGAGCGATGCATGGAGGTTTGTGCGTTTCTCTCGTACATGTACGGGCGTGTGTGCGAGGCGTTGCGCTCTAACTAAACCCGAGCGAGGCGTTGGGCTCTAACTGAACCCGAGCGATTGTAGTAGCTACATTACTGAACCCCGATCGATCCCTTGCTGTTAACTGAACTCGAATGATTCCTTCGCTACTGCTGCTAACTGAAGCCGACCGATGCTGCCTCATGATGAACAGTGAGTGTTGTTGGGGGGGGGGTGGATGAAAAGTTCCTGGTGGGGGGGGGGTGGATGAACAAGACCTCGTGGTGGTAGAGGCCGTTGCCGCTGGATGAACAGGACCCCGATTGATCGAGCCGGTTGGGGTGGATGAACAGGACCCCGTGGAGGGATGGATGAATAGGACGACCCCGTGGAGGGCTGGTTGAATAGTAGCCGGTGGAGGGCTGGATGAACAGTAGCCCGTGGAGGGTGGTTGAATAGGACCCCATGGAGATGGCTGGTTGAACAGTAGCCGGTGGAGGAGCGGTGGAGGTTGGATGAATAGGAGCCCGTGGATGAATAGTCGCAGGTGGAGGCTGGAGGAGGTGGACGGTGGATGAACAGTAGCCCGTGGAGGCAGTCGACGGTGGAGATGAACAGTATCCCTTGGAGTCCCATTTTGCGGTATGCCACACCTCTCCCGATGAACAGGACCCCCGTTTCGACCGTAGCGCTCCAACACAAGTCCATTTCCTCCGTTTTGCTGTACGCCACACCCCTCCTGATCAACAGGACCCCGTTTCTACTGTAGGAGGTCCAAGAGAAGTCCGTTTCCTCTGTTTTGCGGTACACCAGACCCCTCCTGATGAACAGGATCCCGTTTCCATCGTGGCTGGTCGAACACAAGGCCGTTTCCTCCGTTCCGCGGTACGCCAGGCCTCGTTTCGATCGGCTATTCCGTCCAAGGCGGTTGGCTCCCGATGAACATGATGACGCAGTTTCTTCGTTCCGACCCAGCCATGTACACGAGCCCTAGCCGTACGTATGCGCAAGTAGGCGTTCGAGACCCCGCCCGTATGTACGTACGT
This sequence comes from Triticum aestivum, assembly GCF_018294505.1. Taxonomy (NCBI): domain Eukaryota; kingdom Viridiplantae; phylum Streptophyta; class Magnoliopsida; order Poales; family Poaceae; genus Triticum; species Triticum aestivum. The sequence continues at coordinate 250,358,728 of NC_057811.1, read as the reverse complement.
AGTCGTATTTACTTTCTTGCACCCTGGTTGTATGTACGCGCCTCTACTACGACACGTGCCCTTCCTTACTCGACCAAGGTTCATCGATGCAGCCTGCAGACAGACCGATCGACCAGTATGTACGTACACGTTCACGACCAGAATGAAAATGGTACGTACGCTTCGACCAGGTGGGTCCTGACTGTCAGGGAGGATAAGGAGGCACTTTCTTGCATGCGAAGATGTAGCTGGTGGGTCCCAGCAGCCAGGGGGAAACGTTTTTTTGTTGCAAAATACGGTGGCCCATCTGGTGGGTCCATGCTGTCAGGTGGAGGAATCATTATTTTGTGCGTAATAAGGAGGCACTTCCTTGCTGCAGCCATGGACCCAGCTGTCAGCCTCTCCACGTACAGTACTCTTCTGATGGAAGTCGTTCCTTGACCACATTGACCACGCTGCACCGAGAGCACCAAGACAGTGGACAACGGCGAGCCCTAGGAAGGGGACGACGAGGAGCCGGGGAAGACGCGGCAGTGGACGGCCATGAGGAGAGGAGTACGAGGGTTCACTGGTTCGGCTGCAGTGTGAGGCTGCCATTGCCGCAGGGCCTGGCCATCGGTGGGAGTAGTAGGGGGCGGTGAGGCCTCCGCGGCAGCACAACCGGCCACGGGAGGTAGGAGGAGGTGGCACGACTGGTGCTGGTTTGGGCGGCTAGAGCAAGAAGACCAGAGGTTGAAGAGGCACTACGGCGTTGGATGGATAGCGTCCGGTCACTGGAGCTAGAGTCGTTCATATTGACTAAGTTGACAAAGCCCTCCGTCCCCGTCAACTTAGTAGGCCCACAAGTCAGCCTCCCACTATGGTGGTTCCCAACTAGCAGGGGGAGTATTCATTTTTGTGTGTGTTGACCACGCTGCGCCGAGACATCCAAGGTGGTGGACGACGGCGAGGCCCCGGACAGCAACAAGCTGGAGATGGGAAGATGTGGGAGTGGAGTCACAGACGGAGAGGTGTACGAGGGTTAACTGGTTCTGGTGCGGTGTCGTTTGGCAGTCGGTGGAGAAGAACATGAGGTGTGGAGGGGTGGAGAGAAGGCCTGGCCGGCGGTGGGGTAGCGCTTCACAGCGAAGCGTGCTAAGCATAGCTGCTAGCAGCAGGAGGCGGGAGCAGGTGGTCCCGACGGTGCTCGAGGAAGAAGACGAGAGATCAAAGACGGATGCCGGTCGTTGGATGTAAATCCAACGGCTAACGATGTCAGAATCATTTGTTGACTAAGTGGACAACGACTTGCGTTGGCTTTGACCTATTGGCCCACATTTCAGCCTCCAAAAATGTGGCACATATTCAACCCATTTTTTCAGAATTTATAGTCAATTTGATCTTTTTTTAGAATTACAGTCCATTTGCTGGGCTAGGTGAACAAATAATGTAGCGTCCATGCGACCCAATTATTTTTTCCTAAAAAATTATATGCCATTTGCACTTTCTCGAAATACATGATTTTGCTGGGCTGATTCTAATTATAATGTTGGGTTGGGCGCAACAATGTTATCAAAAAATAAACAGGGGTTGAGCATTCTGTTATAAATGTATTTAAATAATAAGTGATTTATTATTACATTAGTCCTTAAATATTACCAAGCTTTTGTACACAATCACCAAGATTTTTGTTGCCTTAATGTAAAAAAATCCAGGATTTTATTGTTAAGAAATTATTTTTATAAGTTAATAAGATGTGGGATATTGTTTTCTTATATATGTAAGTATCTGTTAAATATATGATGACAATAAAACTAATATATAAGAACATATAAAATAATTTAAATATATATAATATAGTTAGAAGGGAAACATAAGTTGGACCAGGCGTTCCTATTCTTATATAGAAAAATAGAACAGACCTCTGAGTTTTCTTCAAAAAAAATACATAAGTTGGGCTGCCGATGTTTCAAGAAAAATAAAACCTCGCATGGGAGGTCCATAGGCCGCTCGATACATGACGGACCTCAAGAAAATACAAACCGGCATGTCGTGGGTTGTGCATGTTAAAAAACAAAGCCTAGACGGGGCAGCCCACAACCCAACTGATACTTGCTGCCCCAGTGATAATAACTGATACCTGCCAGCTCCCCAGCTTCGTTGTAAATTTATCTCCTTTAGTAACTACGTTGAAGCACCTAAAAAATGTAACTATGTTGACAAACCCGTGGGCCCCAACGTCAGTATAGCATTATGAGGAAGTATTTTTTTCATGCTTGCATACGGCCATAGACCTAGTGGGTCCCGACTGTCCGCCTCTCCACATACAGTCCTCTCCAGATTCCTCTCATTTGTTCAGCATGTTCACAACGGCAGACAGCGGCGTCGCGGCGAGCGCACAAAGGCGCAGGACGAGATCGGACCACCTAAGGCAGTGCCTTATTTGTACTGAAACTACTGAACTAGCCCAGTGGCCATGTGACACTACCCAACCGCTGTTCCGCCTGGGTTCGACTCCACCTGATGCAGGGAAAATATCTCCAAATTTTTTGTGTCACAACCCTAGCATTGTTTGCAATTAGTGGCAGAAGCATCCATGCATTATGTCTAAATTACTTCTTTAATTTGAAATGGGGACTGATAAACCCTAGCAGCAAATGAAACTCAACTAGGTTCAAACTTAAATATTTTCAATGAACCCAAAATGCTCTTTAGAAATGTTCATCATTTCTGAATTGGTCCAACACCTCTAACAAAAATGGTGCACATTTTTCTAGATCAATTCGGATTTTTGAATGAACTCATACACTATTTGAATTTGGGCATTTAATTGCTATAAATAATTAAAATGCCCAAATAATTCACGAAGTGGTTGTGGGCTGTTGGAAATAATTCTAATAGTACCCACAATTTATTTCAGTAATATATTAAATGTTTTAGTATTTTTTTACTAAATCCAAAAACAAAGACAAAAATAGATAACAGAAATAAGAGAGAGAGAGAGAGAGAAACTCACCTAGCCTCGCCAACCTTGCTTACCTGGCGGCCCACTGGCCGGCCCAGCCCACCACCGCCCTCGTCCTCCTGGCGCCAGTTGGCCATGCGTGTGGCCGACGCGCGCGCACGGGCAGAGCGCCACGCCACCAGCTCGTCTGCCTGCCTCCCTTGCCAGCGCGACGCCTCACGTCTTCTCCTCGGCGCTGCCTCGACAGCCTGGATGCCTCACTTTCCGCCTGGCCCTCTCCCTCGCCTCTCCCCGCCATGGCCGACGCAGCCGCGAGCTCGCTGCCGCCATAGCCGCGCCCACCGTGCTCCCCTCGCCTCCCCATGCTGCCCACGATCTCCGCCGTCGTCTGCCACTTCGCGTCGACCGAGACCCGAGCGCTCGTCCGCCCTGCATCGCCGCCCCCGGCGACCTCACGTCGTCTCCAGCCCGTCCCCGAGGCCACTGATCTGCTCCTCGCGTCCGCCGTGAGCTGCTGCTTCTCCTCCCCCTCTCTGTTCTCTCTTTCGCACACTGCAGCCGCATCCCCGCTCGCGCCCGAATGCCGGCCGCCGCCCCGAGCTTGTTTCCGATGAGCTCCGGCCGCCCTAGCTGCTGCTGCCTGCTGCACTGGATGCGGGCGAGCTTCGGCTCCCCGTGGGTGCTCTCCGCCGCTCATTTGGGCGCCGGGAGAGGGAACCCGAGCCCTCCGCCGCGTTTGTAACGCCGGCGTCAAGCCGCCGGCGGGTTAGCCTCGGTTGACCAGGGGTTTTACCTCCCCTGGGTCTATGACATGCGGGCCCCGCCCTTCTAATTAACCTAGTTTAGGTTTAAACTTTAATTAGTTTAACCTATGTTAGTGTTAACTAAGTTTAGTTAGTTTATTTAGTCACTGACACGCGGGACCCACTGGTCAGTTTGACCTGGACCGGGTCAGTTGACCGCTGACGTGACACTGACGCCAGGCTGACGCAGTAAATCCTTTTCTGGATTTATTCTAATTCGAAATAACCAGGAAATCCCAGAAATTAGTTAAAACTTCAGAAAATCATAGAAAATAATCTATAACTCAGAATGAAATAAGTTATATATGAAAAATTATTAGAAAAATCCAATCTATCCATCTGTACTGTTTTCATGCATGTTTAAACAAGTTAACTTGCTGTTTAGTGCAAAACATGACAAATCACTATTTAAGATCACAAGTGAGTTTGAACTTTGAATCTTTGGTTCAAAATAGCTCAAACCCATCTGGTTGTAGTTGCATTAGCCCAACACACCCATTTTGACATGTCATGATCATGCATCATATTGTGCATTGCATTGATTGTGTTCCTTCTCTGTTGCCGGTGGTTGTTCCCTCTCGATAGACGTGTTCCGGCGATGAGATCGATGACACCGATGAAGAACTATACTATCTTCAGAAGTGCCAGGCAAGAAAAACCCCCTTGTTCATTCCGATACAATCCCACTCTCTCGCTCCTGCTCTCTTTTACTGCGTTAGGACAACATCGATTCAACTGTTACATGTTGCGGTAGCTGAACCCCTTTTCCTCTGCATGACCTGTCATTGCCACAGTAAATAGATGAAACCCACTAGCATGAGTAGGAGTTGTTTGAGCCCTGATGTGCCTACTCATTCATGCTTGTTTGTCATGCCTGCTACTGCTTAGAGTTGAGTCGGGTCTGATTCAACGGGAATGAATTGGAATGGTGATGAACATGTCCTACTGTGTGTGAGCTAAGTGTGTGAACACGGTTTGTTAAAGGTAGCGGTGAGAGGTCATGTAGGAGTACATGGTGGGTTGTCTCATTGAAACCGTCCTTAGGAACTGAGTTCTGTGTTTGTGATCCATGTACAACTACTACCATGCGTCCCGAAACCAATGGACCCTCTCGACTTATTAACCACCTTGATCTCTGTCCAGGAGTTGCAACTAGTTTCTGGTGTTTGTAGGATGTGTGTTGGAGGCTGTGCGTAGCGCTGACCCTAGGGATGGGCTATGATGTGGTAGATACACCGTGGCATGGTGTACCGGGCGCCCGTTTGGTGTCTCGGGAACCCTGCACACATCGTTTGGGGCTGTGACCGAAACCCCGGCCGGATCTCCTCGCGGAGGGAACCCGAATAGGCGATAAACCTGGACTAGAGACTTGTGTGGTTAGTCAGGTCGTGGCCAACTCCCTCGCCAGGCTTCCGCTTGAAGGTTGCCGAGATACACGACGTGTACATGGTGGTAAGTGGCGAGAGCGTGTGTGAAGAAGTACACCCCTGCAGGGTTATAAATATTCTATTCAAATAGCCGTGTCCGCGGTAAAGGACTTCTTGTTGCCTGTATAGTTCATAGACAAGTGAAAGTGGATACTCTAAAATGCGCAAGATAAGCATGAGTGCTATGGATGGTGTTCTCGTAGGCAGACGGGAGTGGATCCATAGTGGTGTATTGACTGGTGAATATGTGGACTCGTGTGCGCCGCCCCAAAAGAGTTACTTGCAGTCATGGTTCAGGTTAGCCACTGAGTCAAAGCTGGCTTGCTACGGTTAACCTCCACCACCCCCTTTATTGATACCGATGCATATGTAGATAGTTCTGATATAAGTCTTGCTGGGTACATTTGTACTCACATTCGCCTATTTTATGTTTTGCAGAGAGACTTCAGTCTCGCTATTAGTTCTACGTGGACTTCGACGTTTAGCTTGTTACCTCAGCTACGATCTTGTGCCCTCAGCAGGATCTTCCGCTTGTGCTTATTGCTTGTATGATCTGTATGTTGGGTCATCAGACCCATGATTGTAATACTTGGCTCCTTGGAGCCTAATGAATAAATACTCTGAGTCATAGAGTCTTGTTGTGATGCCATGTTGTATTTGCACATATCGAGCATATTGTGTGTATGATTGAAATGCTTGGTATGTGTGGGATCCGACAATCTAGTTGTTTATCCTTGGCAGCCTCTCTTATGGGGAAATGTAGTCTGGTGTCTCCACTGAGCCTTGGTAGTCCGCTACAGCCCGGTTTACCGGAGTCCTGCTAGCCGAGCACTACTGCTCCGGAACACTTAGATTGGCCGGCATGTGTTTCACTTCGTTCCTGTGTCTGTCCCTTCGGGGAAATGTCACGCGGTGACATCCGGAGTCCTACCTAGCCTGCTACAGCCCGGGTACCCGGAGTCCTGTTAGCCCAGTGCTACAGCCCGAATTCATACGCTGCTAACCGACATGCTCGATGTTGATTCATGTATGCATGTCCCCGTAAGTTAGCGCCGCTTTGGGTTCACGACTAGCCATGTCGGCCCGGGTTCTCTGTCATATGGATGCTAGCGGCACTATCATATACGTGAGCCAAAAGGCGCAAACGGTCCTGGGCCATGGTAAGGCGACACCCGTGGGAATACCGTGCGTGAGGCCGCAAAGTGATATGAGGTGTTACAGGCTAGATCGGTGTGACTTAGAATCGGGGTTCTGACATCTTTGGTTTCAGAGCCTGACTGCCTGTAGGATTACCATGCCAAACTGGTCGAAGTTGAGTCTAGAAATGCTTTAGTTATATAAGAGAGTTGATTGTGGAAGGGAACATAAGGCTCTTTTTACTCCTTTACCTTATGCCCTTCTGATCTGAGTCAACCTCTTATTTTCTACGGGGTTAAGAACTAGGCTTCTCGTCTTTCTATCACGATCACGTGTTACTAATCCGTAGACTAAATAGGATTGATGGATTCAAGCCCGAGTTCGGTTCCTACTACTTCTGTGTGTTGACAGTTCGTCTCAGAACCTTGTTATTGTGATGTTGAGTGGTTATGCCACCATTTTTCAGGATGTCTCAAAATCTTTTTTTTAGCATTTACAGCCGTTATGTTGTCCGAGTCATCCCTGGTTTCTAAATAGTCTGATGCATTTGCAAATCCCTTCCTACCGTTCCGAAGTTCCTTTGTGCCAGATCAACCACACTAATTAGTGTGTTGAGGTACTTTACCGCCTCGGCATTTATGTTGGAGCTAGGTGTCTAGAGTATCACCTAGTAATCTAGCCAAGTTTTGTGTTCCCAGTGTGATCATTCTGGCCATCATTCTCGAAAGCATCCTGTGATGCCATTTAGTACTTAGGTATTCTATTCCTGGGTTCTTGAACCCGAGATTCACCCTACATACCTCCTATTGATAGTGTTTGCTCATTCCTTTAGGATGTTAGTAACTTTGCGATGGTCCTTGAGGTCCGTGGTATTTCCTTCTTCCTAATACCATGAACTACTTATGGCAGAAGCTCCTCGTCGAACAAAAATTTCAAAACCAGAGTGCTCTTGATGAGTTCTCGATTCTTGTGACTCTGCCAGTTCTACTTTTCTGCATGGGTTATCCGGAAGAAACCTGTTGAACTTGATTCGACATACTAACCTATGCATCCACAACTCAGAAAGTTATATGTTCCTTGAGTTGTCCCTCTTTAGTTGTATTCTGACACCCATCTATCAATTCATAGTCAGGAGTAGTTGTCCACTCATGTTCATTGACGCCCATTATTCTTGTGGTCTGTCAAGCCATTCTATTCTGGAATGACTAGGAGAAACAAACTCCAGTACCTTGTCCACTTCGAGGATTGGGTCAAAGTAGTTTTATTCCGTGGATCAAAATACCAATCCAGCTTTTGCTCTGTTCTACCTTGGAGTGTTACCATCTTTATGTCAAGAATGTCATGAGAATTGTACCACCTCTTATGAATTCTTGACGCAGTGATACTTCTCGCTATCATTATTCATTCCTCGGTCCCGTATTGTTGTAACCGGAATGCCGACAAGTGAACTGTGATGTGTGAAATCGATACTCCTAGCAACCTCGTTGCTTGGTAGTTAATGGACACTATTCTCATTCTTAGCGTGTTGGTTATTGAATCATCATCCTAAGATTGATCGTGCTACCTAGTCCTTATTTCCGGTGCACTCTTCGATCAATGAGTTATGATTGTGTCAATCCCTCACTCTTTTGATCATATCATCTTTCCTTGAAAGCAAGATTGCTCCCGAGCTTAATAACATTTCGACGGTTTGTGATTTTCGTAATATCCTCTCGGAAGTATCACTGGGTTGTCCCCTGACCGTTATGTTGAGCTCGCGATCAAGTTGGTTATCTTATAAACAACCCCTTCTCCTAGAATCTATGTTGGATATCCCTGAGCTAGTTGGTTGAGCTAGACAACAACTTGGAGAGTTGGAAGATGAAAGCTTGTCCCGCTTAGTTCATCTCCAAAGGGATATCCTTGTGTTTGTGTGATTGTTGAAGAAAGATGATATATTCATCGATTGATCCTCGTGATAAATTGTCGGCGCTATTGCCTTATCCAATCTTTGATTTGAGTATGGGCTATCGTCAATTCAAATCAGAACCAACGATGTTCGTAGTGCTGTCTTACTCGTGGTTGATCCCTCGAGCATACACCATTACATATTTTGGTCTGACCAATGCTATCACCGTGTTCACATACTGGTGGAAGTGCAGTGATATGGAAATTTCGATGAGTTGTTGTTGAGCCCATCAGCAGCATTTTGTCCCCCCCCCATGATTCATGTTGAACATCAAACTAGTGTTGATAACTTTGTAAGCAATGCCTTCGTGTTCCGTTCATGAAGCTTATGCTTGGATGGAAGAAGTGACTTCCTCGAATTCATGTGCATTTGGTGCAAGTTGCCTTCGTGAGTTCAAGAAAGATTGTTTTTGTTTCCTCTGGTACCATCCCAAGTCAGTTATGCATGTGCGAATGTATTCTATGGTTTGGTAGATTAATTACCTCCACTCCATATGTATTCCCTAGCACACCAAGCCACTGATTGATTTGTTCAAGGAAAAGAAGTTCTTGAGTGCTAACCCTTAAGGACCCAAAGGTACATGCGCAGGACTTCGCTCTCCGCAATGATGGTTCCCAATCAGAACTCGGTAGTGTTTCGTTGTAAGACTACTATGTGGTCATGCTTGTCTTGGACAACGTGTTCACATGTATGTAGCAGAACCAGCTCATGTTTTGGACCTTGCTATCGTAGTTTACTCCCCGAGAATCTCGCAACGTCGTCTCATTGATTTGTGTTGCAAACTTTCATTTTTCTTTCTAGACTTGACGAGTCTGGAATATCCTGACACCAACCAGATCTGAATCTCACGCAGATATGATGGTTGGAACATTCCCAACATTTGCATTTTGTTCCCAGCTTGCACCCCATCGTGCCAATTTTCCATGGGCTACCCTTCTCAGCAGTTGCTGTCCAGGTTTATCTTCAAAGGTGGACTTACCATGAGTCCCATCCATTTCCGATGATAAGCCAAAATCATCCATTTCGTTGTCTTCAACAAGGTAGTCAACATCATCCATTCTAGCCTGAGTGTGCCATTCTTCCGAACTCCTTCAAACGGTCGTTTGTGAATTTCCTTAGGCTGGTATAGAGAGTTCCAATGATCTCTGTATCAAAAGTAATTCTTTTTGCCACTTAAGGGAATAATTTGACGAGTCACCTCTCCCAAGGTGCCCCGTTATGGGATCATGGTAATTGTTTCCTCGCTACTTTCAAACCCTCGTCAAATTGTTTCTTCTGTCCCTCCTGATGCATGTTTGACCTATCAGCTCCAGAGTTGTTTCGACGTCTCATTCCGTGAGTTGATCTTGTGATCATTAAGATGATGCTAAGTTGCTCGAACCTCAAGAAGATCGATTCTTTTAAAATTATCCTTTTCTTCTCGTTGTCATGTTATATGAAGTTCTCAAAGCAAGACGTCGAGATCAAGATGAAGCAATGAATCAACATCTTCGAGAAGGACAGTTGGATCATGAAGATCGTGTTAGCATTGTGTCCCCTCTGTCTTCTTACCTCACGTCTTGAATCTCGGGACGAGATTCTTGTTTAGTGGGGGTGAGTTGTCACAACCCTAGCATTGTTTGCAATTAGTGGCAGAAGCATCCATGCATCATGTCTAAATTACTTCTGTAATTTGAAATGGGGACTGGTAAACCCTAGCAACAAATGAAACTCAACTAGGTTCAAACTAAAATATTTTCAATGAACACAAAATGCTCTTTAGAAATGTTCATCATTTCTGAATTGGTCCAGCACCTCTGACAAAAATGGTGCACATTTTTCTAGATCAATTTGGATTTTTGAATGAACGCATACACTATTTGAATTTGGGCATTTAATTGCTATAAATAATTAAAATGCCCAAATAATTCTGGAAGTGGTTGTGGGCTGTTGGAAATAATTCTAATAGTACCCACAATTTATTTCAGGAATATATTAAATGATTTAGTATTTTTTTTACTAAATCCAGAAACAAAGACAAAAATAGATAACAGAAATAAGAGAGAGAGAGAGAGAAACTCACCTGGCCTCGCCCCCTGGCTTACCTGGCGGCCCACTGGCCGGCCAAGCCCACCACCGCCGTCGTCCTCCTAGCGCAGGTCGGCCAGGCATGTGGCCGACACGCGCGCACGGGCAGAGCGCCACGCCACCAGCTCGCCTGCCTGCCTCCCTTGCCAGCGCGACGCCTCGTGTCTTCTCCTCGGCGCTTCCTCGACTGCCTGGACGCGTCACTTTCCCCCTGGCCCTGTCCCTCACCTCTCCCCGCCATGGCCCACGCAGCCACGAGCTCGCTGCCGCCATAGCCGCGCCCACCGTGCTCCCCTCGCCTCCCCGTGCTGCCCACGATCTCCGCCGTCGTCTGCCACTTCGCTTCGACCGAGACCCGAGCGCTCGTCCGCCCTGCATCGCTGCCCCAGGCGACTTCTTCCCCGTTCGGCCGTCAAGATCGCCGGCGACCTCATGTCGTCTCCAGCCCGTCCCCGAGGCCACTGATCTGCTCCTCGCGTTCGCTGTGAGCTGCTGCTTCTCCTCCCCCTCTCCGTTCTCTCTCTCGCACACCACAGCCGCATCCCCGCTCACGCCCGAACGCCGGCTGCCACCCCGAGCTCGTTTTCGACGAGCTCCGGCCGCCCTAGCTGCTGCTGTCTGCTGCGCTGGATGCGGGCGAGCTCCAGCTCCCAGTGGGTGCTCTCCGCCGCTCATTTGGGCGCCGGGAGAGGGGAACCCGAGCCATCCGTCGCGTCTTTGACGCCGGCATTGAGCTGCCGGCGGGTTAGCCTCGGTTGACCAGGGGTTTGACCTCCCCTGGGTCTATGACATGCGGGCCCCGCCCGGCTAATTAACCTAGTTTAGGTTTAAGCTTTAATTAGTTTAACCTATGTTAGTGTTAACTAAGTTTAGTTAGTTTATTTAGTCACTGACACGCGGGACCCACTGGTCAGTTTGACCTGGACCGGGTCAGTTGACCGCTGACATCACACTGACGCTAGGCTGACGCAGTAAATCCTTTTCTGGATTTATTCTAATTCGAAATAACCAGGAAATCCCAGAAATTAGTTAAAACTTCAGAAAATCATAGAAAATAATCTATAACTCAGAATGAAATAAGTTATATATGAAAAATGATTAGAAAAATCCAATCTATCCATCTGTACTGGTTTCATGCATGTTTAAACAAGTTAACTTGCTGTTTAGTGCAAAACATGATAAATCACTATTTAAGATCACAAGTGAGTTTGAACTTTGAATCTTTGGTTCAAAATAGCTCAAACCCATCTGGTTGTAGTTGCATTAGCCCAACACACCCATTTTGACATGTCATGATCATGCATCATATTGTGCATTGCATTGATTGTGTTCCTTCTCTGTTGCCGGTGGTTGTTCCCTCTCGATAGACGTGTTCCGGCGATGAGATCGATGACACCGATGAAGAACTTTACTATCTTCAGAAGTGCCAGGCAAGAAAACCCCCCTTGTTCATTTCGATACAATCCCACTCTCTCGCTCCTGCTCTCTTTTACCGCATTAGAACAACATCGATTCAACTGTTACATGCATGAGTAGGAGTTGTTTGAGCCCTGATGTGCCTACTCATTCATGCTTGTTCTTCATGCCTGCTACTGCTTAGAGTTGAGTCGGGTCTGATTCATCGGGAATGAATTGGAATGGTGATGAAGATGTCCTACTGTGTGGGAGCTAAGTGTGTGAACACGATTTGGTAAAGGTAGCGATGGGAGGCCATGTAGGAGTACATTTTGGGTTGTCTCATTGAAACCGTCCTTAGGAACTGAGTTATGTGTTTGTGATCCATGAACAGCTACTACCACGCATTGGGCCCGAAACCAATAGGCCCTCTCGACTTATTAACCACCTTGATCTCTGTCCAGGAGTTGCAACTAGTTTCTGGTGTTTGTAGGATGTGTGTTGGAGGCTATCCGTAGCGCTGACCCTAGGGGTGGGCTATGATGTGGTACATACACCGTGGCACGGTGTACCGGGCGCCCGTTTGGTGTCTTGGGAATCCTGAACACATCGTTTGGGGCTGTGATCGGAACCCCGACCAGATCTCCTCGCGGATGGAACCCGAATAGGCGATAAACCTGGACTAGAGACTTGTGTGGTTAGTCAGGTCATGGCCGACTCCCTCGCCAGGCTTCCGCTTGAAGGTTGCCGAGATACACAACGTGTACATGGTGGTAAGTGGCGAGAGCGTGTGTGAAGAAGTACACCCCTGCAAGGTTATAAATGATCTATTCGAATAGCCGTGTCCGCGGTAAAGGACTTCTGGGTTGCCTGTACAGTTCATAGACAAGTGAAAGTGGATACCCTAAAATGCGCAAGATAAGCGTGAGTGCTATGGATGGCGTTCTCGTAGGGAGACGGGAGTGGATCCATAGTGGTGTATTGACTGGTGAATATGTGGACTCGTGTGCGCCACCCCAAAAGAGTTACTTGCAGTCATAGTTCAGGTTAGCCACTGAGTCAAAGCTGGCTTGCTGCTGTTAACCTCCACCACCCCCTTTATTGATACCGATGCATATGTAGATAGTTCTAATGTAAGTCTTGCTGGGTACATTTGTACTCACATTCGCCTATTTTATGTTTTGCGGAGAGACTTTAGTCTCGCTATTAGTTCTGCCTGGACTTCGACGTTTAGCTTGTTACCTCAGCTACGATCTTGTGCCCTTAGCAGGATCTTGTAGATAGTCAGGCTTCTCAGCCTTTTTCATTTGTAGTTGTCTGTACTCAGACAAGTTAAGCTTCTGCTTGTGCTTATTTCTTGTATGCTCTGTATGTTGGGTCATCAGACCCATGATTGTAATACTTGGCTCCTCAGAGCCTAATGAATAAATACTCTGAGTCGTAGAGTATTGTTGTGATGCCATGTTGTATTTGCACATATCGAGCATATTGTGTGTATGATTGAAATGCTTGGTATGTGTGGGATCCGACAATCTAGTTGTTTATCCTTGGCAGCCTCTCTTATGGGGAAATGTAGTCTGGTGTCTCCACTGAGCCTTGGTAGTCCGCTACAGCCCGGTTTACCGGAGTCCTGCTAGCCCAGCACTACTGCTCCGGAACACTTAGACTGGCCGGCATGTGTTTCACTTCGTTCCTGTGCCTGTCCCTTTAGGGAAATGTCACGCGGTGACATCCGAAGTCCTTCCTAGCCTGCTACAGCCCGGGTTGCCGGAGTCCTGTTAGCCCAGTGCTACAGCCCGGATTCATACGCTGCTGACCGACATGCTCGATGTTGATTCATGTATGCCTGTCCCCGTAAGTTAGCGCCGCTTTGGGTTCACGACTAGCCATGTCGGCCCAGGTTCTCTGTCATATGGATGCTAGCAGCACTATCATATACGTGAGCCAAAAGGCGCAAACGGTCCCAGGCCATGGTAAGGCAACACCCATGGGAATACCATGCGTGAGGCCGCAAAGTGATATGAGGTGTTACAGGCTAGATCGGTGTGACTTAGAATCGGGGTCCTGACATTTTGCCTCTGCCATTATTGACATGTGGGTCCCCATTGTCATCTACGCAGACCACATCCAACACTTGCCAAAACTTCATCCCTTGTTTTCTCTGTTTTTCGCACACTCGACATTGTGTGGGCATTTTCAAAATAGCATATCTTTTTGACTGTGCATCATATGAAGATGTGCTATGCATGAATGTTGATCAGCATGATGTTAACTGGCTGTTAGTTCCATTTCGACCATGAATAAAACTTCCAATATGATGTTATCCCTGTTTGAAAAGGTCGTGTTAATATAAATGCTCTGCCTATGAAAGTTGCAGTTTCTTATCTGCAGCTGAACTTGCAGTTTCTTATCTGAAATAGAAAGTTGCAGTTTCTTCTTTGAGAATCACATTGTCTGCACTTTTATACTCCTATGAAACTAAATTCTTTTAAGTGCTAAAAATAGATCTCTAGAATTCATAAAATACTTCATATGCTCAATACTGCAAATCTGAAATTCAAAAGTCATTCATATCTGAAAGTACTCTCAAAATACACAACACAAAATATAATTCACAACCTGCAAATACTGACAACCCGAAGCTCCTCCTAACAATTCACAACCTGCCCGACTATTGGGCCGGGGGGCATTCCCCTCCAATTCCTTGGTGGCAGACAGCTGCCCCGTGAGATGATGTAAAATGCGAGGGCGAGGATGGCGGGGAAGCATCGTCGGGCCAACTTCTTTTCTCCTCTTGCAGTTGGGTTCGGTCGACGAAGACTCCACCGGCTCGCTCAGGCACGGCACCCTCACAAACGGCACCATGTAGATGCTCGATCCTTCAATCTCTGGTGGATGCTCCATCTGGGATCAATACTCCCACCACCGCTGCCTCACTATCGGATTCGGTGAATCTGTTTGCTCCATGGCCCAGAGGAGCATCTCTATGTACTCTGGCGTGACTACCTTCGGGAGTATCGCCACCTTTTCGCTCTGTTGCAGATATTTGGCCATGGATGTCGCCGTCGCCGCTAGTTGGTCCTTGTTGTCAAACTAGGATTATATCTCCAACATCCTAGCTAGCTTCACAGGGTCGCCGTCTGCCATTCTCCCGTATCGGTTGTACTCCTCCATCGATCTACTTCTCCACAGCACCTTCACTTGCCGGTAGTGGTTTTTGAATGGAAGAGGACAGGAGCGACACTGGTTTTGGATTAGAACGGGAGAGGAGCGGCGCTGGTTTTGGATTAGAACGGGAGAGGAGCAGCGCTGGATTTAGATTGGAAGAGGAGAGGAGCGGCGGTGGTTTAAGAGGAGAGGAGCGGCGCTGGTCTTGGAAGTATTTTTTGTTTTGCGTATTTTGGGTCAAAGTTTGACCACGTACTGTATTTGACAAGCAAAATGTGAATGCATGTCACCAAAAATTGTATCGTTTGGTTCATATCTGAATGTACTTTCAAATTATATTATTTTTGCAACGTATAACATATATTTTATTTGTGAAAATCATGGTCAACTATGACCCGGAATAAAAGGGAGACTAGTTAATGTGGGGTTGCTTTCTTAATTGAAGGGTAAATTGATTTTAATCCAGTCACAGCGCACCGGCCATCTCGTCCAATCCTAAATCGCTGCCGCATGCTCCTCTCCCTCTTCTCCATTGCAAAACCACCTCCTCTCCTCTCCATCATCTCCATTCCAAAACCACCGTCTCACCTCTCCCTCTTCTCCATTGCAAAACCATCCCTCTCCTCTCCATCTTCTCCACTGCAAAACCACCCTCTCGCCTCTCCCTCTTCTCTATTGCAAGACCACCGTCTCTCCTCCCATCTTCCAAAGCTAGCACCGGACCTCTCAGAAGGACATCTATGGAGAGGATGTAGCAGCGAATCAGGTAGATCGTCGGTGGCGACCAGGCAAAGTTAGCAAGGTTGAAGGAGATCCTTACTAGGTTTGACAATGAGTGGGTGATTTCAAGGACGGTGAGGGCCATGTGACAATGTATGCGAAAGAGCGAGACGGCGATGATGAGGGCGGCGATGTACTCCTCGGTGGCAGCCACGCCGCAGTCCTTCGAGTTCATCGAGTATCTCCTCTGGGCGATGGAGCAGACAGATTCGCCCGAGGTGAAAGTCAAGCGGAGGTGGTGGGCGTACAGGTCGAAGGTCGAGCATCCAGAGGATAACGAATCGATCGAGTATGGTGTGCCGTTCGTGAGGGTGCAGAGCCAGCCGGAGCCATAGGAGTATTTGTTCTCCCACCACAAGAGGAGGCCGGATAGCGTGACGTCGCTTCCCCACCGTTCTCCACGGTTCCCTTGACGCTCGCCTCGTTGCGACGGCGGCGGTAGGGTTTAGGGTAAGCCTCGCACTAAACTAATCTTACATCTGCTCATTCTTACAATCAGTGTGACAGCTAATGAAAATCATGCTTACAATCAGTCTCCGAGTACTACGCCAATCACCCTAAAATAGCTTTCGACCTTTGGGTCAAAGTTGTCACACTGTGTACTAATAAAGAAAAATAGATTGGTTCTTCTTTCAAAAAAGAGTACTCCCTAGAAAACTGCCAATATAAGCTACTAGTATTTGGTTAGAGGATTTGCTGCCAAGAAAGATCCGTCCACAGAGAGCGCCACACATTCCACTGGTGGTGGTTGATGCCAATGTGTGCATGGAGCATGGTTCGTGTCGATGATTTTACTTGGCACACCTCGCACTCTGCATATATGTCGGTTCCATCCGTACATTTGTGCAGTTCCACCAAAATTGTCGGATCACGGGTTCCGGCAAAACCCTCAAGGTTCGAACACTGGGGTGCGCATGAAGATTCCCCCCTACCGATCCATGTCCTATTTTTGCTAAGATCTCACGGACTGACTCGACGAACTCATAACACAAGGGACACAAGATTTATACTGGTTCGGGCCACCATTGTGGTGTAATACCCTACTCCAGTGCGGTGGTGGTGGATTGCCTCTTGGGCTGATGATGAACATTACAAGGGGAAGAACAGCCTCCTGAGGTTGATGTGTTCTTGTGCTTGGCGAACTTGTGTGTGTGTGCGTGAGGATTCGATCAGCCCAGGCTTAGTTGCCTTCTACTGTGGTGGCTAGTCCTATTTATAGAGGCCCTGGTCCTCTCCCCAAATATTGAGCGGGAAGGGAGCCAACAACGACCAATTTGAAAGGGGACAACTAGTACAACTTATCCTGACAAAAGCGGTCTTCGCCTACAAAAGGCTCTGGTGGTGACGCCACCTTGGGCTCCATGGTGACCTCCGTCTTGCCGTCCTGCTGGTCTTGGTCTCATTGCACTGATATGGAAACCTTTACTTGATGCCTCGGTACTCTGCGCCTGCGCTTGCCTCCTTAGCACCAAAGAGGAAACAAGAACGCTGCGTGCGGTGGTGCCCGCCTGGCGCCCGCTTGGTCTCGATTGTCATGGCTCACGTCACGAGAACCTCGCGAGGTTTGCCTTGCCTTGATCTCTCCGCCCCTCGCGAGCCTGCCTGGCGAGGCCGCTCCTGAGGAGGTCTTGCGTCGTCCGCCTCGCGAGGCTTGGCCCCTCGCAAGGGTCTTGAATGCCTTGTTGATGAAGATGGGACGTACATGTCTGCTAGCACAGCCACGCCGTGGGCCGCAGGTAGGCAAGTCTGGGGACCCCATTCCCAGAACGCCGACAGTAGCCCCCGGGCCCAAGGCGCGCTCGGGCTTGGCTTCGAGGCCAAGCCAAAGGTCAAGTACGGAGCACCGCGGGCCCCAATAGCCTGCGGCCTTGGTCGACGCGTGGCGGTTGATTGGACGTGGGCGTCTCCGCTTCCCCACGCTACCTTGGAATACGCCTGGCTATGCGGCCCCCGCAACCTACACAGTTATTCTTCCATCGCCCGCGCCATACTTCCCTGATTCCTCTGCTCCTCCTCCCATCCTAGCCTGCGCTCTGCCCGCTCCATCGCCATGGCGCCGAAACAAGCGGATAAGGGGAAGAAGCCTCTATCTTCTGCCAGCATGCCTTCGGCCATCGAGCCCGTGGTTGGCCGATCGCTGGTGCTCAACGATGAGGCCATGGGCAAGGTGCGCCCCATGCTCGCCTCCAGTTTCAATGAGTGGGGAAAGACGGCTGCTTGGCCTGCGTCTCGTGCTCGTATTGACCAGGCAGCCACCGAGGTCCCAATCTTCATCGATGCTCTTTGGCCTGGCCTGGTCCCCCCTTTCTCCGCCTTTTTCAACACAGTGCTCGAGCATTACAAGATCCACATGATGCATCTCGACCCCCAATCCGTGACTCTTCTTGCCGTCTTCGCCTTTGTTTGCGAGGCCATGGTGGGCATTGCCCCTTCCGTGGCCGTTCTCCATCACTTCTTCTCATTGCACCTGATGGATCCCCGGCAGAGCTCGGGATGCGCGAGCTTCCAGGCTGTGGCCGCGACGGCAAGCGCGGGGATCGACTTCGAGCTTCCTCCGTCCACCAGCGAGTTTCAGACACGGTGGGTGTTTGTCAATGCCGGAGTGCTCAGCCCTCTGCTCCATTCTTCGTCGGCGCCTGCCGTTCCCAACCCTGGTTGGGGCCATGAGAAGCTCGCGAGCCCCTGTCTTGTCCCCGTCTGGCTAGGCTGAAGAGGCTGAAGGACAGCGGCATGACCGCGCCCATGGTGGTGAAGGAGTTCGTCAGGCGCCGAGTCGCTCCGCTTCAGCGCCATTCTCGCCCGATGTGGGCCTTGCTCAACAGTCAGGACCATATGAGACTTCAGGAGTCCGGGCTTCCTCTTGGGATGCGGCAAACTGTGCTTGAGGTCCTGACGGGTGTCGCATCACCGGACGACATGCCCGGGAGGAGCTGTCTGCAATACCGCTGCAAGAACAAGGCAGAATTTGCGAAGCACATGCCTTCCTTTGATGAGTGGGGGCTGCGCCCGGTCGGCCAAGTGGGGCCTCACGAGAACCCTGTCAAAGTGGTTCCCTTCTTCGTCCCTGGCGCCGAGCTCGTCCCGAATGTGGATTAAGCGGGCGAGCACCGCCGGAGGCTGGCGGCCTGAGTGCTGGGGTGCAGGTGCCGTCTGGGGCTCCTCGGGCGTCATCCTAAGGAACTCATGATTCTTCCTGTGGGGTGTCGGTCGCTGAGACGATGCAGCACACGGCTCCCGAGGCCGATGCTCCGGAGGCCTCGGGAGGTCGCGGTGAGATGGCGCCCGACTGCTTTCCGCAGCCCGGCACCCTTGAAGCTGTCCCTTCGAGCACTTCTCCGGTTGCACCCCGTGCTGGCCGCCACGTCCAGCGATTCGGTCAGCTTTGCGTGGACTTCTGTCGGCGTTCTGGGAACGGGGGTCCCCAGACTTACCTGCCTGCGGCCCAAGGCGTGGCTGTGCTGCAGGCCTGTTCGGCCCGTCTTCATCAATGAGGCATTCAAGACCCTCGCGAGGGGCCGAGCTGCGTGAGGCAGAAGACGCAAGACCTCCTCAGGAGCGGCCTCACCAGGCTGCCTCGCGAGGAACGGAGATATCAAGGCAGGGCAAACCTCGCGAGGCTCCCATGACGTGAGCCATGACGATCAAGATCAGGCGGGCGCCAGCACGCGCGGCGTCCTTGTTTCCTCTTTGGTGCTAAAGAGGCAAGCGCAGGCGCGGAGTACCGAGGCATCAGTCAATGGTTTCCATATCGGTGCAACGAGACCAAGACCAGCAGGACGGCATGACGGAGGTCACCGTGGAGCCCAAGACGGCGTCATCCCCAGAGCCTTTTGCAGGCGGAGACATTTTTTGTCAGGATAACTTGTACTAGCTGTCCCCTTTCAAATTGGCCACCGTTCTTGGCTCCCTCCCTACTCAATATTTGGGGAGAGGACCAGGGCATATATAAGTAGAACTAGCCACCACAGTAGAGGCAACTGATCTTATCTGGAGCCAATCCTTAGCCACACACCGAGCACAAGAACACCTCAACCTCAGGAGGCTGTTCTTCCCCTTGTACTGCTGTTCATTAGCCCAAGAGGCAATCCACCACCACCACACTGGAGTAGGGTATTACACTACAACGGTGGCCCGGACTAGCATAAACCCTGTGTCTTTGTGTTGTGAGTTCCTCGAGTTCGTCCGCGAGATCTTAGCGAGCCAGGGCGTAGATCAGTAGGGAGGAAATCTTCGCGCGCACCCCAGTGTTCGAACCTTGAGGGTTTTGCCGGAACCCGTGATCTGACATTTGGCGCGCCAGGTAGGGGTGCGCCGGAGCTTCCTTTCCGTCGTCTCGCCTCTAGTTGCTCTGCCGGCTCCATGGCCGATGCTCGCCATGCTCATGCCGAGCGCCGGGCTGCCCTAGCCACCCGCGTCGCTCAGACAGCTACCGTCGGTGGGCCACCTCGTCGTTCTCCGTCTCCCACCACTAATGCTGCCACCGGTCCGACGGGGAACGAGCAGCAAGCGTCCTTGCTGCACCCCTCGGTGCGGCCTGACGGCCGCACCGCCACTCCATCGCTGACCCCGGCCGGTTCCTCGTCCCATGCTCGTCGCCCTCCCATGGACGCATGGGCCGCGCTCCTCATGGCGCACGAGCTCTTGCGCTACCGCCCGGTTGACGACCTCTACGAGGGCTGTCTCGACCGCATCGCCGAGCTCGTCCGCGCCGCAGGGGGCTCCCCTGCGCCGTCCCTCTCTCCGCCTCACCCTCCGCCAGCTGCGGGCGATGTAGCTCATGGAGCGCCTCCGCCACCGCTGCCCCAGGACGGCGTCCTGGCGCCAAGGCGCGTGGCCCCACGACACGACCCGCCGCATCCCCCGCCCGCGCATGAAGAAAGAAGCTGTCAAGAAGCCCCTCCGCTGCAAGAGAACACTCTGCCACTCCTCGCACCGCCACGCCAGGATCGTCTGCCGCGGTAGAGCCCCGCGCCGCTAGCTGTGGCGGCATGTGGGCATCAAGACCAAGCTCCACCTCCAAGGCGGGCCCCGGCGACCACGGCCGGCTGCCGCGCCTTCACCCCCAAGATGTGTAGCGTAGCTTGGCCGGGCAAGTTCAAGCCGGATCTACCTCCTCGCTACGATGGCACCCCCGACCCCGCGGAGTTCCTGCAGCTCTACGAGTTGAGCATCGAGGCGACCAATGGCGACGAAAAGATCATGGCGAACTGGTTCCCCATGGCACTCAAAGACGGCGCCCGTTCGTTGCTCCTGAACCTGCCTCCGAGCTCAATCTCCTCCTGGGACGAGATGCGCGACCGCTTCATCGCCAACTTCCAGGGCACTGGCGACCGCCCGCCGACCGCGGGTGACCTGCGCCGCGTCAAGCAACAACCAGGAGAGACCCTCCAGAAGTTCATCCAGCGCTTCAACAATATTCGTCTCAAGATCCTTAAGGTGACGGACCAGGCCATCATCTTTGCGTTCTCTGATGGCGTCCGCGACGTCAAGATGAAGGAAGAGCTCGCTATCCACGAGGAGATGTGCACGTCTCAGGAGCTGTTCAACCTGGTGACCAAGTGCGCAAGAGCTGAGGAAGGGCGCCTCTCCCTCCTTGAGCTGCCGGCTGCGGACCTGGAGGAGAAGAAAGCCAAGGCCAAGGACGTGAAGCGCAAGGGAGCAGCCGTGCTCGTAGCGGAGCCGGACACCAAGCGAGGCAGAGACCAGCCCGAGTCATCCAAAGGCAGCCAACCATTCTGCGCCTTTCACAACCTGAACACCCACAACACCAGCGACTGTCAAGAGCTCAGAGCCATTCGTGAAGGACGTTTCGGTCGACGCCCCGAGCGCAGCGACCGGGGCTACAGCCGAGGAGGAGGACGTGGAGGCGTATGCTGGGATGACCGTGGCCCGCGCCAGGAGTGGCACGACCGGCCTCGCGAGGACCGCTGGCAGGATCATCCATGCGAGGGCGCCTAGAGGGACCAGCCTTGTGAGGATCGTCCTCAGGGAAACGCCGGTCTTCCCCCGCTGCTGTCACCACCAAGAAGGAATGACGACCACCATCAGGACGAGGGGCCTGGGGGCTTCCAGCAGCCGCGCGCTATCGCCTGCATCTTGGGCGGAGGCCAGGCCCCAGCCTCGCAGTGCATCTTCAAACAGTTTTCTCGTAAAGTGAATACAGTCCTCCCCAAGCTTGAAGCCACGCACCCGCTCAGGTGGTCCCAGTGCACCATCACCTTCAACTCAGCAGATCAGCTCAAGTGCACAGCGACCACTAGCGCCCTCCCGATGCTTTGTTCCCCAGTCATCAGCAACGTGCAAGTTACCAAGACCCTCATCGACGGCGGCGCAGGGCTCAACGTCCTGTCCGTCGACATGTTCGACAACCTCCAAGTGTCATATGACCAGCTTCAGCCTACCAAGCCTTTCTCAGGAGTAACCGACGGCTCCACCACACCGATAGGGCAGGTCCCCCTCCCTGTCACCTTCGGAGAATGCAAGAACTACCGCACCGAGCTCATCGACTTCGACTTCGTGCACATCTGTCTGCCATACAACGCCATCCTTGGGTATCCAGCCTTGGCCAAGTTCATGGCAGTGACACACCACGGCAACAACGCCCTCAAGATGCCGGGAAGTGGCGGAATCATCACGGTCCCATGCGAAGAAAGAGACGCAGTGTGCTCCCTCGAGCGTGCCTTCCAAGTTGCATCAATCGACGACCCCGATAGCAAGGGCGAGGGCCCTCCGGAGGCCCTTGCCAAGAAGAAGAAGCAGTTGCGCCGCGCAGGATCTCAGGAGAAGGGCGTCGTAACTGGAACCTCGTCAGGATCAGCGCCCGCTCCAGGGGCGCCTCCCTATGTCGCATAGGAAGGCGCCCCTAGCGCCCTCCTCGGGCAGGGCTCGGGGGCTCTCTTCTAGAGGGTCTCAGACCTTGCCAACATCACAAGGGAGGCGCTCGGGCACCACTTGGAGGCGTGCTTCGCGGCACGGTTCCCTCAGGAGAACACAGGGCAAGGAGCGCCCACCGCTCAGGAATTCATCACCAAGACCACTCAGGAACTGCAAGACGCAAGGGCCATGCGCGGCTACCGCCGCTCACGAGGTGCAGCTCCTCATCCAGGCGAGGATGTCGGGCTGCGTGTCTGCATCGACGTCCCAGGGCTCAACAGGGCCGCTTCTCAGGAGCTCTTACTGGCTCTCCAACCCTCACCCCCTGGCCTTGCCCACGGCATCGCGACCTGGCATACCAGCGGCGGCTGAGCTCGCTCGAGGGCCGGGACCTGAGGACGTAGAGCATGAAGGGGAGCGTTGGAAGGGGGAGGACCCGTACAGGCCTAACCTAGCTACGCCGCAGGTGTTTGCGCACACGTCTGGCGCATCGCGAAGAATCGACCCCAGACCGCCAAGATAAGTCACGATCTCAGGACAACTAAGTTGTTGGAACCTAGGGGACACCCTCGTCGCAGCCCTGTCGCAGCCACGTCACCTCCCTTTCCTATCTTACCACAGCTGCTTGAGCGCTAAAGGGGACCCCCTGAGCATCGCGCCTCAGGAGCTCTTACTGGACCTCGGGCCGCTCACCTCCTGGCCTTGACTACGTCACGCGACCTGGCATACCAACGACGGCTGCAGCCTGCCTGGGGACCGGGACCTGTCAGCGTAGAGCAATAAGCTGTCGTGAGGTTGGAAAGGGGAGACCGAGCCTTAATAGGACATGCACTCACAGATTTTCATAATAATGAAGATATACACAAAAGATATCACAGATCCTTACACGCCCCCACGGGGCATTTCTTCATTCCTCGTAGGGAACAAAAGACAAGAACTTAGTAGAATCCCATCTACACCATCCCACGGCTGACGCCATCATCAACAGTGGGCCGCGTGAGGCCGGCGCCAACCCCATCCAGATCAGCGGTGGCGGCGGCTGGACGCCGCAGCCCTGCTCCGAGCCCGACAAGAGCTCGGGGGCAGATAGGTGTCGTCGCTCATCTCCTGAGTCTCGTAGAGCTCAGGAGAACTGCTGGACTCCCGTGGGTCACTGCTGCTGGAGTAGCCACGAGCGGAGCGTGCGTCATCCTGGCGCTCCCCCTAGGGCAACACTCCAAGCGGCGGCCCTCCAACTCAAAGACCTTCAAGAAAAGCGTGGAGGCGTCGTCATACTCGAAGTGGATCGCGAGGGCGCCTTCCGCGCGGCAAACCCGCGCGACCTCGCCCCAGCCTTGGGTCATGAAGATCTTGTTGATGGAGACTGCTTCAACCTCTGCTCCGGTCGCCGGGGTGTCGCAGTCGGCATGCTGCAACCAGAGCTCGAGAGGCCCCCTCGGCGGCATCATGTCAAAGAAGAACTGCGGGAAGCGGATCCAAGAGCTTGGGGTCATCGGCGCCCAAAGCACAAGCTCGCGCGGGCAACCCATGGCATGGATTCCAGGGCAACAACGCACGTCACCGTCGCACAGCGTGTTGGGCGCGGCGCGGGAGGCGCCGTTCATCGCCCCTTCCTCCTGCGCCCCCGGCTTGGGCATACAATGGTAGCAGATACCCTGGGGGAGGCCGCTCGCACCAGGGCCTCGTCACCACCTGCATAGCCACCTCGTCATGATGATGATCCGACCTCTTCTTCGGCGGGAGCGGCCCTGGATCATCGCGGGGGGATTTTCCTTTCTCGCCGACGGAGAACCTTCGGATCGGCGCCATCGGAGTTGCTGCTAGCAGAGGAGCAAGGACAAAGAAGCGACCGAGCCGCTGAGAGATGGGCGATGGGGGCTCCGCCCCCTCCCCCATTTATAGCAGAAGAAGGACAACCAGCGCCTCCCACGATCACAGGTAATGATGGTTTTCCTTGCATGTCGCAGGGACTTGTTAAGACGAGCAGTTACCGAGGCGGCGTGGGGTAGCGGAGACGCCCACGTCTAATCAACCGCCACGCATCGACCAGGGCCACAAGCTTTTGGGGCCCGCGGCACTCCGTACTTGACCTTTGGCTTCGCCTCGAAGCCAAGCCCGAGCGCGCCATGGGCCCCGGGGCTACTGTCGGCGTTCTGGGAACGGGGGTCCCCTGACTTGCCTGCCTGCGGCCCACGGCGTGGCTGTGTTGCAGGCCTGTACGGCCCGTCTTCATCAACGAGGCATTCAGGACCCTCGCGAGGGCCATGCCTCGCGAGGCGGACCACGCGAGACCTCTTGAGGAGCGGCCTCACCAGGCTGCCTTGCGAGGAGCGGAGAAATCAAGGCAGGGCAAACCTCGCGAGGCTCTCATGACGTGAGCCATGACGATCAAGATCAGGCGGGCGCTAGGCAGGCGCCAAGGCGCAGTGTCCTGTTTTCCTCTTTGGTGCTAAGGAGGCAAGCGCAGGCGCAGAGTACCGAGGCATCAAGCAAAGGTTTCGATATCAGTGCAACGAGACCAAGACCAGCAGGACAGCAGGACGGAGGTCACCATGGAGCCCAAGACGGCGTCACCACCAGAGCCTTTCGCAGGTGAAGACCGCTTTTGTCAGGATAAGCTGCACTAGTTGTCCCCTTTCAAATTGGCTGTTGTTGGCTCCCTTCCCGCTCAATATTTGGGAAGAGGACCAAGCCTATATAAGTAGAACATGCCTCGCAAGGCTCAATATTAGCTAAACGAGCTTGGAAGGTGTCACCTGGTTCTGTAGGCGAAGTAGAGCTGGTGTAGCTGAAGGCGTGCGTTGAAGAAATGACTCCTCGTGAGCCGACAGAACCCTAAGCCTCGGGAGGCTCTGGGGCTTGGGAGGTTTCCTGAAGACCGTCTCCATCTCCTCCAGAACGGCGTGGTACCTTGCTTCTTGAGCCGCCAGGACACGTTGCATGTTGCGCTGATAGGCCGACGCCACGCTCGGCAAGCCAAAGGGCATACGAACGTAGCTGTGCGGTGGGCCCTCGCAGCGGCCCACACGCGAAGGCCAGAAACGCTCCTGAGATGCGGCCCTGTTGAGCCCTGGGACATCGATGCAGACACGCAACCCAGCATCCTCGCCAGAATGCGGAGCTGCGCCTCGTGGGCGGCTGTCGCCGCACATGGCTCTTGCTTCTTGCAGTTCCTGGGTGGTCTTGGTGATGAACTCCTGGGTGGTGGGAACTCCTTGCCCTGTGCTCTCCGGAGGGTCACGTGCCGCGAAGCACGCCTCCAAGTGGTGCCCGAGCACCTCCCTCGTGAGGTTGGCAAGGTCTGAGGCCCTCAAGAAGAGAGCCCCCGAGCCCGGCCTGAGGAGGCGCCAGGCACGCCTTCCTATACAATGGAGGGAGGCGCCCCTGGAGCGGGCGATGATCCTGACGAGGCTCCTGCCACGACGCCATCCTCCTGAGGTCCTGCACGGCGCGACTTCTTCTTCTTGGGTATGGACTCTGGAGGGCCTTCATTTCTGTTGTCGGGGTCATCGATTGCTGCGGCTTGAAAGGCGCGCTCGAGGGAGCACACCGCATCCCTCTCTTCACACGGGACTGTGATGATTCCTTCGCTTCCTGGCATCTTCAGAATGTTGTAGCCGTGATGAGTGACTGCCATGAACTTGGCCAGGGCTGGGTACCCAAGGATGGCATTGTACGACAGGCGGATGTGCGCGACGTCGAAGTTGATGAGCTCGGTGCGGTAGTTCTTGCGCTCCCCGAAGGTGAAAGGCAGGCGGACCTGCCCTATCGGCGTGGTGGAACCATCGGTCACTCCTGAGAAAGGCTTGGTGGGCTGGAGCTGTTCATATGCCACTTGGAGGTTGTCAAACGTGTCGATGGACAGGACGTTGAGCCCTGCGTCGCCGTCGATGAGGGTCTTGGTGACCTGCACATTGTTGATGACTGGGGAACACAGCATAGGGAGGGCGCCACCGGTGGCTGCGGACTTGAGCTGGTCTGCCGAGTTGAAAGTGACGGCACATTGGGACCACCTGAGTGGACGCGTGGACTCGAGCTTGGGGAGCACCGTGTTCACCTCGCGGGCGAACTATTTGAAGATGTGCTTAGAGGCTGGGGCCTGGGCGCCGCCCAAGATGCAGGTGATCGCACGCGGCTCCTAGAAACCCCCAGCCCCCTCGTCCTGGTGGTGGTCGTCGTTCCTTCTTGGTGGCGGCAGCGGGGGGAGACCGGCGTTGTCCTGGGGGCGATCCTCACGAGGCGGGTCCCTCCAGGCGCCCTCGCGAGGTTGGTCCTGCCAGCGGTCCTCACGAGGCCGGTCGCGCCACTCCTGGCGCGGGCCACGGTCGTCCCAGCGTCCGCCTCCATGTCCTCCTCCGCGGCCGTAGCCCCGATCGTTGCGCTCGGGGCGTCGCGAAGCATCCTTCCCGTATGGCTCTGAGCTCTTGACAGTCGCTGGTGTTGTGGGTGTTCAAGTTGTGGAAGGCGCAGAACGGTCGACCGTTCTTGGATGACTCGGGATGATCTCTGCCCCGCTTGGTGTCGGGCTCCGCTGCGAGCACAGCTGCCTCCTTGCGCTTCATGTCCTTGGCCTTGGCCTTCTTCTCCTTTGCGCCCACGGCTGGCAGCTCAAGGAGAGAGAGGCGCCCCTCCTCAGCTCTTGCGCACTTGGTCGCCAGGTTAAACAGCTCTTGAGATGTGCAGAGCTCCTCGTGGATGGCGAGCTCTTCCTTCATCCTGACATCACGGGCGCCGTCGGAAAACACGGAGATGATGGCCTCGTCCATGACCTTGGGGATCTTGAGGCGGTGTTGTTGAAGCGCTAGATGTACTTCTGGAGGGCCTCTCCTGGTTGTTGCTTGCTGCGGCGTAGGTCACCCGCGGCCGGTGGGCGGTCACGAGTGAGGGAGTCCTGGATTAGGGGGTCCTCGGACAGCCAGACTATGTCCCTTAGCCGGACTGTTGGACTATGAAGATACAAGATTGAAGACTTCGTCACATGTCCGGATGGGACTCTCCTTGGCGTGGAAGGCAAGCTTGGCAATACGGATATGTAGATCTCCTCCCTTGTAACCGACTCTGTGTAACCCTAGCCCCTCCGGTGTCTATATAAACCAGAGGGTTTAGTCCGTAGGACAACAACAATCATACCATAGGCTAGCTTCTAGGGTTTAGCCTCTACGATCTCGTGGTAGATCAACTCTTGTAATAATCATATCATCAAGATCAATCAAGCAGGAAGTAGGGTATTACCTCCATCGAGAGGGCCCGAACCTGGGTAAACATCATGTCCCCCGCCTCCTGTTACCATCCGCCTTAGACGCACAGTTCGGGACCCCCTACCCGAGATCCGCCGGTTTTGATACCGACATTGGTGCTTTCATTGAGAGTTCCACTATGCCGTCACCATAAGGCTTGATGGCTCCTTCGATCATCGGCAACGATGCGATCCAGGGTGAGGTTTTTCTCCCTGGTAGATCTTCGTATTCGGCGGCTTCGTACTGCGGGCCAACTCGCTTGGCCATCTGGAGCAGATCGAGAGCTACGCCCCTGGCCACCAGGTCAGGTTTGGAAACTTGAACTATACTACCGACATCCCCGGAGACTTGATCTTTGACGGATTCGACCCCATGTCAGGTGCGCCGCACGAACACGACAAGCATGACTTAGCTCTGCCGTTGGACGGTGTTTAGGAGATCGCACCTGCAACCACTCCGGCCCTCAATCCGGAACAAATTGCACCATCTGAGGACGGGTGGATAGACCCCGCCATGGAGGCCGCACTCTCAGTGGCGATAGAGCCAAACACTGATTTCACCTCCTACGAGAGCCGTGTTGCCGAACCATTGGATTCGTCCCCGGCCACGGGCTCCGAGCCGCTTGCGTCCGTGCCTTTCGCGACAATTTCCAAGGTACATATGTCCGGCCTCTGTACGCCGATAACCTCAGTCACATCATCCAGCAGCCCATAGAATCAGCCAGGACACTCTGGACTAGGTTCCTAATTAAAAAGAACCAAATTGTAGACTGTCCAGATGCCGAAGCACTCACGGCCTTTAAACATAGCGTCCGCGACAAGTGGCTCGCCCGCCACCTCGGCCAAGAAAAGCCAAAGTCCATGGCGGCTCTCACCGCACTAATGACCCGCTTTTGCGCGGGAGAAGATAGTTGGCTCGCTCGTAGAAGCAATAGCGTGAGCAGTCCTGGCACCTCCGAAGTCAGGGACGGCAATGGCAAGCCACGACGCAATAAAGACAAGGGTCACAACAATAATGGAGGAACCCAAGACACAATGGTCAACGCCGGATTTAGTGGCTCCAATACCAGTCAACGGAAGAAGCCATTTAAGGCAAACAGAGATGATCCATCCAGTCTAGACAAGATACTGGACCGGCCCTATCAGATCCATGGCAGCCCCGACAAACCCGCCAACCATACCAACAGAAAATGTTGGGTTTTCAAACAAGCCGGCAAGCTCAATGCCGAACACAAAGGGAAGGGACCGCCCAGTGACAGTGAAGAAGAGGAGGCTCGCCTACCGAGCACTGGGGGACAGAAGCAATTTCCCCCCAAAGTAAAAACAGTAAACATGATATACGTGACGCATACCTCTGAAAGGGAGCGCAAGCACGAAGTACGAGACGATGACGCCATAAAGCCGACGCCCCAAAACTCAACCCATGGGCGGCCTGCCGGATGAGTTTTGATCACGAGGACCACCCAACCAGTATCCGTCACAGAGGTTCGGCAGCTCTGGTCCTCGATCCAATTATCGGCGGATTCCATCTCACACGAGTCCTCATGGACGGCAGCAGTAGCCTCAATCTACTCTACCAAGGCACTGTCCGCAAAATGGGCATTGACCCTTCAAGGATCAAGCGCACCACAACTACCTTCAAGGGAGTAATACCCGGCGTAGAAGCTCATGGCACAGGCTCAATTTCACTGGAAGTCATCTTCGGTTCACAGGAAAACTTCTGACGCGAAGACTTGATCTTCGATATTGTCCCATTCCGCATCGGCTACCACGCGCTGCTTGGGCGGACCGCTCTTGCTCGTTTCAATGCGGTCCCAAACTACGCTTATCTAATGCTTACGATGCCCGGTCCACGCGGCACCATAACGATCAACGGAAACACGGAACGCTCCCTCTACTCTGAGGGGCACACTATGGCAATCACAGCCAAAGTACAAAGCGGCCTCCTCAAGCTGCATATCTTATCGATCATTAAACCGCCGGCCTCTACTACACAGGACTGGTCAATTTTAGAGCTGGATTAGCAGCTCCGCCTCCGTTGTTCGCCTCTTATACCCGCGGAGTTAGCACCGCGCATACATAATCATGCACTCAAAATACCTTGGCCAACGATGGAGGCACAATACGGACAGACCTACAAAGCGGTTCGTCCGGACATTAGCCTTTTCTCTTTTCTAAATATTTTCTTATCTTTTTGCCACAGGTGAATCAATACATGTCCGTCCTATGGACCTGAAAGGAGTCTTCATGAGCCCGGCTTTCCTACAAATAACCGGGGACTGCTCCTTTTAAGGAAGCCTTTTCGCGGAAGCACAGGCAGTGCAGACGTGCGACAGGAGGTCCAAAAGATTTTTTGTAGAACAAAAACTCTATTTGAAACCTGTACACAACCTTTTTCCTCAGCCCTCGACCCCTGCCACGTAAAATGGCCTATGAGGTGGTGTCATAATCTGTAAGATTACGTTTCACGTATCAATCAGATTTTAGTGACCATAATCCATCTTCAGTATTTGCTTTTCTGCATACAAGCATACCTTGCTTCTTCGGTTGTTTCACGCAGACACCTCGGCATAAATCTCCAGGGGCATGATACGACAACATATGGGTTGCCAAAAAAGTCCGAACAGCTCTATAGCATACTTCGGGGTCCCGAGTTTGGCATTATATGCATCAGCTCCGAATCATGTCTTTGGTCAATAGTTGGGTTGCCCAACTCCTGTGCTTGCTACCCTATGTTCCGTCTTATCGGCTAGGTCATGTAGGAGTACATGGTGGGCTGTCTCATTGAAACCGTCCTTAGGAACTGAGTTCCGTGTTTGTGATCCATGTACAACTACTACCATGCGTCCCGAAACCAATGGACCCTCTCGACTTATTAACCACCTTGATCTCTGTCCAGGAGTTGCAACTAGTTTCTGGTGTTTGTAGGATGTGTGTTGGAGGCTGTGCGTAGCGCTGACCCTAGGGGTGGGCTATGATGTGGTAGATACACCGTGGCACGGTGTACCGGGCGCCCGTTTGGTGTCTCGGGAACCCTGCACACATCGTTTGGGGCTATGACCGAAACCCCGGCCGGATCTCCTCGCGGAGGGAACCCGAATAGGCGATAAACCTGGACTAGAGACTTGTGTGGTTAGTCAGGTCATGGCCAACTCCCTCGCCAGGCTTCCGCTTGAAGGCTGCCGAGATACACGACGTGTACATGGTGGTAAGTGGCGAGAGCGTGTGTGAAGAAGTACACCCCTGCAGGGTTATAAATATTCTATTCGAATAGCCGTGTCCGCGGTAAAGGACTTCTGGGTTGCCTGTATAGTTCATAGACAAGTGAAAGTGGATACTCTAAAATGCGCAAGATAAGCATGAGTGCTATGGATGGTGTTCTCGTAGGGAGACGGGAGTGGATCCATAGTTGTGTATTGACTGGTGAATATGTGGACTCGTGTGCGCCACCCCAAAAGAGTTACTTGCAGTCATAGTTCAGGTTAGCCAATGAGTCAAAGCTGGCTTGCTGCAGTTAACCTCCACCACCCCCTTTATTGATACTGATGCATATGTAGATAGTTCTGATATAAGTCTTGCTGGGTACATTTCTACTCACGTTCGCCTATTTTATGTTTTGCAGAGAGACTTCAGTCTCGCTATTAGTTCTACGTGGACTTCTACGTTTAGCTTGTTACCTCAGCTACGATCTTGTGCCCTCAGCAGGATCTTCCGCTTGTGCTTATTGCTTGTATGATCTGTATGTTGGGTCATCAGACCCATGATTGTAATACTTGGCTCCTTGGAGCCTAATGAATAAATACTCTGAGTCGTAGAGTCTTGTTGTGATGCCATGTTGTATTTGCACATATCGAGCATATTGTGTGTATGATTGAAATGCTTGGTATGTGTGGGATTCGACAATCTAGTTGTTTATCCTTCGCAGCCTCTCTTATGGGGAAATGTATTCTGGTGTCTCCACTGAGCCTTGGTAGTCCGCTACAGCCCGGTTTACCGGAGTCCTTCTAGCCGAGCACTACTGCTCCGGAACACTTAGATTGGCCGGCATGTGTTTCACTTCGTTCCTGTGTCTGTCCCTTCGGGGAAATGTCACGCGGTGACATCCGGAGTCCTGCCTAGCCTGCTACAGCCCGGGTACCCAGAGTCCTGTTAGCCCAGTGCTACAACCCGAATTCATACGCTGCTAACCGACATGCTCGATGTTGATTCATGTATGCATGTCCCCGTAAGTTAGCGCCGCTTTGGGTTCACAACTAGCCATGTCGGCCCGGGTTCTCTGTCATATGGATGCTAGCGGCACTATCATATACGTGAGCCAAAAGGCGCAAACGGTCCTGGGCCATGGTAAGGCGACACCCGTGGGAATACCGTGCGTGAGGCCGCAAAGTGATATGAGGTGTTACAGGCTAGATCGGTGTGACTTAGAATCGGGGTTCTGACATCTTTGGTTTCAGAGCCTGACTGCCTGTAGGATTACCATGCCAAACTGGTCGAAGTTGAGTCTAGAAATGCTTTAGTTATATAAGGGAATTGATTGTGGAAGGGAACATAAGGCTCTTTTTACTCCTTTACCTTATGCCCTTCTGATATGAGTTAACCTCTTATTTTCTACGGGGTTAAGAACTAGGCTTCTCGTCTTTCTATCACGATCACGTGTTACTAATCTGTAGACTCAAAGGATTGATGGATTCAAGCCCGAGTTCGGTTCCTACTACTTCTGTGTGTTGACAGTTCGTCTCAGAACCTTGTTATTGTGATGTTGAGTGGTTATGCCACCATTTTTTCAGGATGTCTCAAAATATTTTTTTTGAGCATTTACAGCCGTTATGCTGTCCGAGTCATCCCTGGTTTCTAAATAGTCTGATGCATTTGCAAATCTCTTCCTACCGTTCCGAAGTTCCTTTGTGCCAGATCAACCACACTAATTAGTGTGTTGAGGTACTTTACCGCCTCGGCATTTATGTTGGAGCTAGGTGTCTAGAGTATCACCTAGTAATCTAGCCAAGTTTTGTGTTCCCAGTGTGATCATTCTAGCCATCATTCTCGAAAGCATCCTGTGATGCCATTTAGTACTTAGGTATTCTATTCCTGGGTTCTTGAACCCGAGATTCACCCTACTTACCTCCTATTGATAGTGTTTGCTCATTCCTTTAGGATGTTAATAACTTTGCGATAGTCCTCGAGGTCCGTGGTATTTCCTTCTTCCTAATACCATGAACTACTTATGGCAGAAGCTCCTCGTCGAACCAAAATTTCACAACCAGAGTGCTCTTGATGAGTTCTCGATTCTTGTGACTCTGCCAGTTCTACTTTTCTGCATGGGTTATCCGGAAGAAACCTGTTGAACTTGATTCAACATACTAACCTATGCATCCACAACTCAGAAAGTTATATGTTCCTTGAGTTGTCCCTCTTTAGTTGTATCCTGACACCCATCTATCAATTCATAGTCAGGAGTAGTTGTCCACTCATGTTCATTGACGCCCATTATTCTTGTGGTCTGTCAAGCCATTCTATTCTGGAATGACTAGGAGAAACAAACTCCAGTACCTTGTCCACTTCGAGGATTGGGTCAAAGTAGTTTTATTCCGTGGATCAAAATGCCAATCCATCTTTTGCTCTGTTCTACCTTGGAGTGTTACCATCTTTATGTCAAGAATGTCATGAGAATTGTACCACCTCTTATGAATTCTTGACGCAGTGATACTTCTCGCTATCATTATTCATTCCTCGGTCCCGTGTTGTTGTAACCGGAATGCCGACAAGTGAACTGTGATGTGTGAAATCGATACTCCTAGCAACCTCGTTGCTTGGTAGTTAATGGACACTATTCACATTCTTAGCGTGTTGGTTATTGAATCATCATCCTAAGATTGATCGTGCTACCTAGTCCTTATTTCCGGTGCACTCTTCGATCAATGAGTTATGATTGTGTCAATCCCTCACTCTTTTGATCATATCATCTTGCCTTGAAAGCAAGATTGCTCCCGAGCTTAATAACATTTCGGCGGTTTGTGATTTTCGTAATATCCTGTCGAAAGTATCACTGGGTTGTCCCCTGACCTTTATGTTGAGCTCGCGATCAAGTTGGTTATCTTATAAACAACCCCTTCTCCAAGAATCTATGTTGGATATCCCTGAGCTAGTTGGTTGAGCTAGACAACAACTTGGAGAGTTGGAAGATGAAAGCTTGTCCCGCTTAGTTCATCTCCAAAGGGATATCCTTGTGTTTGTGTGATTGTTGAAGAAAGATGATATATTCATCGATTGATCCTCGTGATAAATTGTCGGCGCTATTGCCTTATCCAATCTTTGATTTGAGTATGGGCTATCGTCAATTCAAATCAGAACCAATGATGTTCGTAGTGCTGTCTTACTCGTGGTTGATCCCTCGAGCATACACCATTACATCTTTTGGTCTGACCAATGCTATCACCGTGTTCACATAATGGTGGAAGTGCAGTGATATGGAAATTTCGATGAGTTGTTGTTGAGCCCATCAGCAGCATTTTGTCTCCCCCCCATGATTCATGTTGAACATCAAACTAGTGTTGAAAACTTTGTAAGCAATGCCTTCGTGTTCCGTTCATGAAGCTTATGCTTGGATGGAAGAAGTGACTTCCTCGAATTCATGTGCATTTGGTGCAAGTTGCCTTCGTGAGTTCAAGAAAGATTGTTTTTGTTTCCTCTGGTACCATCACAAGTCAGTTATGCATGTGCGAATGTATTCTATGGTTTGGTAGATTAATTACCTCCACTCCATATGTATTCCCTAGCACACCAAGCCACTGATTGATTTGTTCAAGGAAAAGAAGTTCTTGAGTGCTAACCCTTAAGGACCCAAAGGTACATGCGCAGGACTTCGCTCTCCGCAATGATGGTTCCCAATCAGAACTCGGTAGTGTTTCGTTGTAAGACTACTATGTGGTCATGCTTGTCTTGGACAACGTGTTCACATGTATGTAGCAGAACCAGCTCATGTTTTGGACCTTGCTATCGTAGTTCACTCCCCGAGAATCTCGCAACGTCGTCTCATCGATTTGTGTTGCAAACTTTCATTTTTCTTTCTAAACTTGACGAGTCTGGAATATCCTGACACCAACCAGATCTGAATCTCACGCAGATATGATGGTTGGAACATTCCCAACATTTGCATTTTGTTCCCAGCTCGCACCCCATCATGCCAATTTTCCATGGGCTACCCTTCTCAGCAGTTGATGTCCAGGTTTATCTTCAAAGGTGGACTTACCATGAGTCCCATCCATTTCCGATGATAAGCCAAAATCATCCATTTCGTTGTCTTCAACAAGGTAGTCAACATCATCCATTCTAGCCTGAGTGTGCCATTCTTCCGAACTCCTTCAAACGGTCGTTTGTGAATTTCCTTAGGCTGGTATAGAGAGTTCCAATGATCTCTGTATCAAAAGTAATTCTTTTTGCCACTTAAGGGAATAATTTTACGAGTCACCTCTCCCAAGGTGCCCCGTTATGGGATCATGGTAATTGTTTCCTCGCTACTTTCAAACCCTCGTCAAATTGTTTCTTCTGTCCCTCCTGATGCATGTTTGACCTATCAGCTCCAGAGTTGTTTCTACGTCTCATTCCGTGAGTTGATCTTGTGATCATTAAGATGATGCTAAGTTGCTCGAACCTCAAGAAGATCGATTCTTTTAAAATTATCCTTTTGTTCTCGTTGTCATGTTATATGAAGTTCTCAAAGCAAGACGTCGAGACATCTTCGAGAAGGACAGTTGGATCATGAATATCGTGTTAGCTTTGTGTCCCCTCTGTCTTCTTACCTCATGTCTTGAATCTCGGGACGAGATTCTTGTTTAGTGGGGGTGAGTTGTCACAACCCTAGCATTGTTTGCAATTAGTGGCAGAAGCATCCATGCATCATGTCTAAATTACTTCTGTAATTTGAAATGGGGACTGATAAACCCTAGCAACAAATGAAACTCAACTAGGTTCAAACTAAAATATTTTCAATGAACCCAAAATGCTCTTTAGAAATGTTCATCATTTCTGAATTGGTCCAGCACCTCTGACAAAAATGGTGCACATTTTTCTAGATCAATTTGGATTTTTGAATGAATGCATACACTATTTGAATTTGGGCATTTAATTGCTATAAATAATTAAAATGCCCAAATAATTCTGGAAGTGGTTGTGGGCTGTTGGAAATAATTCTAATAGTACCCACAATTTATTTCAGGAATATATTAAATGATTTAGTATTTTTTACTAAATCCAGAAACAAAGACAAAAATAGATAACAGAAATAAGAGAGAGAGAGAGAGAAACTCACCT
Organism: Triticum aestivum; assembly: GCF_018294505.1. Classification (NCBI taxonomy): domain Eukaryota; kingdom Viridiplantae; phylum Streptophyta; class Magnoliopsida; order Poales; family Poaceae; genus Triticum; species Triticum aestivum. The sequence continues at coordinate 250,322,661 of NC_057811.1, read as the reverse complement.
GGCCTCGCCCCCTGGCTTACCTGGCGGCCCACTGGCCGGCCAAGCCCACCACCGCCGTCGTCCTCCTGGTGCCAGTCGGCCAGGCATGTGGCCGACACGCGCGCACGGGCAGAGTGCCACGCCACCAGCTCGCCTGCCTGCCTCCCTTGCCAGCGCGATGCCTCGTGTCTTCTCCTCGGCGCTTCCTCGACTGCCTGGACGCCTCACTTTCCCCCTGGCCCTCTCCCTCACCTCTCCCCTCCATGGCCCACGGAGCCACGAGCTCGCTGCCGCCATAGCCGCGCCCACTGTGCTCCCCTCGCCTCCCCGTGCTGCCCACGATCTCCGCCGTCGCCTGCCACTTCGCTTCGACCGAGACCCGAGCACTCATCCGCCCTGCATCGCCGCCCCAGGCGACTTCTTCCCCGTTCGGCCATCAAGATCGCCGGCGACCACATGTCGTCTCCAGCCCGTCCCCGTGGCCACTGATCTGCTCCTCGCGTTCGCTGTGAGCTGCTGCTTCTCCTCCCCCTCTCCGTTCTCTCTCTCGCACACCGCAGCCGCATCCCCGCTCACGCCCGAACGCCGGCCGCCACCCCGAGCTCGTTTTCGACGAGCTCCGGCCGCCCTAGCTGCTGCTGTCTGCTGCGCTGGATGCGGGCGAGCTCCGGCTCCCAGTGGGTGCTCTCCGCCGCTCATTTGGGCGTCGGGAGAGGGGAACCTGAGCCATCCGCCGCGTCTTTGACGCCGGCATCGAGCTGCCGGCGGGTTAGCCTCGGTTGACAAGGGGTTTGACCTCCCCTGGGTCTATGACATGCGGGCCCCGCCCGGCTAATTAACCTAGTTTAGGTTTAAACTTTAATTAGTTTAACCTATGTTAGTATTAACTAAGTTTAGTTAGTTTATTTAGTCACTGACACGCGGGACCCATTGGTCAGTTTGACCTGGACCAGGTCAGTTGACCGCTGACGTCACACTGACGCCAGGCTGACGCAGTAAATCCTTTTCTGGATTTATTCTAATTCGAAATAACCAGGAAATCCCAGAAATTAGTTAAAACTTCATAAAATCATAGAAAATAATTTATAACTCAGAATGAAATAAGTTATATATGAAAAATGATTAGAAAAATCCAATCCATCCATCTGTACTGGTTTCATGCATGTTTAAACAAGTTAACTTGCTGTTTTGTGCAAAACATGATAAATCACTATTTAAGATCACAAGTGAGTTTGAACTTTGAATCTTTGGTTCAAAATAGCTCAAACCCATCTGGTTGTAGTTGCATTAGCCCAACACACCCATTTTGACATGTGATGATCATGCATCATATTGTGCATTGCATTGATTGTGTTCCTTCTCTGTTGCCAGTGGTTGTTCCCTCTCGATAGACGTGTTCCGGCGATGAGATCGATGGCACCGATGAAGAACTATACTATCTTCAGAAGTGCCAGGCAGGAAAAACCCCCTTGTTCATTTCGATACAATCCCACTCTCTCGCTCCTGCTCTCTTTTACCGCATTAGAACAACATCGATTCAACTGTTACATGCATGAGTAGGAGTTGTTTGAGCCCTGATGTGCCTACTCATTCATGCTTGTTTGTCATGCCTGCTACTGCTTAGAGTTGAGTCGGGTCTGATTCATCGGGAATGAATTGGAATGGTGATGAAGATGTCCTACTGTGTGGGAGCTAAGTGTGTGAACACGATTTGGTAAAGGTAGCGATGGGAGGCCATGTAGGAGTACATGGCGGGTTGTCTCATTGAAACCGTCCTTAGGAACTGAGTTCTGTGTTTGTGATCCATGAACAGCTACTACCACGCATTGGGCCCGAAACCAATAGACCCTCTCGACTTATTAATCACCTTGTTCTCTGTCCAGGAGTTGCAACTAGTTTCTGGTGTTTGTAGGATGTGTGTTGGAGGCTGTCCGTAGCGCTGACCCTAGGGGTGGGCTATGATGTGGTACATACACCGTGGCACGGTGTACCGGGCGCCCGTTTGGTGTCTTGGGAATCCTGAACACATCGTTTGGGGCTGTGATCGGAACCCCGACCGGATCTCCTCGCGGATGGAACCCGAATAGGCAATAAACCTGGACTAGAGACTTGTGTGGTTAGTCAGGTCATGGCCGACTCCCTCGCCAGGCTTCTGCTTGAAGGTTGCCGAGATACACGACGTGTACATGGTGGTAAGTGGCGAGAGCGTGTGTGAAGAAGTACACCCCTGCAGGGTTATAAATGATCTATTCGAATAGCCGTGTCCGCGGTAAAGGACTTCTGGGTTGCCTGTACAGTTCATAGACAAGTGAAAGTGGATACCCTAAAATGCGCAAGATAAGCGTGAGTGCTATGGATGCGTTCTCGTAGGGAGACGGGAGTGGATCCATAGTGGTGTATTGACTGGTGAATATGTGGACTCGTGTGCGCCACCCCAAAAGAGTTACTTGCAGTCATAGTTCAGGTTAGCCACTGAGTCAAAGCTGGCTTGCTGCTGTTAACCTCCACCACCCCCTTTATTGATACCGATGCATATGTAGATAGTTCTGATGTAAGTCTTGCTGGGTACATTTGTACTCACGTTCGCCTATTTTATGTTTTGCGGAGAGACTTTAGTCTCGCTATTATTTCTGCGTGGACTTCGACGTTTAGCTTGTTACCTCAGCTACGATCTTGTGCCCTTAGCAGGATCTTGTAGATAGTCAGGCTTCTCAGCCTTTTTCATTTGTAGTTGTCTGTACTCAGACAAGTTAAGCTTCCGCTTGTGCTTATTGCTTGTATGCTCTGTATGTTGGGTCATCAGACCCATGATTGTAATACTTGGCTCCTCAGAGCCTAATGAATAAATACTCTGAGTCGTAGAGTATTGTTGTGATGCCATGTTGTATTTGCACATATCGAGCATATTGTGTGTATGATTGAAATGCTTGGTATGTGTGGGATCCGACAATCTAGTTGTTTATCCTTGGCAGCCTCTCTTATGGGGAAATGTAGTCTGGTGTCTCCACTGAGCCTTGGTAGTCCGCTACAGCCCGGTTTACCGGAGTCCTGCTAGCCCAGCACTACTGCTCCGGAACACTTAGACTGGCCGGCATGTCTTTCACTTCGTTCCTGTGCCTGTCCCTTCAGGGAAATGTCACGCGGTGACATCCGAAGTCCTTCCTAGCCTGCTACAGCCCGGGTTCCCGGAGTCCTGTTAGCCCAGTGCTACAGCCCAGATTCATACGCTGCTGACCGACATGCTCGATGTTGATTCATGTATGCCTGTCCCCGTAAGTTAGCGCCGCTTTGGGTTCACGACTAGCCATGTCGGCCCAGGTTCTCTGTCATATGGATGCTAGCGGCACTATCAGATACGTGAGCCAAAAGGCGCAAACGGTCCCGGGCCATGGTAAGGCAACACCCATGGGAATACCATGCGTGAGGCCGCAAAGTGATATGAGGTGTTACAGGCTAGATCGGTGTGACTTGGAATCGGGGTCCTGACATTTTGCCTCTGCCATTATTGACATGTGGGTCCCCATTGTCATCTACGCAGACCACATCCAACACTTGCCAAAACTTCATCCCTTGTTTTCTCTGTTTTTCGCACACTCGACATTGTGTGGGCATTTTGAAAATAGCATATCTTTTTGACTGTGCATCATTTGAAGATGTGCTATGCATGAATGTTGATCAGCATGATGTTAACTGGCTGTTAGTTCCATTTCGACCATGAATAAAACTTCCAACATGATGTTATCCCTGATTGAAAAGGCCGTGTTAATATAAATGCTCTGCCTATGAAAGTTGCAGTTTCTTATCTGAAGCTGAACTTGCAGTTTCTTATCAGAAATAGAAAGTTGCAGTTTCTTCTTTGAGAATCACATTGTCTGCACTTTTATACTCCTATGAAACTAAATTCTTTTAAGTGCTAAAAATAGATCTCTAGAATTCATAAAATACTTCATATGCTCAATACTGCAAATCTGAAATTCAAAAGTCATTCATATCTGAAAGTACTCTCAAAATACACAACACAAAATATAATTCACAACCTGCAAATACTGACAACCCGAAGCTCCTCCTGACAATTCACAACCTGCCCGACTATTGGGCCGGGGGGCATTCCCCTCCAATTCCTCGGTGGCAGACAGCTGCCCCGTGAGACGATGTAAAATGCGAGGGCGAGGATGGCGGGGAAGCGTCGTCGGGCCAACTTCTTTTCTCCTCTTGTAGTTGGGTTCGGTCGACGAAGACTCCACCGGCTCGCTCAGGCACGGCACCCTCACAAACGGCACCATGTAGATGCTTGATCCTTCGATCTCTGGTGGATGCTCCATCTGGGATCAATACTCCCACCACCGCTGCCTCACTATCGGATTCGGTGAATCTGTTTGCTCCATGGCCCAGAGGAGCATCTGTATGTACTCTGGCGTGACTACCTTCGGGAGTATCGCCGCCTTTTCACTCTGTTGCAGATCTTTGGCCATGGGTGTCGCCGTCGCCGCTAGTTGGTCCTTGTTGTCAAACTAGGATTATATCTCGAACATCCTAGCTAGCTTCACAGGGTCGCCGTCTGCCATTCTCCCGTATCGGTTGTACTCCTCCATCGATCTACTTCTCCATAGCACCTTCACTTGCCGGTAGTGGTTTTTGAATGGAAGAGGACAGGAGCGGCACTGGTTTTGGATTAGAACGGGAGAGGAGCGGCGCTGGTTTTGGATTAGAACGGGAGAGGAGCAGCGCTGGATTTAGATTGGAACAGGAGAGGAGCGGCGGTGGTTTAAGAGGAGAGGAGCGGCGCTGGTCTTGGAAGTATTTTTTGTTTTGCGTATTTTGGGTCAAAGTTTGACCACGTACTGTATTTGACAAGCAAAATGTGAATGCATGTCACCAAAAATTGTATCATTTGGTTCGTATCTGAATGTACTTTCAAATTATATTATTTTTGCAACGTATAACATATTTTTTTTTTTAAATCATGGTCAACTATGACCCGGAATAAAAGGGAGACTAGTTAATGTGGGGTGCTTTCTTAATTGAAGGGTAAATTGATTTTAATCCAGTCACAGCGCACCGGCCCTCTCGTCCAATCCTAAATCGCTGCCGCATGCTCCTCTCCCTCTTCTCCATTGCAAAACCACCTCCTCTCCTCTCCATCATCTCCATTCCAAAACCACCGTCTCACCTCTCCCTCTTCTCCATTGCAAAACCATCCCTCTCCTCTCCATCTTCTCCACTGCAAAACCACCCTCTCGCCTCTCCCTCTTCTCTATTGCAAGACCACCGTCTCTCCTCCCATCTTCCAAAGCTAGCACCGGACCTCTCAGAAGGACATCTATGGAGAGGATGTAGCAGCGAATCAGGTAGATCGTCGGTGGCGACCAGGCAAAGTTAGCAAGGTTGAAGGAGATCCTTACTAGGTTTGACAATGAGTGGGTGATTTCAAGGACGGTGAGGGCCATGTGACAATGTATGCGAAAGAGCGAGACGGCGATGATGAGGGCGGCGATGTACTCCTCGGTGGCATCCACGCCGCAGTCCTTCGAGTTCATCGAGTATCTCCTCTGGGCGATGGAGCAGACAGATTCGCCCGAGGTGAAAGTCAAGTGGAGGTGGTGGGTGTATAGGTCGAAGGTCGAGCATCCAGAGGATAACGAATCGATCGAGTATGGTGTGCCGTTCGTGAGGGTGCAGAGCCAGCCGGAGCCATAGGAGTATTTGTTCTCCCACCACAAGAGGAGGCCGGATAGCGCGACGCCGCTTCCCCGCCGTTCTCCACGGTTCCCTTGACGCTCGCCTCGTTGTGACGGCGGCGGTAGGGTTTAGGGTAAGCCTCGCACTAACCTAATCTTACATCTGCTCATTCTTACAATCAGTGTGACAGCTAATGAAAATCATGCTTACAATCAGTCTCCGAGTACTACGCCAATCACCCTAAAATAGCTCTCGACCTTTGGGTCAAAGTTGTCACACTGTGTGCTAATAAAGAAAAATAGATTGGTTCTTCTTTCAAAAAAGAGTACTCCCTAGAAAACTGCCAATATAAGCTACTAGTATTTGGTTAGAGGATTTGCTGCCAAGAAAGATCCTTCCACAGAGAGCGCCACACATTCCACTGGTGGTGGTGGATGCCAATGTGTGCATGGAGCATGGTTCGTGTCGATAATTTTTACTTGGCACACCTCGCACTCTGCATATATGTCGGTTCCATCCGTACATTTGTGCAGTTCCACCAAAATTGTCGGATCACGGGTTCCGGCAAAACCCTCAAGGTTCGAACACTAGGGTGCGCATGAAGATTCCCCCTACCGATCCATGTCCTATTTTTGCATAACACAAGGGACACAAGATTTATACTGGTTCGGGCCACCATTGTGGTGTAATACCCTACTCCAGTGCGGTGGTGGTGGATTGCCTCTTGGGCTGATGATGAACATTACAAGGGGAAGAACAGCCTCCTGAGGTTGATGTGTTCTTGTGCTTGGCGAACTTGTGTGTGTGTGTGTGTGTGTGAGGATTCGATCAGCCTAGGCTTAGTTGCCTTCTACTATGGTGGCTAGTCCTATTTATAGAGGCCCTGGTCCTCTCCCCAAATATTGAGCGGGAAGGGAGCCAACAACGGCCAATTTGAAAGGGGACAGCTAGTACAGCTTATCCTGACAAAAGTGGTCTTCGCCTACAAAAGGCTCTGGTGGTGACGCCACCTTGGGCTCCATGGTGACCTCCGTCTTGCCGTCCTGCTGGTCTTGGTCTCATTGCACTGATATGGAAACCTTTACTTGATGCCTCGGTACTCTGCGCCTGCGCTTGCCTCCTTAGCACCAAAGAGGAAACAAGAACGCTGCGTGCGGTGGTGCCCGCCTGGCGCCCGCTTGGTCTCGATTGTCATGGCTCACGTCACGAGAACCTCGCGAGGTTTGCCTTGCCTTGATCTCTCCGCCCCTCGCGAGCCTGCCTGGCGAGGCCGCTCCTGAGGAGGTCTTGCGTCGTCCGCCTCGCGAGGCTTGGCCCCTCGCAAGGGTCTTGAATGCCTTGTTGATGAAGATGGGACGTACATGTCTGCTAGCACAGCCACGCCGTGGGCCGCAGGTAGGCAAGTCTGGGGACCCCGTTCCCAGAACGCCGACAGTAGCCCCCGGGCCCAAGGCGCGCTCGGGCTTGGCTTCGAGGCCAAGCCAAAGGTCAAGTAGGGAGCATCGCGGGCCCCAATAGCCTGCGGCCTTGGTCGACGCGTGGCGGTTGATTGGACGTGGGCGTCTCCGCTTCCCCACGCTACCTTGGAATACGCCTGGCTATGCGGCCCCCGCAACCTACACAGTTATTCTTCCATCGCCCGCGCCATACTTCCCTGATTCCTCTGCTCCTCCTCCAATCCTAGCCTGCGCTCTGCCCGCTCCATCGCCATTGCGCCGAAACAAGCGGATAAGGGGAAGAAGCCTCTATCTTCTACCAGCACGCCTTCGGCCATCGAGCCCGCGGTTGGCCGATCGCTGGTGCTCAACGATGAGGCCATGGGCAAGGTGCGCCCCATGCTCGCCTCCAGTTTAAATGAGTGGGGAAAGACGGCTGCTTGGCCTGCGTCTCGTGCTCGTATTGACCAGGCAGCCACCGAGGTCCCAATCTTCATCGATGCTCTTTGGGCTGGCCTGGTCCCCCCTTTCTCCGCCTTTTTCAACACAGTGCTCGAGCATTACAAGATCCACATGATGCATCTCGACCCCCAATCCGTGACTCTTCCTGCCGTCTTCGCCTTTGTTTGCGAGGCCATGGTGGGCATTGCCCCTTCCGTGGCCGTTCTCCGTCACTTCTTCTCATTGCACCTGATGGATCCCCGGCAGAGCTCGGGATGCGCGAGCTTCCAGGCTGTGGCCAAGACGGCAAGCGCGGGGATCGACTTCGAGCTTCCTCCGTCCACCAGCGAGTTTCAGACACGGTGGGTGTTTGTCAATGCCGGAGTGCTCAGACCTCTGCTCCATTCTTCGTCGGCGCCTGCCGTTCCCAACCCTGGTTGGGGCCATGAGAAGCTCGCGAGCCCCTGTCTTGTCCCCGCTTGGCTAGGCTGAAGAGGCTGAAGGACAGCGGCATGACCGCGCCCATGGTGGTGAAGGAGTTCGTCAGGCGCCGAGTCGCTCCGCTTCAGCGCCATTCTTGCCCGATGTGGGCCTTGCTCAACAGTCAGGACCATATGAGACTTCAGGAGTCCGGGCTTCCTCTTGGGATGCGGCAAACTGTGCTGGAGGTCCTGACGGGTGTCGCATCACCGGACGACATGCCCGGGAGGAGCTGTCTGCAATACCGCTGCAAGAACAAGGCAGAATTTGCGGAGCACATTCCTTCCTTTGATGAGTGGGGGCTGCGCCCGGTCGGCCAAGTGGGGCCTCACGAGAACCCTGTCAAAGTGGTTCCCTTCTTCGTCCCTGGCGCCGAGCTCGTCCCGAATGTGGATGAAGGGGGCGAGCACCGCCGGAGGCTGGCGGCCCGAGTGCTGGGGTGCAGGTGTCGTCTGGGGCTCCTCGGGCGTCATCCTAAGGAACTCATGACTCTTCCTGTGGGGTGTCGGTCGCTGAGACGATGCAGCACACGGCTCCCGAGGCCGATGCTCCCGAGGCCTCGGGAGGTCGCGGTGAGACGGCGCCCGCCTGCTTTCCGCAGCCCGGCACCCTTGAAGCTGTCCCTTCGAGCACTTCTCCGGTTGCACCCCGTGCTGGCCGCCACGTCCAGCGCTTCGGTCAGCTTTGCGTGGACTTCTGTCGGCGTTCTGGGAACGGGGGTCCCCAGACTTACCTGCCTGCGGCCCAAGGCGTGGCTGTGCTGCAGGCCTGTTCGGCCCGTCCTCATCAATGAGGCATTCAAGACCCTCGCGAGGGGCCAAGCCGCGCGAGGCAGAAGACGCAAGACCTCCTCAGGAGCGGCCTCACCAGGCTGCCTCGCGAGGAACGGAGATATCAAGGCAGGGCAAACCTCGCGAGGCTCCCATGACGTGAGCCATGACGATCAAGATCAGGCGGGCGCCAGCACGCGCGGCGTCCTTGTTTCCTCTTTGGTGCTAAAGAGGCAAGCGCAGGCGCGGAGTACCGAGGCATCAGGCAATGGTTTCCATATCGGTGCAACGAGACCAAGACCAGCAGGACGGCAGGACGGAGGTCACCGTGGAGCCCAAGACGGCGTCATCCCCAGAGCCTTTTGCAGGCGGAGACATTTTTTGTCAGGATAAGTTGTACTAGCTGTCCCCTTTCAAATTGGCCACCGTTCTTGGCTCCCTCCCTGCTCAATATTTGGGGAGAAGACTAGGGCCTATATAAGTAGAACTAGCCACCACAGTAGAGGCAACTGATCTTATCTGGAGCCAATCCTTAGCCACACACCGAGCACAAGAACACCTCAACCTCAGGAGGATCTTCTTCCCCTTGTACTGCTGTTCATTAGCCCAAGAGGCAATCCACCACCACCACACTGGAGTAGGGTATTACACTACAACGGTGGCCCGGACCAGCATAAACCCTGTGTCTTTGTGTTGTGAGTTCCTCGAGTTCGTCCGCGAGATCTTAGCGAGCCAGGGCATAGATCGGTAGGGAGGAAATCTTCGCGCGCACCCCAGTGTTCGAACCTTGAGGGTTTTGCCGGAACCCGTGATCTGACATTTGGCGCGCCAGGTAGGGGTGCGCTGGAGCTTCCTTTCCGTCGTCTCGCCTCTAGTTGCTCCGCCGGCTCCATGGCCGATGCTCGCCATGCTCATGCCGAGTGCCGGGCTGCCCTAGCCACCCGCGTCGCTCAGACAGCTCCCGTCGGTGGGCCACCTCGTCATTCTCCGTCTCCCGCCGCTAATGCCGACACCGGTCTGGCGGGGAACGAGCAGCAAGCGTCCTTGCTGCACCCCTCGGTGCGGCCTGACGGCCGCACCGCCACTCCATCGCTGACCCCGGCCGGTTCCTCGTCCCATGCTCGTCGCCCTCCCATGGACGCACGGGCCGCGCTCCTCATGGCGCACGAGCTCCTGCGCTACCGCCCGGTTGACGACCTCTACGAGGGCTGTCTCGACCGCATCGCCGAGCTCGTCCGCACCGCAGGGGGCTCCCCTATGCCGTCCCTCTCTCCGCCTCACCCTCCGCCAGCTGCGGGCGACGTAGCTCATGGAGCGCCTCCGCCACCGCTGCCCCAGGACGGCGTCCTGGCGCCAAGGCGCGCGGCCCCACGACGCGACCCGCCGCATCCCCCGCCCGCGCACGAAGAAAGAAGCTGTCAAGAAGCCCCTCCGCCGCAAGAGAACACTCTGCCACTCCTCGCACCGCCGCGCCAGGATCGTCTGCCGTGGTAGAGCCCCGCGCCGCTAGCTCTGGCGGCATGTGGGCATCAAGACCAAGCTCCACCTCCAAGGCGGGCCCCGGCGACCACGGCCGGCTGCCGCGCCTTCACCCCCGAGATGTGTAGCGTAGCTTGGCCGGGCAAGTTCAAGCCGGATCTACCTCCTCGCTACGACGGCACCCCCGACCCCGCGGAGTTCCTGCAGCTCTACGAGTTGAGCATCGAGGCGACCAATGGCGACGAAAAGATCATGGCGAACTGGTTCCCCATGGCACTCAAAGACGGCGCCCGTTCGTTGCTCCTGAACCTGCCTCCGACCTCAATCTCCTCCTGGGACGAGATGCGCGACCGCTTCATCGCCAACTTCCAGGGCACTGGCGACCGCCCGCCGACCGCGGGTGACCTGCGCCGCGTCAAGCAACAACCAGGAGAGACCCTCCAGAAGTTCATCCAGCGCTTCAACAATATTCGTCTCAAGATCCCTAAGGTGACGGACCAGGCCATCATCTTTGCGTTCTCTGATGGCGTCCGCGACGTCAAGATGAAGGAAGAGCTCGCTATCCACGAGGAGATGTGCATGTCTCAAGAGCTGTTCAACCTGGCGACCAAGTGCGCAAGAGCTGAGGAAGGGCGCCTCTCCCTCCTTGAGCTGCCGGGTGCGGACCTAGAGGAGAAGAAAGCCAAGGCCAAGGACGTGAAGCGCAAGGGAGCAGCCGTGCTCGTAGCGGAGCCGGACACCAAGCGAGGCAGAGACCAGCCCGAGTCATCCAAAGGCAGCCAACCATTCTGTGCCTTTCACAACCTGAACACCCACAACACCAGCGACTGTCAAGAGCTCAGAGCCATTCGTGAAGGACGTTTCGGTCGACGCCCCGAGCGCAGCGACCGGGGCTACAGCCGAGGAGGAGGATTTGGAGGCGGATGCTGGGACGACCGTGGCCCGCGCTAGAAGTGGCACGACCGGCCTCGCGAGGACCGCTGGCAGGATCATCCACGCGAAGGCGCCTAGAGGGACCAGCCTTGTGAGGATCGTCCTCAGGGAAACGCCGGTCTTCCCCCGCTGCTGTCACCACCAAGAAGGAATGACGACCACCATCAGGACGAGGGGGCTGGGGGCTTCCAGCAGCCGCGCGCTATCGCCTGCATCTTGGGTGGAGGCCAGGCCCCAGCCTCGCAGTGCATCTTCAAACAGTTTGCTCGTAAAGTGAATGCAGTCCTCCCCAAGCTTGAAGCCACGCACCCGCTCAGGTGGTCCCAGTGCACCATCACCTTCAACTCAGCAGATCAGCTCAAGTGCGCAGCGACCACTAGCGCCCTCCCGATGCTTTGTTCCCCAGTCATCAGCAACGTGCAAGTTACCAAGACCCTCATCGATGGCGGTGCAGGGCTCAACGTCCTGTCCGTCGACACGTTTGACAACCTCCAAGTGCCATATGACCAGCTTCAGCCTACGAAGCGTTTCTCAGGAGTAACCGACGGCTCCACCACACCGATAGGGCAGGTCCGCCTCCCTGTCACCTTCGGAGAACGCAAGAACTACCGCACCGAGCTCATCGACTTCGACTTCGTGCACATCCGTCTGCCATACAACGCCATCCTTGGGTATCCAGCCCTGGCCAAGTTCATGGCGGTGACACACCACGGCAACAACGTCCTCAAGATGCCGGGAAGTGGCGGAATCATCACGATCCCATGCGAAGAAAGAGACGCGGTGTGCTCCCTCGAGCGTGCCTTCCAAGTTGCATCAATCGACGACCCCGACAGCAAGGGCGAGGGCCCTCCGGAGGCTCTCGCCGAGAAGAAGAAGCAGTTGCGCCGTGCAGGATCTCAGGAGAAGGGCGTCGTAACTGGAACCTCGTCAGGATCAGCACCCGCTCCAGGGGCGCCTCCCAATGTTGCATAGGAAGGCGCGCCTAGCGCCCTCCTCGGGCAGGGCTCGGGGGCTCTCTTCTAGAGGGTCTCAGACCTTGCCAACATCACAAGGGAGGCGCTCGGGCACCACTTGGAGGCGTGCTTCGCGGCACGGTTCCCTCAGGAGAACACAGGGCAAGGAGCGCCCACCGCTCAGGAATTCATCACCAAGACCACTCAGGAACTGCAAGACGCAAGGGCCATGCGCGGCGACCGCCGCTCACGAGGTGCAGCTCCTCATCCAGGCGAGGATGCCGGGCTGCGTGTCTGTATCGACGTCCCAGGGCTCAACAGGGCCGCTTCTCAGGAGCTCTTACTGGCTCTCCAGCCCTCACCCCCTGGCCTTGCCCACGGCATCGCGACCTGGCATACCAGCGGCGGCTGAGCTCGCTCGAGGGCCGGGACCTGAGGACGTAGAGCACGAAGGGGAGCGTTGGAAGGGGGAGGACCCGTACAGGCCTAACCTAGCTACGCCGCAGGTGTTTGCGCACAGGTTTGGCGCATCGCGAAGAATCGACCCCAGACCGCCAAGATAAGTCACGAGCTCAGGACAACTAAGTTGTTGGAACCTAGGGGACACCCTCGTCGCAGCCCTGTCGCAGCCACGTCGCCTCCCTTTCCTATCTTACCACAGGTGCTTGAGCCCTAAAGGGGACCCCCTGAGCATCGCGCCTCAGGAGCTCTTACTGAACCTCGGGCCGCACACCTCCTGGCCATGACTACGTCACGCGACCTGGCATACCAACGACGGCTGCAGCCTGCCTGGGGACCGGGACCTGTCAGCGTAGAGCAATAAGCTGTCGCGAGGTTGGAAAGGGGAGACTAAGCCTTAATAGGACATGCACTCACAGATTTTCATAATAATGAAGATATACACAAAAGATATCACAGATCCTTACACGCCCCCACGGGGCATTTCTTCATTCCTCGTAGGGAACAAAAGACAAGAACTTAGTAGAATCCCATCTACACCATCCCACGGCTGACGCCATCATCAACAGTGGGCCGCGTGAGGCCGGCGCGAACCCCATCTAGATCAGCGGTGGCGGCGGCTGGACGCCGCAGCCCTGCTCCGAGCCCGGCGAGAGCTCGGGGGCACATAGGTGTCGTCGCTCGTCTCCGGAGTCTCGTAGAGCTCAGGAGAACCGCTGGACTCCCGTGTGTCACTGTTGCTGGAGTAGCCACGAGCGGAGCGTGCGTCATCCTGGCGCTCCCCCCAGGGCAACACTCCAAGCGGCGGCCCTCCGCCTCGAAGACCTTCAAGAAAAGCTTGGAGGCGTCGTCATACTCGAAGTGGATCGCGAGGGCGCCTTCCACACGGCAAACCCGCGCGACCTCGCCCCAGCCTTGGGTCATGAAGATCTTGTTGATGGAGACTGCTTCAACCTCTGCTCCGGTCGCCGGGGTGTCGCAGTCGGCATGCTGCAACCAGAGCTCGAGAGGCCCCCTCGGCGGCATCATGTCAGAGAAGAACCGCGGGAAGCGGATCTAAGAGCTTGGGGTCATCGGCGCCCAAAGCACAAGCTCGCGCGGGCAACCCATGGCATGGATTCCAGGGCAACAACGCACGTCACCGTCGCACGGCGTCTTGGGCGCGGCGCGGGCAGCGCCGTTCATCGCCCCTTCCTCCTGCGCCCCCGGCTTGGGCATACAATGGTAGCAGATACCCTGGGGGAGGCCGCTCGCACCAGGGCCTCGTCACCACCTGCATAGCCACCTCGTCATGATGATGATTCGACCTCTTCTTCGGCGGGAGCGGCCCTGGATCATCGCGGGGGGCTTTTCCTTTCTCGCCGGCGGAGAACCTTCGGATCGGCACCATCGGAGTTGCTGCTAGCAGAGGAGCAAGGACAAAGAAGCGACCGAGCCGCTGAGAGATGGGCGATGGGGGCTCCGCCCCCTCCCCCATTTATAGCAGAAGAAGGACAACGAGCGCCTCCCACGATCATAGGTAATGATGGTTTTCCTTGCATGTCGCAGGGACTTGTTAAGTCGAGCAGTTACCGAGGCGGCGTGGGGTAGCGGAGACGCCCACGTCTAATCAACCGCCACGCGTCGACCAAGGCCGCAGGCTTTTGGGGCCGCGGCGCTCCGTACTTGACCTTTGGCTTCGCCTCGAAGCCAAGCCCGAGCGCGCCTTGGGCCCGGGGGCTACTGTCGGCGTTCTGGGAACGGGGGTCTCCGGACTTGCCTGCCTGCGGCCCACGGCGTGGCTCTGCTGCAGGCCTGTACGGCCCGTCTTCATCAACGAGGCATTCAGGACCCTCGCGAGGGGCCATGCCTCGCGAGGCGGACGACGCGAAACCTCTTGCGGAGCGGCCTCACCAGGCTGCCTTGCGAGGAGCGGGGAAATCAAGGCAGGGCAAACCTCGCGAGGCTCTCGTGACGTGAGCCATGACGATCAAGATCAGGCGGGCGCTAGGCAGGCGCCAGCGCGCAGTGTCCTGTTTTCCTCTTTGGTGCTAAGGAGGCAAGCGCAGGCGCAGAGTACCGAGGCATCAAGCAAAGGTTTCCATATCAGTGCAACGAGACCAAGACCAGCAGGACAGCAGGACGGAGGTCACCATGGAGCCCAAGACGGCGTCACCACCAGAGCCTTTCGCAGGTGAAGACCGCTTTTGTCAGGATAAGCTGTACTAGCTGTCCCCTTTCAAATTGGCTATTGTTGGCTCCCTTCCCGCTCAATATTTGGGAAGAGGACCAAGGCCTATATAAGTAGAACATTCCTCGCAAGGCTCAATATTAGCTAAACGAGCTTGGAAGGTGTCACCTGGTTCTGTAGACGAAGTAGAGTTGGTGCAGCTGAAGGCGTGCGTTGAAGAAATGACTCCTCATGAGCCGACAGAACCCTGAGCCTCGGGAGGCTCTGGGGCTTGGGAGGTTCCCTGAAGACCGTCTCCATCTCCTCCAGAACGGCGTGGTACCTTGCTTCTTGAGCCGCCAGGACACGTTGCATGTTGCGCTGATAGGCCGACGCCACGCTCGGCAAGCCAAAGGGCATACGAACGTAGCTATGCGGTGGGCCCTCGCAGCGGCCCACACGCGAAGGCCAGAAACGCTCCTGAGATGCGGCCTGTTGAGAACTGGGACATCGATGCAGACACGCAACCCAGCATCCTCGCCAGAATGCGGAGCTGCGCCTCGTGGGCGGCTGTCGCCGCACATGGCTCTTGCTTCTTGCAGTTCCTGGGTGGTCTTGGTGATGAACTCCTGGGTGGTGGGAACTCCTTGCCCTGTGCTCTCCGGAGGGTCACGTGCCGCGAAGCACGCCTCCACGTGGTGCCTGAGCGCCTCCCTCGTGAGGTTGGCAAGGTCTGAGGCCCTCAAGAAGAGAGCCCCCGAGCCTGGCCTGAGGAGGGCACCGGGCACGCCTTCCTATGCAATGGAGGGAGGCGCCCCTAGAGCGGGCGCTGATCCTGACGAGGCTCCTGCCACGACGCCATCCTCCTGAGGTCCTGCACGGCACGACTTCTTCTTCTTGGGGATGGACTCTGGAGGGCCTTCATTTCTGTTGTCGGGGTCGTCGATTGCTGCGGCTTGAAAGGCGCGCTCGAGGGAGCACACCGCATCCCTCTCTTCACACGGGACCGTGATGATTCCTTCGCTTCCTGGCATCTTGAGAACGTTGTAGCCGTGATGAGTGACTGCCATGAACTGGGCCAGGGCTGGGTACCCGAGGATGGCATTGTACGGCAGGCGGATGTGCGCGACGTCGAAGTCGATGAGCTCGGTGCGGTAGTTCTTGCGCTCCCCGAAGGTGACAGGTAGGCGGACCTGCCCTATCGGCGTGGTGGAACCATCGGTCACTCCTGAGAAAGGCTGGGTGGGCTGGAGCTGTTCATATGCCACTTGGAGGTTGTCAAACGTGTCGATGGACAGGACGTTGAGCCCTGCGCCGCCGTCGATGAGGGTCTTGGTGACCTGCACATTGTTGATGACTGGGGAACACAGCATAGGGAGGGCGCCACCGGTGGCTGCGGACTTGAGCTGGTCTGCCGAGTTGAAAGTGATGGCACATTGGGACCACCTGAGTGGACGCGTGGCCTCGAGCTTGGGGAGCACCGTGTTCACCTCGCGAGCGAACTGTTTGAAGATGTGCTTAGAGGCTGGGGCCTGGGCGCCGCCCAAGATGCAGGCGATCGCACGCGGCTCCTGGAAACCCCCAGCCCCCTCGTCCTGGTGGTGGTCGTCGTTCCTTCTTGGTGGCGGCAGCGGGGGGAGACCGGTGTTGTCCTGGGGGCGATCCTCACGAGGGGGGTCCCTCCAGGCGCCCTCGCGAGGTTGGTCCTGCCAGCGGTCCTCACGAGGCCGGTCGCGCCACTCCTGGCGCGGGCCACGGTCGTCCCAGCGTCCGCCTCCATGTCCTCCTCCGCGGCCGTAGCCCCAATCGTTGCGCTCGGGGCGTCGCGAAGCATCCTTCCCGTATGGCTCTGAGCTCTTGACAGTCGCTGGTGTTGTGGGTGTTCAGGTTGTGGAAGGCGCAGAACGGTCGAGCCCCGCTTTGTGTCGGGCTCGGGATGACTCGGGATGGTCTCTGCCCCGCTTGGTGTCGGGCTCCGCTGCGAGCACTGCTACCTCCTTGCGCTTCACGTCCTTGGCCTTGGTCTTCTTCTCCTCTGCGCCCACGGCTGGCAGCTCAAGGAGAGAGAGGCGCCCCTCCTCAGCTCTTGCGCACTTGGTCGCCAGGTTAAACAGCTCTTGAGATGTGCAGAGCTCCTCGTGGATGGCGAGCTCTTCCTTCATCCTGACATCACGGACGCCGTCGGAAAACGCGGAGATGATGGCCTCGTCCATGACCTTGGGGATCTTGAGGCGGGTGTTGTTGAAGTGCTAGATGTACTTCTGGAGGGCCTCTCCTGGTTGTTGCTTAATGCGGCGTAGGTCACCCGCGGCCGGTGGGCGGTCACGAGTGAGGGAGTCCTGGATTAGGGGGTCCTCGGACAGCCAGACTATGTCCCTTAGCCGGACTGTTGGACTATGAAGATACAAGATTGAAGACTTCGTCACATGTCCGGATGGGACTCTCCTTGGCGTGGAAGGCAAGCTTGGCAATACGGATATGTAGATCTCCTCCCTTGTAACCGACTCTGTGTAACCCTAGCCCCTCCGGTGTCTATATAAACCAGAGGGTTTAGTCCCTAGGACAACAACAATCATACCATAGGCTAGCTTCTAGGGTTTAGCCTCTACGATCTCGTGGTAGATCAACTCTTGTAATAATCATATCATCAAGATCAATCAAGCAGGAAGTAGGGTATTACCTCCATCGAGAGGGCCCGAACCTGGGTAAACATCATGTCCCCCGCCTCCTGTTACCATCCGCCTTAGACGCACAGTTCGGGACCCCCTACCCGAGATCCGCCGGTTTTGATACCGACATTGGTGCTTTCATTGAGAGTTCCACTATGCCGTCACCATAAGGCTTGATGGCTCCTTCGATCATCGGCAACGATGCGATCCAGGGTGAGGTTTTTCTCCCCGGGTAGATCTTCGTATTCGGCGGCTTCGTACTGCGGGCCAACTCGCTTGGCCATCTGGAGCAGATCGAGAGCTACGCCCCTGGCCACCAGGTCAGGTTTGGAAACTTGAACTATACTACCGACATCCTCGGAGACTTGATCTTTGACGGATTCGAGCCCATGTCAGGTGCGCCGCACAAACACGACGAGCATGACTTAGCTCTGCCGTTGGACAGTGTTCAGGAGATCGCACCTGCAACCACTCCGGCCCTCAATCCGGAACAAATTGCACCATCTGAGGACGGGTGGATAGACCCCGCCACGGAGGCCGCACTCTCAGTGGCGATAGAGCCAAACACTGACTTCACCTCCTACGAGAGCCGTGTTGCCGAACCGTTGGATTCGTCCCCGGCCACGGGCTCCGAGCCGCTTGCGTCCGTGCCTTTCGCGACAATTTCCAAGGTACATATGTCCGGCCTCCGTACGCCGATGACCTCAGTCACATCATCCAGCAGCCCAGAGAATCAGCCAGGAAACTCTGGACTAGGTTCCTAATTAAAAAGAATGAAATTGTAGACTGTCCAGATGCCGAAGCACTCACGGCCTTTAAACATAGCGTCCGCGACGAGTGGCTCGCCCGCCACCTCGGCCAAGAAAAGCCAAAGTCCATGGCGGCTCTCACCGCACTAATGACCCGCTTTTGTGCGGGAGAAGATAGTTGGCTCGCTCGTAGAAGCAATAGCGTGAGCAGTCCTGGCACCTCCGAAGTCAGGGACGGCAATGGAAAGCCACGACGCAATAAAGACAAGGGTCACAACAATAATGGAGGAACCCAAGACACAATGGTCAACGCCGGATTTAGTGGCTCCAATACCGGTCAAGGGAAGAAGCCATTTAAGGCAAACATAGATGATCCATCCAGTCTAGACAAGATACTGGGCCGGCCCTATCAGATCCATGGCAGCCCCGACAAACCCGCCAACCATACCAACAGAAAATGTTGGGTTTTCAAACAAGCCGGCAAGCTCAATGCCGAACACAAAGGGAAGGGACCGCCCAGTGACAGTGAAGAAGAGGAGGCTCGCCTACCGAGCACCGGGGGACAGAAGCAATTTCCCCCCAAAGTAAAAACAGTAAACATGATATACGTGACGCATACCTCTGAAAGGGAGAGCAAGCACGAAGTACGAGACGATGACGCCATAAAGCGGACGCCCCAAAACTCAACCCATGGGCAGCCTACCGGATGAGTTTTGATCACGAGGACCACCCAACCAGTATCCGTCACAGAGGTTCGGCAGCTCTGGTCCTCAATCCAATTATCGGCGGATTCCATCTCACACGAGTCCTCATGGACGGCAGCAGTAGCCTCAATCTACTCTACCAGGGCACTGTCCGCAAAATGGGAATTGACCCTTCAACGATCAAGCGCACCACAACTACCTTCAAGGGAGTAATACCCGGCGTAGAAGCTCATGGCACAGGCTCAATTTCACTGGAAGTCATCTTCGGTTCACCGGAAAACTTCTGACGCGAAAACTTGATCTTCGATATTGTCCCATTCCGCATCGGCTACCACGCGCTGCTTGGGCGCACCGCTCTTGCTCGTTTCAATGCGGTCCCAAACTACGCTTATCTAATGCTTACGATGCCCGGTCCACGCGGCACCATAACGATCAACGGAAACACGGAACGCTCCCTCTACACTGAGGGGCACACTATGGCAATCACAGCCAAAGTACAAAGCGGCCTCCTCAAGCTGCATATCTTATCGGTCATTAAATCGCCGGCCTCTACTACACAGGACTGGTCAATTTTAGAGCTGGATTAGCAGCTCCGCCTCCGTTGTTCGCCTCTTATACCCGCGGAGTTAGCACCGCGCATACATAATCATGCACTCAAAATACCTTGGCCAACGATGGAGGCACAATAGGGACAGACCTACAAAGCGGTTCATCCGGACATTAGCCTTTTCTCTTTTCTAAATATTTTCTTATCTTTTTGCCACAGGTGAATCAATACATGTCCGTCCTATGGACCTGAAAGGAGTCTTCATGAGCCCGACTTTCCTACAAATAACCGGGGACTGCTCCTTTTAAGGAAGCCTTTTCGCGGAAGCACAGGCAGTGCAGACGTGCGACAGGAGGTCCAAAAGATTTTTTGTACAACAAAAACTCTATTTGAAACCTGTACACAACCTTTTTCCTCAGCCCTCGACCCCTGCCACGTAAAATGGCCTATGAGGTGGTGTCATAATCTGTAAGATTACGTTTCACGTATCAATCAGATTTTAGTGAACATAATCCGTCTTCAGTATTTGCTTTTTTGCATACAAGCGTACCTTGCTTCTTCGGTTGTTTCACGCAGACACCTCGGCATAAATCGCCAGGGGCATGATACGACAACATATGGGTTGCCAAAAAAGTCCGAACAGCTCTATAGCATACTTCGGGGTCACGAGTTTGGCATTATATGCATCAGCTCTGAATCATGTCATTGGTCAATAGTTGGGTTGCCCAACTCCTGTGCTTGCTACCCTATGTTCCGTCTTATCGGCTAGGGTAGTAAAGGGAGAACTACTGCGATTGTGTTTCCGGTTCACCTGGTCAAACACCTCAGTAGAGTAAGCCGAAAACTGACTGTCATGATGTGGCGAGAGCTGGTTAACCACTCGGGGACTTATCAGAGTCTTTTGCAATTTCTTCTGTATTACACAAAGGACCGTTTTCGGGTCACCTATGTAACGCAACCGTATTCGGATAATTGCGTACATACCAGGGGCTACATCGTAGACCCACTATAAAACTCTTATGGTTAAGTGAAGGTGTTAAAGGCCCATAGTCTGATTGCCTAGTTCGCCGCACGGACACCTCCATTCCGGACCAAGACGTTGTTGCAAGAGTGATCAGGTGCTATTCCGAACACCCCCGTATTATATGCGAGGGGGCTAAAGCCGACGACTGGCAAACTTTCAGGTTATAAGAAACAGCCGCACAGGAGGAAATAATGGCAAAGGTATACACCACATCTTTAACGTATCATAATCTTGTTTTCACAATTCCGGTACATTTATTCAAATATAATATCCTTCGAGCACTGACCCTCTATCAAGCAGGCGCCGTCTAGGACGTCCTCCAAATAATGCTACGGCGTGCGATGGTCCTTGCCTCCAGGCGGACCCTTGGTTGCAACATCGGTGGCCTTCATCTTTGCCCAGTACATCTTGACGCAGGCGAAGGCCATCCGGGCACCTTTTATGCAAGCCGACCGCTTGACGGCATCAATACGCGGCACTGCATCGACAAGCCGCTGCACCAAATCGAAATAGCTGCTCGGAACGGGTTCGGTTGGCCACAGCCGAACCACGGCATCCTTCATGGCAGCTCCAGGCATCTTCTGTAGCTCGGTCCACTGGGCCATCTATTTGTTCAGCAACGCCGGACGCCTTGTCACGTTGAACTGCGACCAGAAGAGCCTTTCTGCAGCACGTCCTTCTTGTGCTTGGAAGAACTGCACCGCGTCAGAAACACTCTTCGGCAGATCCAAGAATGCGTCTGGAGAAGTCCACATTTAGTTAAGCAGAGCATACTTGGGGTCGTCGAACTTAGTCTTTAAAATAAAGGGCTTACCGGCTGCTATCTCCCTAGCCTGTCGGATCTCCTCCTTATCCGCTCTGGATCCCGATCGCGCTTCTTTCGCCTCTAGTAAGGCCTTATCGAGTTTGGCTGCCTTGGCTTTGTTATCCTCCTCGAGAGACTTGCCCCTGCTAGTGGCATCCTTCAGCTCACGCTCCATGGTAGATATTCTCTCCTGGCACTGGCGCTGAGCGGCCTGTTCGGCCTTTAAATGCGCAGCCGCCTTCTTGGTAGCCGCATCGCTCACTCTGGCCTGCTCCTTGGCCCGGGCAAGTTCAGCCCGAAGGGTCTCAACCGCGGCAGCACCATCTACAGTTATGCATATCACAGTATATGATTTTTAGCCTCATGCTCATACTAGTATACGTGCATAAACAAAGCTGCCCCAACACATACCTTGTGCCTCATCGAGCCGCCTGTTAATAAGAGTGATGTCCTCATCCACTAACTCAAGTTTCTGCTTTAGATCTGCAACTTCTGTAGCTTGGGCGGTCGCCATGGATGTAACATCATGTGTTTGAATTAATTAGGTTACTTCCTAAGCATATATTTTTGATCCTCTGATCGACTCCCAGTGGAAGCCGACCAGAGCCTCAGGGGCTACTATTTGTACACGGGCGCATTATGCATGTAAAAATGGTTAAGCTATTACATTGCATACCTCGAAACCTCTCAATAGGCCATGAAAACTTCGTTCAATCCACTTCTTGTGGACAGAACCCTTTCAACTACCGTACCCATTAAGGTACGATGTTCCTCTGAGATGGACACACTTTGTAATGTGCTCATGAGAGTTTCCGGCACCTCCGGATTCCTGGAGGCTGCTGCGTGAGTATGCATTCCCTTCAAAGGGGTATATCGGCTCGACCCTAGAGTCGTCTTCGGCTGTAATCCGGATAATTCGGGGCCTTCATTGCTGGCCCCCGTAGGGGCTGCGCCCCTGGACCCTTGATTATCGAAGTACCACCCCCAGGCGTGGTTTGCATTGCCCCCCACGCTGCTTGATGGTCAGGGGAGATTCTCCGAGATCACACCTCGAAGTCGTCCGCCCTAAGATGCGAGGAAGCATGAGAAGGTGTCTCACTTTCCATCATCCCCGGAGATAAGTCCCCTGATGAGGAGGACTGTCGGGGTAGACTATGGGCCGAACTGCAAGCATATAGTTTAAATGTTATCTCTGCAACCCGAAAAGAACGGGATATGTCTAGAGCATCCTTGTTCACTTTCGATTCAGCAAGGGGCGTGTCCTTAGAGAGATGCCTTGCGACGACATCGGCTTTGGAACCCGAACCATATGGTAGGGATACCTTCCCTCTCTTGGGTGCTTCCACTTACAAGTCTTCGGATGCAGTCATTTTCCTCCCATGAGGGGAAGGGATGTCACCTTCTCTTTCCCCTTCGTCTTTCGAAGAGGGAGCTTCAGTCTCTCCGGACATAGTGTCCGAAATACCTATAGAGTGGAGGCCGCTTTCGGCCTCTTCGCTCTTCTTCTTGTCCTCTTGCACTGGCAATTGATACAGCACCGGGACCATCATCCTCATCAACACAGGATCTGCCGAGTCTTCGGGAAGTGGAGCTGAACACCTAATTCGTTCCGCCTTCTTTATCCAGCCCTATTAAAAAAATAGGGCTCTATGTACATCGCTATGGGATAATCAACCGAGTTGCGGTTAGAAATTGGGTGCTTACCGAGGTATCCGGATGGTTGCAATCGAGAGCGATGTCATATGAAGTGTCCGGCCACTGCTTTCGAGTCTTGAAGAATAGTTTCCACATCTAGCATTGTGCCGAACAATTGCTAAAGGGTCTGCGATCCTTCCGGATTGAACTCCCACATATGGAGAGGTCGTCGCTGCCACGGGAGGATCCGGCGGACTAGCATCACTTGGATCACGTTTATAAGGCGAACGTCCCTTTCAAGGACACTCCGGATACGACTTTGCAGCATCTGTACTTCATCAACTGATCCCAATCTAGCCCCTTATTTATCCACAATGCGAGCTGCAATGGAGGGCCAGATCGGAACACAGGTGCGGCTGCCCATTTGGTGCCGCTAGGTTTTGTGATATAGAACCACTCCTGTTGCCATGTGTTGGAGGTTTCCATGAAGGTGCCTTTTGGCTAGATAGTATTGGCAAGTGTGCTCACTATAACACCGCCGCACTCCACTTGCT
Source organism: Triticum aestivum (assembly GCF_018294505.1). Lineage (NCBI taxonomy): Eukaryota > Viridiplantae > Streptophyta > Magnoliopsida > Poales > Poaceae > Triticum > Triticum aestivum. Next base: position 250,299,216 of record NC_057811.1, on the reverse strand, counting down.
CCCCGTTAATTAACTTCGGCTTCACATTGAAAGTCTTGAGCCATAGGCCGAAGTGTGGGCGGATGCGGAGAAAGGCTTCACACAGGACGACGAACGTCAAGATGTGGAGAAAATAGTCCGGAGCTAGATCGTGAAAATCTAGCCCATAATAGAACATGAGGCCGCAAACGAAGGGGTGAAGAGGGAACCCTAGCTCCCGAAGGAAGTGGGAGATGAATACAACCCTCTCGCCGGATTTTGGTGTGGGGATGACCTGCCCTTTAGTAGGGAGCCTGTGGGGGATTTCCGCAGTCAGGTACCTCGCCTGCCGAAGCTTCGCGATATCCTCATTGGTGACTGAGGAGGCTGTCCACCTACCTTGGGAGATGGATCCGGACATAACTAGAGGGCCTGGTAATAATGGAAGAAATTGAATCCTGGGAGCTGGAGCCTGAGGTTGGGAAGGTTGAGGAGAAGGTAGGCATGGGAGGAGAAAGACGGGACTGTACCCCTTTATAAAGACGGAGACTATCAAGGAGTGCACAAGTGCGAGATCGATGTTTAAAGAGAGGCGGCGACAACATGCGTTGTTGCGTGCAGTGGCGGAGCCATGAAAAATAAATGAGCTAGGGGGCAAAACATTGCTAATCCTTTACGAGGAGGGCCAATTCATCAAATTAATCCATTTTACCAACAATTGATCCTATGATCACATTCATATTATCCTCAATATATAGTTATGTTAGGGGGGTGGCAGGGCCCTTGCTGCCCCTGTCTTCGCCACTGTGTGTGTGTCTGAGAGATGAAGCAGAAGGCGTGGATGATGAGAGGGGGACATTGGATATATAATTAATGTGGGTGTATTAGCTATGTAATCCTATATAGAGAGGTATAGATTGATCGATGTGTACGTGGGAAAGAGGGTGAGACCTCACTAGATATATAGATTGATCGGTTTGTGTGGAAAAATGGGAAAGATCTAGCTATATATACACACACACATAGAGGAACATTGATCGTTGCACATGCACGTGAGAGATCAAGAATGCACGATATGATGAAGAGGGGGAGGTGTGTGTGTGTGTGTGCATCCATGGGAGACCGACCTGAAGAAAAAGATTGCATGTGTGTGATGGATAATGCCGAGTGGTAGTGTGTGTGACATGCATGCACGAGAGAAAGTTAGTGATACAATTATAAAGAGAAGACGACTGTGTGGGTGTAAAAGACTAGGTGAGGTAATAATCAATGTGAGTTGAATTCAAATATTTGAATAAGAGATGATGATGTTTGAAACCCATTCATGCATGAATATAACTGAGATATGAGCGGTGTGGTTTGGAAACGAGCATGTTGTATTGTATACACATTGAACAAGGTCAAACTGATTTGAATTTGAGATACCAATGGCAGACATCGTTTGGCCACATTGCATCCGTTCATGGACACATTATTCTAATTGGAGATGATGGGTGGCTTTCGCATCACATATCTATATCTATACCCCTATATATTATACTATATTTTTTATATAGTGTGCGGATAAATTTAAATTTGAAAGATGGTCATTGGATGAAGCCAATCCGATGGCGCAGAGATGGAAAATTCGAGCACTACTGGCTGTTGGATATCATCTAGATTCCACCAGATTTTGCCACATGTACAATCTAGAAGACTCCATGGTTGAACTTAAGCATAATGCACAAACCTCAAAACATAAGCACTTCTTCTTTGCTCTAGAATCTTCCATATCAGAATTGCCCAAATGTTTTTCTACATGATTTGCCATTATTTGTTTTTACTTTATGCTTTACAATGCACAATTCCATGAATCTTAAAATAGATTAGCTTTCCTATAAAAAACTAGATGATTTTGAATTAAATGAACTATAAGAATTAAACGAACATCTACATCATGCATATATGACTCAAAGCTTACATGCTATTCATTCTTGTCATTAGGAACAATAGTAATACCTCCCTTCTTAGGGACACAATGAACGGGACTTACCCATCTACTATCAGCAATAGGATAAATTATACCTACCTCCAGAAGCTTTAGTATTTCATTTCTTACCACTTCTTTCATCTTAGTATTTAACCGTCGTTGATGATCAACAACTGGTTTAGCATCAGGCTCCATATTAATTTTGTGCTGGCATAGAGTGGGACTAATGCCCTTAATATCATCAAGAGTAAATCCAATAGCGGCACAATGCTTCTTCAGAATTTTCAATAATTTCTTTCCTTCATGCTCTGAAAGGTTAGCACTAATAATAACAGGATATATCTTGTTTTCATCAAGATAAGCATATTTCAAAGTATCTGGTAATTGCTTAAGCTCAAACATGAGATCACCCTTGGGTGGAGGAGGATCCCTAAGGATTTCAATAGGCAAGTTGTGTTTCAAAACAGGCATTTGGTTAAACAATATTTCATCTAATTCCTTCCTTTCATTCATAAACATATCGTTTTCATGGTCTAGCAAATATTGTTCTAAAGGATCGGTAGGAGGCACGACAATAGAAGCAAGAGCAATAATTTCATCTTTACTAGGAAATTCTTTATAATGGGGTTGTCTATGAAATTTGGAGAAATTAAACTCATGAGACACATCCCCAAAACTTACACTAACAATTTCTTTCCGCAATCTATCTTAGCATTGACAGTGTTCAAGAAAGGTCTACCAAATATAATGGGACAACAATCATCTTGTGGGGAACCAAGAACAAGAAAATCAATAGGGTATTTTATTTTCCCACACGAGACTTAAACATCTCTAACAATCCCAATTGGTGATATAGTATCTCTATTGGCAAGCTTAATAGTAACATCAATATCTTCTATTTCGGCAGGTGCAATATCATTCATAATTTCTTGATATAAAGGAAAAGGAATCGCAATCACACCAGCACCCACATCAGATAAGCCATGATAACAATGATCTCCTATTTTAACAGAAACAACAAGCATGTCAAGAATAGGTATATGTTTATCTTTAGTATCAGGTCTAGCAATTCTAGCAACTTCATCACAGAAATAAATAATATGCCCATCAATATTATCAATCAAGAGATCTTTAACCATGGCAATACTAGGTTCAACTTTAATTTGTTCAGGGGGTGTAGGTGTTCTAGTATAACTCTTATGAACCACAGGTGAAGCTTTAGCATGATCCTTTATCCTAACAGGAAAAGGCGGTTTGTAAGCAGTAGGAATACAGGATCAACATTGTAAGTAACAGTTTCTTCTTCAACTCTAATAGGTTCTACTACTTTCACTTCAATGGGAGGATGATATTTAAACCACTTATCCTTAGGGAGATCAACATGAGTAGCAAATGATTCACAGAAAGAAGCTAGTATCTCAGAGTCAAGTCCATATTTAGTGCTAAATTCATGAAAAGCATCGGTATCCATGAAAGATTTAACACAATCAAACTTAAGGTTTATACCTGACTCATTAACTTCTCAAGTTCCCAATCTTCAGAGTTGCGTTTAATTCTTTCCAATATATCGCATTTGAATTCAATAGTCCTCTTCATAAAAGAACCAGTACACGAAGTATCGAGCATGGATTGATCATTATGAGAAACTTGAGCATAGAAATTCTGAATAATAATTTTTCTTGAGAGCTCATGATTGGGGCATGAATATATCATTGACTTAAGCCTCCCCCACTTTTGAGCGATACTTTCTCCTTCATGAGGACAAATTTATATATATAATTCCGACCGCGATGAACGAGATGCATAGCATAAAACTTCTGATGAAATTCCAATTTCAATCGGTTGTAGTTCCAAGATCCAGTATCATCACATAGCCTATACGATGTAAATGCCTTGCCCTTCAAATATAAATGGAATACCTTCTTCTTGACATCATCCTCAGGCAAACCTGCAAGCTTAAATAATCCACAAACTTCATCTACATAGATTAGATGCATATCAGGATGTAATGTTCCATCTCCTGCATAAGGATTAGCCAGTAGTTTCTCTATCATCCCCAAAGGAATTTCATAATAAATAATTTCAGTTGGTTCAGTACGTTGAGGAGCAACTTCTTTCTCTACCGGTCGAGGTGAATGTACCCCGAACAAGCCCCTCAAAGGATTATTTTACATAGTGACAAGTGATAGTAAATTTCAGCATGTAATATAAATGTTTCCTTACCAAATTCCACTCACCAAAGCCGCTTCACTCCCCGGAAACGGCGCCACAAAAGAATCTTGATGACCCAAAAGTATAGGGGAACTATAATAGTCCTTTCGATAAGTAAGAGTGTAAAACCCAACGAGGAGCAAAAGGAAATGACAAGCGGTTTTCAGCAAGCTATTCTCTACAAGCACTGAAATTATCGGTAACAGATAGTTGCGTGATAAGATAATTCGTAACAGGTAACAAGTAAGAAAAGTAACTAAGGTGCCGTAAGTTGGTCCAATCCTTTTTGTAGCAAAGGACAAGCCTGGACGAACTCTGATATAAAGCAAAGCGCTCCCGAGGACACATGGGAATTATTTTCAAGTTAGTTTTCATCATGCTCATATGATTCGCGTTTGTTACTTTGATAATTCGATATGTGAGTGGACAGGTGCTTGGGTGCTGTCCTTACTTGGACAAGCCTCCCATTTATGATTAACCCCTCTCACAAGCATCCGCAACGACGAAAGAAGAATTAAGATAAATCTAACCATAGGATGAAACATGTGGATCCAACTCAGCCCCTTACGAGGCAACACATAAACTAGGGTTTAAGTTTTTGTCACTCTCGCAACCCATCATCTACTTATTATTTCCCAATGCCTTCCCCTAGGCCCAAACCATGGTGAAGTGTCATGTAGTCGACGTTCACATAACACCACGAGAGGACAGACAACATACATCTCATCAAAATATGAAACGGATACCAAATTCACAGGAATAATTATAACAAGACTTCTCCCATGTCCTTAGGAACAAACGTAACTACTCAGAAAGCATATTCATGTTCATAATCAGAGGGGTATTAAATAGCATTAAGGATCTGAACATATGATCTTCCACCTAGTAAATCAACTAGCATCATCTGCAAGGAGTAATCAACACTACTAGCAACCCACAAGTACTAATATGAGGTTTTGAGACAAAGATCGGATACAAGAGATGAACTAGGGTTTGAGAGGAGATGGTGCTGGTGAAGATGTTGATGTAGATTGACCCCCTTTCGATGAGAGGATTGTTGGTGATGACGATGGCTTCAATTTGCCCCTCTGGAGGCTTCCTTATGATTTTTTCCAGGTCAAAACCCTCTATATAGCACAAGATGGGCACCGGAGACCTGACAAGGGGCCCACAAGCCACAGGGGCATGCCCCCAGGCATGTGGCCTCCTGGTGGGTCCCCTCTAGTATTTTATTCACCCAATATTTTTATATATTCCAAAATAATTCTCTATAAATTTTCAGGACTTTTGGAGTTGTGCGGAATAGGTCTCTCAGATTTACTCCTTTCCGGTCCGGAATTCCAGTTGCCGGCATTCTCCCTCTTTGTGTAAACTTTGTAAAATAAGAGAGAAAAGGAATAAGTATTGTACCATAATGTGCAATAACAACCCATAATGCAATAAATATCAATATAAAAGCATGATGCAAAATGGACGTATCAACTTGTCAACCTCACAATCCCAGGAGTTGACAAAACGAGCTCTTGAGAGCAAAGATGATTTGGGATCCCGTGGATTGTCCTTACCACTGTTCCCTTCGTGCAAGAACTTCGCGTATCTATTTCACTTGACTCTCACACGGCTATGAGCTATTTACCACTTGTTACCTTATGCCCATTTTACCATGTTCACTTTGCATGTTGTGCTTGCTTCTATGCCTTTGCCATGAAATTGTGACCCTTGCTTGCATTTACCCACGATTCACCTTTATACTACTTCTATGTGTATTTGCATGCTTGGTGGAGATCCTTGATGCTATTACCATGTTTACATCATACCTCATGCTATTGTTGATTCTTGTGTTGGGAGAGTCATGATTTTTCATTGCTATTCACATAGAACTTCTTGCCAATACAATGATGATACTCCCTCCGTTTCTTTTTAGTCTGCCTATAAGATTTGGTCAAAGTCAAATTTTGTTAACTTTTACTAAGTTTATAGAAAAATATATCAAGATTAACAATATGAAATCAATATTGTTAGATGCATCAGGAAGTTAATTTTCATACTATATAGCTTTAATATTGTATATGTTGATATTTTTTTCTACAAAGTTGGTCAAAATTTACAAAGTTTGACATTGACCAAGTCTTATATGTAGACTAAATAGAAACAGAGGGAGTACATTACTCATATCTTGTTTTCATGCTTGTGATATGTCATGTGCATTATATATGCCCACTATTTGCACACATCACATGATGACATTGATTACCTCTATGTTGCATCTTCGCACTACTAGCTTGCATGAGTTGATTCCTACGATTATTTGCTTTGTTGCATCACCCATGATCCATTCTTGCTCGTTTCATTGGGTTGATAGCATATATGTTCATGCTTCTCACTTGATTTATCTTGATCATTGTCTCTTGTCTCCAATAGTTGCACCTCTCATATTCAGTTGTAGTGAATGCAACAATACTATGCTAAGTGATCATGGAGACTTGGACATCCTACTTGTGAAGCATGTTTGTTTGATTGTGCTTGACGCATTTGGTTGTTCTCGCATCTTAGGCCTACATACCATGCCCTATACCCTTGTCCTTTCTTATGATAAGAATGATGAAAACACTTGTTGGTTATTTCACCACACGAATGATAGGTGTTGCATTTGCACTAACCTCATTTGTTTTTCCGAGTGTTTGTCATGTTCTTTCATTTTGAAGGTAGGCCATGACGCTTTTTCCATATTGCACCAAAACCTACATAGTTGTTGATGAGCATGCTAGATGGAAACATTCCTTCCATGACAAATTTTCACCTTATGCATGGATTGACTTACATTATGATTGCATTGTTGCATCTTAAATTTCCATATCATCCATGGTATATGAGCTTGTGCATTTCCTTAGCAAAAAATTTGTGATCTTTCTTAATGGCCTATTCGTACATAATGATCACATTGCCCAACATCAATTGCATGATAACATAATCACATTGAGCACCAATTACCATGTTCATGCTTTTGATAAACCGTCCCATTATAAAATCATTTTGCACAATGGTTGCATTGATCACATTCACCACACCTTTGTGCATACGAGAAATGAATTTGCTCACATGAATGCTTTACATGTCATTACATACCATCTTGCTAAGCTTCACGTGCCTTGTCACGAACAATCTTATCGGACGAACTCATTCCTATTTGATGGACACCTTGTGTGTGCTAACCATTGTATTTCTGAGTGTTGTTTGTGTTTTCTCTTTTTGCATGTATACCACTCCGGAGACACCTTGGAGTACTTGGATTGCGCCATATCTTCAAATACATCCAACTACAAGTCCGTGCACGACAACCGTTTCCATGGTGATGAGGTTTACGATCCGAGGTCGGATCTTTCCCAGGGGGGAGATGATGCGGAACATCCTATGGTCATCCCCATGTACACTACGACTACTCCCCATGCCCCAAGCGGACTTACGACGAGACCTCAAGCATACACCATTGGAAGCAAGGTGAACCCGCTCCTAAATGCTTCCCCTTTCCATTCATGCGATACATGTTTGCTACCTCATGCAAAGACACTAGATGTGCTTAGGAACCGAGGAGACGGCCATGGAGATGCTCGAAGCATAGGAAAAGTCCCCAAGTACATGGACAAAGGAGCACGATGAAAGGAGATGAAGAAGCACAGACATTCGCTCCGTCCTGAAGGCCCGGACATCCGGCCCCCCGTGCGTGTAGTGTAAAGGGCCACGGGCCCATGTACCCATCCATTAACCCCAACTTGTACTAGCACTATATATAGACCCTCACCTCCTGTAGTTAGGGCTAGCAAAGTGATAGCTCATTTGAATGTGGCTTTGCTCCTACCTACCCTTCTCTTGACAGAGAGAGACACCACTCCCATGGAGTTCAAGACCTCCATGTGAGAAGATCTCAAGTGGATTCAAGACCCATCTAGGGAAGATCCATCTCGGATTCAAGACCCAACTCCTCACGGATTGGGATGAACTAGCTACCATTTGTACCACCCTTTGTTGGATTTGAATCATGTATCTCTCTTTGTGATCATGGATCTAGCACCTGTGTGATTGTTTCTCATTGATTTGAGTGTTTCCTCTCGTTTTCCCTCATGTTTTCCCTTGTGTGTTTATCGTGTTCTTCGGGAATCCCGCTCCAAATCGTGAAAGATCGGCCCCAAGGGTTCCACCCTACGTCAACTGGGCTCCATGAGGCTTCCCTTGCAATCTGAAAATATCTACCTGCCTGGAGGGTTTTTCTGTTTGGTAGCACACAATTATTATGTTTCTACCATGTGCGATGTTGTTTGCTCCCACTCCCACCCACATTCCTCCAACATATCTACCCGCCTAAGGGTTTTTATGTTTGATAGCACATGTTGTTATATTTCGACCTTGTGCGATGTTTATTGCTCTCGCTTTTGCCTGCATCCCTCAAAAATGTCTTTCCGCCTGGAGTGTTTTTCTGTTTGATAACACAATGTTATCATGTTTTGACAGTGTGCAATGTTTTTTGCTTTCGCTCCCGCCCGCATCCCTCAAAAATATCTACCCAACTGGAGGGTTTTTCTGTTTGATATCACATGGTTGTTATGTTTCGACCATGTGCGATGTTCGTTGCTCAATCCCTTTATCCAAATTTTTAGTAGCCCCAACATTTTACTCTCGCCTAGTAAAATTTTCAATGGCGGCGTCATTTCCTCAAACACCAACTTAGCCCCCCATCCACACCCCCAAAACTCCGCACGCACGTGCACACACACACACCACCCCTCCGTCGCTTGAAACCCTAGCAATGTCGCCGCCGCCACCGCGCTGCCTCCATTGTCAACATTTGCCGGTGTGCCTGTGTAGGTTACCCACTGATGTCCATACGCTAGACGCCTTGAGTTTCTTAGATGATGCCTGCCGAATTCCCCCTTTCCCACAGACCCCCCTCCCCAACTCTAGAGCGTCGCAGCCTAAGCCCGGCTACGCTTCCCATGGAGCTCGAGGAGCGAATGGCCCAAAAGAGGTTTATCGCGGCCTCTTCGCTCGATGTCGGCGAGGTGGCCGCCGAGGAAGCTGGCGATGATTATTGGCCGCCGGCTCTCAATCTACGGGCTAGAGTATGCTGGTATGTCACGGATGCCAGCTATGACATCGAGGTTATCGACAGCAGCGACCTGACGTGGGCTATGTCACAGGTTAAGTGGCCCACCCCCAGCCCCTCGGGTTCAACGGCTGTCGATCTCATCCATGGCCTCACAGCTGATCTCCTCTGTCTCCCAATCAAGAATTTTCCATCCTACATCACCATCGAGCCCCTTTTATCATTACTAAAGGACACATCTATGACATTGCCTTGGATCCTCAGCTACGGAGTTAGACCTCATCAATGGTGACCACGAGGAGGAACCCTCTATGGCTCTTCCAAGGGAAAAGAGCCCATCTGCGAAATCAGGGAGGACACCCTACAGCCGTGCTCTTCCAAGGGGAAGGAGCCCATCTGCGAAAACATTGAGCGCACCCAGTGTCCATGCTCTTCAGATGGGAATGAGCCCATCTGTGACAAGTGAGGAAACCTATGATTTGTTTTGCCGTGCCTCTTCATAGGGGGGAACCCATGATTTGTTTTGTCGAGCCCCTTTGGTAGTGAGAATATGTCCAATTTTAATTTATATATTTGGTTGTTTGCAGTATGCCTTGTTTATTTCAGTTAACCACAATGTGATGCTCTATATCTGCAACTATTTACTCTGCAATACAATTTCATCAGTACAAGTTTCAACAATACCAATAGGAACGACTATATTTGCTTGATGTTAAGCCTGTTATAGCTAGCATATGCCTCTTTTAATGCTTTTTGGTTGTTCGGTTGTTTGTAGTTAGCATTTGTCTAGTTTCAATTGCTACCTTTGGTTGTTCATAGTATGCCTTGTTTATTCCAGTTATTCACAAAGTGATGTTCTATATGTGCAAGTATAAAATATGCAGTAAAATTTCATCAACACCAGTTTCAACAACACCAATATTAGTGACTATATTTGGTTGCTCTTAAACCTGTTGTAGCGAGCATATGCCTCTTTTAACATTTTATGGTTGCTCAGTTATTTGTGGTTTGCATATGTCCACTTTCAATTGCTATCTTTGGTTGTTCGTAGTATGCGTTGTTTATTTCAATTATTCACAAAGTGATGTTCTATATGTGCGAGTATGAACTGTGTAGTTCAATTTCATCAATACCAGTTTCAACACAGGCATACTAGCACCCAATATCCAACACCAACTTCCAAAGCAGAACCAAACCAGGAGAAGCAGCTCTTCGTGAGATCAAGGAGCCGATCAAGAAGACCAAGACAAACAAGATAGCAGAGCACTACCTTGGGAAAGCCTCCTTTGTCGGGCAGGAGAGCCCCGTGAGGTCGAGGCTGCCCCAAGAACAAATCCAAGACTTCCCCGGCAGGCTTGACGAGGCCGCCAAGGGCGAATCTCCCCGCCAAGGCACCACCGCTCCACCACTCCACCTCGCAGCGATGCAAATCACCAATCAATGCAGTTTCGAGCCCTCAAGGTGATTAAGTGGCTTCCACTAAGCACGTGGCATCCCTTTTGAAGACATATGACCTTCACATGACACCTGTTCAGAGGCGTGTGAAGAAGATAAGCAGAAGATGATTAAGCAGCACGGTAGGCTTGCCTGGCAGCGTCCTTAGCGTGACACCTAGTAGTGCATTTTATGCACTTTATCCTAACTGCCAGAGTTAGGTATGATATGACCGTTAGCTATCTAATCACTAGATAATGACTATTTTGCCACTATGGTTACCCCTTGAGCAATAAAAGGAGGGCAATGGCAAACTAGAGAGGGATTCGGACCCTTGCACACTTGTACGCACATAGCTACTCTTCCCCTGAGGCACCCTTGAAGGGCTTGACCGTTGCGCGCCGTTGTGCTCCACCAATTAATCCACCAAAAGCAAGAGTAGGATTTTATGCCTCACGGCGGCTCGAACCTGGGTAAAAACCTCCCGTGTCATCGCCGTCGCGTTATTTCATTGCTTCCGCTCTTTGTGCAATGTGATCACCCCCCTTGCCAAACCACAAAGGGACTCATAGCCCCATAGGTGATCGGGTCCATCCATGACAAACCCCAGCAGGCACGGCTACGGAAGCCATGGCGCGGGCCCAACTCCTGCTGAGATTCCCACCACAACCAATCAAAGGGATGAGTGTAGAGCCACCATCCAGAGTTCGATCGGCTTTGCTGAAGCAGAAAAAACTTGCAGGCAGAGCCATCACGGAACCCTCGAACGACAACAACAGTACGAACTGCTTGCCGCATTGATGGGGGAACACCAACGGTGCAGTCCCCTCAGCGGCAGAAAACCCAGAGGCACCAACAAGAGCAACACAACCCTGAGCCCGATGAAGCCTCGATGGCCTCGTCTGATCCGTTAGCCTGTCAGGATTAGCGACAGGTCCTAGAGGATCGGCGGAGGGAGGATGCGTGCGTCACCATAGAAAGGAGCTGAGAAACCCGCTGTCCATCTGACAGGTGCAACGGTCTAGATGATGACGATCCCTCGCCCCATGCTGGCGGGTACTTACCTTTCGAGGTTGGGTGCTCCGCCTTCACTCATGAGTTGCGGCAAGTCCACTGGCCGTCTACCCACATTTTCAAACCGAACCTGCGAGAAAAGTATGATGGAAAGTTGAACCCGACAGAGTTTTTGAGCATCTACACAATTGCTATTCAAGCCACCGGAGGGAGAGATGAGAAGGTGTTCGCCAACTACTTCCCTTTGGCACTTAAGCCAAATGTGAGGTCATGGCTGATGCACCTATCGGAGAACTCCATTTCGTCATGGGCTAACCAGTGCAATGACTTTGTTGGCGCCTTCACGGGCGGCCATCAAGAGCCTGGACGGCCCAGCAACTTGCATATCCTTCCATAGAAGGAAGGAGAGAGCTTGCGAACGTATATGCAAAGGTTTAGCCTAGTGCACCGCAATATTCCAGAGATACATCCAGCAGTCGTGATTATCCCGTTCCGTTCGAACATGTGCAACAGAAGGATACGTTCCAAGATGAACGTTCGACCGCCCAAGACCGTTAATGAATTGTACACTTTGGCAGACAAGTATGCTTGGGCTGATGAAGGAAGGCGATTCCCCATGGAGGAGGATGGCATCAAAGTTGGTTCAGAGGACGACGACGAGGCCGCTAACCCAAAGAGGAGAAACTGAAAGCGCAATAAGAAACGCAAAGACAAGTCAGTATTGGCTGTTGAGGGCTCTAGCGATCTTGGCACCGACAAGAAGACCAAAACTGAAGCCGCGGGCAAGGAAGCTGTCGCGTGCACTGATCTCTGGGAGGCTGCGGCGGCAGAGAAAGCTGGGTAGTCTGATGGGCCATACGATAAGATCCACCGCACTAAAGGCATGACCTTCAAGAATGCCATCAAGTTGAGTAGCTCGTGAAGAAGCAGAAGGCTGAGTATGAGAAGCTTGATAAGGAAAGAGACCAGGAAGGTGCTGCTTGGAAGGGCCATGGTGGAAGAGGAGGCCGCCGCGGCGGCCCCACGGCAGAAGGAAAAGCTAGCTAGAGGCCGAGAGAAGAAAGAGGGGGACGAGGACAGTGATGAAGGGGGTGAGGAAGAAACCAGTGAGCAAGAGTTCCAGAAAGCAACTAAAGCCATGTGCATTGATGGAGGTGTGTCCTTGCACTCCTCTGACCGCCAACTCAAGCATTGGGCACGAGAGGTCAATGCCATGGAGCCAGCTACAGATTCTTGGAAGCCGCTCAAGTGGTCCCGCATGCCTATCATCTTTGACGAAGAGGATCACCTCGACCGTACCACCGCGGTTGGGTGTTTGCCATTGTTGGTCTCACCAACAATATGCAACCTCAAAGTCACGAAGATGCTAGTTCACGGCGGGGCTGGGCTGAATCTAATCTCCCCCAAACTAGTCAGCAAGCTGCAAATCCCTGATGAAAAGCTCAAAGTTACTGGCACGTTCCAAGGAATCAACCCTGGCAGGACCCGGCCTAAGGGAAATATTACGTTGCTGGTAACATTTGGTGGAGAGCCAAAACTACCAGATAGAAAGGATTGTGTTCGATGTTGTCGAACTCCCATTGCCATATAATGGGATTCTTGGCCGTCCGGCTTTGGCAAAATTCATGGTAGCATCCCCCTATGCCTATAGCACATTGAAGATGCTAGGGCCAATGGGCGTCATTTCCATCCCATCGGACAACAAAGATGCAATCATATGTGTGGACAAGATGTACCGAGATGCGATAGCGGCTAAGGCCGCAGAAGCTGGAGCTCCTGCCAAAGAAACAAAGAAAGGAAAGAAAGCTGGTAAGGATGCTGACAAGGAATCCGGGAAGCGCGCCTCTCCGGAGTGCGCTACGCCTATTGATGACCTGCCGGAGAGTTCCACTAGCAAGAGATCCAAGGTTGCTTCGCCTCCTATGAAGAAGGTCTCAGCAATGCATGGTGGCGTTGACGATACGTTCACCATCAGCGCCACCCTTGACGACAAATAGGAAAGCATGCTCATTGCCTTCCTGCGGGCGAATGTCGATGTGTTTGCTTGGCAACCATCTGACATCCCCGGTGTTCCCAAGGAGGTAATCGAGCACCACCTTGCTGTCTGCCCTCATGCTCGGCCGGTCAAGCAAAAGGTCAGAAAGAAAGCTTTAGAACGGCAGTAGTTTATTGTCGAGGAGATCAAGAAGCTTGAAGCAGCTGGACTGGTCAGAGGAGTACTGCATCCAACGTGGTGAGTAAATCCAGTGGTAGTGCGTAAGGAAAATGGGAAATGGAGGCTTTGTGTTGACTTCACAGACTTGAACAAAGCCTGCCCGAAGGACCCTTTCCCCCTGCCGCGCATCGATCAGATTGTTGATTCCACCTCCGGATGTGATATGCTCTCCTTTCTGGATGCATACTCTGGGTACCATCAAATATTTATGTCCAAGGAAGATGAAGAGAAGACCACGTTCATAACTCCATGAGGCATGTACTGCTTTGTACGGATGCCTTTTGGGTTAAAGAGCGCTGGATTCACCTTTGCAAGAAAAGTGCAGATTGGTTTTGAACCACAGTTGCACAGAAATATAGAAGCTTACATGGATGATATAGTGGTCAAGACCAAGGACAAATCAACCCTCATTCAATATTTGGAAGAAACCTTTGCAAACTTGTGCAAGATCAATTTGAAGCTGAACCCCGAGAAGTGTGTGTTAGGCATACCCTCCGGCAAGCTCCTTGGTTTCTTTGTATCCCAGCGGGGGATAGAGGCCAACCGAGACAAGATCAGTGCAACCGAGCAGATCCAAGCATCCAAGCCTGTCAAAGATGTGAGCCATTTGACTGGATGCATTGCCACACAGAGTAGGTTCATTTCCAAGTCTGCCGAGCGGGCCTTGCCTTTCTTCAAAATCTTGAAGAAGGCAGGACCTACGAAGTAGACCCCGGAGGTAGAAGTAGCACTGCAAGACTTAAAAGCATACCTTTCCTCTGCTCCACCCTAGTTGCTCCTAAACCATAAGAGTCGTTGTTGCTATACTTAGCGGCAACGAATCAAGTGGTTAGTGCAACACTGGTGGCACATCAAGAAGTGGATGAAGAGGCAACTGCATCAATTGTCCCCTCCGGGGTTTAAACTAAACCAGTCACGACAGACTCAGATGCAGACCAAAGGAATGGAGAGCAAGTTAGTGGAGGCAATTCCAAGACCGTGACAAGGAAGAAAGTGGTGCAATGGACACTGTACTTTGTCAGCTCTCTGTTATAGGGGGCTAGGTCAAGGTACTCTAGGGTGCAAAAGCTGATCTTCGGCATTATCATGGCCTCGAGGAAATTGCGCCACTACTTCCAAGCCCATGAGATCACTGTTGTTACTCGTTTTCCACTGCAGCACATACTGAGGAATCCTGAAGCCACCGGCAGGATAGTTGAGTGGGCTTTGGAGCTATCCATCTTTGGGCTGAAGTATGAAAGTACCTCAACTATCCAAAGCAGAGCATTGGCAGAGTTCATTGCAGAATGGACACCTAATCCAGATGAAGAAGTGCCAGAGACAGTTATCCCCGGCAAGGAGGCACCTCAGAAATGGATTATGTATTTTGATGGTGCTTTCTCATTGCAAGGTGCCGGAGCCAGCGTGCTCCTTGTTGCACCTACTAGAGAACATCTCATGTATGTAGTTCAAATGCACTTTCCCCGATAGAAAGCCACCAACAACACTGCTAAATATGAAGGGCTCCTTGCCGGGCTCAGAATAGCGGTTGAGTTGGGAATCAAGAAGTTGATCCACGGAGACTCGTAGTTAGTGGTGAGGCAAGTTAATAAGGATTATCAGAGTCCCTTGATGTAGGCATATGCATATGAGGTAAGGAGGTTGGAAGAACACTTTGATGGGCTGCAAGCAGAGAACGTCCCGCGTGCAGAGAAGCCCATCACCATTCACCCGTGAAAGTGTGCGGCACAAAAACTCCCTATAAACCAGGGACTTTTGTACTCCACCTAACCCAACCATCAGTGTCCTCTTCAATGATGGCCATAAAGAGGAAGAAGTTGGACTCCGGCAAGTATCTTCCGACAGGGCTCCCTGAAGCCGCTGGTAGAAAGGTTGCTGGGAACGACTCCACCTCGGTTGGTGAGCAGCACCCTCCTGCTTAACCGCAGGTTCTTGCGGTTGAGGCAAGCACTCCCACGAACGAGGAGGTGCCTTTGATCCTTATTCTCGAGCCACAGGCTCCAACCTGGGCGCAGCACATAGTCCATTACCTTCAAACAGGAGAACTTCTGGAAGAGCAAGAAGAAGCTGAAAGAGTAGCCCGACAGTCCAGTATGTGTTAATTTGTCGATGACACTCTATACAGAAGAAGGACAAATGGGGTGAAATTGAAGTGCATATGCTGGGAAGATGGACTAGAACTGTTGGCGGAGATACACACGGGTACGTGCTGTTCTCACATTGGATCAAGGGCCCTGGTTGGGAAATCTTTCCGGCAAGGTTTCTATTGGCCCACGACCCTCCAAGATGCGATTGAACTAGTCACCAAGTGTGAAGCCTGCCAGTTCCACTCCAAGAACATTCATCAAGCAGCTCAAGCTCTCCAGATGATTCCTTTGTCCTGGCTATTTTCAGTCTGGGGACTCGACATCTTGGGACCTTTCCCCCGTGCTACCGGGGGCTTTGAATTCTTGTATGTCGCCATCGAAAAGTTTACAAAGTGGCTGAAAGTGGAACCAGTGAGGAAGGTAACCACAAAGTCAGCTATCAAGTTGATGAAAGGATTGGTGTGCGGATTTGGAGTGCCCGCTAGGATAATCACTAACAATGGCAACCAATTCACGAGCCGTGCCTTCATTTAGTACATCCAGAACCTTAGAAGCAAGGTCTCATTTGCTTCTGTTGCTCATCCACGGAGCAGCGGGCATGCTGAAAGGATGAACACTGAAGTGCTGCGAGGACTCAAGACAAGAACTTTTTGATAGGCTGCAGAAGTGCGGCAGACGCTGGATCGACAAGCTGCCGGTGGTTCTTTGGTCCCTCCGTACGACACCGAACCGAGCTACCGGCCAGACTCCCTTCTTCCTAGTGTATGGGGCAGAAGCAGTGCTCCCCACAGAACACATATACAGGTCACCTCGAGTACTTGCCTATGATGAAGTAGAGGAAGAGCAGCCCCGACATGACGATGACGTGCTCCTCGAGGAAGATTGTCTCCGGGCCGCTGTGCGTGCTGCACGCTACCATCAAGCCTTGTGCTGCTATCATATCCGCGGGATTCACGCCCGGAGCCTTGAGGAAGGCGATCCTGTCCTTAGGCGTGTTCAATCCGCCAAGGGTCCAACAAGTTTATGCCAAAGTGGGAAGGCCCTTACCGGGTAGTACGAGTCACCAGACCTGTCGAAGATGGCAGTGAAGTGTAAAACTCATGGAATATTGAGGATCTTCACAAGTTCTACCTATAAGGCGCGGTTGCCGGGCTCAACCCCGTAAGCCACCATTGTACAAGCCTTGCCGATGTGCATGTAACCCTTTGTACAAAGCCAGGCGCACACCCTGCGCAAAAATAATAAAATAAGCACTGACATGTAGATCTTGCATGCATGTTGATTTAAGTATGATTCTGCTATATTCATTAGTCCATGTAGATGAGGTCATGCAACCATTTCTCCCTAACTAACAAACAGGGCTCCTACCGCGGATAAACTTCCCGTAGAAGAGGAGCGCGAAAAAGCTTGCATATCGACCACCGGCGGCATAAGGCAGATAAGTTCTTTCTTTTGTCATTCATAGCATATCACTGTGAGGAAAACTTGTCCGTAGAAAAGCGTATCACCCTCCAACATTTGTGCTCCCATTCCTTTGATTCAAAAGTCACTTTGATCAGGGTGGTCGCAGCTGCATTTGGGAACAAGGGTTGACTAAGGGCCAGTTCTCTTCCACACTCCTAGCCCGCCAAGCATAAGCTTTGCGGCAAGCAGTGGAAGAAACGGGCAAGACGTCTTGCCAGAAAATTTTGTTTACTTGAAAGTACAAAGGAATTGTTCCTTTGCATGGATATGACACATGCACAAGTACCCGACAAGCATCTCTTTTTCATTGATGCGCAGAAACACAAGTACAAACCTCACATGGTACAAATTTGGATGGAAAAGATTACATAATTAGGACTAAAGTTTGGCAAATGCCTACATGTTTTAGATTAAAAAAAGATAAGTGCCCCGTAATCCCTTTCTTGTCCCTCCCCTCCTAGGAACTACAATTGGAGGTGAAGAGGGAAAAAGGAGTGCCTGGGCAAAAGCCCAGCCTAACCCCGTCAGGGCCCGCGGGACGCAACCTAACAAGATCGGAGAGCGCGGACAAAGGTGATGAGCGGAGAGAGCGGTTAGGCGATGCCCTGGTCACCACTGCCAGGACCAGTGGAACACGCCAGGAGGGACATCGAGAGGGAGACGAAGCCGGAGTCCATGAGGAAGCCTGCCGGGGTCCAGCTGGAGGAGGCGGAGACACCCACATCGATTTGCCGGGGAAGAAGACCCAAGTGTAGATGGTGGTGCCGCTGCTCTACTGACGGTGATGGTGCGTCTGACGCTCAGCCAGAGTCAGATTCATCGTCCTCCTGCTCGATGCCGTCGTCTTCGCCGTCACTGTCTTCCTCGTTGCTCTCCCTTGAGGATGAGCTTTCATCGTCGATCGAGCTTTCCCCGCAGCACCCTAAGCGAGCACCCGAATGCCCGAAGACCTTGATGGAGAGCAAGTTGGCCTTCATTAGCTTGAGATAGAGAACGTGCCCCACCACCAAGCTATGGGCATGAGCGAAGGTTTTCCAGCCACGCTAGGGAAGCATGACATGAGGTGCGGGGAACTCCAGGTCCGCCCGCATGCTGCTGTTACAACAACCCCTCATGTATAACTTCAATCCAGGCGGCTCTTCTTGCTCCATCACCCTTGCGAAAGGGGTGGGGAGGCGAATGCGGCTGTGCGGAGGACCATGCAGCTTGACGATGAACTCCAACAACTGATCACCGACGTGGCCTTCATTCGGGGCCAAGGCGGCTGGAGGAGGAGCGATCAGAGCACCGCCATGCCTTCCTCGGCCCCGAGTGCCACGACGGCCGCGCCCTCGTCCTACCGCGCCACCTCGTGCACCGGATTCTACCCTTGCATCCCCAGTAGGGGGAGGGAGGCGTTATCGAGTAGAAGCCCTCATCGCCGCTACTAGAGTACTACTACGTACTCTTCCCCTCACCATAGTGGAGGAGGGATGCGAGAAGAAGAAGAAGGAGATGTGTGTGGGAATGAGCCCCTCGCCCACACCTCCTTTTATAGGAGAGGCCTGTAATCAATGGCCGCCCTGCTACGCCTATCCACGGTGCTGGGTTTTTCTGCCATGGCACTCATTCTCGGGCCTACGCGCCCGCCACCAACCCTGCGCAATGCATGCAAAGCACGTGGTGGAAAGTAAGAGGTGGTGGGATGGGAAAAATGGCAGTTAGTGCCCCGTGAATGTGGGGCATGGGTAGCCCGTGGGTCTGGGTTTAAATCACTCCATGTCGTCTCGCACGATCCACGGGAAAACCAAAAACTGATTCAGTTAAAGGATAATGAGGAAGCAAGGAAAATATCGAGGAAGATATGGATCCCACTATGAGTGGGCCCAAGCGTTCTCTTGTGTATCTGTTAGGGCCTACCTCAACGATGCCTGGAGACACGTATGAGCCTGGCCTGGGGCTCCTGTCGGTGCAACGAACGGTCATGTTTGTTGCCGAGACTTATACATAGGCACGCTAGCACCCAATATCAGACACCAACTTCCAAAGTAGGACCAAACCAGTAGAAGCAGCTCTTCGTGAGATCAAGGGGTGGATCAAGAAGACCAAGACAAACAAGATAGTAGAGCACTACCTTGGGAAAGCCTCCTTTGTCCGGCAGGAGCGCCCGGTCAGGTCGAGGCCGCCCCAAGAACGAATCCAAGACTTCTCCAGCAGGCTTGCCAGGGCCGCCAAGGGCGAATCTCCTCGCCAAGGCACCACCACTCCACCGCTCCACCTCGCAGCTACGAAAATCACCTATCAATGCGGTGTCGAGTCCTCAAGGTGATTAAGTGGCTTCCACTAAGCACGTGGCAGCCCATTTGAAGACATATTACCTTCACATGACACCCGTCTAGAGGCGTGTCAAATAGATAAGCAGAAGACGATTAAGCGGCACGACAGGCTTGCTGAGCTGCGTCCTCAGCGTGACACCTAGTAGTGCATTTAATGCACATTGTCCTAACTGCCAGAGTTAGGTATGATATCACTGTTAGCTATCTAATCACTAGATAATGATTGTTTTTCCACTATGGTTACCCCTTGAGTTTAAAAGGAGGGCCATGGCAAACTAGAGAGGGATTCAGACCATTACACACTTGTACGCGCGTAGCTACTCTTCCCCCGAGGCGCCGTTGCCGGGCTTGAGTGTTGCACGCCGTTGTGCTCCACCAATAATTCCACCAAAAGCAGGAGTAGGGTTTTACGCCTCACGGCGGCCCGAACCTGGGTAAAAACCACTTGTGTCATCGTCGTCGCGTTGTTTCATTGCTTCCGCTCTTTGTGCAATGTGATCACTCCCATTGCCGAACCACAAAGGGCCTCATGGCCCCATAGGTGATCGTGTCCACCTATGACAAATACCAATATGAATGACTATATTTGGTTGCTATTAAGCTTGTTGTAGCGAACATATGCCTCTTTGAACGGTTTTGGGTTGTTCGGTTGTTTGTAGTTAGCGTATGTCCAGTTTTAATAACTATCTTCGGTTGTTTGTAGTATGCTTGTTTATTTCAGTTATTCACAACGTGATGTTCCATATGTGCAAGTATAAGTTGTGTAGGTCAATTTTATCAATACTAGTTTCAACAATACCAATATGAATGACTATATTTGGTTGTTGTTAAGCCTGTTGTAGTGAGCATATGCCTCTTTCAATGGTTTTTTGTTGTTCGGTTGTTTGTAGTTAGCTATGTCCAGTTTCAATTACTATCTTTGGTTGTTCGTAGTATGCCTTGTTTATTTTAGTTATTCACAATGTGATCTTCTATATGTGCAAGTATGAACTGTGCAGTTCAATTTCATCAGTACCAGTTTCAACAATACCACTATGAATGAATACATTTGGTTGTTATTAAGCATGTTGTAGTTAACACGCCTTTCCATTTTTATTTAATAATAAATAGTGTACTGAGACCTACACAGTACCAGTTTGAATGACCATATTTTCTTGTTGTTAAATGTTAGGCCTGTTGCAGTTAACACGCCTTTCCACTTCTATTTTGCTTAACTAGCGTGCTTAAACCTGCACACTGAAGCTATCATTTGGAGATTATGTTGTCTAACATGGATATATTTGGTTGATGTTTACCTTGTTGTGCTTGACATGCCTTTCGTTGTACTCCTTCTGTCCCAAAATAAGTGACCCAACTTTGTACTAAAGTTAGTACAAAGTTGAGTCATTTATTTTGGGACGGAGGGAGTACTTACACATGAAAATATTGGGAATGACTATTGTTTTCCAGCGAGGTTAGTTTCATCCCATGGCTTATATATACTCACTGTTCAGGATATCGATAGCTGGTACCATATAGGGTAGGGGCTGATAAGGAATTAATCTGCGAATCAGACATTTAAGTGAATATATGTGTAACCCATTTATCGGTAGGTTAACTAGCACTAGTACGCGTCGGTTCTATACAAACGGTTTTTAACCCCTTTCCGCGACGGCATTTGGAACGGTCGCCTAGTGAGTCACGACGATAGGGGGTCCTTCCCACACGACCCAGAACCATCGGGGATAGGGAGCCTTCATCCATACAGTTGTCCCTCTATAACCGTTTCCGATATCTCGGACATCCGAAATGCGTGATCCTTGCTACTCGTTTGTGCTCGCATTGCCATCATAGTCGGAGTTTTGTGGTTTTACCTAAATCCAGGCAGATTCCAGGCATGGGAGTTTTCTAGGCAGATTCCAGGCACGGGAGTTTTACAATGCCTGGCACATCACAAACAGTTCATGATTATAAACCATGTACGATAGGTAGACAATCACACACATTTAGTTTTGCCGCACCGTATGCGATAGTGTCTGACATCACACACGCTTTGCAAATGGAAACTGTGTTCATTGTTACACATGTTTCCTCTTCATGAACCCTGTCGGATTATGATGTATATCGCACATGTTGTGCTTTATTAACCGTGTGCGCCGCAATGACCTGCACACCCTAATTTCGCCCTAATTTAATTGCTACTATTTAAAATTGTACCTAATTTAAACTTGAAAGTAGGCTTTAGCTTTATTCATATCCATCAGGTTCAAACAACCAATGCATTATTCGATTCACAGGTACATATGTTTAAGAATTACATAAGCACCAAATAAAGAATGGTGAACCAGGGTTCTATACTTATAGTATTACAGATGGTAAAGAAAGAGAAGACAGACATTCCGGTTGCTGAAAAAGGTGAAGCAGAATGGCCCTATTGTGCTCTCCTAGATGCAGAAGGCATGCAGGACTCTAGTCCAACCCCTTGTGATGGCCGACCGCCAATCATGTAGTTTGAGAGGTAACCTTGAGTAAACTGCTTCTGGATCCACTTCAAAGGAAAAAGATTCAGACATTGTCATCTAACACAACTCATTACGGGCATTAGAAAGAAGGCTACAAGGTTCTTACTTACCATCCTGCAATTCACTGTTTTCTTGCATAAAGTTCAAACAAATAGTTCAGTTGACGTCTTTGGACCCATTTTGATAACAATCTTTATGAGTTTCCTCACTTGATGCTGGTTCATGAATATCTCATTGCCCTAGAACGGGTCGAAGTGTGGAACTTTGGCAATGATATATGTACCTAAAAGCACCAAGTTAATATTAGAAGCTAAACAACAATTGAAAAATGATGTAGTACAACACTCCCTCCATCCCATTATATAAGATTTTATTACATGTATATCTAGACATAATCAGAACATTAAGGTAACACTCCTCCTTGTTGATATGTAGCCTGGGATTGCATATTTAGTCATTCAGTACAATGTATGTTGCTATGTAGCCTCAGATATATTAAATATGGCCCTAGTTAACCTACTGATAAATGGGTTACAGATATATTCAGTGAAATGTCCGATTCGACGATTAATCCCTTATCAGCCCCAGGCTATATGGTACCGGCCACCGATATCCTGAACAGTGAGTACATATAAGCAATGCGATGAAAATAACCTCGATGGAAAACAACATTGTTCTCAATATTGTCCTGCATGAGCACATATAAAGGCATGCTCAGCACAACAGGCTAAACATCAACCAAATATATCCTTGATAGACAACATAATCTAAAAATGATAGCTTTGGTGTGCAGGCTTAAGCACGCTAGTTAAGCAAAACAAGAAGTGGAAAGGTGTGTTAACTGCATCAGGCATACCATTTAAAAACAAGAAAATAGTCATTCAAACTGGTATTGTGGAGGCCTAAAGTACACTAGTTATTGTTAAAAAAACGAAAAGGCATGTTAACTGCAATATCCTTAACAACAACCAAATATCGTAATTCATAGTGGTATTGTTGAAACTGTTATTGATGAAATTGAACTGCACGGCAAATAGTTCCACATATAGAGTATCACATTGTGAAGAACTAAAATAAACAAGTCATAAGGCCATCTCTAGCCGGTCCTTTAGAAGTTAAAGGACTAAAACCCTTAGTGGATATATATATATATACTCCAGCAATTTTTGGCCTTTTCTACTCGATCCCCTAAACTTAGCTTTGTAAGCTTCAATTTGATGAAGTTCAAAGCAGGTTCAACCGAAAGTAGCATGCATTCAAACATAAACATAGATAGTTTTGCATAACCGAACATAAAACATGAATTTAAACTAAGCTAAACTACTTTTGGTCGAAGTAGAGGTCGAGCCAATCCTTCCTCGTCATGTACAGTGTACCGCGAGCCGGGTCCATGCCGGTGTCGTCGCCGAGGTTGTTGGGGAAGGCACTCCTCCACTCGTCGATGTCATTCTCCTCGTCCTCTAGGCCCACCTCGACGCCCTCCGCGTCGCCGTCACCGCAGCGTTCGACCTCGTCATCGGAGGAGAGCGCGATAACCTCGCCACCCTCCGTGCCGCCGTCCTTGCCGCCTTCGACCTCGTCACCGGAGGAGAGCGCGATAACCTCGCCGCCCTTCGCGCTGGCAAAGATCGCCCGCTGTACCTCAACGAGCTCCGGATGCTGCCGACAGAGCTCTTGCTTGTAGGCCTCGTCGGCGGCCTCGGCCTCGAGGCGCTCCCAGGCCTCATGGTCCTCCCGTGCTATAGACTAGCACACGACCCCTGGCTCTTGCGGAACGAGGTCGACCGGACGTGTGCCGAAGGGAAAATTGAGCCTAGCCGCCGCGCCGTGGTAGCGGACCTGCCAGCAGTCGAATTCCATGGCCGCGAGCTCGGCCGTGTGGAAGCTACCGAGCCACCGGCGGGTGTGGGTCTCCCTATTTGTAATCTCGGTGACCCATGTCCCCCACCGCCGGTGCCGGACCCCGAGGTAGGACCTCATCGGCTGCCAGGTCCGAGGGAGGACGAGGAAGTCCGCGAACTGGCGTAGGGGCGCGGCAGCGGGCGGATCGGGGCACCGGCGACGGCGGATCGAGCCCGCGGAGGACAAAGGGGACACCTGGGCGGCCACCTTGCTGGTGTCGGGCGAAAAGGCCGCGATAAACCTCTTTTTGGCCATTGGCTCCTCGAGCTCCCCGGCACACATACAGAGGTGGAGGATGGAGGCGCTGACGATGGCGGCGACCTACCAATGGTTTCGAGGGTTGTGTGTGTCTGTGTGAGCGGAGATTTTGGGGAGTGTGTGGTGTGTGTGGAGGGGAGGCAAGGTGGTGTATGAGGAAATACTGCGGCAACTAAAAATTTTACTAGGCGGGAGTAACAAGGCGGGGCTACTAAAAATTTGGATCATGGGCGAGCAAATATTTTTGAGATTGCGAGCGATGCAGAGGCGGGAGTAAAATGCCAGGGCTACTAAAAATTTGAATCAAGAGACTGAAGCAGAGCAGGAGTAACAGACATCGCACACGGTCCGCACATACTTATCGTGTGCTATCAAACATTAAAACCTTCTAGGCGGTAGATATTTTCGAGATTACGAGGCAGTAATAATTTCGAGATTGCGAGGGATGGAGAGGCGGGAGTATTTGGGGAGCGAGCTAGTGTGCTTGACACGCTGGCTGTGGACTGTAGCCGACGCACCTTCTCGCGTAAGCCATAGGCGTACTATACACTGACGGTGCTCCAGGATATTTTGTAGTAATCTCACACGGTTGGTGATAATAAGCTGTGTGGGATCTACTTAATTTTTCATCTTGATTTGAATTACATAATGTGGTCACAGCGACAATGGACGGTGTTTTAATTGCTAGACCTTTTATCTGCAGTGAACATGCAACTATATGTGTGTCATAAAAGAATTGGAATTATTCAGGGTTTGCTTGGACATTTTATACATTAAACTGGGTTTCTAGCCATTTCAGGTGAACAATTCAAAATTAAACTACATGCACATGCTCTGGTGCATATAAATTGGTTGAAAAATCAAATATGTGTCCTTGGATGCATGCTTAGATCCCATGCAAGAAATGGGAATGAATTTCAAACACCAGGGCACTGTTCATTGCCGACAAAACGTTGAGATACCTAGTTTTTAAATTCTACTAAATCCAAAACTCGTTTGAAATTCACGAAACTTGGCATGGTATCATGGAGCAGCATCAACATGCCGTGGTAAAAAGATTGTCCCATTTTGGGACAGGTTTGGTATAAGCTTCTCACAAACCAGAGCTTCTCACAACAAGTGTGATGGTTTCGGTACGGAACGTACCACCTTTGGGGACGAAATGATATCCGTTGCCTCTTATTGCTTTCAAAAAATTCTAGTGCCAACATAGAACAAGAGGAGTGCAGTGTTAAGTTTTGGAATTTTTTGGGGTTCGTTTGGACATTTTTATACATCAACTGGGTTTTCTAGGCATTTTTTGTGCATAATTCAAATTTGAAATACATGCACATGCTCCAGTGCATACAAATTGGTTGAAAAATCAAATCTGTGTCCTTTGGTGCATGCTTATGTCCCATGCAAGAAAAGGGAATGAATTTCAAACACCAGGGCAGTGTTGATTGCCGGCAAAACATTGAGATACCTTGTTTTTAAATTCTAGTAAATCCAAAACTCGTCTACAATTCATGAAACTTGGCATGCTATCATGGAGCGGCATCAACATGCCGTGGTAAAAAAATTCCCATTTGGAGCAGGTTTGGGTATAAGCTTCTCACAACAAGCGTGATGGTTTCAGTCGGAACGTGCCACCTTTGGGGACGAAATGATATCTGTTGCCTCTTATTGCTTTAAAATAAATTCTAGTGTCAACATAGAACAACATGAGTGTTGTGTTTAATTTTTGAATTTTTTGGCGTTCGTTTGCGTTTTCTATACATTAATTGGGTGTCTGGGCATTTAATGTGCATAATTCAAATTTGAACTACAAGCACATGCTCCAGTGCACCAAAGGTTGTTTAAAAATCACATGTCTGTCCTTGGGTGAATTTCTAGGTCCCATGCAAGAAATGGGAATGAAATTCAAACACCAGGGAACTATTGATTGCCGTCAAAACGTTGAGATGCCTGGTTTTAAATTCTAGTAAATCCAAAACTCGTCTGAAATTCATGAAACTTGGCATGCTATCATGGAGCGGCATCAACATGCCGTGGTAAATGTTTTGTCCCATTTGGGGCAGGTTTGGGTATAAGCTTCTCACAAACCAGAGCTTCTCACAACAAGCGTGATGGTTTCTGTAGGGAACGTGCCACCTTTGGGGACAGAACGATATCCCTTGCCTCTTATTGCTTTCAAAAAAATTCTAGTGTCAACATAGAACAACAGGAGTGTTGTGTTTAATTTTGGAATTTTCCGGGGTTCGTTTGGCCTTTTTATACATTAATTGAGTTTCTTGGCATTAAATGTGCATAATTCAAATTTGAACTACAAGCACATGCTCCAGTGCACCAAAGTTGGTTGAAAAATCATATGTGCGTCCTTGGGTGAATTTCTAGGTCCCATGCAAGAGATGGGAATGAAATTCAAACAGCAGAGCACTATTGATTGCCTGCAAAATGTTAACATACCTGGTTATTAAATTCTAGTAAATCCAAAACTCGTCTGAAATTGATGAAACCTGGCATGCTAACATGGAGCGGCATCAACATGCCTTGGTAATTTTTTTCCCATTTGGGGTAGGTTTGGGTATAAGCTTGTCACAAATCGGAGCTTCTCACAACAAGCGTGATGGTGTCGGTAGGGAACGTGCCACCTTTGGGGACGAAATGATATCTGTTGCCTCTTATTGCTTTGAAAAAATTCTAGTGTCAACATAGAACAACAGGAGTGTTGTATTTAATTTTGGAATTTTTCTTGGTTCGTTTGGCCTTTTTTATTCATTAATTGGGTTTCTGGGCATTTAATGTGCATAATTCAAATTTGAACTACAAGCACACGCTCCAGTGCAGCAAAGTTGGTTGAAGAATCACTTGTGTGTGCTTGGGTGAATTTCTAGATCCCATGCAAGAAATGGGAATGAAATTCAAACACCAGGACACTGTTCATTGCCGGCAAAATGTTGGGATGCCTGGTTTTTAAATTCTAGTAAATCCAAAACTCGTCTGAAATTCATGAAACTTGGCATGCTATCATGGAGCGGCATCAACATGCCATGGTATAAATTTTGTCCCATTTGGGGCAGGTTTGGGTATAAGCTTCTCACAAACCAGAGCTTCTCACAACAACTATGATGGTTTCGGTAGGGAATGTGCCACCTTTGGGGACGGAACGATATCCGTTGCCTCTTATTGCTTTCAAAAATTTTGTAGTGTCAACATAGAACAACAGGAGTGTTGTGTTTAATTTGGGAATTTTCCAGGGTTCGTTTGGCCTTTTTTATACATTAACTGAGTTTCTGGGCATTTAATGTGCACAATTCAAATTTGAACTATAAGCACATGCTCCAGTGCACCAAAGTTGGTTGAAAAATCACATGTGTGTCCTTGGGTGAATTTCTAGGTCCCATGCAAGAGATGAGAATGAAATTTAAACACCACACTGTTGATTGCCGGCAAAACGTCGAGATACCTTCTTTTTAAATTCTAGTAAATCCAAAACTCGTCTGAAATTCATGAAACTTGGCATGCTATCATAGAGCGGCATCAACATGCCGTGGTAAATTCTTTGTCCCATTTGGGGCAGGTTTGGGTATAAGCTTCTCGCAACAAGTGTGATGGTTTCGGTAGGGAACGTGCCACCTTTGGGGACGGAACGATATCTGTAGCCTCTTATTGCTTTCAAAAAAATTCTAGTGTCGACATAGAACAACAGGAGTGTTGTGTTTAATTTTGGAATTTTTCGGGGTTCGTTTGGTATTTTTATACATTTATTGAGTTTCTAGGCATTTAATGTGCATAATTCAAATTTGAACTACAAGCACATGCTCGAGTGTACCAAAGTTGGTTGAAAAATCACATGTGTATCCTTGGGTGAATTTCTAGGTCCCATGCAAGAGATGGGAATGAAATTCAAACATCTGGGTGTGGTGGCTCGGCTGGAAAGATTCAGAAACTTGGTTTTTCAATTCCTGTAAATCCAAAACACGCCTGAAAATTTTAAAACTTGGCATGGTGTCATGACATGGCACCAACATGCTGTGGTAATTTTTCTGTCCGATTTGCGAAGGCGCACACATTAACAATCAACAAAGTCATTTTGGAACAAGTGTTGTCACGTTACAAATCGTTAACACACGTATTATTAAAACTGTGGGCATTCTACTTACCAATGTAATAAAGTCCTTCCGCCTCATAACATAAGACGTCAATTCATCCAATATGTGAGTATATTGGATGTAATAAGATCTTATATAATGGGACAGAGGGGGTGTTGTACTACATCATTGTGCAATTGCTGTTTAGCTTCTAATATTAACTTGGTGCTTTTAGGTACATATGTCATTGGTAAAGATCCATGCTTCGACCCTTTTTGAGTATGGGGCAATGAAATATTCATGAACCAACATCAAGTGAGGAAACTAATAAAGATTGTTCGTAAAATGGGTCAAAATATGACACTTAAACTATTTTTTTGCACTTTATCCAAGACAACAGTGAACTATAGGATGGTAAGGAAGAACTCTGCAGTCTTCTTTTTACTGCCCATAATGAGTTTTGTTAGATGACAATGTTTGAATCTTTTTCCTTTGCAGTGGCTCCCTAAGCAGTTTATTCAAGATTATCTCTCAAGCTACATGATTGGTGGGCATGCAAAGGTTATAGTATTATTACCAGAACAGAATGACTATCTAGATGTCCTCATGAAGACAGTGAAGGAGGGCGGTCGACCATCACAAGGGGTTGGACTAGAGTCATGTGTGCCTTCTGCATGGACGAGGGCACAATATGGGCATTCCGCTTCACCTTGTTCCGCATCCAGAATGTCTTTCGCCTCTTTCTTTACCATCTTTAATAGTACAAGTATACAACCCTGGTTCATCATTCTTTATTTGGTGCTTATGTAATTCTTTGTTTTTGATGTAATTCTTGAACATATGTACCAGTGAATCGAATAATACATTGGTTGTTGAACCTGATGGATTTGAATAAAGTTATAGCCTACTTTCAAATTCAAATTCAGTACAACTTTAAATAGCAACAATTAAATTAGGGTGAAAATACGCTTTGCAGGTCGTTACGGCGCACACGTCTGTAAAACTCAATGTGTGTCATACACATCATAATCCGACATGGTTCACAGAGAGGAAACGTGTGCGACCATGCACACAGTTGCCGTTTGCAAAGCGTGTGTGATGTCAGAAAATATCACAAACAGTGCGAGCAAACGAAATGTTTGTGATATTCGCCTTATCGTACATGCTTGACAATCATGAATTGTTTCTGATGTCGTACGCATCATAAACGTTGCAACACAGAATAGCATGTGCGATAGTTATCATGTATGACACATGTATGACAATCTGATGTTTTGTAATCCTATCCAACACTCGTACGATGATTAACTTATCTTCCTAATTATGTATTGCATATGGTTCAGGAGAAGTGAATGTGTGTGATAGTCTCCTTATCATACACGCTTCACAATCATGAACTATTTGTGATGGGGTGCGCATCGTAAATGTTGCACCATACAATAGCTGTGCAACGGTAATGCCAGCAAATATGAGTAGAAAGGATGGAGCATTTGGGATATTTGATATATCACAAATAGTTGTGGGCATCGCATACGCTTAGTTCTGGAAAACGTATGCATTCCTACTCCCTATCCCCGATGGTTTCCGGGTCGTGTGGGAAGGACCCCCCGACCAATCGCACACAGGCAAGGTTGCGGTTTGAAACTCCATCGCGGAAAGTGGTTAAAAACCATTTGTATAACAAATCGCTACACCAATGAATAGTTAAAACCTTCTAGCATGAGTAGGAATTGCTTGAGCCATGTTGTGACTACTCGTCCATGGTTGCTTGTTATGCCTACTATGCTTAGATTTGTGTCAGGTCTGATCCATCTGGGCGATGAATTGGAATGGTTATGTTCATGTCCTACTATGTGAGAGCTAAGTGTGTAAACATGATTTGGTAAAGGTAGTGATGAGAGGCATGTAGGACTACATGGTGGGTTGTCTCATTAAAACCGTCATCACGAACCGAGTTCTGTGTTTGTGATCCAAGACTAGCTACTACCACACATTGGGTTTCGATAACTCAACTCCTCTCGACTTATTAATCGCCTTGATCTCAGTCTAGGAGTTGCAACTAGTTTTTGGTGTTTGTAGAATATGTGTTGGAGGTTGTGCATAGCGCTAACCCTTGGGGTAGGCTATGATGCGGTAGATACACCATGGCACAGTGTACCAAGTGGCACCCGAATGGTGGGCATGGGAACCCTGGACACATCATTTTGGGCCGTAGTGGAAACCTTGGCTGAATTTCCTTGCAGATTGGTCTCAAATAGGCGATAAACCTGGGCTAGAGTCTCGTGTGGTTAGTCATGTTGTGTCTGACACCCTTGCCAGGCTTCCGCTATGCATGGCTTCTCATAGGGAGACGAGACAAGATCCATAGTGGTGTATTGATGCGGTGAATATGTGGACTCGTGTGTGCTCTCTCACCCCACATAATTACTTGTAAATATAGTACATGATAGCCACTGAGTCAAAGCTGGCTTGCTGCATTTAAACTCCATAGCCCCATTGTTAATACTGATGCATTTGTAGATAGTTCCGATGTAAGTCTTGCTGAGTACCTTTGTACTCACGGTTGCTTATTTTATATTTTTGCAGAGGAGACTTCGGTCTCACTTTTGAAATCGACATTGACCAATTAGTTTGGGAATCCGAGACAGAGGTCTGGTTCCTATGGAGGGTCTTGTAGATAGTCAAACTTATCAGCCTTTTTATTTTGTAGTTGTCTGTACTCACACATGTTATGCTTCCATTGCTTGTATGACTTTGTATGGTGGGTCATGATACCCGTGTTTGTAATATCATGTTATTTATGGATCTTCTGAGCCTTATCTATACTTTGAGTCGTAGAGTTATGTTGTGATGCCATGTTGTATCTACAAATATCTTGAATATTGTGTGTATTTTTTAAATGGATTGGTATGTGTGGGATTCGACACCTAGTTGTCTGCTTTGGTAGTCTTCCATATAGGGAATGCTTCCAAGTGCTTCCACTAAGACATGGTAGTTCCCTACTGCTCCTGAACACATGGATTGACCGGCATGTATCCTTCTTTGCTTCTATGTCTGTCCCCACGGATAAATATCACACATTGTTCCTTTAAGTCCTTGTAGCTTGCTACGACTTGGGTTCATATGTTGATGCCGACATGTGCATCGCTGGGTTACCTATGCCTGCGCCTGTACGTTTGTGCCACCTTGGTTTATGACTAGTCATGTCGACCCGGGTTCTCTGTCATATGGATGCTAGCATCACAATCATATACGTGAGCCAAAAGACGCAAACGGTCCCAGCCAAGGTGAAGGTGGCAGCCGTGGG
This sequence comes from Triticum aestivum, assembly GCF_018294505.1. Lineage (NCBI taxonomy): Eukaryota > Viridiplantae > Streptophyta > Magnoliopsida > Poales > Poaceae > Triticum > Triticum aestivum. Next base: position 250,267,410 of record NC_057811.1, on the reverse strand, counting down.
ATACCGTGCGTGTGGCCGCAAATAGATATGATGTGGGAAGGCCTGTTCAGCTAAATCCCAACCAGTCTTGGAGCCTGCTCTTGAGCAGTCGACGGTGATCAATTGAGAGGGTTTGGCCAAGATCCCACCGGCCCTTGCCGCCGACTCCAACGAGTGGAAGGCGACGATGGCTTGGCCTACTTCCCGGGCTATGATCAACATGGAAGCCACCGAGATCCCCATCCATCTTCACTCTCTCTTGGCTGGCCTGATCCCCCCTTTCTCTGATTTCTTCAATGCCATAATCTTGCATTACCAGATCCAGGTGCTGCATCTAGACCCCCAATCCATCATCCTCCTCGTTGTCTTCGCCTTCCAGTGTGAAGCTATGGTGGGCATTGCCCCTTCCGTTGCCTTGCTTCGCCATTTCTTCTCGCTTCACCTGGTCGACGCCCGCCAGCGCTCGGGATGCATGGCCTTCCAGACCATGGCGGCGACGGCTGGCTCGGGCATTTACTTCATGCTCCGCCCAGATGTGAGGCGGTTCCGGAAGTAGTGGGTGGATGTGGATGCCGGCGTGCGCAACCCCTTGCTTCTGCTCTCGCGAGTGCGAGCGGTACCCAGCTCCGGCTGGGGGCACGTGAAGCTCGTCGACCGTCGGCTCGCTCATGTCTGGCCCAGGCTGGCCAAGTTGAAGAGGGTTGGGGTGATGGCGTTCGTTCGGCGGTGCATCGCCCCACTCCAGCGCCATTCTCACCCAATGCGGGACTTCACTGGCTCCAAGGATCCCATGAGGCTCTAGGTGCCCTCGCTTCCTTCCAAAACATGCATGCAGTGCTCGAGCTCCTGACAGGCGACATCGCGCCCACCGCATGTCACAGCCCTAGCTTCAGCCTTGCTTGTGGACTAGTCTTGGTTGTTGCATCATGTTTAAATTTTTTTTCCTAAACATGAAATGGGGATGTTCGAACCCTAGCACCAAATGAAATCCAACTAGGATCAAATCAAATATTTTCAGTGAACTCAAAATGCCCTTCAAAAATGTTCATGATTTATGGAAGAAGGTGAAAACCTTAACCAGAGATGATTCACATTTTTCCAGGACATTTTTGGTCCTGGAATTAAATCAATACTTATTTGAATTGGAGATATAAATTCCTATAAATAATTTTATAACTCCAATAATTCTGAAAACTTGTGAGTGGCTCTGAATATTTTGTATCAGGCCACATAATAATTTTTAGAACCTACAAAAATGATTTGTTTTAGAAACTAAATCAAAACAAAAAAATAAAATAGCAAAACAAAAACAAAAGAGAAAGAGAGATAGATAGAAAGGCCACGGGCCACTTACCTGGCCACTACTGTGCCGGCCCAGCCCAGTCCCCTGCCAGTCACCCCTAACCTCGTGCCAGTGGGCACGGGGGCGTGTGCCCGCGGCGCGCCAGCACGCGCACGGACACTTACGGCCACCTCCTGCTTGCCGCTTCGCCCTGGCCTTCCCTGGTGCAGCCACGCCGGCCCCTCGACACTCTCTCGCTCTCCCAGTGCCTCTTCCCTCTCCTCTGGCTCTCTCCCTCGCATCACCCGAAAGCCGTCGTCGCTGCGGCTCACCATTGCCGCTCCCAGAGCCACCCCCTCGCCCCTCTCCCATGCCCATGAGCTCCACCTCCGTCGTCTACCCCTCCTCGACGACTCACGCGATGCCGGACGCGCTGCAACGATGCCCCACTGCCGACTTCCTCGTTCAGCCGCCGGAGATCCCCTCACCGCCCTGCTTCGCTTCAGTTCCTCCCTGAGCCCGCTGTCTGCGTTGCCGTGAATGCTGTGAGCCACTGACCGTCCTATCCCTCTCCATTCTCGCTATCGTACACCGCAGCCACCACACTGCTCGCACCCACACGCGTCGCCACCTGCGCTCGCCGCCGACGCGACTCCGGCGACCAAATGGTCCGCCCGGCGCGTCCAACCCACTCACCGCATCACGTAGGACCCCGCTAGTGCCTCAACTCACTTGCTCGTGCACTGCAACACTGCCCGCGCTCACGTCCGAGCTCCGGCCACCGTGGCCGAGCTCCTCGCCGTCACCTACGGCCGCCCTAGCTGCTGCTGTGTGCTATGCTAGATGCGGGCGAGCTCCAGCTCCCCATAGCCGCTCTCCGCCGTCCATTTGGTCGCCGAAGGAGCGAGCCCGAGCCTCCGTCGCTTTTGACCCCGCTGGCGGCTAAACGCCGGTGAGTTTGACCCAGTTGACCAGGAGTTTGACCTGCCCTCACTACTAGGAAAAGGGCTATAGATAATATGGACACTAATGGCGCACCACACATGTGGTGCGCCACTACTATATACTAATGGTGCACCATGTGTTGGTACGCCATTAGTGTCCAAATACTAATGGCGCACCACATCCATGGTGCGCCACTACTAACAATTTTTTTTCAAAACTAATAATGGCGCACCACACCCTCGGTGGGCCACTACTAACATTTTTTTTATTATTTGTCAAAACTAGTAATGGCGCACCACACCCTCGGTGCGCCACTACTAACAATTTTTTTTTCAAATTTAGTAATGGCGCACCGTGGGTGTGGTGCGCCATTACTAGTTAAACTAGTAATGGCGCACCACACCCACGGTGCGCCATTACTAACTTTGCCCAAAAATTCCACCAAATGCACCCCCCCGGACCGCCTTTTCAGTTTTAGAAAAAATAATAGAAAATGATGGAAATGTCAAAAAAATAAAATAAAATAAGTTTCCCATGTGATACGTGGTCTAGTTGTTTGGAAAATTTACAAATATGAATTTCGACTTTATTTGCAAAATCTCTCTGGAATTTGTAAAATGGGGAACCCCGTTCAACATCTTCAAAATCCCCAAAAACCTAACAGAACGAAAGATACGGGGCTTTTAAGATCTAGAGGGGGGGAAATGAAAAAAAATTCAAACTTACTAGTGGCGCACCATTTGCTAGGTGCGCCACTAGTAACAGAAAAAAAATTGGTTTCAAAAAAACTTTTTTTTTGAATTTTTTTTCAAAATATGATACGTAATATGACCGGGAAGTTTGAAATATTTTTTCAAAATGTCATGACACTCATGAACATGAACAAAGTCCTAGACATCAACAAGGTTTAATAGGATTGATATGCTAGATATATCAACAAGTGCCTGTTAAGTGAGCTGGTGCTGGGGTTGGATAGAACTCTGAAGTTAAGCGTGCTTAGGCTGGAGTAGTGTGAGGATGGGTGACCTTTCAGGAAGTTTGACCACGGAGTGCGATTTGACTTGAGATTAAGCCATAGTGACACGAGATTAAGAAAAAAAATGAAAAAAAATTTAAAAAAAATATTTCTGAAAAAAAATTGAAAAAAAATTGTTAGTAATGGCGCACTTCTATGTGGTGCGCCATTAGTAAGTCAGATAGTAATGGCGCACCGTGTGATGTACTAATGGCGCACTATCTGGTGCGCCATTAGTATACCAGATACTAATGGCGCACCTGTGGTGTGCCATCAGTAAAAAATTCTAATGGCGTGATGCTAGTGGTGCACCTGTAATGCGCCATTAGTAGGCAAAACAGGTGCGCCACTAGCAGGCCTTTTCCTAGTAGTGCCTAGCTCACCGACGTGTGGGCCCAAGCCCCTGACTAATTAGTGTTAGGTTTATATTAGTGTTAATTAACTTAGTTAATTAGTTGAGACACGGACATGCGGGGCCCACTGTCAGGTTTGACTTGGGACCGCCCCTGTTGACTTGCTAACGTCACACCAGCATCATGCTGACGCAGTCAATAATTTTCTGGATTAAAAATAATCCAGGAAATTCGAGAAAATTATCAAAACTTTGGAAAATCATAGAAATTTTACCGTAACTCCAAATGAAATAATTTATATATGAAAAATCATCAGAAAAATCCAATCTATGTAGTGGTACTGTTCTCATGCATGTTAAAGCAAGTTAAACCTGCCGATCAGGTCAAATCACTTAATTGACATTTGAATATTAACATATGGAGTTTGAATTTGAACCTAGGGTTCAAACAAACTTCATTTAACTTGTTGCTAGTTGCATTAGCTCAATCAACAGCATATTGCCATGTCACATTCATGCATCATATTGTTGCATAGCATTCATGGTGTTCCTTCTTTGTTTGCCAGTGTTGTCCCCTCTCAGTAGACGTTGTTCCGATGATGAGTTCGATGACACTGATGAAGAGCTATTACTATCTTTAGAAGTGCCAGGCAAGCAAACCCCCATTGAACATTCTGATACAATCCCACTCTCTCACTCTTGCTCTCTTTTACCGCATTAGGACAACAATGATTCAACTGTTACATGCTGCGGTAGTTGAACCCCTTTCCTCTGCATGACCTGTCTCCGCCACAGTAAATAGTTGAAACCCACTAGCATGAGTAGAGTTGTTTGAGCCATGTTGTGCCTACTCATTCATGCTTTCTTGTTATGCCTGCTATGCTTAGAGTTGTGTCAGGTCTGATTCATCTGGGATGGATTGGAATGGTGATGAACATGTCCTACTGTTGAGAGCTAAGTGTGTGAACACGAGTAGGTAAAGGTAGCGATGAGAGGCCATGTGGGAGTACATGGTGGGTTGTCTCATTGAAACCGTCCTCAGGAACTGAGTTCTATGTTTGTGATCCAAGAACATCTACTACCATGCATTGGGCCCAAAACCCATGGACCCTCTCAACTTATTAATCGCAATGATCTCTGTCCAGGAGTTGCAAGTAGTTTCTGGTGTTTGTAGTATGCTGGAGGCCGTGCACAGCACTGTCCCTAGGGGTGGGCTGTGATGCGGTATGCATGTGTCACGGTGTATCGGGATGCCCGTTTGGTGCCTCGGGAACCCTGCACACATTATTCGAGGCCGTAGTGGAAACCTCGGCCGGACTCCCTGTGGATGGAACCTGAATAGGAGATAAACCTGGACTAGAGACTTGTGTGGTTAGTCATGTCATGGCCAACACCCTCACCAGGCTTCCGTTTAAAGGTTGCCGAGATACATGACGTGTACATGGCGGTAAGCGGTGAGAGCGTGTGTGAAGAAGTAAACCACTGCAGGGTTAACGTGATCTATTCGAATAGCCGTGTCCACGGTAAAGGACCACTTGGTTGCTTGTGCAGTTCATAGACAAGTGAATGTGGATACTCTAAAATGCGCAAGATAAGCGTGAGTGCTATGCATGGCCTTCTCGTAGGGAGACGGGAGCGGATCCATAGTAGTGTATTGATATGGTGAATTTGTGGACAAGTGTGCGCCACCGCGAACGAAGTGCTCGTAGTACAGGATAGCCACCGAGTCAAAGCTGGCTTGCTGCAGTTAAACTCCACCACCTCTTTGTTGATACTGATGCATATGTAGATAGTTCTGACGTATGTCTTGCTGGGTACATTTGTACTCATGTTTGCTTAATCTATGTTTTGCAGAGAGACTTCAGTCTCACTAGTAGTTCCGCGTGGACTTCAATGTTTAGCTTGTTACCTCAGCTGCGATCCTGTACCCTTGGGAGGGTCTTGTAGATAGCCAGGCTTCTCTGCCCCTTTTCATTTGTAGTTGTCTGTACTCAGACATGCTAAGCTTCCGTTGTTTGTATGCTCTGTATGTTGGGTCATGTGACCCATGATTGTAATTCTTACTATGTATGACTCTTCGGAGCCTTATGAATAAATACTTGAAATGCCATGTTGTATTTGCACATATCGAGCACATTGTGTGTATCATCTTGAAATGCTTGGTATGTGTGGGATTCGACAACCTAGTTGTATATTCTTGGTAGCCTCTCTTATGGGGAAATGTCTCCTAGTGCTTCCACTGAGCCATGGTAGCTTGCTATTGCTCTGGAACACTTAGGCTCGCTAGCATGTGTCCTTCTTTGTTCCTGTGTCTGTCCCTTCGGGGAAATGTCACACATTGTTCCTTTAAGTCCTTGTAGCTTGCTACGACTTGGGTTCATACGTTGATGATCGACACGTTCGTTGCTGGGTCATGTATGCCTGTCCCTGTAAGTTAGTGCCACCTTGGGTTTACGACTAGTCATGTCGGCCGGGTTCTCTCTCATATGGATGCTAGCGACACTATAATACACGTGAGCCAAAAGGCGCAAACGGCCCTAGGCCAGGTAAGGTGGTACCCGTGGGAATACCGTGCGTGAGGTCGCAAAGTGATATGATGTGTTACATGCTAGATCGGTGTGACTTAGGATCAGGGTCCTGACACCGCGCTTCCGGAGGATAGTTGCCTTTTTGTACCTTTGTTCGATTAAGGAGGACTTCGTGAGGCAAATGCCGCTCTTCGACGAGTGGGGGCTTCGCCAGGCGGGCCTTGAAATGCCTCGCGAGAACCCCATGTTCGTAGCTCCTGTGCTTGTTGACCCCACTACACGCCCCAGATGAGGATGCAGGGGGTGAACACCGCTGGGTGCTCCCGAGGCGATAGCTGGGAAGCGGGCATCCTCTAGTGCTCCCGAGATAGCCTCTCCTGAGGCTCCGCCGGAGGCCCCCGAGGTGGCCGCCGGAAAACCGGTGCGACCCGGTGCTCCTGAGGTCGAGGCTGGTGAGGTGGTGCGGCCTGATGCTCCTAAGGCCGCCGGCCCCGAAGCCCAGGCCAGTACCCCGGAGGTGGGAGCATGCTGCCCAATCACCGAGGGTCATGCCCGGGGCCCTGGCTCGCTTGATCTGGGCCTTGAAGCACTCCGCAAGAGGAAGGGGCTTCCGAGCTATAGTGGCGACGCCTGTCGGCCCCTGAAACAGAGGAAGTACATAGTCAGAGATGAGTAAGTGCCTTGTCTTTGTGGTTCTCCTCGTGTCGCTTCCCCTTTTGACCCTGGCTCTTCAGGATCCCTTCGGCTGTGGCGGCAAAACCTCCTGTGAAGCAACCTCCGGAGGCCCACGGCCCACTCACGGTTCCGAGCCCCCTGTACCAGGCACCCGCGCGAGGCACGGGTCCAGTCCACGAGGTGGGTGCGCTGGTGGGGGGGGGCGTCAGCCTGTGCTCCCAACATCCTTCCTTCGCGGTCAGTCCTGGGGCACAGGAGGCATGCCGAGGGCTCCTCCATTGGTCATCACCGGTGGCTGGGCAACCCCAGCGTCGGCTTCATCTTCGAGCAGCGAGACCGTGCTGTCCAGTGCCTACGCCGAGGCTCGGAGAGTGGCTGGGGAGGCACTGGCCTCCAGCCCCCTGCCAGAGGCAGGCGAGCCACTCCGCGCCTCTCCGGCAGCCCCCGATATGGAGGGTGGGCTTGGCCGCGTGGTGGAGCTCGCGCGCGGGTGCAGCACCGTCCGCCATGAGCTTTTCCGGGAGGCGATGGGAGCGCTCAGCCGGCTTAGAGGAGAGCTTGCTGATGTCAACGCCCGCCTTGAGACAGAGGGCCTCAGCTTGGCACACGAGTGGCGCCAGCTAAAGGTCGCCATCAACCATGGGCATCTTCAAAAAGAGCGTGCCCGCGCGAGCGCCGCAGAGTCCCTCGCAGACTCTCATGACGCTTGCGCCCATGCTTAGGAGTAAGCCAGGTGACGGAGTCCTGGATTGAGGGGTCCTCGGGTGACCGGACTATTTGACAAGGGCCGGACTGATGGACTCAGAAGATGAATGTAGAAGGCTTTCCTCGTGTTCGGGTAGGACTCCTATGTGCGTGGATGGCAAGTTTGATGTCCGGATTGTCGGATTACGGGTTCCGGCAAACCCTTGAGGTTCGAACACAGGTTTGGCGGCCAACTACTGCTAACGCAGCTTTGCCATCATTGCTCGTCGTACTCGCCCTTGCCTCCTCCACCTTCCTGAGAAACCGCGGCTCTTCTCCCAGGTTTGATGCCGGCGCCAGTCCTCTCTTGCGGCCATGGCCCCGCGGTCGAAGAAGAAGGGGAAGGCCTGCGCTTCGGCTAAATCCCAACCAGTCTTGGAGCCTGCTCTTGAGCAGTCGACGGTGATCAATTGAGAGGGTTTGGCCAAGATCCCACCAGCCCTTGCCGCCGACTCCAACGAGTGGAAGGCGACGATGGCTTGGCCTACTTCCCGGGCTATGATCAACATGGAAGCCACCGAGATCCCCATCCATCTTCACTCTCTCTTGGCTGGCCTGATCCCCCCTTTCTCTGATTTCTTCAATGCCATAATCTCGCATTACCAGATCCAGGTGCTGCATCTAGACCCCCAATCCATCATCCTCCTTGTTGTCTTCGCCTTCGAGTGTGAAGCTATGGTGGGCATTGCCCCTTCCGTTGCCTTGCTTCGTCATTTCTTCTCGCTTCACCTGGTAGACGCCCGCCAGTGCTAGGGATGCATGGCCTTCCAGGCCATGGCGGCGACGGCTGGCTCGGGCATTTACTTCATGCTCCGCCCAGATGTGAGGCGGTTCCGGAAGTAGTGGGTGGATGTGGATGCCGGCGTGCACAACCCCTTGCTTCTGCTCTCGCGAGTGCCAGCGGTACCCAGCTCCGGCTGGGGGCACGTGAAGCTCGTCGACTGTCGGCTCGCTCATGTCTGGCCCAGGCTGGCCAAGTTGAAGAGGGTTGGGGTGATGGCGTTCGTCCGGCGGTGCATCGCCCCACTCCAGCGCCATTCTCACCCAATGCGGGACTTCACTAGCTCCAAGGATCCCATGAGGCTCTAGGTGCCCTCGCTTCCTTCCAAGATGCCACATGCAGTGCTCGAGCTCCTGACAGGCGACATCGCGCCCACCGCATGTCACAGCCCTAGCTTCAGCCTTGCTTGTGGACTAGTCTTGGTTGTTGCATCATGTTTAAATTTTTTCCTAAACATGAAATGGGGATGTTCGAACCCTAGCACCAAATGAAATCCAACTAGGATCAAATCAAATATTTTCAGTGAACTCAAAATGCCCTTCAGAAATGTTCATGATTTATGGAAGAAGGTGAAAACCTTAACCAGAGATGATTCACATTTTTCCAGGACATTTTTGGTCCTGGAATTAAATCAATACTTATTTGAATTGGAGATATAAATTCCTATAAATAAGTTTATAACTCCAATAATTCTGAAAACTTGTGAGTGGCTCTGAATATTTTGTATCAGGCCACATAATAATTTTTAGAACCTACAAAAATGATTTGGTTTAGAAACTAAATCAAAACAAAAAAATAAAATAGCAAAACAGAAACAAAAGAGAAAGAGAGATAGATAGAAAGGCCACTACTGTGCCGGCCCAGCCCAGTCCCCAACCAGTCACCCCTAACCTCGTGCCAGTGGGCACGGGGGCGTGTGCCCGCGGCGCGCCAGCACGCGCACGGACACCGACGGCCACCTCCTGCTTGCCGCTTCGCCCTGGGCTTCCCTGGTGCAGCCACGCCGCCCCCTCGACACTCTCTCGCTCTCCCAGTGCCTCTTCCCTCTCCTCTGGCTCTCTCCCTCGCATCACCCGAAAGCCGTCGTCGCTGCCGCTCACCATTGCCGCTCCCAGAGCCACGCCCTCGCCCCTCTCCCGTGCCCATGAGCTCCGCCTCCGTCGTCTACCCCTCCTCGACGACTCACGCGATGCCGGACGCGCTGCAACGACGCCCCACCGCCGACTTCCTCGTTCAGCCGCCGGAGATCCCCTCGCAGCCCTGCTTCGCTTCAGTTCCTCCCTGAGCCCGCTGACTGCGTTGCCGTGAATGCTGTGAGCCACTGACCGTCCTATCCCTCTCCATTCTCGCTATCGTACACCGCAGCCACCACACTGCTCGCACCCACACGCGCCGCCGCCTGCGCTCGCCGCCGACGCGACTCCGGCGACCAAATGGTCCGCCCGGCGCGTCCAACCCACTCACCGCATCACGTAGGCCCCCGCTAGTGCCTCAGCTCACTTGCTCGTGCACTGCAACACCGCCCGCGCTCACGTCCGAGCTCCGGCCACCGTGGCCGAGCTCCTCGCCGTCGCCTACGGCCGCCCTAGCTGCTGCTGTGTGGTATGCTAGATGCGGGCGAGCTCCAGCTCCCCATAGCCGCTCTCCGCCGTCCATTTGGTCGCCGCAGGAGGGAGCCCGAGCCTCCGTCGCTTTTGACCCCGCTGGCGGCTAAGCGCCGGTGAGTTTGACCAAGTTGACCAGGAGTTTGACCTGCCCTCACTACTAGGAAAAGGGCTATAGATAATATGGACACTAATGGCGCACCACACATGTGGTGCGCCACTACTATATACTAATGGTGCACCATGTGTTGGTACGCCATTAGTGTCCAAATACTAATGGCGCACCACATCCATGGTGCGCCACTACTAACATTTTTTTTTCAAAACTAATAATGGCGCACCACACCTCGGTGGGCCACTACTAACATTTTTTTTATTATTTGTCAAAACTAGTAATGGCGCACCACACCCTCGGTGCACCACTACTAACAATTTTTTTTCAAAGTTAGTAATGGCGCACCGTGGGTGTGGTGCGCCATTACTAGTTAAACTAGTAATG